>NC_069658.1:224454486-225084486 GCF_027244095.1 Hemicordylus capensis
GAGAGAGAGAGAGCGGGAGAGAGAGACACTTGCTGGTCAGATGGGGAACTGCACTTGGCTGCTTGCAAAGCTTGAAGCAGGAGAGAGAGAGAGCGAGAGAGAGAGAGAGACACTTGCTGGTCAGATGGGGAACTGCACTTGGCTGCTCGCAAAGCTTGAAGCAGGAGAGAGAGAGCAAGAGAGAGAGAGAGACACTTGCTGGTCAGATGGGGAACTGCACTTGGCTGCTCGCAAAGCTTGAAGCAGGAGAGAGAGAGAGACACTTGCTGGTCAGATGGGGAACTGCACTTGGCTGCTTGCAAAGCTTGAAGCAGGAGAGAGAGAGCGAGAGAGAGAGACACTTGCTGGTCAGATGGGGAACTGCACTTGGCTGCTCGCAAAGCTTGAAGCAGGAGAGAGAGAGAAAGAGAGAGAGAGAGACACTTGCTGGTCAGATGGGGAACTGCACTTGGCTGCTCGCAAAGCTTGAAGCAGGAGAGAGAGAGCAAGAGAGAGAGAGACACTTGCTGGTCAGATGGGGAACTGCACTTGGCTGCTCGCAAAGCTTGAAGCAGGAGAGAGAGAGAGAGAGAGAGAGAGAGAGAGAGAGAGAGACAGACTTGCTGGTCAGATGGGGAACTGCACTTGGCTGCTCGCAAAGCTTGAAGCAGGAGAGAGAGAGAGAGAGAGAGAGAGAGAGAGAGAGACACTTGCTGGTCAGATGGGGAACTGCACTTGGCTGCTCGCAAAGCTTGAAGCAGGAGAGAGAGAGAGAGAGACACTTGCTGGTCAGATGGGGAACTGCACTTGGCTGCTTGCAAAGCTTGAAGCAGGAGAGAGAGAGCAAGAGAGAGAGAGAGACACTTGCTGGTCAGATGGGGAACTGCACTTGGCTGCTCGCAAAGCTTGAAGCAGGAGAGAGAGAGCAAGAGAGAGAGAGAGACACTTGCTGGTCAGATGGGGAACTGCACTTGGCTGCTTGCAAAGCTTGAAGCAGGAGAGAGAGAGCAAGACAGAGAGAGAGACACTGGCTAGTCAGATGGGGAACTGCACTTGGCTGCTCGCAAAGCTTGAAGCAGGAGAGAGAGAGCAAGAGAGAGAGATTGAGACACTTACTGGTCAGATGGGGAACTGCACTTGGCTGCTTGCAAAGCTTGAAGCAGGAGAGAGAGAGCAAGAGAGAGAGAGAGACACTTGCTGGTCAGAAGGGGAACTGCACTTGGCTGCTCGCAAAGCTTGAAGCAGGAGAGAGAGAGAGCGAGAGAGAGAGAGACACTTGCTGGTCAGATGGGGAACTGCACTTGGCTGCTCGCAAAGTTTGAAGCAGGAGAGAGAGACAGAGAGAGAGAGAGAGAGAGACTTGCTGGTCAGATGGGGAACTGCACTTGGCTGCTCGCAAAGCTTGAAGCAGGAGAGAGAGAGAGAGAGACACTTGCTGGTCAGATGGGGAACTGCACTTGGCTGCTCGCAAAGCTTGAAGCAGGAGAGAGAGAGAGAGAAAGAGAGACACTTGCTGGTCAGATGGGGAACTGCACTTGGCTGCTCGCAAACCTTGAAGCAGGAGAGAGAAAGAGAGAGAGAGACACTTGCTGGTCAGATGGGGAACTGCACTTGGCTGCTCGCAAAGCTTGAAGCAGGAGAGAGAGAGAGAGAGACACTTGCTGGTCAGATGGGGAACTGCACTTGGCTGCTCGCAAAGCTTGAAGCAGGAGAGAGAAAGAGAGAGAGAGAGACACTTGCTGGTCAGATGGGGAACTGCACTTGGCTGCTTGCAAAGCTTGAAGCAGGAGAGAGAGAGAGAGAGAGACTTGCTGGTCAGATGGGGAACAGCACTTGGCTGCTCTCAAAGCTTGATGCAGGAGAGAGAGAGAGAGAGACACTTGCTGGTCAGATGGGGAACTGCACTTGGCTGCTCGCAGTGCTTGAAGCAGGAAAGAGAGAGAGAGAGAGAGACTTGCTGGTCAGATGGGGAACTGCACTTGGCTGCTCGCAAAGCTTGAAGCAGGAAAGAGAGAGAGAGAGACACTTGCTGGTCAGATGGGGATCTGCACTTGGCTGCTCGCAAAGCTTGAAGCAGGAAAGAGAGAGAGAGAGAGAGAGAGAGACTTGCTGGTCAGATGGGGAACTGCACTTGGGTGCTCGCAAAGCTTGAAGCAGGAGAGAGAGAGAGAGAGAGACAGTTGCTGGTCAGATGGGGAACTGCACTTGGCTGCTCACAAAGCTTGAAGCAGGAGAGAGAGAGCAAGAGAGAGAGAGAGACACTTGCTGGTCAGATGGGGAACTGCACTTGGCTGCTCGCAAAGCTTGAAGCAGGAGAGAGAGAGAGACACTTGCTGGTCAGATGGGGAACTGCACTTGGCTGCTTGCAAAGCTTGAAGCAGGAGAGAGAGAGAGAGAGAGAGAGAGACTTGCTGGTCAGATGGGGAACTGCACTTGGCTGCTCGCAAAGCTTGAAGCAGGAGAGAGAGAGAGACACTTGCTGGTCAGATGGGGAACTGCACTTGGCTGCTTGCAAAGCTTGAAGCAGGAGAGAGAGAGAGAGAGAGACACTTGCTGGTCAGATGGGGAACTGCACTTGGCTGCTCGCAAAGCTTGAAGCAGGAGAGAGAGAGAGAGAGAGAGAGAGAGAGAGAGAGACTTGCTGGTCAGATGGGGAACTGCACTTGGCTGCTCGCAAAGCTTGAAGCAGGAGAGAGAGAGAGAGAGAGAGAGAGACACTTGCTGGTCAGATGGGGAACTGCACTTGGCTGCTTGCAAAGCTTGAAGCAGGAGAGAGAGAGAGAGAGAGAGAGAGAGAGAGAGATAGACTTGCTGGTCAGATGGGGAACTGCACTTGGCTGCTCACAAAGCTTGGAGCAGGAGAGAGAGAGAGAGAGAAAGAGAGACACTTGCTGGTCAGATGGGGAACTGTACTTGGCTGCTCACAAAGCTTGAAGCAGGAGAGAGAGAGAGAGAAAGAGAGACACTTGCTGGTCAGATGGGGAGCTGCACTTGGCTGCTCGCAAAGCTTGAAGCAGGAGAGAGAGAGAGAGACACTTGCTGGTCAGATGGGGAACTGCACTTGGCTGCTCGCAAAGCTTGAAGCAGGAGAGAGAGAGAGAGAGAGACACTTGCTGGTCAGATGGGGAACTGCACTTGGCTGCTCGCAAAGCTTGAAGCAGGAGAGAGAGAGAGCGAGAGAGAGAGAAACTTGCTGGTCAGATGGGGAACTGCACTTGGCTGCTCGCAAAGCTTGAAGCAGGAGAGAGAGAGAGAGAGAGAGAGAGAGAGAGAGAGAGAGAGAGAGAGAGAGAGACTTGCTGGTCAGATGGGGAACTGCACTTGGCTGCTCTCAAAGCTTGAAGCAGGACAGAGAGAGAGCGAGAGAGAGAGAGAGACACTTGCTGGTCAGATGGGGAACTGCACTTAGCTGCTCGCAAAGCTTGAAGCAGGAGAGAGAGAGAGAGAGAGACTTGCTGGTCAGATGGGGAACTGCACTTGGCTGCTCGCAAAGCTTGAAGCAGGAGAGAGAGAGAGAGAGAGAGAGAGACTTGCTGGTCAGATGGGGAACTGCACTTGGCTGCTCACAAAGCTTGAAGCAGGAGAGAGAGAGAGAGAGAAAGAGAGACACTTGCTGGTCAGATGGGGAACTGCACTTGGCTGCTCGCAAAGCTTGAAGCAGGAGAGAGAGAGAGACACTTGCTGGTCAGATGGGGAACTGCACTTGGCTGCTCGCAAAGCTTGAAGCAGGAGAGAGAGAGAGCGAGAGAGAGAGACACTTGCTGGTCAGATGGGGAACTGCACTTGGCTGCTCGCAAAGCTTGAAGCAGGAGAGAGAGAAAGAGAGAAAGAGAGACACTTGCTGGTCAGATGGGGAACTGCACTTGGCTGCCTGCAAAGCTTGAAGCAGGAGAGAGAGAGCGAGAGAGAGAGACACTTGCTGGTCAGATGGGGAACTGCACTTGGCTGCAGCAGCGCCCCTTCGGCTGGGAATCGCCAGCCAGGTCCTTGGAAGAAAAGCTCAGTTCTCCTATGGCTGCCTCTGTGCTTTGAGGGTCAGCCGCCGGAAGGAGGGAGGCGCTTGCCGTCTCCTCTCGTAAATAACAACAACCACTTTGTAAGTTACCCCCTAATAAATTGTTCTCTGGATGGCTCACGATAAAGTAAAAAAATAAAAAATAGTTCTCCGAGCAGCTCTCGCTCGCTCTTCCTGTGATCTGGCGCTCAGGAATCCCTTCTGCAGAAGGTGCCTTCTCTGATCCACCCAGAGAGGACCGGCCAGCCAGGCCGTGTGCTTGTCTGCAGGGAGGACTCCAAGGAGAAGGGAGTCCAGGGGAGGAGAGCTGGTCTTGTGGTAGCAAGCATGGATTGCCCCCTTGGTTAAGCAGAGTCTGCCTTGGTTTTCATTTGGATGGGTGACTCCGCGTGAGCACTGTAAGATACTCCCTTTTGGGGATCAGGTTGTAGCTTGGTGGTAGAGCATCTGCATGTTCACTCCCCGGCAGCATCTCCAGGGAGCGCTGGGAGAGACTCCTGCCTGAAACCTTGGAGAGCTGCTGCCAGCCAGTGTAGACAATAAGGCAGTTCACACAATGGACATTAGAATAGGAGAGGCCTCCCACCCTAATTTGGTTGCTGGGCGCTCTCCCAATGTGTTAGAGAAAAGGAAGGTCAGAAGCAGGCACCGTGATCTCCAGCTAGGTTGGAGGAATTTCCCACTCCTCTCTTTCCGAAGCTGGGGGCAGAATCTGGGCAGGGCATCCTTCTCCCACCCAGCTGAGGCTTGACTGATGATCATGCCGCGCACCCCACCCTCCCTCTATCTGTCTATCTATCTATCTATCTATCTATCTATCTATCTATCTATCTATCATATTTTTATACCGCCCAAAACACCAGCTCTCTGGGCGGTTTACAAAACAATGAAAACAATCAATAAAAAGATTAACACATTTCAACAGTTAAAATTTAAAATGTTAAAACTATTAAAACACAATTTAAAGAGTATCTAATTAAAAGCCTGGGTGAACAAATGCATATTGACTGCCTTTTTAAAAGTTGTAAGAGATGGGGAGGCTCTTATTTCAGCAGGGAGTGTGTTCCAAAGCCTCAGGGCAGCAACGGAGAAGGCCCATCCCTGAGTAGCCACCAGATGAGCCAGTGGCAATTGCAGACAGACCTTTCCAGATGATCTCAATGGGCAGTGTGGTTCATAGCGAAGAAGATGTTCTCTTAAATACTCAGGGCCCAAGCTGTTTAGGGCTTTATAGGTTATAACCAAAACCTTGTACTTTGCCCGGAAACTTACCAGCAGCCAGTGTAGATCTTTTAAGATAGGAGTGGTATGGTCTCTCCGAGATGACCCAGAGACCAACTTGGCTGTCGCATTCTGGACCAGCTGCAGTTTCCGGACTACGTACAAAGGCAGCCCCACATAGAGCGCATTGCAGTAATCAAGTCTGGAGGTGACCAGCAGATGTACTACTGCTCTGAGGTCATTTATCTCAAGAAATGGACACAGCTGGCATATCAGCCGAAGCTGATAAAAGGCACCTCTGGCCACTTCCTCAACCTGGGACACCGGGGAGAGTCCAGGGCTGGCTTCTTCGGAAGTGGTCTAATAATTGCCTCCTTAAGGCAAGGAGGCATCCTGCCCTCCCTTAGAGAAGCATTTGCGATCTCTACTAGGCCTTCTACAACAACCTCCCCGCCAGACAGTATTAGCCACGTCGGGCAAGGGTCAGGTGGGGGGCCGCATTGCTCCAAGCAGCTTCTCCACATCCTCAGGAGTCACAAACTGGAACTGATCCAGCCTGACCACATAAGAGGAGTCGCTGGATGCCTCCGTTTCGGACACTGCAGTAATTGTGGGGTCTAAATCCAAGTCAGCCCACATAGGAGAGATTTTATCCACACACAAAATCATTAAACACGTCACAGCGGGTAACAGATGGTTCCAAATTCTGATTCAAGGGAGATTTGCGTGATTTAACACGCGATCGAAGTGAACCTCAGCAGTGTGCCCAGCTTCCGAATTAGGGCAGGCGGCTTCTCCTGCTCCACTGTCCATTGTGTGAACTGCCAGTGGTCGGACTTGGTCTAAGGCAGCTTCCTGTGTCTGGGTGTTCCCAAGGGACCCGGGGGGGGGGGGGGAGATGACCAGCCAAGAGAGAAGCTTGTCCAGTGGGGCTCTCCCTCCCCTCGGCTGGGACCCTGGAGAGGGAGTGTGCTGCTGGTGGCCTCTGTCCGGATGCCAGGCCTGCACTGGAGGGGGCTCGTGCCTGGCAAAGGGTATGAGCCTGTGGGTCTCCCGCTGACATGGAGCTGCATCGGGGAGCCAGGAGCTGCATCAGTGCAGGGAGCCGCCAAGCTGGGGGGCTGGGAAGCTTCCGTGGCCTTTCCCTCCTTGTGCTCGAGGTTCCTTCTCAGGCGCACGCACACACAAGCGTTTGGATGCCCGCTCAGTTCATTTTAGATCCCGCCCAGGTTGAATCAGGAAGGCCCCACTCTGAGGGCACATGCGCACACACTGCCTGGATCCTGCTGCCCAGAACAAAGCTCATGCCGTACAAAGATGATAACTTTTGAAAGAGAAAACCCTGCCCTCCTAGTACCCTCCAGGTTCTCCCTGAGCAAGATCTTAGGCGCCCACTTAAGGAGAGCCCCTGCTGGAGCAGACGGAGGTGAGCCTGTCGCTCCAGCACCATCCGGAGCCCAGCAGCAGGCCAGTGGGATGTTTCCAGGGAGCCCAAAGAAGGCAGCGAGCGGTTCTCTCCATCGCACAGCCCGAGCAGCTGCTGCTTAGGAGTAGGCCGTCTCTGGGCCCCACCTGGGGAGGGGTTGTGTTGAGCAGGCCTGCTGTACACAATGCTGACTTTACAAAAATAACAAAATCTGATTTAAATGCCAGACCCCAGCAAACCTCTCCCGGGCATGCTTGTGTGTGTTTTCCAAAGAAACATAAAGCAACATACATTGGGGTGTGGAAATGCCGTTGCCATTGAAGTCAGAGCAAGCAGCGCATTGGTTCCTCTTCAGCTCATCTCTCTTCTCTCTCTCTCTCTCTCTGAGAGTGCCATGGATTGCTGAAGGCAGTTGAAGGCATGGATCCTGATAACGGTTCCTGCTTTTCTCCCTCTCCTTTAGGAAACAAATCACTGGCTGCGTCCAAGAAAGCAGCGCTCTTGGTGCTGGAGAGCGGGCATTTGCCACCCACCGGACGGGTAAGCCTCTATGAGCCCCGGACTGTTGTGTTGTCCTCCTGGAGGTGGCATAACTGATCATGGGCCCCACTGGATCTTTTCCCCTTGGGGGTCAGTGGGAAACTCAGAAAAGGCTAATAACTCCGGAATGGCCGGGCAGGACCCCTGGAATTCCACCTGGTGTCCCTACAGGATGACAGCATTACGTGGCTGCACGTTCAAGGAGATCAGCCCACCAGTTTCCCATTGAGCCATAGAGGGAAAGTGTGATAGAAGTTGGAAATTTGGGCATGGCTCCCCCTAGTGGCAGCCTGTGTTCACTGCACGCGCTTACTCAGTGGTGGATTGAGCCCCTTCCTCTTGGCAAGGTGGGACCCCAGCAAGCGCCGGTGTGACTCGGGTTCTCTAGATGTCCCACTTGGGAGCAGCAGGGAGGAAGGCCCCGAGAGGCTTGGCATATACTGCTCAGGGACACCAAGTTCTGAAGGGGGGAGAGCACTGCAGATGTGTTGCGAGGAGGGAAGGCAGACGGGCTAGGGAGCTGCCAAGGTCCTCTGACTGTCGTTTAGAGTGGCTGCCGCCCTGTGTGCATGAAGGCCGTCCTGCACTGGTCAGATGCCAGGGCCTTGGCGGGTGGGGGGTGGCAGTGATACCAGGCTCTTGGAGGGGGGTTGTGGGTCTCGCACACCTCTCCCAGCCCCTCCAGTCCAGTGAGGTGTGGAGAGGAGAGCTGGGCTTGTGGTAGCAAGCATGACTTGTCCCCATAGCTAAGCAGGGTCTGCCCTGGTTGCATCTGAATGGGAGACAACATGCATGAGCACTGTAAGATATTCCCCGCAGGGGATGGAGCCACTCTGGGAAGAGCAGAAGGTTCCCAGTTCCCTCCCTGGCACCGTCTCCAAGATAGGCTGAGAGAGGGACTCCTGCCTGCACCCTTGGAGAAGCCACTGCCAGTCTGTGAAGGCAGTACTGAGCTAGATAGACCAAGGGTCTGACTCAGTATATGGCAGCTTCCTATGTTCCTAAGGTCTCTGTGCGTCCCGGTGTCCTGGCCTTTTACAATGCTAAGGCAGGGCTTCTCAAACTTGGGTCCCCAAATGCTGTTGGACTACCACTCCCATCACCCACAATGACTGGTCATTGTGGATAATGTAGTCCCGCATCTTCTGAGGATCCAAGTTTTGGAACTGCTGCTCTAAGGGGATATGGGAGCTACTTCTACCTCATAGGATCACAAGACTGTGGGCTGGCGGGGTGGGGACCTTGGAGGCTTCCTGGTCCAACCCTTTGCTTATGGCAGGAATCTGCTGCAGCCGGGCTCGCCAGCCTGAGAGTGTACAGCTGCTGGATTACAACTCCCATCATCCCCCACGGCAATAAATTGGGATGATGAGAGTTGTAGTCCAGCAGCCTGGAGAGCCTCGGGTGGGCTATCCCTGGGCTTCCGCCAGTGTTCCCTGCAACAGGTTCCCGGATGGTTTTGACGACACTTCTGATTTGACACGGACCAGGGCAGCAAGGAGGTAGCTGTTGCCCAGCAATTTTGCAGACAGCGGTGGCAGTGTGTGTGTGTGTGTGTGTGTGTGTGTGTGTGTGTGTGTGTGTGTGTGTGTGTAAGAGCACCTGCTCCTTAAAGGTAACCACCACTACCACCCACCCCCTGCAGCCAAACTGCCGGACTTTCGAACTGGTTTGGCAGTCCACAAAAGGACCGCCAAACTGGTTCGTGCACATCCCTACTGGCTACAACATACGTGCCTTCAGTACATAAATGGGACCTTCTGGCCTGTGTCCCACAAGCATCCCCAATGTGGCATTGCTCCTCCCTTTCCATGCTCCAGTTAAAGTGGCTTAACTGCCTTAAATAGCAGCTTCCCAACATCTGTCACAAGAGCATCGCTCTACATATTGTTGCCTTGAGAGCAAATTGCCCTCATTGTGTTCCGTAGGAAATGAGTGAATGACCCATTTTTGTGGGGGGTGGGCTGCGAAAGCTGCTGCCTACCTTTTCTCCCCTGTGTGCTTGCTCTTCTCCTCCCCTTCCCTCCCCCCACCGAGACTGAACTTCAAATAGCAAAAGTTGTGTAGCTTTTTCACTAACCCTTTTAATTGTTGTAGTGGTTAGGTAATGGCTAACAAGGGTTTATAGCTGGGGAGGGGAGCTGGTCACTGGGTAGCAAGCACGAATTGTCCCCTTTGTTAAGCAGGGTCCACCTTGGTTTGCATTTAGATGGGAGACTGGATGTGAGCATTGTAAGATCTTCCCCTTGGGAGATGGGGACGTAGCTCAGTGGAAGCTCAGCCTCTGCATACAGAATGTCCCAGTTTCAATCCTTGGCAGCATCTCCAGGCAGGGCTGGGTAACGTCTTCCTCTGCCCGTAACCTTGAAGAGCTGCTACTATTCAGAGTAGACAGTACCGAGTTGGATGGACCAAAGATCTGACTTAGTATAACGCAGCTAGGGCTGTGCACGGATCTGATTCCGGCTGTTTGAGTTTGAGTCGAACTTGAGCTGTCCCATGAGCCGATTCAAGTCGAACCGGCCCCCTGTTCGATCTGAGGGTAGAACGAGGCAGAACCGGTTCTAGTTGGCTCGAGGGGACATGCTTGAAAAGGGGAATGGGGTGAGGATTCCCCTTTACAAGCAAAGGGGGGAAACCCTGCCTGCCTTTAAAAAAACAACCCTAATGGAGGTGGCAAGAGGGTGGCAGTGCAGCTCCTCCAGACTCCCTGGGCTTGGTCCGGAGAGTTTGGAGGCGTTGTGCCACCTCCAACCGTAAGGTGCCCTCTTGCCGCCCCTGTTGGGATTTTTTTTAAGGCAGGCAGGTTTCCCCCCTTTGCTTTTAAAGGGGGATCCTCACCCCATTCCCCTTTACAAGCATGCCCCCCTTGAGCCAAATCAAGCCAGTTCCATTAGAACTGGGGCAGGTTTGGCTCAAACTCGGACCGGCACCCCTTTTGCGGGTTCGGTTCAAGTCCGAACCGGTTGAACCGAGCCGATTCTATTTGAACCTTGTTCAAATAGAACCAGTTCTGCACACCCCTCAAGGCAGCTTCCTGTGTTCCAATGTAAGTGTGTCCGTTGTGGTGGGGCAGAGGGAAATCCTACTAAGAGGTACCTCATTCATATGCAAAGAGGGGCAGGAGGGGGTTCCTTGGATGAGATTGCGCATCCCTCAAGGCACCTCAGAGAGGATCTCTCCTGGGGGAGCAGGGGATCTGGTACAGGGACATAGGAAACAGCTTTATACCGAGTCAGACCCTTGGTCTACTAGCTCAGTATTGTCTACACTGACTGGCAGTGGCTGTCTAAGGTTTTGGGCCGGAGACCTTCCCAGCCCAACCTGGAGATGCTGCCAGGGAGTGAACCTGGGACCGTCTTTGCATGCAAAGGGGATGTCCTGCCACTGAGCCCTGGCCCCACCCCTTAAGGGGAATAGCCCATCCAAATGCAAACCAAGATGGGATCTGCTTAGCAAAGGGGGAGAGTCTTGCTCAGGATGACAAGACCAGGATGATGGGAGTTGTAGTGCAGCAGCATCTGGGGACCCAAGTTTGAGAGCCTGTGCCCTAAAAACACAGACACAGAATCTGCAGCCTGCGGAAAGGCCTCGGGGTCCTCCTCCTCAGTAAATACCAGCTCTTGTCCTGCCTCGTCGTCCTGTGCAAATCCATCTGCCTGCCCTCTTTTTGAGCTCTCAGTTCTTCCCTTCAAATGGTCAAGGCCGCATTCTGTTGGAAACGTTGACCCTCCCGGTTTGTTGCCCTGTTATCGGTGACAGGCTCCTACAGCCTGTCAAAGGAAACGAATGGAATGGAAAGGGAGCCGTCAAGTGCAAATGAATTACCTTGGGGGTGGTGATGAGGATCCCTGTTGGTTTCTTCGAGACATGATCCTGGCTCTTCTCTTCCCCCAAATTTGCCTTTCTCCCGATCGCTGGGAAGACAGCCGGTTCACTGGCTCGGTGAATCCTGAGGACATCCAAGTGCAGATGGGTCTGTGGAGGCTGGCTCTGGCGGGCTCAGGTGGGGTCTATTTTTAAGAGGAAGTCTATTAATATGGAGGTCTCAGGTGTCCGCTCCCAAGGCTCTGCTTCCATCCAGGTGGCAAGAAAGCTGCCACTAGAGGGCAGCAGGGATCCATGCAACGGGTCTAGTTCTAGCCTCTGAGGCTGCCCCAATTCCTCCTCACCTTCTTTCTGGGCAGGTGTATGTCCAAGAGCCCCCTTCCTGCCCTCCCGTGCCCTGCACCGCTGGTCAGTTTCAGATGAGAAGGGTCGGTCTTGGGTGGCGAGCATGAATTGTCCCCTTCCCTAAGCAGGATTTGCCTGGGTTTGCTTTTGGATGGGTGACTACGTGTGAGCCCTGTCAATGCTCCCCTGCAAGTGATAAACTCCCCTTCTGGTGGTGGGGGGCGTAGCTCAGTGGCAGAGCCCCTGCCTTGTATGCAGAAGGCCCCAGGCTCAATCCCTGGCAGCATCTCCAGGTGGGGCTGGGAAGAGACTCCTACCTCGAACCTTGGAGAGCTGCTGCCAGTCAGTGTAGGCAGTAGTGAGCTAGCTGGACCAAGGGCCTGACTCAGTATAAGGCAGTCCCCTCTGTCCCTGTGATCTTCTCTCTGGCCTTCTCCCCATTAACAAACTTACATAGATCTGTGTGCCAATCTGTGTAGCTGATATTTGGGGGGGGGGAAGGGTTATAAGTGGAGCCCCTGCTTGGCATGCAGAAGACCCCCGTCTCACACCCTGGCAGCATCTCCAGGTAGGGCTGAGAAGATTCCTGCCTGCAACCCTGGAGAGGTGCTGCCAGTCAGTGTAGAGAGCACTGAGCTTGATGGGCCAAGGGCCTGACTTGGCATAGGGCCGGTTCCCTCCAGTGGCCCCTCTAATTTGTTTCATCTCTGTGCAGAATGATTTTTGTTCTGGGCGGCAGGATCAAGGCAGTGTGTGTGCCTGTGCAGTCAGAGTGGGGACTTCCTGATTCAGACTGAGCGGGATCTAAATTGGAGAGCCAGCGTAGTGTAGTGGTTAGAGTGCTGGACTAGGACCGGGAAGACCTGGGTTCAAATCCCCATTCAGCCATGAGACTTGCTGGGTGACTCTGGGCCAGTTGCTTCTCTCCAAGCCTAACCTACTTCACAGGGTTGTTGTGAAAGAGAAACTCAAGTATGTAGTACACCGGGCTCCTTGGAGGAAGAGCGGGATATAAAATGTAAAATAATAATAAAATAAAATAAAATAAATTGAACTGAGCGGACATCCAAAAACTTGTGAGCGTGCGCAGGCCTTAGAGGGAACAGTGATTCCCTCTGTTCCTAATCACACACATACATGCAGGTATTTTATTGAACAGTACTGTGTTTCCATAGCCCATAGTGCGTAGGGTGAGTTCTTTGAGTGCTGTGTAGCCCACCATGGCCTCTCTCGCCACAGGGGTCGGTGGGGATACCATCCCTATGGGCTGCTTTGGCCCTCTGTAGCTGGACCAGTGGCATCCAGCCCAAGGCTTGGCTGATTATTTGCAAGCGAGCTGTGAAATGCTGGCCTGTCCTGGCCTCTGCCAGCTTCTGGGAGATCGCAAGCAGATACTGTCGTGCTGCTTGGGTAAACTCACCTAACCACTCTGTGCCGCCCTGTGCCTTTGGCTGGGGTGAGTACCGCTGATGGAATGTCGCCGCCCACGAGGGCCTTTCCTTCAAGCAGGCAGGTGCTCCCTGCTTGGTCTCCTTGCTCACTGCAGAGAGACGATGACAGTTTAGCAGTCGCACTGGGTGATGTCAGGGCCCCGTCCTGCTGCTGGCATCCCATGATGCTTCGGGAAGGATGCCTAGAGAGGGAGAAGATGGCCGCCAGGGTGAACCGTGGAAGTGCCCTTCTTACCGAGTCGGACCCTTGGTCTGTCTAGCTCAGTATTGTCTGTACCAGAGCTGCTCAACTTCGACCCCGCCCCCAGCTGTTTTTGTACTACAGCTCCCATAATCCCCAACCCCAGTGGCCAGTAGTTGGGGATTATGGGAGTTGTAGGCTAAAAGGTGGCTGGACTCGATTAGGACAGCAATGAATGCACCACTGAGAGACCTTCAAGGCCAGGTTGAAGACAGATCATCCTGGAGAGGATCTAAGTGGTCGCTAAGCGTCGACACCGACTTGACGGCACGTAATCAGTCAGTCACTCAAGGCCGACATCTGCAGGAGGGCTGGAATTGAGCAGCCCTGGTCTACACTGACCGGCAGCAGCGCTCCAAGGTTCCAGGCAGGGGTCCTTCTCAGCCTTACCTGGAGATGCTGCCAAGGACTGAACCTGGGACCGTCTGCATGCAAAGCAGATGCTCAATCACGAGCATTCCCTAAGGGAGCTGGCCTTTTGGGAGGAAGCATGACTTGTCCCCTCTGCTAAGCAGCTCCCCCCTGGTTTGCATTTGGATGGGAGGCTACTTATCAACCCCTGAGCTACGGTCCACTTGTTGCTGCGGTTTTGGGGGGCAACTTCGAACTCGCAGTAAATCTGCAGTAAAGCCTGCTGCCTAGGGAGGCTCCCAGAGATGCTGTCAAGGACTGAACCTGGCGCCTTCTGCATGCACGGTCGATGCTCTACCACTGAGTTCCGTCCCCGTCCCCTGGATATCTCACAGCGGACGGGGCTTGCGTGCAAACCAAGGCAAGCCATGCCTCGCAGAGGGGGCAGTTCATGCTCGCTACCCCAAGCCCAGCTGCCGACCTGCAGCTTTGCAGCATCCTGGCCTCCTGCACCGTGGCTCTGTGTGCTTGTCTGTCTCCTCTCCCCCTTGTGAGTTGGACCGCTCCAGCCCACAAACAACGCGCAAGGAGAACGGAGTGTGTAGCCGGCCGGCAGGCGGGCCAAGGTGGCACGGCTTGCTTGGCCTGCTGCTGCCCCAGGCTGGGCCTGGAAGGGGGCCTCCCTCCAGCTTCAGCTTCTCCCCTTGCATCACCCTGAGGGGGCCAGGCCCACGGCCTTCCGGCCAGGGAGAAGAATGACGCAGCACCCAAAAGCCAAGGAGGAAAGCGGGGGGGGGGCGGGATTTGCAGAGATGCTGAATGGATATGAACCCGTTATTCAGTCCTTGCCTGACAAATTTCAAGCTTGCTTGCTTGCTTGCTTTATTTATATTTCTATACTGCCTGATATAGACATCTGCTATAGAGCATCTTTAAAATGCTCTTTCTCAGGGGCAACTGCAAAAACTGTGTGTGTGTGTGTGTGTGTGTGTGTGTGTGTGTGTGTGTGTGCGTGCGTGTACACACACACAGCATAGTCGTGAATTAAAACGACCACCAAGAAGTATGTCAAAAACCTCAGTGTGTTTAAACTGAGTTATAAATAATCTCATCACATTACAATCTCTGTTAAACTTGAAACGCTCCAGGCAATGATTGAAGAAGGAATTGATTAATCTCCTGCAGCATATTTGGGAACTTGCTCCCCTTTTTTCCCATGACCTTGTAGCCCAGAATAGAGCCGGCAGGTGACCCGTGACACACTCCCTGGTAGGGCCCAGCCTTGCATAACGGCAGCTGCCTTGGGAACGGAGTCATGTGCTGCTGCCTGCCTGGGCCTGACTTGGCTAATTGAACCTCTCCTAATGAACTCTGCTCTGGGAACGCCGTGGACCCAGGTGCCTGCCACGTTCCTGAGGGATGAGTCTTGCTCCTGTATGTGTGATGTCAGCTGTGGAGAAGCCTGCTATGGGTTTGTCCCTCCTGTGCATGTTGCTCTGTGATGAAGGTTCTCCTGAGAAGCACAGTTGGCCAAGGAGAGCCGGTTCTTGCTGTAGCGAGCATGAATTCTCTGCTTCGCTAAGCAGGGTCCACCCTAGTTTGCATTTGGATGGGTGACAACATGTGAGTGCTGCCTGCTTTAGGTCTTAGGGCAGGGCTGCACAGCTTTGGTCCTCCTACAGGTGTTGGACTACAACGCCCATCATCCCTGACTGTGGGAAAAACAGTTGGAGGGCCAGATTTGTGCAGCACTTCCTTACGGGACATCCCAGAGCTCAGTGGGAGAGCATCTGCTTTGCATGCAGAAGGTCCCAAGTTCCATCCCTGGCAACCAGTGTTCCCTCTAAGGCGTGCACATGTGCATGTGCACTCACACATTTTTTTAGGTCCGCTCAGTTAATTTTAGATCCCACTCAGGTTGAATCAGGGAGGTCCCACTCTGAGGGCACGTGCACACACACTGCCTTGATACTGCCGCCCAGCACGAAACTCATTCCTCACAGAGATGAAAAGAATGAGAGAAAACACTCCTGGCAACATCTCCAGGTATGACTGGGAGAGACCCCACCTGACACCTGGTAGAAACTGCTGCCAGTCAGCGTAGACAATACTAAGCTGGATGGACCAAGGGCCTGACTCGGTATAGTGCCGCTTCCTGTGATCCTGTGTAACTTGGCCTTGGCCCTGAGGGGCTTCCCCTTGAGGGGATGGGACCAGGGCTCAGTGGTGGGGCATCTGCTTTGTATGTGGAAGGCAGCAGAGGCTGAGAGACTCCTGCCTGCAACCTTGGAGAAGCCGCTGCCAGTCAGTGTAGACAGTACTAAGCTGGATGGACCAAGGGCCTGACTCGGTATAATGCTGCTTTCTGTGTTCCTTTGAGCTTGCCTGTAACTTCTTGTTGGCAGCCACGATGCCCGTCTGCTGGGCGCAGCAGTGAGATGCAGCTCAACAGGCTTGCAAGCTGGCCAGCTGTGGGTAATGGGGTGTGTAATGCTGGTGTGGGCCGGGGGCGGGGGCGGGGGAGAGATCTTATTTGGAAAGGGCTCTCTTTGGGGCCCCCTTACCCAAAGGGCGTGGACCGGGGGCCTGTGGAGCGTGCGTGTCTTGTTTGCACACAGCTCCTGCAATGGCTTCTGGGCAGGAGGTTCCTCTGTGCCTCTTCACATCAACAGAGAATCCAAGCATGATATACTGATATTTTAATAGGATAATCATAAAGCCATGTAATTAAGAGACTGTGCAGTTGCATAAGTTATAGTAATAAGTTACCCCTGCTAACTGGGCAAAGAGGCACCTTTTAACGTGGTGATTCTCTTTATTGAGCAGGGGGGAGAGTAACTGGCCCTCTCCATCCCCAGCACAGGACTTCCAGTGACTGTTGCTGGTGTCCATCTTGTGTTTCTTTTTAGATTGTGAGCCCTTTGGGGACAGGGATCCATCTTATTTGTTTGTTATTTCTCTGTGTCAACTGCCCTGAGCCATTTTTGGAAGGGTGGTATAGAAATCAATCAATCAATCAATCATGCTGAACCAATAAAAATATATGGCTTTATGATTACCCTCTTAAAATACCAGTTTATAATACTGGGATTCTCTGCTGATGTTCAGAGATACTGTTGCATCCAGATAGGGTTTTCTTTTCTTCCGTCTGCCTCTTCCCCTCCCCTCCCTGCCATCCCTTGTGCAGCGTCTGCATAATCCGGCCCGTTGCTCTGACAAGGCCGAGTGAGGGAGTTGCATGTCGGCCTCTGGGTAATTCGACCCCCCCCCCCGCAGCCTGGACCAAAGTGGGGTGCCTCTGCCCCCTTGCCTCCGCGGAAACACTATCCTGCCGGGCCGTGAACCCGCTGCCCCCGGAGGAGCCAGGTGTCTCCTGTCCCCTGCTGGCAGCCCCCTTTCCTTGCCCGCCGCGGGGTTCATACGGCCTCCTTCCACTGGGTGCCTCCGGCCCTTTGCAGCGGCCCGGGTTCCCCCACCTGCTTGTTTCTCTCTGGTCAGGAGGGACCGAAGCAAGAGGTCCCGTGGGAGGCTCCCTGGAGCCATGCTTGCAACTCCGCAAGGGGGGCCGAGCCCGTAAGCCGCGTGGGGCCCGTCTCCCTCTGGTCTGGCTGCAAACCTCTGCTGGGCCTGGGCACTGGGGGGCAGCTGTCGGGAGCCCCGGAGCCCAGCCGGCCAGGGCCCCCCTCCTCTCTCTCCTGGGCTGCCCTCTGAGTTCTGTGGCCTTCCCTTCCCGCCCCCCACAGTAGCGGGAACCGAGGGATGTTGTTGTTGCTTTCCTCCTTTGGCCCATGCGCCTGCCTGGCGTGTGGATATGTGTCAGTAGTGCCCCGGGGTCAGCCTGGCTTTCCTGCTCCGCTCGCTCGGGAGCAAGCCAGCCCCCTCGTGGCCTCCCACAAGCCCGTAAACAAAGCTGCTCTCCGCTTCTCTGAAACGGGCTTCTGGAGAAACGAAAGCACTTTGGGACTCCGGACACGGCTTGTTCTCTCCCCCGCTCCTTGTTTTCCTCCTTGTTTTCCTCCCTCTGGATGTTCCTTCCTTGCAGACTTTGGGACCTGCTGACAGGCCGGGTGGGAGGCGGCCACGTGCAGTGCACACGCTTGCCACGTTGGGGTTGGCACCTAGCAGGCTGAGCTGGCCTGTGGCTAGAGATTCTGAGCTGGGATGTGCCCAGAAGGGTGTTGGAGGCAGGCTGCAGGCTGCGGAAGGCAAGGCTCCACACAGTACCAACGCTTAACATTTGTCTAGCACTTTGGCGTGGGTATTTGAGGAACCCAGGCAGCTGCCTTCTCCGGAAGCAGACCCTTGGTCCGTCTAGCGCAGGGTTGCCTACTCTGACTGGTAGCAGCTCTCCAAGGTTTCAGGCAGGAGTCTCTCTCCCAGCCCTCCCTGAGGATGCTGCCAGGGAGTGAATCTGGGGCCTTCTGCGTGCAAAAGGTGCTCTCCTGCCGAGCATTCCTGAAGCGGGAGGATTGCTGGTCTTGTGGTGGCAAGCATGATTTGTTACCCCCTCTGCTAAGCAGGGTCCACCCTGGTTTGCATTTGGATGGGAAGACTACATATGAGCACTGTAAGAGGTTCCTCTTAGGGGATGGGGGCTGCAGAACGCTGGCAGGCAGAAGGCCCCCGTTTCCCTCCCTGGCAGTATCTCCAGATAGGGCTGAGAGAGAAATTCCTGCCTGCAGCCTCGGAGGAGCTGCTGCCAGTCTGTGTAGGCAGTACTGAGCTAGATGGACCAACGGTCTGACTCGGAATAAAGCAAATTCTTGTGTTCCTCTGGGGAATACCTTACAGCAGTGAGTGCTCACAGGTGGTCGCCCATCCAGATGCAAACTACAGCAGACCCAGCTTAGCAAAGGGGACAATTTGTGCTTGCTAACCTACCTCACAGGGTTGTTGTGAGGATAAAAATAAGCATGTGCTCCACTCTGAGGTCCTCGGAGGAAGAGCAGGATATAAGTGTAAAATAATAATAATAATAATAATAATAATAATAATAATAATAATAATAATACCAGCTCTTCTCTGCTGGTGACTGCAGTTTTCACAAGTATGCCAGCCTTCAGAACAGCAAAGATGGCCCACGTTGTGCACCAGCGTGGATGGGAAGGCTGGTGCGAATTCAGAACCATCACCCGTGCGGCTCCCGGTCCCGTATTTATGTGTCGTGGCTCTTGCCTCAAGGGGGTGGTGTCGTGTCGCTAATGGTGGTCTAATTTGTGGAGGGGGTCCTGGAGTGGATGCCCTAGGAAATCTGAGACGCGTCACTGAATGTTCCACAATGTTCCACAATGAAGGAAGGCCAGGGAGAGACGCAAGGGAGAAAGGAACTAGAACCGAATGTGCTTTCCGAGAAAGAGGCTTCTGCTTCAGCCGAAGGCGGCCATAGCCGTAAGCGGAAGTCCGGGGGCCACTGACGCACAGCCTCTTGTGCAATGCCGCTTCTTTCGCATTGGCACCACCAGGCCCGCTCGGAGGAAGAGGGCCCGGATGTCGCTCAGATTAGTCGCTGAGGGGGTGGCAGGGGTGGGGTGGGGCGGGAGGGAGGGAGGGGTGGCTATTCCTCTTGCAGGCCAGCGCTGCCTAGGAAGCTGCCTTACACCGAGTCAGGCTGTTGGTCCATCCAGCTCAGGATTGTCCACACTGGCTGGCAGCAGCTCTCCAAGGTTCCAGGCTGGAGTCTCTCCGAGCCCTACCTGGTGATGCTGCCAGGGATCGAACCCGGGACCTTCTGCATGAAGATCCTGGGACCTGTTGCTGAGCTACAGCCTCATTTCCCACAGCGGGCAGCCAGACACATCCATGGGAAGCCCACGAGCAAGGCATGAAGTCAGCAACCCTCTCCTGCTGTAAACACATACCCCACCCCAGCAAATGGTACTTGGAGCTATATCATTTCTGAATGTGGAAGTTCCATGTATCCATCAGGTTCATAGCTTCTGCCAGACCTCTCCTCCTCCGTGAATTTGCCTAGTCCCCTTTAAAGTCTTCTAAGCAAGTGTCCGCCAGCAGATCTTGTGGCAGGGAGTTCCGTAAACACATAGTGTGAAGAAGCCCTTTCTTTTCTCTTCCTGGAGTCTTGCAACCACTAGTTTCAATGGGTGACCCTGGGGTCTAGTCTCATGAGAAAAGGGGAAAGGAAACACTCTCTTTCTCTACTTCCTCCGTACCTTGCATGATTTTATAATCTGCCATGTCCCCAGCTCTTGCCCCCCCCCGCCCCTCAATTTAGAAAAGCCCCAAATAGTGCAGCCTTTCCTTGCAGGAAGGGGCTCCAGGCCCCCTGATCCTTTGGCTTGCCCTTTCCCAGGGCTTCAGAGAGCCTTTTGCGGGGGGTGCCCTGAGCCTCCCGCAGTCTTCCAAATGTGGCTTCCCCTCGATCTGTATGCGGGCGTGACGAACCCGGCCATGTTTATCTTCTAGCAAACTTGCTGACCCAACTTGTCAAACTTTTCCCAACCGTCCACCTGCTGGTTTGGCACCCCCGGCGCAAGGGATCGGGTTGCCTCCTCGGTGCCGCTCGGAAGGTGAGCTCAGGGTCAGGGAGTCCAGCCGTTCCCGGGTGCTGAGTGTTCACGTCGAGTTTGGAAGGGTTGCGGCCAGCTCTTGGCCTCTGTCGCTCTCAGCCTCACGCCCAAAGGGTCCGAGCAATGGCACGTATTCTGCAGGCCACGGAGATGTTGGCTTCTTTCTCTTCTCTGCTGGGCCTGGGTGTGATGTTCGAGGCTGGGATTCTGAGGATTCGAGAGGAGAAGCGGCCTGGCATCGGCTGTAAGCGGCAGGCGCTCTGGGAAGCTGGCGCTTTCGGTCCTCTGGGCTGGTCCCAGGGGGCCATTCGCAAATGCTTCGGGGCCTCAGGACATGGCTAGTTGTACGCAGGACACTGGGCCCTGCTGGCTCTCTGGCTCGGGAGAGTGGCCACCTTCCCTGGGCACGGGGCCCTCTCCAAAGGCTTCACCGTTTCTGGGAGCGTCGTCGTTTCTGGAAGCAGGCGTGAGGCTTCCTTCTCTTGGGTCAGACCGTCAGGCCCTTCTAACCTGGCTGATCGTGGCCCTCCAAGATCTTTCTCAGCCTGGCCACCAGAGGGGAGGATGCTGAAGGAGGAGCTGAGCTCTGGGGCACGACTCTGAGCTGTAGGCCCTTCTCGGCTCCCCGGCAATCCCTAGTTGGTACCCCCTGGGCCGGGATTGCCTGTTCCTTTTTCAAAAGCCATCTCCACTGGTCACCACTGCCCTGTGTTGTGGCAGAGAGTTCCACAGGGCCATGATGCCTGGCGTGCAGAAAGCCCACCCGTTTCATGAGGGCGTAATCTGTAATCTACTGGTGTCTTTGGAGGGGGTTTCCCAGGAATCCCTTCATCCCAAATTCTAACGAAGGCGTTGATTTGGAAGGGTGAGGTACTCTGTTCCCTGGTTAAAACAGAAAGAAAAGAAACTATGAAGCCACTGGCTGTGGCATGGAGAAATTGCTGTTTGAGGTGGAGAGCAGAGATGGAAAGCCGATCCTGCAGTAGTGAGCATGACTTGTCTCCTTTATGAAGCAGGGTCCTCCCTGGGTTGCATTTGGATGGGTGATTACATCTGGGCATTGTCTGCTGTAAAATATTCCCCTCAGAGGATGGAACCATAACTCCATGAAAGACTATCTGCCTGCATGCAGAAGGTCCCAGGTTCAAGCCCCAGCAGCATCTGCAGGTAGGGCTGGGAGAGACCCCTGCCTGAAACCTTGGAGAAACTGCTGCCGGTCAGTGTAGATAACGTTGAGCTAGAGGGACCAATGGCTTGACTCAGGTAGAAGCAGGCTTCTTCCTATATTCCTAGATGCTTCCTTTCTCTCCTGGAAACTCCTTCTGCACATGAAATGCAGAATTCTGCAATCATCCTCTCACTGGAGTCTGCTCTGGTGTCGCCCCTTTGGGAGGATGGCTTTTCCGGATCCTGGCAACCATCTGCAATTGCTTGGCTCCACGCTGGGGTGGCTGAGGCCCCCCAGGGACTAGTAGCCGGCCCACCTGGCCAGAGAGGGAGGTTTCCAGCCACAGCTAGCTGGCCACGCTCCAGCAAGTGCTCAGGGCACCATCGGAGGGGAATTCTCACCATCTGTTCCTGCCTGCATAGCTCGGGGGTCATTTGAAAATCCCTCCGGGAGGGTCAGTGAGTCCAGGGCTGGCGTCTCCCAAGAGCTTGTGACTGGTTGTTATGGGAAAGATCGCAGGGGAGAGGGCGAAAGGAGAGAGTCCACGTCCTTCTCAACTAGCAAGTTACAAAGTTGGGGAGGAGAGCCGGTCTGATGGCGGCGAGCATGAATTGTCCCCTGTGCTAAGCAGGGTCTGCCTTGCTTTGCATTTGGATGGGTGACTACATGTGAGCGCTGTCAGATACTCCCTGTAGGGGATGGGGCCGTAGCTCAGTGGAAGAGCATCTGCTTTGTATGCAGAAGGCCTGAGGTTCACTCCCTGGCAGCATCTCCAGGTCGGGCTGGGAGAGACTCCTGCCTGAAGCCTTGGGGGAGCCGCTGCCAGTCAGTGTAGACAATCCTGTGCTAGATGGACCAATGGCCTGACTTGGCATAAGGCGGCTTCCTAGGCCTATGTTGCTAAAGGCAGGAGAGGCAAAAGAAAGCCCTTTGCCACAAGCAATGACTGACTAACTTATGGAACTTACTGCGTCGCTACAAGGTGTAGTGATGGCCACCACTTTGGCCAGCTTAATAAGAGTATTAGACTAATTCATGGGAAAGGAGAGGTCTTTTGAGGCTAAATGGAGCCTCCCTGTTCAACAGCAGTCTACCTCTGAATTTGATTTGCTGGGGGGGGGCGCAGCAGTGGGAGAGGGCTATTCATGCCCTGCTGGCGAACTTCCCGTTGGGATATCTGGCTGTGGCCGCTGCTGGAAAAGGGATTGCTCGGTCAATAGCTATTTAACTAAGAGATGGAGCCTCCATGTTCAAAGGCAGTCTATCCCTGAACTCCAGTTTCTGGGGGGCATAGAGTGGGAAAGAGGATTCTGTGTGCTCCTGGAGGGGAGGCATCTGGATGGTGGCTGTGTGGGGAATGGGACCTTGGACTGGGGGGCTGTGCTTGGTTGTGACCTGACTGAGCACTTCTGTTTATACAGTTATGCAGGCCTGTAACATTAGCACGGTGCGAAGAGCGGGGAGGGTGGGGAGAGGTTCTCCTCCCTCTCTCACAACACTAGAGCCAGGGGTCATCCCATGAAACTGAGGGCCAGGAAATTCAGAACCGGCAAAAGGAAGGGCTTTTTCACATAGCTCATAATTAAGCTGTGGAACTCTCTGCCGCAGGATGTGGTGATGGCCACCGGCTTGGATGGCTTTAAGCAGGGCGTAGACAAATATCCATGGAGGCCCCGGGCTCTTAGTCTTGATGGCTATAGGCTACTTCCAGGCCCAGAGGCACGATGCCCCGAATCCCAGTTGCCGGGGAGCAACCGCAGGAGAGAGGGCCTGCCTCCATCTCCTGGTGGTGGGCTTCCCGGAGGCATCTGTGGGGAAGAGGATGGGCCTTGGGCCTGATCCAGCAGGGCTGCTGTGGCTCTTCTGGGATCTCCTGCTTGTGAGGAGGACCCTGCTTTGCTTCTTGGCCCAGCCTGCTTTCTCCTTCCCAGGGGTTTTGGCCCAGGGGTGGCTGAACCCCAGAGGCCGTTATTTCACCGCTTTAAAGTGGGGCAAGAGTCCCTTGGCCGGCCTCCTCCAGTGTAGGCGAGCAGCCTTTGGATCTGTGCCAGGCTCTTTGTCGGGGGCCCCAAAGCCGCCGCTCTGCAAAACAGCAATGCCGGGGGTGTGTTTGCCTCCGGTCCAGAGGGAGGGAAAGTGGTCTTGGGTTGCAGCCCGGCTCGATTCTGCTTGGAAGGGCTCCTGCCCCAGCGCGCCTCAGCCTCTGCCTCTCAGGTGACCGGAAAGCCGTTGAGCAACGGAGGAGCCCTGACGGGAAGGCAGGAAGCCGGAGTCTGGTGGGCCGCAGATGAGCACTGAGGAGGCTCCTCCGGCTTCCTGTTTCTCATTCATCGCCACCCTTTCCAGCTTGTCGCCGCTTTGCGGAGGCTCTTTGCACCCGGCCTGGATGCACACGAGAAGGTGGCATTTGCACTGATTCCAGGTGCGGTGCAGAGCCAGCTGCGGCGGAAGAGGCATGAAAGGCTGGTGTGTCTGGATCTGCTTGCAAAGAAAAGGCCGCCTCTGCCAAGTCTGTCCTTGCTGCAGACACAAGTTTGGTTTTCTCAGAAGGGCCGATGCTGGTGGTGGTTCCCTCTCCAGCTTTAGTGGGCGGAAGGACGCTTGGGAGCGTTTTTTGTGGATGGGGACTGTCCCACGGAGGAATGAAAGAAGCCCCCTTCAGAATGAGACCCAATTGGACCCACCGAGGTCAGCTTCCCCCCTCTTCCTACAGTGGCCAACCTGATCCCCCTCGGATGCCCACGGGTAGGGTGCAGAGGCAAGAGCCAGTCTGCCCTGTTGCCCCTCCAGTAGCCAGAGGTACCTTGCCACTGAATCTAGAGTCTTCATGTGGCCATCAAGATGAGCAGTCCTTGAGATATAAATATCTCTCATGAATTTGTCTGAGCCCCCTTTAAGGCCATCTAACCCCATGGTGATTGCTGCATCTGGTAGCAGTGCATTCCATAAGTTAAAGTGTGGGGGTTGGACTAGAAGACCTCAAATGTCCCCCCCAGCTCTCAAATTCTAGGATTCTAAAAACCTTTTCCCCTCTATTTTGAATCTGCTGCCAGATAAAATCATCAGGTGACCTCAAGTTCCAAGGCGGGGGGACTTCTAGGCACATAGAAAGCTGATTTATACCAAGCCAGACCCTTGGTCCATCTAGCTCAGGACTTTCTACACTGACTGGCAGCCGCTCTCCAAGGTTTCAGGCAGAAGTCTCTCCTAACCCTGCTTGGAGATGCTGCCAGGGATTGAAACTGGGACCCTCTGGTGCAAAGAAGATGCTCTTCTACTGAACTACGACCCCACCCACTAATGGGAATATCTTACAATTCTCACATGTAGTCACCCATCCTAATGCAAACCAAGCCTTACCCTGCTTAGCAAAGGGGACAATTCATGCTCACTACCCCAAGACCAGCTCTCCTCCTCACTTTCTCCACATCCAGCATTATTTTACAAACTTCTGCCATGTCCCCCTCCACACACACACCTTTTCATCCACTGAAAAGCCCCAGATGATCCATTGGTCTTTCCTCATTGGAATGGGGGTGGGGATAAGGGGAGATGAGCTTGTGAATTTCGTCTGTTTGAATGAAGTAAATTTTCACATCGTAGGCCACAGTGAAGCCCTTTTCAGGACTAGTACCTACAATTGGCAGAATCTAGCGTTGAAACGCTTTTGGCCTGGGCTGTCCCTGCAAGTGGAAGGCTAGCACTCTGGGGTGTTCGTTTTCTCTATGCAAGGGTTACCTCCAGCTGCAGTCCTGTAAAAGCTTTATTAATTGATTCTGTGGATTTGATAAATTGCCCTTCTGTGGGGGGCGGGGCGGTGTAAGATGAGATAAAGAAACATGGTAATGTAATGGGGCCCTTATGTCAGGGCAGGAAGGAAATCTGTGTTATTAATGTGTTGGCTTAATAGCTTCCTGTAGCTTGAGGCCCTGAGGATTTGAGAGCTCATTAATGGTGGGTGGGGTGTCTCTTTCAAGCTGGAAGCCAACACCCCCCCACCCCCCACTTCAGCTCAGGGCAGGGCCTGATTTCTGGCATTTTCCGGCCTTGTAGCTGATCCCGTGCAAAAGGTGCAGGAAAGACCTCCCTTTCCATTTTCCAGGCAGGGAATTTCCAAACAGAAAAATCCATCTGCAGCTAAATCCAATTGCGTGGCCATATCTAGCCCAGTATTGTCCACACTAACTGGCAGCGGCTCTCCAGGGTTTCAGGCAGGGGTCTTTCCCAGCCCTACCTCGAGATGCTGCCAGGGAATCGAACCTGGGACCTCTGCCATGCAAAGCAGATGCTCTGCCACTGAACTGCGGCCCTATCCCCTAAAGAGACGTCTACAGCAGACAGTGTCCATCTGAATTCAGCCATCCAAATTCAAACCAAGGTGAACCCTGCTTAGCAAGTGGGCAATTCGTGCTTGCTACCCCAAGACCTGCCCTCCATCTCATTCTCTTCTGCTGAGTTATGGCCCCGTCACCGAAGGGGAATTGTGTCACAGAGTTTGCATGCAGTTGCCCATCCAAATGCCAATCAGGGTGGAGCCTGCTTAGCAAAGGGGACCAAGCGGGAGAACGAGGCCAGCTCTCCCGCGACCCGCCCCCAGTGGGGCTGCTGGGCCCTCCTTCCTCCCATCAGGGGTGACTTCAGGGATGGAGCCTGACCACCAGTGGCCTGCGCTCACCCTGCCCCCTGCGTCTGACGTCAGATACGTGGGGTGTGGTCTGGCTCCTGAGCAGAGCTGTGCAGCACCGTTCGGGAGCTGGAGTCCGGCTGACGCTGTGTTTGCAGCGCTGGCCGTTGAACTCCCAAAGGGGCCGTGCGGCCCCTTCGGGAGCGAGACTGGGGCTGGTACTGCATTGGCGAACGCAGCTGCCATTTAACTCCTGAACGGGGGCTGCACAGCCCCTCCTTGGGAGCTAAACCAGCACCCCCACCATCTGACGTCAGGCGCAGGGGGCACGTTGGGGCTGCGAGGCGCAGCCCCTGATTGGCGGCGGCCCAGGTTCTTTGAACCCGCCCGCCCAATGGTGGCTCCGCCCCGGGTGACTTGGCCGCTTGTGCTCCCGATACAGAATGTCCTGGATGGAGCACCCTTGCAGGGAGCAGCTGACCGCCATGACTGTCCCAGGGCTGCTCTCTCTGCGCAGAGCAGCTCCTTCCCAGGTGACTAATTGGCAGCTGCCAGAATGTGACACGCTTTACATAAGAGGGCAGCTTCCTTCTCTGGGATGCTGCCTCGTCTGCTAGGAAGAAGGTGACAATTAGGGCCTCCTTATGTAATGCCCAGATCACCCTGCCTCAGTCAGCACCAGCTGTCTGAGCTGTCATTCCGTTGTATGTGTTCTTCTGCTTCTGAAAACCAACCAGAATGTGGTTTCTGCAGAGACAACTTAATTGTTCCTAATGATGTGGTCATCCTTTCTTCCATGCTGTGCATTTCTCTCCCTCTCACTCATATTCACACTCACACAGTTCTTTTGCACTGACATCACCAGATGTTCCCGACCTTTGGTCCCAAGATGTTACATAAGAATAGCCCTGCTGGATCAGGCCCCTAGCCAAGGCCCATCCAGTCCAGCATCACAGAGGCCCACCAGGCGCCTCTGAGAAACTCACAGGCAAGAGGTGAGGGCATGCAGCCCTCTCTCCTGCTGTTGCTCCCCTGCAACTGGTATTGAGAGGCATCTTGCCTCTGAGACTGGGGGTGGCCTATAGCCACCAGACTAGTAGCCATTGATAGTCCATGAATTTGTCTAAGCCTCTTTTAAAGCCATCCAAGCTGGTCCACCACCACATCCTGTAGTAGAGAATCCCATAGATTTAATGATGCCCTGTGTGAAAAAGTACTTCCCTTGTCAGTCCTAAATTTCTTGGCCTTCAGTTTCATGGAATGATTGCTGGTTCTAGTGTTGTGATAAAGGGAGAAACATTTCTCTCTGTCCACTCTCTCTCTACTCCATGCATAATTTTATACACCTCTATCATGTCTCCCCATAGTTACCTCTTTTCATAGTCACCAACAAAAAGCCCCAGGTGTTGTAGCCTAGCCTCTTAAAAAGGTGCTTTAGGACCCTGTTCATCTTGGTTGCCCTCTTCTGCACCTTCTCCAGTTCTACAATAGCCTTCTTAAGATACGCTGACCAGAACTGCACACAGTACTCCAAATGTGGCCTCACCATAGATTTGTATAAGGGCATTATAATATTAGCATCTTAATTTTGAATCCCCTTTCTAATGATCCCTAGCATGGAATTGGCCTTTTTCACAGCTGCCACACACTGTCAACACTTTCAGTTGAGCTGTCCACCATGACTCCAAGATCTCTGTCCTGGTCAGTCACCAACAGCTCAGACCCCATCAGCATAAATGTGAAGTTGGGGTGGGTTTTTTGCCCCAATATGCATCACTTTACACTTGCTTACATTGAACTGTATTTGCCATTTTATTGTCCACTCACCCAGTTTGGAGAGATCCTTTTGGAGCTCCTCACAATCTCTCTTGGATTTTTCTACCCTAAATAGTTTGATGTCATCTGTAAATTTGGCCACTTTGCTGCTTACCCCTGTCTGCTTATCCCATAACTACTAACTTTATTCAAGAGCCTTTGGTGGGGAACTTTGTCAAAAGCTTTTTGGAAGTCCAAGTATACTGTGTCAACCAAATCACCTTTATCTACATGCCTGTTGACATTCTCAAAGAGCTCCAAAAGGTTAGTGAGGCAAGACTTGCCCTTGCAGAAGCCATGCTGCTTCTCCTTCAGCAAGGCCTGTTCTTCTCTATGTTTAACAGTGTTGTCCTTAAGTATGCTTTCCATCTGTTTACCCAGCACCAAATTTAAGATGACTGACCTGTAATTTCCCAGATTCCCCCCTGGATCCCTTTTTGAAAATGGGAATTACATTGGCTACTTTTCAGTCCTCTGGTACAGAGCATGATTATAGGGACAAGTTACATATTTTTGCTAGGAGATCAGCAATTTCACATTTGAGTTCCTTCAGAACTCTTGGGTGGATGCCATCTGTCCCTGGTGATTTGTTCACTTTCAGTTTTTCAAAACAGTTTAGAACATCTTCCCTCGTTACCTCAAATTAGCCCGGTTCTTCAGCTTTCAAGCCTGAGAAACTCAGTTCTGGAGTGGGTATATGGTCAGTATCCTCCGCCGTGAAGACAGAGGCAAAGAACTCATTCAGCTTCTCTGCAGTCTCCTTATCCTCCTTAATAATCTCTTTCACATCCTCATCATCTAAGGGTCCAACCACCTTTCTGGCAGGTTTTCTACTTCTGATATAGTTAAAGAAGTTTTTGTTATTCCCCTTGACACTTCTAGCTATATGCTCCTCAAACTCTCTCTTTGCATCCCTTATTGTCTAATTGCATTTCTTTTGCCAGAGTTTATGTTCCTTTCTGTTCTCTTCATTTGGGCAGGATTTCCATTTTCTGAAGGAAGTCTTCTTCCCTTTTATAGCTTCCCTGACTTTATTTGTTAGCCACACTGGCATCCTCCTGAACTTGGTGGTACCTTTCCTCCTTCTTGGTTTACATTCCAACTGTGCTTCTAGTACTGTGGTTTTAAATAAGTTCCATGCCTTCTGAAGTGATTTGACCCCCCTGACTTTCCCTTTTTACCAATACCATTATTTTTAGAAGATCCAGCGCATCCATGTTGGACTTCCTTGGCAGTGCTCCACTCACATGTAAGCTGAATTGGAACAACTATGCTCACTGTTCCCCAATGGTTCTACAACTCTGGCATCTTGCACCAGGTCCTGGGCACCACTCAGGATTTAGTCCAAGGTTGCCTTCTCTCTGGTGGGTTCCATGACCAACTGTTCTAAGGCACAGTCATTTGGCATGTCTAGAAATTTGGCTTCTCTGTCGATACCTGTGACTGAGATACATGTGAATTTGCCCAGTCTATGTGAGCGTAATTGAAGTCAGTGTCGCCCATTTTTACAGCTCTGTCTCTCTTTGACACTTCTCTGATCTGCTTCTCCAACTCCAGGTCACTCTAAATGTTTTGATCCAGTGCGCGATAGCACGTCCCTAGTAACACATTTCCTTTCAGTCCTTGTATTGTCACCCATAATGATTATGTGGAGGACTCCGGTCTTCCTAGGTATTCTAGCTTTCGATTCTATCCCTTCTTTAATATACGGCTACTCCACCCCTCCCTGTTCTTTCTGTAGAGTTTGTACCCAGGAATAACACTGTCCCACTGGGTGGTTTGTTGTTGTTTTTTTAAATAGTGTTTCCAATGTTTGGGTTGGCAAAAACACAGTATGCCCAAAACAATGTAGTTTGAATTAATAGATTTCTGGTGTTCTTGTTTTGGAGCCTTTTGTTGCTGGAAAGCAACAATGCATAAGCAGATGGCCTTAGGGTGGCCTTTTGTCCCTGTTCTGAAATGAGGGATAGTAGTAGCTGCATCTTGCCCTAGGAGGAGCTCAATGAGGAGACCAGCAGAGCTAAATCAGATGTGTCCAAAGTCCAAATGCATGCAGGGAAATGCATACAAATGCTTGCTAACGGGGTCTTCTGGCCTAGTAGCATGCTCTCTAGGATTTGCGGCAATTGCATGCACTGCAACGGCTGAACTGCAGGTGGCGCCATAGGCCTGCTGAGCTCATTCAGGCAGAGTCCCTTGACAGTGATTCATAAATCCCTTTGACTCCTGTACCTGGGTCAGTCAGCTTTGCAGAGAACGTAAGAGGCAACCTAGATGCAAATAGAATTTGTGCTGAATGGATGTTTGTGAAAAGAGTTGGTGTGTGTGTGTGTGTGAGAGAGAGAGAGAGAGAGAGAGAGAGAGCGACCCTTAGCACCCTTCTTGCTTAACAAGAAGTTACTTTGCACCAAGTGTTTTTATAAACCAACTTTATTTTTTATATGTTCTATGTACGTATTTATTTTTGAACCTCCTGGGCTGCTTTCCAGCCTGATGACTCGCATAGTGGCATACAATCGTATTTGGGCTGAAATGCAGATCAGAACACCCCAGGCCAGATAGTTCCAGGGTTGTTGAAGTTCAACAGCCTTGAAACTGCCCATGAAGCAGTGTCGGAACCTGGTCAGTGGCTCTAGATCAGTCTTCAACTACCTCGCAGGAGCGGTGTGCTCCTGAATTGGGATTAGAGAGAGCCATTTCCTTGCTGAGGATAGAACCTAGAAAGACTTATAGTAACCTCCCAGTCTGTCACAGTATTAAAACAGGTTTAACATGTAGTAACCATAAACGGGAGCAGCAAAAACAGAATAAAACTACAGTCGGCAGCAGAGCTCTCAAATCCACCCATGGGAAAGGACACACATCTAAACTAAAAGGCCTGTCGAAATGAGAAGAGCTCTAAAATGGGGGTCCCCAGAGGTTGCTGGACTACGATCCCCATCATCCTCAGCCTGAGGCCATTGTGGCCTGGGATGATGGGGATTGTAGTCTAACAACCTCTGGGGATGAGTGTTCCCTGTAACAGGGATTCCCAGGTGTTAGGGGCCGAGGCCGCAGCTCAGTGGCAGAGCATCTGCTTTGCCTGCAGATGTTCACTTCCTGGCAGCATCTCCAGGTAGGCCTGGGAAACTCCTTCCTGAAGCCTTGAAGAGCCGCTGCCAGTCAGTGTAGGCAAAACTGAGCTCGATGGGCCAATGGTCTGACTCAGTGTAAGGCAGCTTCCTAAGTTCCTCATGTTTTCCGTTCCGAGGACTTCACAAGAGACTCTGCAAAGTAAGACACTGGCCATTAGGTGGTGCTGGTGGCCTTCCCATTCCGGTCCCTCCTGCACTTTCTGTGATGTTATTTCTGGCTGCCAGATTCTACAGCCTTGTGGCTGGATCACCACAGTCTAGACTGACTGGCAGAATTAATTCCTCCTTGCTTAGGTAAGTGGGCGTGTGGGGCACCTGCCCTGCAGATTCTCCACCATGGCCACCTTGCTCAATCTGCTCCCCCCACCACCACCATTCCTGGTGCCTTCCAGAGCCGAATGCCTGCAGAACACCTAGAAGCCACTGAAGATATTACAAGGTGGATACAATAGCATGCACCGTGCCCTTTTTGAATGGGTTTCTTATAATTTTTGCATCATTGTTAATGCATCATTTTGCAAACCACAAAAAGGCTAGCGGTGGGGGGGGTCCGATAAAGAGGAGGAGAAAGGGGAGAAGCAGTAGGCTGTCAATCTCTGTGTGAACGGAAAGGGAGAAGAGCCACGTAGCACCTTAAAGACTGTTCTCATACCTGAAGCTTGAGGTGAACAGCTCTTCATTTTGCCCTAATAAATCTGGAAGTCTTCATAAGAACGGCCCTGCTGGATCAGGCTCAAGGCCTACTAGTCCAGTGCCCTATTTCCTACAGTGGCCCACCAGATGCCTCCGAGAAGCCCACAGGCAAGAGGTGGGTAGGCCTTCGCTGCTGCTGCTGCTCCCCTGCAACTGCTATTCAGAGGTATCCTGCCTCCGAGCCTGGAGGTAACCTATTGCCATCAGAAAAGACTACCAGCAAGTGAGAGACCTGTCCTCCGTGACTTTGTCTAAGCTCCTTTTGAAGCCATCCTCACTGGTGGTCATCACCACATCATCCTGTGGCAGAGAATTGCATAGATTGATTACACACTGTGTGAAAAAGTACTTCCTTTTGTCAGACCTGAATTCCCCGACCTTCAGTTTCATGGGATAACCCCTGGAGAGAGGGAGAAACATTCCTCTCTCTATACCAGGGATTCTCAATGTTGGGTCCCCAGCTGTTATCGGACCTCAGCTCCCATTAACCCCAGCCTCAATGGCCTTTGGCTGGGGATTATGGGAGTTGAAGTCCAACATCTGAGGACTGAACACTGAGAATCCCTGCTCTATACCATGCCATGCATGATTGTACAGACTGCTATCATGTCTCCCCTTAGTGGCCTCTTTTCTATACTAAAGAGCCCCAGATGCTGCAACCATAAGGAAGGTGCTCCAGCCTCCTGGTCATCTTGGTTGCCCTCTTCTGAACTTTATCCAGGGCTGTAATATCCCTTTTGAGATAGAGTGACCGAAACTGTGCAGAGTACTCCAAATGTACCAGGTACTCCAAGGCACTCTGCTGAGAAATAGGGACATAGGCAGCTGCCATATACTGAGTCAGACCATTGGTCTATCTAGCTCAGTATTGTCTTCATAGACTGGCAGCGGCTTCTGCAAGGTTGCAGGCAGGAATCTCTCTCAGCCCTATCTTGGAGATGCTGCCAGGGAGGGAACTTGGAACCCAGATACTCTTCCCAGAACGGCTTCATGCCCTGAGGGGAATATCTTGCAGTGCTCACAAACATAGTCTCCCATTCATATGCAACCAGGGCAGACCCTGCTTAGCTAAGGGGACAGGTCATGCTTGCTACCACAAGACCAGCTCTTCTCTCAACCTCTCGGAGGTTGCTGTGGAGGTCCTGAACAGGAAGGTCTTGGAGGGCGGAAGGTCCCCAGTCCAATTTCATGCACCAGTGTCTGTGTAGACTGCCTCAAAGGACTGACACACATTCTGGTTGCCTTTGGTATGTGGCAGGTCCATGCATTCATGGAGAGGGGAATCCGGGCTTCCGGCTTCTACTACTACCAATATTTATATACCACTTTTCAACCAAAGCAAGTCCCCAAAGCCGTTTCCATAGAGAAATAACTAAATAAAATGGCTCCCTGTCCCCAGAAGGCTCACTACCTAAAAAAGAAACATAGGACAGATTCCAGCAGCAGCCACTGGAGGGATGCTGTGCTGGGGATGGACAGGGCCAGTTGCTCTCCCCCAGCTCAATAAAGAAAATTGCCACTTTAAAAAGGTGCCTCTTTGCCCAGTGAGCAGGGGACGTCGCCCCGACAGAGGGAAGGTTGAGATCTGTCTTTCGGTTCCGCAGAGCTGTCTTTTGGGAACGGGGACTGCTCTCGAGAGCAGCGGTTTCCCCACAGGCAAGAGACGCAGGCATCCCCCCCCCTCCTGCTTCTGAACCTAGAAGTAGCCTATAGTCAGCAAGACTAGTAGCCCCTGAGAGGCCTGTCCTCCCTGAATGGGCCGATGCCCTGCTTAAAGCCATCCATGCCTGTGGCATCACCCCTGGGGGGACTGAAGCGAGCCCCACAGTTGATTTCTGCAGGCTCTGAGCAGCCCCCCTTGGGTGCCTGCACCGCCACTCGTAAAGGTGGCCTGCGGGGCACTGAAAGTGGCTAGAGCTGCCGCTGGCTTCCTAACTGTGGCCTGTGGCTCCTTTCCGGGAGGGAAGGAGGGCGCGTCGTGTCTCTGGCTCGTGTCTTTGGCTTCCGCGGGTGTCTCGCCGCGGGGGCCCCGATCCAACTGGGCCCTGCCCTTCCTCCTCCGGCTGGGCCGGCCTTGGGCTGCTTCTCGGGCAAGGTGCAGCTTCTCATTCCTGTCGGCACCTCCCGGTTGGGAAACGTCCCGTAAACAAGATCTGCTTGGCTCAGGAGGCGTGTGGCTGCTCCAGGAATGGGAACCAGCCCTGCTGCCAGGCCGGATGTCAAGTGCCAATAGACAGATCTGTGCCCCGATAGGCCCTGGAAGGGCTGAGGAGGCTTCTTTCCTTCACCTCTGCTGGCTGCATGTTCTCTTTATTTTCTTTCGTTCTCTCCTGCTCTAGCATCTCCTTGGGGATGGGGCTACAGCACCGTGGCCGATCATCTGCTCTGCATGCAGAAGGTCCCAGGTTCCATCTCCAGGTAGGGCTGGGGAGGACTCTGGCCTGAAACTCTGGAGAGCTGCTGCCAGTCAGTGCAGACAGTTCTGAGCGAGATGGACCAGTGGTCTGACTCAGTAGACGGCCGCTTCCTGTGTTCTAGTTTTCCTCCTTCTCTGTACGTGGGCGTCCGTAGCCCCATGCAGATCAGTTCTCATTCCTGGGGGCGGTTTCTTCTTGTGCCTCATCAGTTTTGACTCTGGGCTGCTAGTGTGAAGTGCTTTGCAGGCTATAGTTCAGTCCTCTGCACAGCCACCCTGCTGTGTAGGTCCCTGTTCCTGTGGGGCAGTCAAGGAGCCATGGTTGAGGGGCAGCAGTCTGGCCAAGGGCACCCAGCAAAATGCAGGCCCAGTCCGGATTGCCTCTCTTCATCTTAAGAACATAAGAAGAGCCCTGCTGGATCAGGCCCAAGGAGGCCCATCTAGTCCAGCATCCTGCTTCGCACCGTGGCCCACCAGATGCCTCTGGGGACGAGCCCACAGGCAGGAGTTGAGGCCATGCCTTCTCTCCTGCTGTGACTCCCCTGCAACTGGCACTCAGAGGCATCTTGCCTTTGAGGCTGGAGCTGGCCTAGAGCCACCAGACTAGTAGCCAATGGTAGACCTCTCTTCCATGAAGTCATACAATTGGCTACCATCCGTTTGTATTCTTGTATCCCACTCTTCCTCCAAGGAGCCCTGAGCAGCTTATACGGTTATGTTTATCCTTACCACAAGCCTGTGAGGCAGGTTAGGCTGGGAGAGAAGTGACTGGCCCAGAGTCACCCAGTGGGTTTCATGGCCGAATGGGGATTGGGACTCATCCGACACTCTAACCGCTACATCGTGCTGTTTAGCCTCAGGATGGCAACGTTAGTTTAGTTTCCTTGAACAAGGGATTACAAGCATCCGAGCTCTGGGGCCGGCACCTCTGTGTAAAGAAATCTGGGTCGAAGAGGTTTTGCCTTTTCAGATCCTGATTGGCGATTTAATCAGCCAGTCAATAGGTGTAATCAGTTCATTGATTGAATTGCTGATGAACCTTGGCCCCCCAAATGTAGCTTACACCAAGCTCAGTGTGTCTGACTTTTCGGGATGCTTTTGGTATTATGCAATCTGTATTGCATAATTGACTGAATCTGAATCTATGACTGTGTTTGATGGATGCACCTGTCACGGTAGGTATCATCTTAGAAGGGGGGGGGTGAGAGGGGGGAGGGTTGTCAATCTCTTCTACATTTACAACCACCACCACACATGGTGAGGCATCACAGAAGAGGCATTCCCTCATGTGTCAGAGATGAGGAAGTGCTTCTTCTAACATGGCATTGCTTGTGCCACATGATGATGCCCCTCCTATTGCACCAGGTGCCATCTCAGAAGAGGCATTCCTTCACAAGTATGTGAGAGGAAGGAGTGCGTCTTCTGAGATGGGCATTTCGCAACCGCAGTTTTAATAGACATTTCTGTTAAATGTTATTTTAAACATGTTTTGAAACTGCTGACTGATTAATTGGGGGCACCCTTTTAGCTGATCAAAATGCTTTAAGTCATCTTCCATTTAGCTGGAGAACTGATTAAATCAGCCGTTCTCAAACTTAGGTCCTCAGCTGCTGCTGGACTACAACTCCCATCGTCTCCAGCCACAGTGGGAATGATGGGAGTTGTAGTCCAACATCTGGGGGCCAAAGGTCGAGCATCCATAGACTAAATTTATTCTGTGTGATTTACTGTATTGACAACTGGCCATTGAGAGTAGTAAAATTCAATCAGTCATGGACTAAAGGTCACAGCACTCCTAAAGTTCCTCTTCCCCAGGGTCCCTGGGGACTTCCCTTTGGGGAAGAGAACCAGATGTAGTAGTGAGCATGAATTGTCCCCTTTGCTAAGCAGGGTCTGCCCTGGTTTGTATTTGGATGGTGGACTTCGTGTGACCACTGTCTGCTGTAAGAGATTCCCCTGAGGGGATGGGGCCGTTGCTCAGTGGAAGAGCATCCACTCTGCATGCAGAAGGCCCCAGGTTCAATCCCTGGCAGCATCTCCAGGTAGGGCTGGGAAGGACTCCTGCCTGGAACCTTGGAGAAGTTGCTGCCAATCAGTGTAGACCTGGGCTGCTCCACTTCAGCCCTCCTGCAGATGTTGGCCTACAACTCCCAGAATCCCCAGCGATGGGCCACTGTGGCTGGGGATTATGGGAGCTGTTGTCCAAAAACAGCTGGGGGTGGGGGGCGAAGCTGAGCAGGTCTGGTGTAGACAATACTGAGCTAGATGGATCGAGGGTCTGACCTGGTCGGAAGCAGCTCCCTCTGTTCCTGCTCCAGATTCCTGTCTGAGCCTTGAAGGGAACCTCCCGCGGTTTCTCTCCCCCCACCCCGTCCTCTGTGCTTGGAGAGGCAGATGCTGCTGAGCAAATCCTTCAGCAGGCCCATCTCCTGACATCTGGGATGAGCAGACTGCGCTTCCAGCTCCCAGCCAGGGCAGATCTCCCCGGGCGGCCTCCCCCCCGCCCTTCCCCTGTCTCCAGAATGCACCTGCCCTCCTGCCCAGACGGCCTTGTGTCAAGCAGCCCCCCAGCCCCCATAAGTGGCCTCCAAACAGCCTGCTACCTTGTCTGCTGCCATCTCCTCCTCAGCAAGTGTTGCACCCACACCAGATTCCAAGATTAGGGGGTGACAGGGCTGAGTCACCTTTTCCCTCCAGTGCCCTCCAACCTCTTCCTCCCTCCGCCTCACTTTGAATTCAGGCGGCCCCAGATTCAGTACCTGGCAGGATCTTTAGGGAAGGGGTCTGCTTGCCGGTGACAGGGGCGCTCTCTCCACCCGACACCCTGGAGAGCTGCTAGAGCAGTGATTCTCAAACTTTGGTCCTCAGGTGTTCTTGGACTTCAGCTCCCATAATCCCCAACCAAAGGCCACTGAGGCTGGGGATTATGGGAGTTGAAGTCCAATAACACCTGAGGACCCAAGTTTGAGAATCCCTGTGCTAGAGGAATTGGTGGGGCGTCAGATGCTGCCTCCTACTGAGTCAGATCTTTCATCCATCTAGCTCAGGAGTTTCCCCCACCCCTACCTGGAGATGCTGCCAGGGAGTGAAACTTGAGACCTTCTGCAGTGTTTAATTGGTTTTATTCTGTCTTTATAGTTTTGATTTTAATTGTGAACTGGTTTTAATTGTTTTTTATTCTGTTGTAAACTGCCCTGAGCCATTTTTGGAAGGGCGGTATATAAATTTAATGAATAAAGCAGATGCTCTTCCCCAGAGCGATCCTTTTCTTCTTGACAGAGGGAGTCTCCTTCACATCCCTCCAGCATGGGCAAGTGGCCAGGCATCTCGGAGGATGGGTCAACTTTGGCCGCAGGCACAACTCCTCCTGAGTCTTCCTCACTAGCCATTCCTTATGCCAGGGGCTACCTGAGGATGAGGCGTAACGTGTGACCTCTTGCCCTGCTGCTGCTGCTGCGTTTAGCTTCTAGCTCAGGGCCACACAACTCTGGCCTTCCTGCAGATGCTGGACTACAACTCTCATCATCCCTGACTGTTGGCCTCCATGGTGGGAGATGATGGGAGTTGTAGTCCAGCAGTAGCGGGAGGGGGGGCAAAGTTGTGCAGTCCTGCGGGGGGGGGGCAAAGTTTTGCACCCCATCACCTTCTCCCCCCCCCACATCTGTGGTGGGATTTATTTGGGGGAGGGGGAAGAGGTGGCACATTCACCCTCCTTTCAGAGTAAGTTTGCAGTTTGCCTGCCTTTGTCCCTTAGGCTCTCTGCCTGACTTCCTACTCCACCTTCCCCAGAAGGATCTGTGTGTATTTCTGCAGCAGCATGCCTTTGAACTTCCAGAAATGGTCTGCAGATCCTTTTCTCCCCATCCCAGGCATGTGATGTGATGTTCCATCCACGCTCCCCCCCCCTCCCGCACTTGTTCCTCACTGTGCCTTGCTAAAAATGGCTCCTGGCCCCGTCAGCATGCTGGTTGCCATGGCTCTTTGGGTGTGGGTTAAACTTGGAAGCCCAAAATACCATCTGATTCAGAGCGGTGGCGGTTTGCAGTTTGCTCCTTAGACAGTGCTGGTTTATTCTCGTTGGGGCTGAAGCGGCGGCGGCGGCGGCAGGGGGCAGGGAGGGGTGGGGAGAGCCTCTGTGTGTTTTCCTTCTAGGTTTGTTTTGCTGGCTGCTTGGGCTGGAGGAATCGCCCTGTCTTCTTGGAGCCGGAATTCTGCAGGGAGCGTCCCCTTTCTGAATGTCATGTTCCTTGGTGAGCCAGAGGGAACAACTTTGCCCGTTCCCAGGGGACAAGGACCCTGGGAACGCCTCTGGTGGGAGCTGCTGGGCCAAAGCCCAGAGCAGCCGCTTGGGTTCCTGAAGTCCGGGGTGCATGGGGCTCTCCCTCGGCACCCCCACTCCCCCTGCAGAGTCTGCAGCGGAATCTCGCTCTGCTCTCTGTGCCAGTCCAAGTGTGGCTTGCAGCAATCTGGGGTCAGCTGAGTTCAGCCGGAGCAGCTCTTTTCCAGCACAGAGCTATTTCGGGACATCCCGTTCCTTCTGGCTTCCTTGCAGGTTCCCCTAACGGCCACCTTTGAGCGGTTTTCCTCCCCAGTAAGTGGTCAGTGAGCTGGAAGAAAGCATTTCTCGGGGCCATTAGAAGTCAGACCTTCCACAGAGGAGAGCTGGTCTTGTGGTAAGCAAGCCTGACTTGTCCCCTTTGCTAATCAGGGTCTCCCCTGGTTTGCATTTGAATGGGAGACTGCATGTGCAAGCACTGGAAGATATTCCCCTGAGGGAATGGGGCCGCTCTGGGAAGAGCACCTACCTGCTTGCATGCAGAAGGTCCCAAGTTCCCTCCCTGGCAGCATCTCCAAGATGGGGCTGATCGAGACTCCTGCCTGCAACCTTGGAGAAGCTGCTGCCAGTCAGTGTAGATCGACCAAGGGTCTGACTCAGCATTAGGCAGCTTCCTTCCTAATAAATGTCATTTGCAATGAAATTTAAAAAACACCAGAGCACTGTGCAGCTGCAAGGAACCCAGGGGAAGGAGGTTTGGATGGGTGGCTACAGCACAGTCTCATATGTAGAGGCAGGAGGTGGGGAGCAGGAGATGGGGGCATAGCTCAGCGGTAGAGCAGATGCTTAGACCCCGGGTTCACTCCCTGGCTGGCAGCATCTCCAGAGGGGGCTGGGAGAGACTCCTGCCTGAAATTTTGGAGAGCTGCTGCCAGTCAGGGCAGTCAACACTGAGGTAGACGGGCCAATAGTCTGACTCAGTATAAGGTAGCTTCCTATGTTCCTAACCTACCTTCCTATGACTGAGCGGCTTCCGGGGCTTCAGAATGCACACAAGGCCAGACTTTGTGAGGCCCAGGACTAGTCCATGCGGTGCTTCCATAGCATGCAAACTGGAACATAGAAAGCTGCCATTTACTGAGTCAGACCACTGGTCCATCTTGCTCAGTATTGTCTTCACAGACTGGCAGTGGCTTCTCCGAGGTTGCAGGCAGGAATCTCTCTCAGCCCTATCTTGGAGAAGCCAGGGAGGGAACTTGGAACCTTCTGCTCTTCCCGGAGCGGCTCCATCCCCTGAGGGGAATATCTCGCAGTGTTCACACACGTAGTCTCCAGTGTTCCCTCTAACAGGGATTTCCAGATGTTTTTGACTACAACTCCCAGAATCCCCAGGTGCAATAGCTTTTGCTTGGAGATTCTGGGAGTTGTAGTCAACAACATCTGGGAATCCCTGTTAGAGGGAACACTGGGTCTCCCATTCAAATACAAACAGGGTGGACCCTGCTTAGCAAAGGGGACAAGTCATGCTTGCTACCACCAGACCAGCTCTCCGCTTTCCCGCATGATGCACCCCAGGCAGCTCACAAACCTCAAACAAGCCAGTCATTTAAGAGGTCAAAACCAAGCACCTGCAATCAAAGCCACATAGAAACCACCAGTCCCCCAAATCCCCTTGCTTTCTACAAGGTTCTTCACTTCAACAGCATTGAGCTATAGGGACTGTTTTTCTGATGCGATGTAAGGCCACTTCCTGTGTTCCTAACTGATCAGCATGCTGTGAAACTATTGAGTCTGTAAAGAAGAGCTCGTCTCTCCTTCTCTCACTACCAGAGTTAAAGTCATTTTATGATATCACTGATGGAATCACCCTGATACTCAGAGGCAGGAAATGAGAGCCACACAAGGCGTGTTTTTTACAGCTCCGTAAAGAGTCTGACATATAAACAATTTGTATTGTACAAATCGAAAGCTTTGAAAACCGCCCGGAGAGAGGCAAGAATACCTCACTGCTCAGCGGTGGTGAGGACCTACCACTTTGCAGTGGAGCCCCTGTTTTGCATGGAGAAGGTCTCTGGGTCAGTCCCTGACATGTCTAGAGGGGGTGGGGAAAACCTCCCTGGAACCCTGGGGAGCCGCTGCCAGCCAGAGTAGATGGACCCAGAGTCTGACTCAGTCAGCTTCTTACATTCATATGATGGGGAAGGAGTGGCATTTTAAGGAAAGAGCCCCTAAAGTTAAAGTGTGCCATTGAGTCGGTGTCGACTCCTGGCGACCACAGAGCCCAGTGGTTGTCTTTGGTAGAATACAGGAGGGGTTTATCATTGCCTCCTCCTGCGCAGTATGAGGCGATGCCTTTCAGCATCTTCCTAGATCGCAGCTGCCGATATAGGTGTTTCTCTTAGTCTGGGAAACATACCAGTGGGGATTCGAACTGGCAACCTTCTGCTTGTTAGTCAAGCATTTCCCCGCTGCACCACTTAAGGTGGCTACTTTGCCATTAAAAGGGCTCAGGTTCACTCCCTGGCAGCATTTCCAGGTAAGGCTGGGGAAGATCCTTCTGCGTCTGAAACCCTGGCGAGATGCTGCCAGTCAGTGCAGACAGTCCTGAGCTAGATAGACCAAAGTCCTGACTCTGCAAAAAGCAGCTTCCAGTGTTGATCCCACCACAGGAGGGGAGGGGTGGTGGAGCAGGGCCGATGCGGAGCGGTTTGCAGGGCTGCCTTTTGGAGAGAAATGTGTTGGCGGCGGAGCAACTTTCACTCTGAGCAAAAGGCGGCCAAGATCTCCTGCTTCACGGGGTGTTTCCCCCCTGTCTGTACAAAGGTGCTGCCTTGCAAACCTCTTATCGCTTGCCACAATCGGCCACCTCCGCAATGCTGGAACTGCTTCTCTTTGAGTCAAAAAATGGGGAGGGGAAAAGGTGGTGGGAGAGTGAGAGAGAGAGAGAGAGTGTGTGTGTGTGTGAGAGAGAGAGAGAGAGGGTGGTGGTGGTGGTATATAAAACCGTGGACTAAGTAGAGGGAGACCTCTCCTGCCCCCACGCCACCCCTGTCATTTCCCCCACGATGACTGGAAACATCTCTCCAGGGTTTCAGATGCCGGAGGGTCTTGCCCAGCCTTACCTGGATGGAGATGCTGCCAGGGACCCCTCCTGTTCCAAGAGCAGAACTCAGGGACACTCCATGAAATTGATAGGTGGTGAATTCAGCACATACAGAAGATCAACTTGTGGAACTCAATGCCACTGGATGTGGTTCCTGCCAGTTTGCATGGCTTTGAAAGGGGGCTTGACAAATTCGTGGAGGAAAATGAGAAGTTGATCTATGCCTGTTAATCATCATGGCTGTGAGGAGCTTCTATGATTAGTCTGCCTCCTGAATACTAGCTGCTGGGGGGGAGGGGTTTCAAGGAGCAGGGAGTGGCTACTGTTTTGGGGGTTTCTGGGGTTTGGGGGTTTTTGCTTGTGAGGTTTCTGGTGGCATCTGGCTGGGAAGCAAGGTGTTGGACTCACTAGATCGTAGGAACATAGGAAGCTGCCTTATACTAAGTTGGACCTTTGGTCCATCTAGCTCAGTATTGTCTCTACTGATGGGCAGCGACTCTCCAAGGTTTCAGGCAGGGGTCTCTCCCAGCCCTACCTGGAGATGCTGCCAGGGAGTGAACCTGGGACCTTCTGCCTGCAAAGCAGATGCTCTTCCGCAGTGCTACAGCCCCATCCCCTAAGGGGAGTACCTTACAGTGCTGAAATGTAGCTACCTGTCCCAATGCAAACCAGGATGGGCCCTGCTTAACCAAGGGGGCCATTTGTGTTGGCTGCCACAAGACCAGCTCTTCCCCCCTGCAAGATCAAGGCTGCACAACTTCTGCCCTCCAGCCATTTTTGGACTACCACTCCCATCGTCCCTAGCCCCAGCGGCCAATAACCAGCGATGCTGAGAGCAGGAGTTCACCATCGGCGGGAGGGCCGAAGTCGTGCAGCCCTGCACTAGACGAGCCCACCTGGGTCAGTTCCTGGACCCTTTCCCCTCCTGGGCTTTGGCGTCTCTGGCGCTGGCCAAGGCGGCCTTTCTAGTGCTGCGCAAAAGGAGCCTGGAGGATTACTTTGCATCCGATCCCCTTGAGCAGAAGGGGCTGCTTGGCTCCTGCTGCCCCCCTCTGCCTAGGGGTTTTTCCTACATCCTGGTGTTGGAGAGATGGAGGGGGGGCACAGGGGCCCTGTGGGGCTCCACTCCAGTGATGGTCGGGTGTCAGAAGGCCCCACTCACGAGCACCGGGCGACCTGGTTCCCCTCCCCTGCCAGCACCCAGCCCTCCCCTCCTTTTTTCCAGAGCAAACAGACCTCCCTCCCATCCCGCCTGTCTGTACGGTCCGCTCCAGCTCCAAGCACACCCAGTGACGCTGCCTGCCAGAGGAGTTTGGCGCACGCTTGTGTGTGTGTGAGAGAGAGAGCGCGAGAGCGGGAGACTCTGGCTCCCGAGAGAGAAACGCTTTGATCTCTGCCTCTCCTCGCCCTGCTGGTGCCGTTCCCTCCCCTCCATCGGCACCTCACACGGACAGAGACTCCGGCAAAAGTCAGAGGACTTGGAGTTCCCGGTGTGTGAGAAATACCAGCTCTGTTGGCGGCGCCTGCCCCTGCCTGCCCCTTGCTTCTCTTGGTCTTTTGCCCAGATGCCCGGCTGAGCTGCTCAAGCTGTGGAAGATGCCGTTGGGCAGGAGACCATGGGCCCCGTGTGTGTACACTTGTTTATTTCTAAGGCTGAGGTTTGTCTCAGGAGGGGGGGACCATTTCTGCAGGAGGGCCCTGGCTTCAAGGGAGAGCCCCTGCTTTGCGTTCCCAAGGCCCCAGGTTCAACCCCAGGCAGCGTCTCCCGGTAGGGCTGGGAAAGACCCTTCTCTGTCCGAATCCTTGGTGAGCTGCTGCCAGTCAGAGCAGGCAGTTCTGAGCTAGATGGGCCAAGGGTCTGCCTCTGGTCTGACATGGCAGCTTCTTGTGTCCTTCAGGAAACTATTGCTCAGTGTCAGAGCCCCTCCTTGAGAGGTGAAAGGTCCCAGGTTCAGTCCCTGCCAGCAGCTCCAAGTAGACCCCCCAGATCAGGGCTGCTCAGTTTTGTCCCTCCTGCAGATGTTGGCCTACAGTCCCCATAATCCTTGGCGATTGGCCACAGTGGCTGGGGATTATGGGAGTCCAAAAATAGCTGGGGAGCGGGGGCTAGGTTGAGCAGATGCCCTAGATGGGCATTAGGTGTAGACACTCGATCAGGCCTGCCCAACTTAGCCCCCGCCCCCATCTGTTTTTGGAGTCCAACTCCCACAATCCCCAGACACAGGGGTCATAGCCAGGGATTATGGGAATTGCAGGCCAACATCTGCAGGAGGGCTGAAGTGGAGCAGCCCTGCCCTAGATAGATCAGACCCCACAGAAGGCAGCAGGATCCATTCAGGGGAGAGCTGGTCTTGGGGTAGCAAGCATGACTTGTCCCCATAGCTAAGCAGGGTCTGCCCTGGTTGCATATGAATGGGAGACTTGACGTGTGAGCACTGCAAGATCTTCCCCTCAGGGGATGGAGCCGCTCTGGGAAGGCAGAAGGTTCCAAGTTCCCTCCCTGGCAGCATCTCCAAGATAGGGCGGAGAGAGATTCCTACCTGCAACCTTGGAGAAGCCGCTGCCAGTCTGTGCAGACAATACTGAGCTAGATAGACCAATGGTCTGACTCAGTATATGGCAGTTTCCTATGTTCCTATGACTCCATGGCTCATAGCTTAGGGTCTCTGCTTTGCAAGGAGAAGGTCCCCCCTCCAGTCCCTGGCAGCACTTCCAGGTAGGGCTGGGGAAGGCCCTCCTCCGTCTGAATCCCTGGAGAGTGGCTGCCGGTCAGTGCAGACCGTGCTGAGCTAGATGGACCAAGGGCCGGATTGGGTACATGGGCAGCGTCTTACCACGTGCTTCAGGGAAGCCTGCAGAAGGGCCCAGGTTCAGGCCCTGGCAGCATCTCTCGAGCCGAGAGGGACCCCCCTCCCCATGGGGCCCGGGAAGACTCCTGTAGATACACAGAGGAAAAGCTCCACTGCAGTGGCGTGGGCGCTCACCCTGGCAGGAGTGACCAGCGGTGTTGGCCTCCCATTGGTGCAATAGCTGGTCAGGTAACAGGTGGGCCAACCAGGCCTCTGAGTAGGAGGAGAAAGGCTTTCGGAGATCAGGGGGCTGGGCCTTGCTCTCCCCGGCCAGGGCCAATGCGGGCCTGGGGCCAGGGCTCCTCAGGAGGCGACGCCTGCTGTGTGTGCTCTTGAGCGGAGCCGGTCTTAGCTCATCAGGGAAGCTTGGCGTCCTAGGATCATAGGAAGCTGCCTTCTGCTGAGTCAGACCTTTGGGGCATCTCGCTCAGTTTGGTCTACACGGACTGGAGCCTCTGCCAGCCCGGCCTGGCGATGCTGCCAGGGAGTGAACCAGGGCCCTTTGGCATGCAAAGCAGACGCTTTCCCACTGAGCTCCGGCCCCATCCCCTCAGGGGAAGATCTCAGCAGCAGACAGCACTCCCATGGAGTCACCCATCCAAAGAAAACCAGGGCAGACCCTGCTGACCAAAGGGGACGATTCCTGCTCACTACCACAAGTCCAGCTCTCCTCCCCAAAATAAAAAATATATATATAGAAAAACCACTTGCCCAGATCAACTGCCTCAAAACATCCAGGGCAGCCTGTGCCTTTATTTATGATTATTTGGAAATTAGTGGAGAACGGGAGCTAAAGGAAGGCCACGCTCTCTGCCCCGGGCGGGCGGGTTCCTTGACCGATGACCTTTGCATCGTCCCCAGCTTGCCTGATGCTGCAAGAGGCCAGGAACGGGCCTGAGGCTGCCTGGGCCGGCTGAGTGTCTCTCCCTTTTTAAAACCACTGACATTTGCCAGGCCGGGTATTGGCTGATGAGGAGCCTGATAAGTTGGCTGCTTTGCTTCCTTCTCTCTTGGCAGCTGTCTCTGTTCTGCAGACTTGCTCATAGTCCGTTCCCCCCACACACACACACGAAGTGGGGAGCGGGTGCTTCTGTCGGCTTCCATCTGTGGCCCACAGTGCCTGACTCATCTGCTCTTTCAGCAAGGATGACAAAATGTGGGGTGGAGGGGTGGGGTCGAGAAAGCAGGCAGGCCCCATGGTTCGCTCAGCACTTTGAAAGCATGGCCGGGGGTGGGGGGGCTGCCTTGGCCTTTTACTGTAGAGAAGAGGATGTTTGTTTTTTCCTTTTTATATCCTGCTCTTCCTTCAAGGACCGCCAAGCGGTGGACGTGGTTCTGTTTCGGATGTTGTTGACTACAGTTCCCAGCATGCCCAGCCAAAGGCCATTGCAGCTGGGGATTCTGGGAGTCGTAGTCAGTGACATCTGGGATTCCCTGTTGCACTGCTGGGGACCCAAAGAAGGGCCCCCAAGGTTGAGCTGAAGGGCCAGGCAGGGGCTTGAGATCCCTGGCTTCCCGGCTGGACAGGGCTTTCAGGGTTAAAGCCATCGCTCTGGATTGTGCTTGGAAACCTAGGATGAGGCAAATGGAAAAGCCAAGCGGGATGACACACACGCCTCTCTACCTTGGGGAAATGCCCTCCCTGGCTTGGGGGCCCTTAGATTGTTCGTTCGTTTGTTTGTCTATCAGACTTGTACATCCATTTGTACATTATTTATTTATCAAATCTGTACACTGCCCCAAACTTTGGTCTCTGGGCAGTTAACAATAGCACAGAACAAGTTAAAAATGTATATAAAAAACTTAAAAACAAGTTGGGCATCCGAGTTGGAGCATCCGAGCCAGCTGGAGTTGGTGGGACCCTGTCTTCTCTCACTCGTGGCCAAGGAATCCGCTTGCTGGGTTGCCAGGCAGAGCGGCAGAAGGAGGTCTTGAGGCGTGGAAGAGGAATCATGCCACTCGGCCGCTTCCTGGCCCACAAGGTCCTCCCCGCAGCACCAGTCCCATTATAAAGGGGAGCTGGTCGTGGGGCAGTGAGCAGGAATGGTCCCCTCTGCTCTGCAGGGCCTGCCTTGGTCTGCATTTGGATGGGGCGCTAGATGCGAGCACTGTCTGCGGTCAGAGAGCATCTCCTCCGAGCGGCCTTGACTCCCCAGCTGTTTCCGAAGTACAACCCCCATCGTCCCCCGCTGCAGTGAATTGTGGCTGGGGATGATGGGAGTTGTAGTTCAGCAACAGCCAGAGAGCCAAGGTAGCCTACCCCTGCCTTAGGGAGTGGGGTCGCAGGTCAGTGGTGGGGCATCTGCCGTGCATGCAGATGGTTATGGCAGGTCTGGGTCCACTCTTGGGCAGCATCTCCAGGTAGGGCTGGGAGAGACTCCTCCTTGACATCTTGGAGAGCCCTTGCCAGTCCGTATGGCTCTCCATAAGAACTGGCAGCTTCCTTTGTGGCTAAAGCCAGCCGACCTCGTGAAAAGCACCCCTGGAAAGAGGAGCCATCGAGCCAGGTGGCCCTTTGGCCTCTCTGCACTGCAAGCTTCCCTGATACAAGAATGAGGTCCCCACGTGCTTCTTTAACCCCTCCTTACGGCACAAAGAGGCACCTTTTTAAAAGGGGTGATTCTCTTTTGCTTTGCAGGAGGAGAGCAGCTGGCCCTCTCCAGCCCCACTCCGGATCCCTCCAGTAGCCATTGCTGGTGTCTGTCTTTATGGTTCTTTTTAGATTGTGAGCCCTTTGGGGACAAGGAGCCATCCTATTTATTTTGCGAGCCCTTTGGGGACAGGGATCGATCCTATTTTTTAATGTATTAATTCTCTGTGTAAACCGCTCTGGGAACTTTGGTTGAAGAGCGGTGCATAAGTATCCGTAGAAGCCGATCGTGGTCTCACAAGCCTTTCAGCCGTGCTGCCGCCGGTGGGTCGGTAGGCCGAGAGGAGGGCAGGTGCCCCGTTCCCAGGGCCTCTTTGGGAACACAGCAAAGGCTCCCGTGCTTCTGTGTGACTCTGCTGCCAGACCTCGCCTGTGTTTTCACTGGAGGGGAGCAGAGGGCCCGTTCCATTCCTCTGCCCGGTGCCAAGTCGGGAGGTGGGAAATAGGGATGGCTGAAAGAATCTCCTCCAGGGAGACTGTTTACTCCTCTTAATTACGGGCTGGAGGGAGAGAGAGACTTGCCTTTTGCACTCCCATCACGCGTGGGCCTTGAATGGCTGGATCTCTTCCCAATTACTTGGCTCTCTTGCACTGTGCAGACCTGCCAGGAAGACGTCCGCCTGGTTGCCAGCTGCTGCTGTGGTCAGACGGTGGGAGGGCAGCAGTGTGTGGGGCTTCCCCTTCGCCCAGGAAGCAGCTGCTTTGCAAACCCCGGGCCTTGGGCAGCAGCTGCTGCCAGTCAGAGTAGGCATTCCTGGCACTCCTATCATCACTGTGGATGATAGGAGTTGTAGTCCAACAATAGCTGGAGGGCTGAAGTTGTGCAGCCCTGTCCTAGTGTGATGCCAAGCAAGGCCCTGGTGAAATTCTGGCCTCCCTCATAAGAATATAACGGCCCTGCTGGATCAGGCCCAGGGAAGCCCATCTAGTGCAGCTTCCTGTTTAATACAGTGGCCCACCAGCTGCCTCTGAGAAGCCCACAGACAGGAGTTGAGGACACGCTCCCTTGTTTGGAGGCTTCTTGCCACTTAGGCTGGTGGCCCATAGGCCTCAGACGAGTAGCCCTTGAGAGACTTGCCCTCTGTGAATTTATCTAAGCCCTTCTTAAAGCCATCCAGGCTGGTGGCTGTCACCACATCTTGTGGCAGAGAATTCCATAGGTTCATTATGCATTGTGCGAAAAAGTACTTCCTTTTGTTGGTCCTAAACTTCTTGGTAATCACTTTCAAAGTCATTGAGGCAAATTCACAGAAGAGACGGGCTCTGTTGAGGGCTGACTGGAGCCTCCATGTGCAGTGGCCGGATACCTGTGAATGGCATTTGCTGGAAGGTGAGGGCAGGAGAGCTCTTGCCTTCCTGCCATGCTTGTGAACATCCCGCTGCGCACCGGGCAAGGCAATTCTTCATTTACATCTCCTGCAATGTAACTTGCAGGCTAGTGTTGCCTCTGATGGGGGGGGGGGAGCTTGCAAAAGAATGCTGAGGGAAGAATCAGCCCCACAGGGCAAACGTTGCTCCATTTGGCCAGCATCAGTTGCACAGGGGCCCAGGGCGGGGGGGGGGGGAGAGGGGCTGCCTCTCCCTCCCCACTCCGTGGGAGCGTGGCCGGTGGCATCTTCTGTTTCAGGAACTCTTGGCTCAGGCACCGAGAAAGCCTGGCTGTCGAAGAACGCTGCCGCCGCCGTCTGGGCTCTTGCAACACACCCCTCGCCTGGCAGCCGCTCTCTGTCTGCTCCGTACCTGGTTGAGTCACCCCCCCACTTCTCCCGGCTGGCAGCCCCTTTGAAGCTGCCAGTGGAGGAGCCTCTTCTGCTTCGCTCGGCTCTTTCGGGGGGACTGGTGGCTGCCAGGGCTGCTTCGCTTCTCACGGGCTCCGCCGTGCATCGCGTGCCGTTTCTAAGCCACGCTGCCGAGATTTGGACAGGTGGGATCCGGAGAAGCGCCTGAGATTCTGGCCTGGCTGGGGAGCGGGGGCCAAGCCTGCCGCCTCTCCTCTGGTCCTGTGGGAGCGAGCACAAATGGCCCCCTCTGCTAAACAGGGCCTGCCTTGGTTTGCATTCGGAGGGGAGATGACATGTGAGTGCCGTAAGAGCTTCCCCTTGGGGCCATAGCTCAGTGGAAGAGCCTCTGCTTGGCGTGAGCCACAAGAGCAGACATCAAGCAGACGGCTTTATTAGCAGTTCCCGGAGCAACCTGTGTTCATAGGAACAAAGGGAGCTGCTTTCTACCGAGTCAAACCATTGATTCATCCAGTTCAGTATGGTCTCTACACTGACTGGCAGCGTCTTCTCCAAGGTTTCAAGCCGGAGTCTCTCCCAGCCCTGCCTGGAGATGCTGCCAGGGAGTGAACCTGGGACACCTTCTGCATGCAAACAGATGCTCTGCCACTGAATTACGACCTGATCGCCTAAGCGGGGGGCATATCTTATAACCCTCATATGTATCTACCCATTCAAGTGGAAACCAGGCCAAACCCTGCTTAGCAAAGGGGGCCATTCATGCCTGCCCCCACAAGACCAACTCTCCTCCCTTTTGCACCATCCTCCAAGCTGCTTTCCTTTGATGGAATCCATGCCCTTTTGCCTCCCAGGCCATAGCTCTGTGGAAGATGATCTGCTCTGCCTGCAGAAGGTGCCCCCCCCCCCGCTTCAACCCCTGGCAGCCTCTTCAGGCAGGGCTGGGGAGAGACTCCTGCCCGGAACCTGGGAGAGCCGCTGCCAGTCTGTGTGGGCAGCATTTAGCTCGATGGGCCAAGGGTCTGACTCAGTAGAAGAAGGCAGGCAGCCTCCTCTGTGTTCCTCAGGGCTTGAGTCCCTGCACTGGAGGAGGGTGACAGCCCCACGGTTGTGCTGCAAGGCAGGTTCAGAAGCAGGCAGGGGGCTGGGGTGTTGGTTGGAGGTCTCTTTTCAAGCCCTGGAGTGGCTCTCCTGGGCTTCGGGATTCTTCCGGAACAGGCTGCAGGGGGACAACGTGGACCGGACCAGGAGCCCGTGTGTGCGTGTGTGTGTCAGAGCCCGCGTGTGATTCACCCCTCTCCCTTTTTCATGCGAGATAGAGTGATGTTCGTGGCGGTGTTGAGTTCAGCGTGTGGGCAGCGCTACGTTGGAGGCTTCCCCAGCCTCATCGGAGGCAGCCGCTGCCGGGGCTGACGTGGCTTGCATCAGAGTCCCCGTTGCCAAGGCGCCCTCTTTCCCGCGGCTTCACTCTCGGTTCTTGAACTTGCGAGTACAAAGCCACGGAACAGGGCTGGAGAGGAACCCCGGCTGGACGCAAGGCCCCGGCTGCCTCTGCAAAGCCCGCCTCTCATTTCCTCCGCTGAATGGTCTGCGGGCCAGGGTGGGCGGGCAGGTGGGAGGAAGGGAAGGCCTTCTCGGCCGTGGCTGGTGATGTGCAGGCGGAGAGCCAGCGTGGTGTCGTGGTTAGAGGGCTGGACTAGGGCCGGGGAGACCCGAGTTCAAATCCCCAGTCAGCCATGATACTAGCTGGGTGACTCTGGGCCAGTCACTTCTCTCTCAGCCTAACCTACTTCACAGGGTTGTTGTGAGGAGAACCTTAAGTATTTAGTACACCGCTCTGGGCTCCTTGGAGGAAGAGCGGGATATAAATGTAAAATAATAATAATAATAATAATAATAATAATAATAAAATAAATTTAGTCCATTCTGCAACAAGTTTCCTTGCAAGCACCTGGGAGGCAAGCCACTGTTTGCTGCCATCATGGGCAGGCATTCAGGCAGGGGGGCCCTGACAACCATCCCGTGTGTCATCTGGTGAGTTCTGGCCTGCACTCTGTGGTAAAAAGCACCAGCCTCCCATTCAAGGCCCGTCCTTCGATCCTTCTGCTGGCTTCTGTCCCTTCCAGGACAGGGGAGGAGAGCTGGTCTTGTGGCAGCAAGCATGAATTGCCCCCTTTGCTAAGCAGGGCTGGCTTTGGTATATGTTTGGATGAGTAGCTGCGTACGAGCGTGGTGAGATATTCCCCTTAGGGGGATGTGGGCCAGGGCATCTCCTTGGCATGCAGAAGGTCCCCGGTACACTCCCTGACAGCATCTCCAGGTAGGGCTGGGAGAGACCCTTGCCTGAAACCCTGGAGAGCTGCTATGTCCAGGGTAGACAACATAGGCAGCTGCCGTATGCTGAGTCAGACCATTGGTCCATCTAGCTCAGTATTGTCTACCTAGACTGGCAGCGGCTTCTCCAAGGTTGCAGGCAGCTCTCCTACAGTGCAGACAATACTTGATGGGCCGCTGGCCTGACTCGGTGTCAGGCAACGTCTGTGTTCCATTTCCAACTGAAACTCATCATCATTCCGTCGCCCCAAACTTAGAAACGGCTTCCACTGACAGTGCCGTCCGTGAGACTGATTGGCCTCCAGCAGCCAGAGGTTTCCCACTCCTTCCCTCTCTTTGGGGAATGTGAGGCGGAGACGGCCGAACGTCTGGAGACAGCACCTTCCTCCTGGCTCTGCTGGTTGGTTGGGGGTTGTCTCTCCCTCTCCCCCCCCTCTGCTGTTTATTCAGCACATTTTGCAAGGAGGCTGTAATTATGCCTTCAAAGCACTGTAAAGTTCATGAGAAAAAGCCGGACTGTCTCGGCCTTACTGCCGTTTTATTTATTTATTTATTCTGTATTTTTTTTAATCAGCAGGTCTCACTCATCTTTATATTCCAAGAGTTGTAAGAGGGAGGTGGGATCAGCTGTCAGTGCCGAGTTCTGTGCTGGCATCCACAGCTGGGTGTTGTTGTTTTTAAGTGCTCACATCTCCCCTCATTGACTTCTCCCCTCAGTTGCGGTGGCCGTCAGGTGGGGAGGGTCTTTGGGGGTTGGCAGCCCAGGGGCCTTGGAAGTGTCCGGCATTGCTGAACCCGTCTGAAGACCTGGGGCAATGCCTTGCAGGGCCCTGTCCTGATCATTGCACAGCTTGGTGGCTGCTGCTGCTGTGGAAAAGCGATTTGCATAGAATGAGAGTTCCTTGGCCCAGTGAGGTCTGTCCTCTAAAACAAGGCTGGGCAAAGGTGGCCCTCCAGTGGTTGTTGAACTACAACTCCCATCATCCCCAGCCACACTCTAAAATATATGTCATCTTTGCAGGCAATAACTTGCAAACTTTGCTAACTGATCAAAGAGGCACCTTTTTAAAAGTGGTGATTCTCTTATGTTTAGCAGGGGGGGAGCAACTTTCCCTATCCAGCCCCAGCACAGCATCCCTCCAGTGCAGGGCTGCACAACCTTGACTCTCTGGCTGTTGTTGGACTATAACTCCCACCATCCCAGCCAGAGGTGCTCTTACCCCTGGACTTCGGGGCCAAAGTCCAGGGCCTCCACGCTCCCTGAGGGCCCCCAGATCCTCTTTAGTCTGTCCTGAGTGGTGTGGTTTGTGCCCTCAAGAACCTAAGCGTAAAAAAAATGATGCTTCACTTACAGCCGGGGGGGGCTCTAAAGGCCTTTAGGTCCAGGCTCCAAAATTACCTCGGTGCACCTCTGATCCCAGTCACAGTGACCAATAGTGGATTCTGGGAGCTGTAGGCTAGCCTCTGTAGAAGATGCTAGCCCAAATTTGTGCAGCTCTTCTCCAGTGGTTGTTGCTGGTATCTGCCTTATTCTTCTTTTTCGGTTGCGGGCCTCTGGGGACAGGGAAACATCTTATTTTTATTTATGTATTGTTCATTTTCCTATGTAAAGCACTTTGAGAACATTTGTTGAAAAGCATTGTTTTATTCATTCATTCATTCATTCCATTTCTATACTGCCCTTCCAAAAATGGCTCAGGGCAGTTTACACAGAGAAATAATAAATAAGATAAGATGAATATATGCATATGAATATATGTAGCCTGCAAAACGTGTGGGTCTAGGGGTGAAGAGCCAGGCTTGTGGTAGCGAGCACGAATTGTCCCCTTTGCTAAGTGGGGCCCATCTTGGTTTGTATTTGGATGGGTGTCTACCTGGTGAGTGCTGTTGTAAGATATTCCCCTTAGGGGATGGGGCTGTAGCTCAGTGGTAGAGCATTTGCTTTCCATGCAGAAAGCAAACCACCGAGAGCTGCTTGCCAGTCAGTGTGTAGGCAGTCCTGAGCGAGAGGGACCAAGGAGGGTCTGACTTGGGACAAGGCAGCTTCCTGTGTCCTTGGAGGCAGGCGCTGCAGAGCAGGGTGCTCTGTGACGCCAGAGTCCCACCCAGCTCTGCCCCCGCCCCTGCTTGCCAAAGCAAAATGAGTTTGCATCATTCATATGGGTGGCAGACTTCCCAGCCTTTGTTCTTTGGTCCACCTCACTGCAAAAGGTTGGTGTTTTATAGAACTCAGAGAGGGAACAACTCAGTAGAAACTAAGAGGTGTCTAGTTTCTTGTGTCTTTCTTTCTTTCTTTCTTTCTTTCTTTCTTTCTTTCTGCTACACACACATGCATGATGGAGAAAACATCAGAGAAGATCAGTGGTCCCAGTAATGGATCCCCCAGGCATGGTTGACTACAACTCCCAGCATCCTCAGCTGCAGTGGCTTTCAGCTGGGAATTATGGGAGTTGCAGTCAATAAGATCTGCGAATCCCTGTTCCAGGGACGACTGGATGGGATCCTCCTCTTTGTTGGCCCCCAGAGTTGCTTCCTTCCTTCAGAGCATTGCAGTCCCTTCTGGCAGCAGCCGGTGGAATGTAGAGGGGGATCCCAGAGCCCCAAAGTGCTCCTGCCCGCCTTGTGGTTAGTGGTGGGGGGGGAGGCAGGAGAAGGCACGGCAAAGATGAGGCAGGGGAGAGGGGGAAATTGGGGGCACTCTTGGAAAGGAAAGGAGGTTTGTAGCTAGACGTGCCAGCCATGTGGGTGGCATATCTTGTGACTCTGGCCACAGGAAGGTGGTTGGGCAGAGACCTTGGGTGGTCCAGTGGGAAGGGTATTGGGCTTGGACGTCAGAGACCTGGGTTCAAATCTCTGTTCAGTCAGGATGTTTCCCTGGGTGACCTTGTGCCCACCGGCCCTCCCCATCTCTCAGCCTGACCTACCTCACAAGGTCGTTGTGAAGATAAAATGGGTGGAAGAGCGGAAGCAACGTGAGCTGCCCCGTGTTGCTTGGAAGAAAAGCTGAATGAGGCTGTGATGTGAGAAGATTTCTATGTCCCAGCCTTCATCTTGGAAACATTGCATAGCCTTTGGGGCCTGTCTCTCTTGCCCTGCTCCCAGCCTTTTGAGCCTGGACAAAGTGGTGTTTGCCACGATAGCTAAACAAAGCCTCCAGCTTCAGTCTACTGATAAGACTGGGAGGGGAGCAGGGAGGCAAGAAGGCAAGACCTTTGCCTTCCTGCCCTTGCTTCTGCTTCTTGAGACAAGGCTTGGGACCTTGTCCTGGCCTAATCCCCAGCACTGGGCCTAATCCAGCAGGGCTCTTCGATTCTTGCCTCAGCAGCACACTGTGAGCCCAGGGGGGAGCAGGTGGCCACCCACCTTTGCAAGCAGGGCAAGCACGTGAAGAAAGGAAAATCGGGAATGTCGCCTCTTGCTAGACCCGCAGGGTCGCTCTTTAAGGCACGTCTCCAAGCCGGTCGAATCCTTTTGGTGCTGCTGCTGGTTCTGCTGCTCTCAGCAAAAGGGGCAACAGAAGTGAGTGAGTCTGTACTTGGGGATCCATTAGCAGTGCTCCTCCTGATAACCCTGGGGGGGCATCCCAGAGCAGGTGCCGGCGACCTATGGCGCAGGTGCCAAAAGTGGCATGGGAAATGATTTTGAACAGCACTCACACTGCTGGTCCACTTAATGGCACGAAAAATTCTGTGTCATCTACTTATCCTGCAGAAGTAATTTCTCTCCGACTCCACTCCAGGAGTGGTTTTCAGGGGCTGCATGCTGGAAGAAGGGCACCCCCCTGTGGGGGACCATCTGACCCTGTGGGTGTCCCCATTTCCAGCCTGCAGCCCCTCTAAATCATCACTGGAGCCTGTCAGTGAGAGGGTTAAAATTTGGAAAGCTAAATTAGAGTGAATGAACGAACTCTTGGCACACCATGCCGAGTGGTGAAATTCCACGCATTGTGTGTGGAGAAATCCCCTCCTTCCTCATCTTTCCACGCAGCTGATCCTCACGAGGTCTGGCATTCCGGTGAGATTTCCTCCCTTGCTCTCCGGAGGGATCAGCCAGCCAGCCAGATGAGAGGCATTGTTTCCAGTATTCCACTCTGCAGCCCTTCATGTACCTTTCCAGGTGGAGCAGAGAGCAGAGTTTTCCAGGCTGGTTTTTGTCCTCCGCTCCTTTCTGTTTTTTTCCATATACATATATATATAGAGAGAGAGAGAGAGAGAGAGAGAGAGAGAGATGCACAAACTTATTTGTTAGTCGCCCCATAACAATTATTCTCTAGATAGCTCACAAAGTAAAACAATAAATAGCAATTGAATAAAAATTAGTTGAAATAAAAGTTGAAATAAAAACCCAAAACTACAATAGAATACAAAACCATGTTTACAAACGTTTTTTAAAAGCCTAGGAGAACAAGAAGGTCTTCACCTGGCATCTGAAAAACATAGTGATGGTGCCATAAATGAGGTGCCACCACTGAAAAGGCCCTCTCCCTAGTAGTCACCCGCCTCACCTCATCTGGCAGGGATACTCTGAGCAGGGCCTCTGAAGAAGATCTCAAGGTCCAGGTAGGGACATATGGGCAAGGCGATCTTTTGGGTAACTCGGTTCCAAACCATTTAGAGTTTTAAAGATAAAACCAGCACTTTGAATTGGACCTGGAAACAGATTGGGAGCTAGTGCAGCTGACAAAGGACTGGTGTGATGTGATCAAAACTCCTAACCCCAGCTCACAATTTTGCCGCCCTATTTTGAACCAACTGCAATTTCTGAACTTTTAAAAAGGCAGCCCCCACATATTGCAGTCATCTGAACGGGAAATATACCTATAACAGTTATTTGCTCCAGTATATGCCCTGTCTTGTGGGCTCAGAAGATATGAAACAACTCAAGACAAAAAATTATAATGAATGTAGTTAAGATAATAGCCCGCAAGGTGTTTAATCGGGCAGTTGAGTAACCCTGTACAGAAGGGTGGAAGCCAAAGCGGCTTCAGTCTCCCTGCACAGCGCTCTGGGTGCTCCAGGGCTGGACTCAGAGGAGTTTTTTCTGCAGTCAGTGTGACGAGTGCAACGAGGAGGGATGGGGTGCTGCATGGAGGTGCAACCATAGCCCAGTTGGGAGAGCATCTGCCTTGTATGCAGAAGTTCCCAGGTTCAATCCCTGGCTGCATCTCCAGGTAGGGCTGGGAGGGACTCCTGACAGAAAGGTTAGAGAAGCCACTGCCAGTCAGTGTAGACCAGGCCTGCTCAAATTTGCCCCCACCAGCTGTTTTTGGACAACTCCTCCCATAATCCCCAGCAACAGTGGCCAATTGCCAGGAATTATGGGAGTTGTAGGCCAACATCTGCAGGAGGGCCGAAGATGAGCAAGCCTGGTGTAGACCAGGGATTCTCAACGTTGGGTGCCCAGATGTTATTGGACTTCAGCTCCCATAATCCCCAACCAAAGGCCACTGGGGCTGGGGATTATGGGAGTTGAAGTCCAAAAACATCTGGGGACCCAACATTGAGAACCCCTGGTGTAGACTGTGCTGAGCTGGGTGGACTGAGGGTCTGACTTGGTAGGAACATAGGAAGCTGCCACATACTGAGTCAGACCATTGGTCCATCTAGCTCAGTGTTGTCTACACAGACTGGCAGCGGCTTCTCCAAGGTTGCAGGCAGGGGTCTCTCTCTCTCTCAGCCCGATCTTGGAGATCGGGGCCAGAGGGGGAGCAGGGAACCTTCTGCACGTAAGCAGGCAGGTGCTCTTCCCAGAGCGGCGGCCCCATCCCCTGAGGGGAATATCTTACAGTCCTCACACATGGAGTCTCCCATTCAAAGGCAATCAGGGTGGACCCTGCTTAGCAAAGGGGACAAGTCATCATTGCTACCACGGTTTAAAACACCTTCAAAAGTAATAGGTTTTATGGAGGCGCTGTGGCTGAGTGGTGGACCACATGTCTCCAGGGAGAGCTGGGAGGGACTCCTGCCTGAAATGTTGGAGAGCAGCTGCCAGTCAGTGTAGAATGATAATACCAAGCTAGATGAACCAATGGTCTGACTCGGTAGAAAGCAGCTTCAAAAATCCTGTGTTTTATGAAGGGGCTATGGCAGAGTGGTAGACTGCATGTCTTGCATGCAGAAGGTCTTAGGCTGTATCCCGGGCAGCATCTCCAGGTAGGGCTGGGAAAGACCCTTCTCTGTCTGAGACCTTGGAGAACTGCTGCCAGTCAGAGCATTCAGCTGGGTGGACCGAGTCAGCTGGGATAACACAGAGAGGCTCTTCTCACGATCACTGAGAAGAGCCGGGGGAGGGTTAGCGGGGAGAGCGAGCTTAGCCCGCCCTCCCCGCACACGAGCCGGCAGTCTGCTCTGGGCGGCTGAAGCGGCCGCCCACACAACTGCCGGCTCCATTACAGAGCCGGCGGGGGCTGGCAGGATCAGGGGTTGCACAGCCCCCGGAAGCTCCAGCATGCCCTGCGTGAGTGCACAGGGCATGCTGGAGAGACCCCCAAGCTCCCTGATTTTCAGCCTCCTGGTCGGGGGTCTACTCATGAGTTGCCGTGGCGCAGACGAGGAGACCCCCACCGGGAGGCTGGCTGCAAGCAGCCTCCCAGGCTCGGGGGTCTCTCCAGGATGCCCCACACGCTCATGCAGGTCATCCTGGGACTTCCGGGGGGCACACGGCCCCTGATCCCCGCAGTCCCCGCTGGCTCCATGACGGAGCCGGCAGTCGTGTGGGCGGCCGATCTGGGGGGAGGTAAGCGCTTTCGGGCTTGCTCCCCGCAAAAGGCGGTAGCCTCCTGCAGCGATCGTGAGGATTGCTTCTATGTCTTATGTGCAGACGGCCCCATGTTCAATCCTTGGTAGCATCTCCAGTTCAGAATGTTAAGTAGCAAGGCTGATATCTCCCTCCCCCCCACCCCACCCTCTCTCTCTCAGATGCTGAAGCGTTGCTGCCAGTCGGAGTAGACCAACGTTTCCCAACCAGTGTGCTGCAGGACACTGGCTGGTTGCTGCACTAACTCAACTCCAAAATTGCGGCGCTTAAATGCCCCACTTTTGGAGCTGGCCCTTGTGCCCTGGTGGCTTATAGGAAACAACTAAAGATGCACCTGTTTTTTACATTTTACATTTACTGTTTAAACATTTTAGTTGAATGTTTCCTATTGCCGTTTGTTTTAAATGGTTTTTAAATAAATCCTGTATATGTTCAACTTTGTTTCAAATCAACTTTGTTTTGAATGTTGGGCTGTTTTCACTTATTTGTTAACTGCCATGAGACTTTTGTAGTAGGCAGTAAAAGGTAAAGGTAAAGTGTGCCGTTGAGTTAGTGTCGACTCCTGGCGCCTACAGAGCCCTGTAGTTTCCTTTGATAGAATACAGGATGGGTTTACCATTGCCTCCTCCTGCGCAGTATGAGATGATGCCTTTCAGCATTTTCCTATATCGCTGCTGCCCGATATAGTAGCACTGGGGATTTGAACCGGCAACCTTCTGCTTGTTAATCAAGCATTTCCCAGCTGCACCATTAGGTGACTAGTAGGCAGTATACAAATGCATTAAACAAACAAACAAAAAATAAACACTGCATCTGGAGGAATATGTCCTTCTGGCACATTATGGAGTGAGACGGCCCCAAAAGTGGGACTTTGAAGCTCATGTTTCTGAGCAAATCCACTGCCACAATGCACGAGGGAGGACCGGTCCCATCCAGTGTATAAACAAGCCAGCCAGCTCCTAAATACATAAACGTGTGCGCCGGGTGGGGTGGGGTGGGGTGAGTTTGGGGGACAGTGTGCTGCAATTAATGGGGAGGGGGGTTAAGTGTGCCACCTGATAAAAACCGCCGGGAAACCCTGGAGTAGGCCCTACTGGCGCAATCCCTGGCCCGAGAGCAGAGCAGCTTGGTGCATTTCTGGGGCCAAATACCCAGCCCTCTGTTCTCTCCTGCCTTGACTTCCTAGAGGGTGGGGGCGACTCTCCTGCCCGGGAGGAGGAGGAGGAGGAGGGCATGCCGGGCCGGTTTCTTTTCCTGCCCAGAGCGGGATTCCTGGGTTTGCCCAAGGGTAGCCGAAGCCGCTCCCTGGCCCTGTGCCGACTGCCTTACAAGGCCTGAAGAGCTCATTTCCCTGCCCCCCCCCCCCCCCCGCATGGCTCTGTGGATAAATAAATATGATTCACTCTTTCTCCCTTTCTGCTGTGAAGCAGCCTCAGGAATGCGAGGCGGGTGACTGAGGAGCAGCGGAATGTGTGGCATGCGGAACACAATGGCTGCTTCTCCAGGGCTTGGCGAGGTGGGGGGGGGCGGTCTCTCTCGGCGGGGCGGGGGGGGGGGCTTTCCTACCCTGGCTTAGCTCACCTCTGCTTTTGCAGACCTTCTTAGGTCATAAATATTCCCCCACCCCCAGGAGTGTTTCAGCCCATTCTAGCTGTGCCAAAAATCAGTCTCTCAAAAGGGCTTATGTTAGGGGAGGAGAGCCGGCCTTGTGGCAGCAGGAAGCAAGCATGAATGGACCACTTTGCTAAGCAGGGTCTGCCTTGGGGTTGTGTTTGGATGGGTGGCGACATGTGTGAGCACTGGAAGATACTTCCTTAGGGGATGGGAAGATATATTGAGTTATTCCCCTAAGGCAGTGCTGCCCAACTTTGGCCCTCCATCTGTTTTTGGACTATAGCGCCCATCATCCCCACCCACAGTGGCCCATAGTCAGGGATGATGCAAGTTGTAGTCCAGCATTTGCAGGAGGGCCAAAGTTGTGCAGTCTCACCCTTAAGGGATGGGGGCATAGCTCAGTGGTAAAGCATCTGCTTGCATGCAGAAAGTCCCAGGTTTACTCCCTGGCAGCATCTCCAGGTAGGTCTGGGAAAGACCCCTGTCTGAAACCTTGGAGAGATGCTGCCAGTCAGTGCAGACAATACAGATGTAGATGGCCCAAGGGCCTGACTCAGTGCGAGGCAGCTTCCTGTGTTCTCCTGTTCTGCAGGCTGGGGTATGGCAGTCTGGCCCTTTAGTTGACCCTGTGGGCTAACCGATGGGAGAATATGCAGTGGGAAAGCCCACGCTCTTCACTCAAGGAATACTGACGCTCCGGTTTTAGCAAAACAAATGAAAGTGGTTTATTTAGTTATTAAGTGTTTTACAGAGAGAATAAGGCGCAATGAGACGGAAAGAAACATAGGAAGAAGCATTTCAATACAACACGATCAGCTTCATCCAACTCTGCAGTTGAATCCATCTCATCCCTTCTCCTGCTCAGAGAAACAATAAATGAATAAATAAGATGGCTCCCTGCCCCCAAAGGGCTCACAATCTAAAAAGAAATATAAGACAGACACCAGCAACAGCCACTGGAGGGATGCTGTGCTGGGGGTGGAGAGGGCCAGTATGAAAGAAAATTCACAGCCAGAATACAAAAGAAAAAAATCAGATGTCTACCAGTCTTGAAGCTGAAGAGTCTCTAGCAGTCTCAGAAGTTAGAGGCGCTTCTGTTAATACTACAGAAAAGGTTACCACAAAAATAAAAGTCTGGCTAAAAGGGGGAAAGCGAGGCAAAGTGGTGAGAGAGCCCCTCAGAGAAGCTCCCCTTCATCCTGGAAAGCTGTTCGTCTGCAAAAGAAGGATATAAGAATAAAGGAAAAGGCAAAAGGCCCTAGAAAGGATCCCCTCAACATACCAGGCCTGTCTAGCCTTTATACCTCAGCCCAATTGCCTCACATTTCAGACCTCCTATTACTTGCATTCTCTTGGCAACCCAGCGATATCCATATTTAATAAAATCAGTTCTGTGTGGAGTAATGACGACTCGGGGCATTTTCAAATACTGTCTTTTTTGTTCTAAAATTTACCGTTGTGGGTACACAAACAAGCCCAGATTGTTCCAGGCATGTATCGAGAAGGCTGGTTATCTGGGCCCTGTGATCCTCCCCAGTTCGCTTATGTTCAGGCAGCGACAAGACAGTCAAGGTCTTTCTAGTGGCTGCCGTTGAAAAATCTGTTGTTTTTCATGTCTCAGTGTTGGCTCATCTAAAAAGCAGCCCTTAAAAGCAAATAGTGGCTCCGAGCTGTTACTGTTCTTGACTGCGGCTACCTAAGATGAATCCTTGCAGGTCAAGTCTTCTTTCTGGCCGATCTAGATGAAATGGTCACCTCATCTTCAGGGTAACGTAGCAGCTGCAGAAGTGGGCTACAAGCCAGAAAGCCCTGGGTTTTATTATTATTTTATTTATTTAAAACATTTCTATACCACCCAAAACTTGTGTCTCTGGGCTGTTTACAATTAAAATCATTTAAAACATTAAATCAATTAACAATAAAATCATTTGAAAGATTAAAAACATTAAAAACCCAGTATTAAAGTTATTTAAAGCTATCAGTAATTCAAATCTTGTCTCTACTGTGAAGTCTTTAGAGAGCGCTTCAGGCCAGCTGCTCACTCTCAGCTCCCCAGCCTGCAATGTGGGGGTGATTGTTCTGGCGCCTAGCTTACAGCATCATCGTATGGCTTAAATGTATGCAAAGCATTTTATACACTTCCGATGCACTCTCTGCGGTTATTCTCAGGTGCTAGAAAAGTGCTCCACCTCCTCTGGGTGGCAGGAAATTTATTTGGACTCTTTAAAAAGAAATCAAAATTTTAAAGAAATAACATACACATAACTAAGTAATCACAGAAATGTCAAACAAAGAGTCACCAGTGTTATAGTCCAGATAGGTGGATAGTGGTATAAAAATTGTCCATTATAAGAGAGGAAATGAACTTATACAAACATTTATAGAAAGTAATAGTAGCAAATAGTTAAAAAGGAGAGGGGAGCAGTTTCACACCTATCTCTTAATTAGGAAATATTCTCTTTCCATAAGCTTATTTGATCAGCAGAGCAATAGCAACCATTGGGTACCTTTGTTTTCATACTGTATAAAAGAATGCCAAGCTACCATAAACTAGTCTTCTTTTGTCAGACTGTTGCTTAATCTTCTTAAGCTTTTCTGAGAGAGCAATTTGGGAGGCCCTATTTAACCATCCTGATGTTGTGACACCCTTTTCTGATTTCCAATTTTTCTACTACTTCTATCTTAGCAGCTACCAAAAGAAGTAGTATAAAATCTTTGTGAGGAGCAGTTTATGATCTGTCTTTAAACCAGAAAGTAGTGCAAGCACAGGATGTGGCATTATAATTGGTTGTGTTATATCTGAAATCATACCAACAACGAGTTTCCTGTATTCCCTAACTTGTGAGCATTCCCACAGAAAATGCATAAATGTCCCTCAGTCCTGGTATCCCTTCCAGCAATTTGGTGAGAGTGTTTTTGTTAATGCAGTGAAGTTTTACATCTGATACCATCTGTGTATTAATTTAAGTGTGGTTTCTCGTGTTCTTGCTGAAAGTATTTTAAGAGGTTTCCTGCTCCAAATTTGAGTCTTAAGGTCAGCTTCCCAAACTAGCTGAAGGCCTCTTGATGGACATTAAGTTCTGAGTTAAGAATGTTATATAGATGCGAGATCAATCCCTTTATTTTAACTGACTCCTAACACAGATATTTTTCAAGTCAGTTAGTTCTCCGGTTGCTTCATGTTTATTATAGAGAAATGTAGCAAAAGATTTGATCTGTGCTTTTGGAAGCCAAGTTGCACAGAGTCCTTCTAACAGGTGATTCAATTTATTATCAGAAATTGGCTTCCCACTCTCAAATAAATCTGGAGCCTGAAGATACCCCTTGATTCTCAGTCTTTGTGTGCTCTAAATTTAAACGGATCTGAAAAAAGCAGGTGATTCACCATTGGGAGGAGTGGGGAGATGGGAGGGACGATAATTTTGATTCGAGATTTCCATGTGTGTGATGTGGTTACTAGAAAAGGGTTTTGAATGTTGGCTAATTTATTTGGATTCTTGATAGCCTGCATTTCCACTTAAAAAGCCTGCAAGGTAGCTGCCAAACTGATGCCTGGGCAGATTTTGAGGATATAATTATATCGCACTTCCTGGTCAGAATATAGCCTCTTAGCAGCTTCTGCTTCTGAAAGAGGGAGAGCTGTCGATCCTCCCTTGTTCAGACGCAGTCTACCTTTGAACACCAGATTCAGGGAACAACGAAGAGGAGCAGGAGAGGGGCCGTGTCTTCCTTCCCTGCTTTTTGGCTTCTTGGAGGAGGCAACTGGCTTTTCACTGTTGGAAACAGTATGCTGGGCTAGATGGTCTGTATTTTCAACTGAAGAGAGGTTGTTCCACTCAGGAAAAATACATCTCTTTTCCCTTTCTTTCTTTTTCCAGGGATACTTCAAGAGCAGAGGAAGAAAAGGTATGTACACACCATGTCTGACTGCACCTTTAACCTTTTTTTTAATTTTTAAAAATGAAGTAGCAATTGCAGCTATGGGTTTTCCTTCATCGGTGGCTTCGTGTGTTCAAGGAAACCACTTTCTGAACCTCTCCCCCAGCCCCTCTTCCACTTTGCAAAGGCCCTGCCTTACGGATGAGGAAAGACGAAGGTGACCCCAGACAACCCGAATTGTCAGTTTTAAATTGAAAGGTGCCCTTTGCCATGAGTTGGGAGGGACCATGGAGGCCATCTAGTCCAGCCCCTTCAGGGAAATCCAGAGGGAAAGCGACCCCCAGTGGTGGCTGCCTGAAGACCTCCAATGAGGGGGAGCCCACTACCCGCTGAGGTGCTTGCTTCCATTGTCAAGCTGCTCTTACCATTAAGCAGTTTCGTCTAATGTCCAACCGAAATCCCCCCTCGGGTCTCTCAAGCCCATGGGATCTGGCCCTGTCCTCTGGGGCCACAGAGAACAAGCCTTTGTCCTCTTCTATGTAACAGCCCTTCAGGGACTTGAAGAGTGTGATCATGTGCCCCCTCAGTACGTAAGAACAGCCCTGTGGATCAGGCCCAAGGAGGCCTATCTAGTCCAGCATCCTGTTTCACACAGTGGCCCACCGGATGCCTCTGAGAAGCCCACAGACAAGAGATGAAGGCATGCCCTCTCTCCTGCTGCTGCTCCCCTGCAACTGGTATTGGGAGGCATCTTGCCTCTGAGGCTGGAGGTAGCCTATAGCCACCAGACTAGCAGCCATTGATAGACCTGTCCTCCATCAATTTATCTAGGCCCCTTTTAAAGCCATTTGCCTAAGCCCCTCAAACTTCTCTTCTCCAAGTTAAACATGTCCAGTTCCTTCGATCTCTCTCACAGGGCTTGTTTTCCTGACCCCTGACCAGCTCCATACCTCTTTCTCTGAATCCGTTCCAGTTTGTCTTCGCAATCATCCAATATTCGGGCTAAGGCCAAGCATTATTTTCAGAATGGGCTGTAACTCAGTGACAGAGCCTCTGCTTTTGTGCAGAAGGTCCCCAGTTCATTCCCTGGCAGCATCTCCAGGTATGGCTGAGAGAGACTCCTGCCTGAAACCTTGGAGAGCTGCTGATAGTCAGTGTGGACAATCCTGAGCTGGATGGACCAGTGGTCTGACTCTGGATAAGGCAGCTTCCTATGTGGCACTATTCCTTTATTACACTAGATATAAGGCAGCTATATAAAGTGACGCTATTACTTCTGGTAGCTCAGAAACTCTGCTTTTACTAATGCCGTTTAAAATTGTGATTTAATTCAAAATCTTGTGTCTGATTGACTGGAATCCTGGGAACCCTTTCACATGTGCGGTGGCTAAGCCAGGTTCACACAACGCATAATCAACTTGTGGTATTCTCTGCCACAAGATGTGGTGACAGCCAACTACCTGGATGGCTTTAAGAGGGGTTTGGATAACTTCATGGAGGAGAGGTCTATCAACGGCTACCAGTTGGAGGGCTGTGGGCCACCTCCAGCCTTGAAGGCAGGGTGCCTCTGGGTACCAGTTGCAGGGGAGTAACAGCAGGAGAGAGGGCACGCCCTCAACTCCTGCCTGAGGCTTCCATCAGCATCTGGTGGGCCACTGTGTGAAACAGGATGCTGGACTAGATGGGCCTGGGGCCTGATCCAGCAGGGCTGTTCTTATGTTCTTATCCCCCACCCTATATTTGATTCCCCCCCACCCACTTTGCCTAAATGCAGTACTTTAGAATACAGAACCAAAATGGTCTTTGACCAGTGTGGCTGGGTTTGATGGAAACTGTGGCCTAACAACCCCATGACTGAGCACCCCTGGCGTGGAAGAAGGGGACAGGGAGGAGCCTTCTGCTCCTTGTGCATGGAGAGATTGGACTGGTTTGCAAACAGGGCAGGACCTTCCGGTGGCCACAGCCACACTTGGGCGTTCCCTCCTCCGAGAGGCCCGTACTGCTCTCCTCCCCACCCCCTTGTTTTGGGCTCCTGGTGAACACCCTTCTGTTCCGTCAGATGTTTGGGATTTGTTGGTGGGCTTTTGACTGTCTCATCTGGTACTTTTATTGTGTTTATATTGCGGTTTTAAAAATGGTTTATTTTAAAACGATTGTTGATTTGTTTGCCTGCACGCAGCTTTGCAACTTATTAGTGGAAAGTGGCTAACCAGTGTAAAAATAAATACATGTGATCTGCCTCCCTCTCACCACATCCAATAATTTGGAGACAACCCGAACTGGAGGACGGGCAGAACAAAGTCCATATGCGCACAATTTAGGATTACATAATTCATGGCCACGAGCTTTGATGGTTTCAATAAAAGGGGATCGGGCAAATTTTTGGAGGAGAAGTCTATCACTGGCTGCTAGTTGTGATGGCCCTGTGGAACCTCCATTTCCAGAGGCAGCCTACCTTTGAAGAGCTGTTGCTCTGGGAAAAACAGGAAGCCTATTGCAGTCAAACCCTACTTGACGACCTCCCTAGAGAGCTCTGGTGAGCTCTGGGACACTGGATGCCCGACTGGAAGCCCTTGATCCAGCAGGGCTTCGCTAGGTTCTTGTGAGTTGGGCCTCTCTGCAGTATTTCATGGTGAAGCAGTTTCCCCAATATAAACTCTTCTTGTAACTGCCCTGGAGAAAAACCCTCCCGGGGAGAAGAGCTGGTCTTGTAGTAGTGAGCATGAATTGTCGCCTTTGCTAAGCAGGGTTTGCCTTGGATTGCATTTGAATGGGGGACTACATATGAGCACTGTAAGATATTCCCCTTAGGAAATGGAGCTATAGCTCAGTGGTAGAGCATCTGTTTGCATGCAGAAGGTCTCCGTTTTCACTCCCTGGCAGCATCTCCAGGCAGGGCTGGGAGAGACTCCTGCCTGAAACCTTGGAGAGCCGTTGCTGCCAGTCAGTGTGGACGACACTGAGCTAAATGGACCAGAAGTCTGACTCGGTATAAGGCAGCTTCTGATGTTCTTAGGTCAGTCAAATGCTGCAAACCATTGAAAAGAGGACAGATGTCCCAATGGCTCTATAATAACAGCCTATGGTATGGTCTGTCAATTAGGTCTGTTTGAAGTTAATCAGGCCGTAACTCAGTGGTAGAGCATCTGCTTGCATGCAGGTTCACTCCCTGGCAGCATCTCCAGGTAGGGCTGGGAGAGACTCGTGCCTGAAACTTTGGGGAGCCGCTGCCAGTCAGTGTAGACAGTGCTGGGCTGGATGGACCAAGGGTCTGACTCGGTAGAAGGCAGCTTCTTCTATTCTTGTGTTCCTAAAACGAAAGGCCGGCCTCTTCCTCTTATCTCAGGATGCTGCAACTTGGGAAGACAAGCCTGCCTCCTCCCATGTGGCTTCCTCTTGCGTCTCTCTGGCGGGGTCAGCCGGTCCAGTGGAAAATGGCTCTCTCACTTTTTTCTCACTCCACCCCCTTGCATCAGCCTTCTCTTCTTTATTTAGCTTCTTTATTGGATGTGGTTTGAAGTACGGCTGGCTTCTCCTTTTTCCCAAGCCGTGGGTGAGAGACGGCCGGGTTTCCCGCGAAAGCGGCGTCACCCGAACTTGGCCTTTCTCTTCCCCTCCTGCCGCCCCCGGCCAGTGTGGGAGCTGCTCCAGCTTGCAAATCCTCACATGAGCTTCAGTCATCGGACCTTACCAAGAAGCCCAAAAGGCTGCCGGGAAGAGCAAGTGGACCCACGTGGGAAGAAAGCGGGCAATGGCCTCTGGCAGGACAATGGCTTTTGATGGCCCAGACAAGGGCAGGACAGTCACGGGACCTTTGAGGTGTCCGGCCTCCTCCAGATCACGCTCGGAGCCTGGTGGGCCGATGATGAATCGGCTCTCTGGCCCATCTATTTTGAGCTCTTTGCAGGCTCTCCTCCCCTCCGCCCCCGATGAGATCTCTGCAGAACAAACAAGAGGGCCACACATGAGGGGACGAGGGGACGGTCATGCGGCTGCCCGCCCACGTGCCAGCGGCTTCTGCATGATGCGGCCCCTGCTTTTTTTAGAAACGGGGTGACTCGTTGTTTTGCGGGCCTCTCGTGTCGGGCGACCTTTTAGAAAAGTTCAGAGCAAGTGCAGAGAAACCAGCAGGCTGCCTCTCTGCACGGCGGGGAGAAGAGAGTCTCTTCTGCAGCGGCCAGCCGGATCCCCGTCCCGGGTTCCAGGCCCTGCTGCCTGCTCAGCCGCCCCTTTGCTTCCGGGCCCTTCAGTGCAGCTGCGTGGCCTTTGCGTGATGCTTCAGTTTCCCGTCAACATTCCTGGGGCGCTGCCTTTCTCACCATCTGTCACCCTTTACCCTCATTCAAGGGCCAGATGCACAGGGGCTGGCTGGGGGTACAGAAAATAGGAAAGGTAGGTACCAAAATACAAAAAACAATGAAGGACCTAGTCGGTAATTGGGTGTATTATAATATCAACAAGCCGACCCCCGCGCAGAGCATCTGCGCGTTTTTGGGGGCTGGCTACCTCTCTTCCCCCCCCCCGCCCCAGTCTCCGGCCGGGCCGCCGCCAGCCTCCGCGTTCGGGCTGGGCCCGCCGGCGCCGGCCTCCCCGGCCGGGCCAGACCCACCACCGCCCTGGCCTCCATGGCCCGGCAAGGCCCACCACCGCCTCTGTCTTCCACCACAGACACGCCTCAGCCAATCAGGTGCGTCCCTCCGCTCCGTTGCCCAGCCAATCAGCTGGGTTGCCAGGACACATCCCCACAGAGGCTGAGGCACGTCTACGGGGATTAAATATATAGATAGAAAGAGGATGTATACCTTGGTAAAAGATGAGCATACAAAATCAATGGGTAAGGATACAGCCAACAAAATGCTGAAATAGACGAATGGCTGAGACGTGTAGTGCTCCAAGTTTCAAAGGCTTCTTCGGTCAAAGGGAAACCCAATATATCCGTCACTGTGGCTATTCATACATGCATGGAAACCCAGGCTAAGGGAGCCCAAGCCAGTTTTCCACATTCGTGTGAACCGCCGGGATTGGGCCCGATCCCAGCGACTATGCGGCGGCAAACCCACCTAAGCAGCCTCCCTCTAAAATGAGGTCAAAGGTGCAAGCGTTCCCTTAACCTCATTTTCTGATCATGTGTTCGTGTGTTGTGGTTGGCACACTCGGGGGGGGGGGTCCCAATAATGCACCACCACGCATGGTGCATTATTGGAGTTCGGTGGGGTGGCTCATGGAGGGGTATCCCGGCATCCCGACCCCTGGAGCTGCAGGGGAGCTGCCACTCGCCTGGGCGGGCGATCCACCTGCCCAGGGAAGGAGAGGAGATCGTCTGCGGGGAAGGTAGGTTAAACCCGCAGACCGCCCCGGAGCTCTTCTCACTGACTGTATAATTCTACTCACATGACAAAGTCCTTCTTGAGTTCAAAAGGAGGCTAGTGATTGTGAAGTCCACTGAGTTTATTAGAAATGTCGCCCCCAGCCTTCAAATGAGGCGATCAGTCATGCAGTCAAGTGGAGTTCGGTTGTCTTTTCAAGGAGCCGAGATTAGTACTGCCTTACGCCTCCAGTGGCTCTGCTTGGCCTGACAGGTATTGCCACAAGGACAAAGTTGGTCTCCAGGTTTCTTCTTATTCTTAAAAGCAGTGCTGCTCTCGGTGAGTTGAGTGAACAAGTCTCCGCATTTTGTTAATTGTATCATTACCCGCTGGCTGTGTGTACCCAGTAGCAAAGGAAGCCTGGACCTTCCCCTTCTTTATTGCCACACTCCAAGGACAGTGAGGCTGTAGGTCAGTGGCAGAGCATCCACTTACATGCAGAAGGTCCCAGGTTCCCTCCCTGGAAGCATCTCCAGATAGGGCTGGGAGAGACTCCTGCCTGAAGCCTTGGAGAGCTGCTGCCAGTCAGTGCAGACAATAGTGAGCTGGATGAACTAAGGGTCTGACTCAGTATAAAGCAGCTTCCTGTGTTCCTATAATGACTTGAATGATGTCCTCCTTGGCCAGAGCACTTTAGACATGGGCACTTTCCAGTTTAAACCTTACAACAGTGCCACTACGGATCTGCTAAATGTGCTTCCGTACTTCCTGCTTTGTGACGCTGCAGTCCCTGCTCTCTGACAGCAAAGTGCCGTTCACATTTCCGATGCCTTATTTTGGATCTTATCTTTGCGTTCTAGTGCTACAACATTGCATGTGCATCGCAAAAAAAGTAGCTGTATTTTCCCATTGTAGGAGTTTGAGATTCTGGGGATTGCTCTCAGTTCAATTCTGCCAAGCCGAAGCATTTTACCCCTCTTGGAAGGTTTAATCTGGAAAGCGCCATGATGTGGCTTTAAGTGGACGGGATTAGCAAATCCTCTTCCCAGAGTGACTTAACTGCTGTGGGCAAAGGGCGAGGTCAGCCGCTCATCTGAAAGATCCAGCCCCCCCCCCCCCCGGTGAACTTGCACTTTGCCCCACATTTGCACCCATGCAGGAACTGTGGTCATCATCGCAAGCCCTTTCCTCACTCTCACTCAGGATGCTTGCTGGATTTTGGACTCAGAGATCCCTTTGTGGCTTCCGCAGCTTGTTGAGTTGCGATGATTCATCTGTGCACACACTGCGCCTTCTGTGCTTACCTGAGGTTGTCACTGCGACACTCCACCACTCTGAACTTCCACAGAACGACAAATTGGGTGGAAAAGTCATCTCCTTCCTCTTACTTTGCTCCTGCCTAACTCAGCCGGCTGAGTCACTGCCCTCCGTGAACCTGGCTTATGTACTTGTTTTAAAATATTTCTCTCCTGCCTTTCTGCAATCTGCGTTCAAAGCAGCTTGCTAAGAACGTGATTCAGTTTTAAGCAAGCAGCAGCAATAAATGCGGCAGATGAAGATTCAGAGCAAGCAGAGAAGAAACCCACAGTGGATGAGCACGCAATGTGACATAAGGCGGTTCCCCTTTCTGAAACGCAAAGCAGGGCATCCTGGAATCATCCACACGTGGCCATATAAGGGCCGAGCCGGCAGTTCTTGGGAGGGTGTTCCGTGGACGGGGTGCCCCCACTCCAAGAAGACCCTATGCCCAATGGCTGCTTGCTCTTCGGAGATGGTCCTTCAGCCAAGCTCTAGCCCCACAGGCCTAGAATCAGGGAACCGCAGGGTGTGAGCATTGGAAATACCCTTGGAGGTCTTCTAATCCAACCCCCTGCTCAGTGCAGGAATCTGCTACAGCAGGCGGGTCCCCAACATTTCAAACAAGTTTACCCCTTCTGCCGCATACTTTCAGCTCAGGTGCCCCATAAAGTGAGTGAGTGTGTGTGTGTGTGTGTGTGTGTATTCTCAGGTACACATAAGTTTAAATGTTGCATTTCTGAGAAAGGCTACTGCAGTCATGGGCTTACATCCAGACTAAGTTACTGATGAGTTCTCCCATTGAAATTATCGTAATGGAACAGGTTTACCTGTACTCCATGTTAATTTCCTGAGTCCTCCCTAAGGGGAGGGGTATGCTGAGTTTCAGCATGTGTCAGCCAATCAGGAGCAGAGCCAAAGGGTCCTCCTCCCTCCTTTCTGCAGCAGACGCATTGCTGAGGATGGGTCAGCTTCAAGCTGGCATTCCTCAGATGCGGAACAGGTAGAGCAGCTGCAGTGTGGGGAGGCAGGAGGGCTCTGAGTAACCACTGGGAGCCCTTCAGGTACTTCTAGGGGTACAGTATCCCCTGTTGGGAACCCCTCTGCTACAGCATTGGAAAATAGGAACAGAGGGAGCTGCTTTATACAAAGTCAGACCCTTGGCCCATCTAGCGCAGTATTGTCTACACAGACTGGCAGCAGCTTCTCCAAGGTTTCGGGCAGAGGTCTCTCCCAACCTGTCGTAAATCTGTTAGCTTGGCTAACCCAACAGGATTTACAATCCCCTTCAGCACTCCCTCTGTGAGTTAACAGAAAGTAGCCGTGAAGCTGCATGAAGGAAAACAAAAGGCTCACAAAGAAAATAGTAAATGAATCAAGTCCCCTGAACTGAACTAGGTACCCCCCTCTAACAATAACTGAGTAATAACTGAAAAGAAAACACAGAGCAAGGAATGAAAAGAACGAAGGACACCAGAACAAGGAATTAACGGAACAAAGCAGGAAAGCACAAACAAGGGCAAACTGGAACTCAGAAAAGTTGAGAATTCAAAATAGCACATGGTCTGCAGTCTGTGAAAGTTGCTAACAGCATCTGAGCAGTTCACAGACTGCTAAATATATATGGCTCAAGAGAACCAGCAGCCAATCAGGCTTCCCTGAGAGCACTTCTGCTTCCTCTCTAGTGATCTCCTGGGCCTGTGTGATTCCCACTGAGCTTTCCTCTTGAGATGTCTTCTCAAGACAGGTGAAATCCCAGCCTCCTCCACATCAGGATTCATGTTTGGCAGCTGTTCCAAATCCTCAGCTCCAGAGTCTGGTCTCCCTGCCAAATCCTGTTGCTGTGCCCCTGAGCCCTCACTTGCAGGCGAATCCTCCCATTCCTGCTAAGACTCTTCTGAGTCAGAAGTCTGAGCCATGACACAACCCTACCTGGAGATGCTGCCAGGGAGTCAACCTGGGACCTTCTGCATGAAAGTAGATGCTTTACCACTGAGCTATGTCCCTACCTCCTTTAGTAGAGGGGACCATAGCTTAGTAGTAGAGTGTCTGCTTTGCAGGCAGAAGGTCCCAGGTTCAATCCCTGGCAGCATTTCCAGCTAGAGCTGGCAGAGATTCCTCCCTGAAATCTTGGAGAGCTGCTGCCAGTCAGTGTAGGCAGTAGTGAGTTAGATGGACCAAGGGTCTGACTCAGTAGACAGCAGCCTCCTATGCTGGGAATAGCTCAGTTTGCATTTTGACCTCTTGCCCCCTATAAGGTGATGCAGGTGGAGAAACCTTGTCAGTTTCACCAGAGCAGAATGCCTTGCCCGTTTCTTTCTGTATGGAAGTGAACATGATTATTCTTTCCCTGGCCTAGTCAGTTTCACTGGTGAAGAAGATGGTGGTGAGGGGAGCTAGAAGAATATTTGTGAGAGAATACTTGTGCGACTGCAACTGGCAACTGGGTTTAGCTGCACGGTCAGCATCTGGGGTGACTGGGGAGAGGGGACTTAACTGGAGAAAGGAATGCTTCATTTATACATTGGAAAGGTTAAGAACATAGAAGGCTGCCATATACCGAGTCAGACCATTAGTCCATCTAGCTCAGTATTGTCTACACCAGTGTTTCTCGACCTTTTTGAAGTCAAGGACTGCTAAATTCGTGGAGTTTCAAGGACCGCTACATTCTTTGTGCACAGTTTCCCGGACCAGCAGTTAGTAAAGGGGTTTCAAGTGTACTATACTACAGGCGCGCACAACTCAAATGACCTGGTGGGCCAATACTGACCGTGTCTTGGCTCATGGGGGCCAAGGTCAATTTTTAGAGTGCTGATTATTAAAGTAATATCAATCAGTCAATTAAATCAAATTAAAATGAAATGAATTAAAATGAATTTAATCAAAATTTAACTTTTGAAGTTCTGGCAGGCCAAGATTACTTTAAATTTATTTAAATTTATTAATAAATTTATTAAATTTATTTAAATAAAATAAATTGAATTTAAAATTCTAATAAAATAAATACAGTACAATTTGATTCCTGCTATTGCGGCTAGATCCCAACATACAGCAAGATGAGGTAATAGGTTTTCAATACAAGCAGTTCAGAGATTAAGAATCAGGGATCAAAAAACCCAGACCTGCGCTGAGCGTCTCTCACCTGCATCTGCGCCTGGCTTGTGCGAGGAGGAAAAATAAATGCACGGCGGTTCAGGGATGGGTCATGAGGGAGGTGGTGGGGACAAGCAGAATGCTTTTGGGGTGGGGGGTTTCCTTCCCAGGCATGGACTGGCCCTGAGCCACCTCAGTGGCCCAGACAAGTCTTGGGATGGCGGCGATGGTGGCTACGGCGGCCTCTCCGTCCCCCACCCCCGCCCTGTGGAAGGGAAGAGAAAGAAGAGGAGGGTCGCTGCAGAATGCCTCTCTTGGCGGGAGAAGCGAGACCAGAGCCGCCTGCTTGCCTGTCTGAGCCAAGCTCCGCCTTGGAGGAGCGGCCCAAGGGGCATTTCGAGACATCCATTGGGCAGCCTGCCCAAGCTCAGCCCTGGGCAAATGGGCAGCCTGAGAACGGGCAGCTGAGCCAGCCAACCACCGAGTCCGAGAGCGAAGGAAGCTGTTCTGCTCTTGCCCGCCCGTCAGTAAGGCAAGCAGCCAGCCAGCCAGTCAGGGAAGGAGCGAGCGAGTGACTAATGCACAGCTTCGGTGGCTGGTGCTCCCCAGGAGATTGCTTCTCCTCCACCAGAGAAGCTGCCTGCCTGCCTGCCTCCTCGCTTGTTCTTTCTCCCCGGCTTCCCCCTTCACCGCCACCATGGCCGAAGCGCCTCAGCCCGTGCAGACCGACCCCGATTTCCAGCTCTCTGCCGTCCTCGCTCCTGCACTTGGCCCCTGGAGCTCACCGCTCCAGCCCAGGACAGACGCCCAATCGGACCCCAGCGAGGGCTGCCTCCCCGTCCCACTGTGGACCCGTCCAGTCGCAGCCCTTTGCGCTTCCTCGCCCAGCGGGGACTTGTTGAGCTTGCTGGAGGCTGCTTTACCCCCGCCTCCCACCCCTCCTCCTGCTCCTGGATCCTGAGGACTTGAGGGGTCGGCTGCCTCCAGGGTTAGCGGCGGCAAGGAGTGTTGCAGGCAGGCCCGGGAAGTCTCTGCACAGGCAGCCGCCTGCAGCCCCGAGGTCTCCCACTGCAGCCGCAGAGCCACCCACCATTTCCTTCCCAAGCACAGACCGGCACTCAACCCTTCGCGGACCGGCACCTGTCCGCGGACCGGCAGTTGAGAAACGCTGGTCTACACAGACTGGCAGCAGCTTCTCCAAGATTAAAAGGCAGGAGTCTCTCTAAACTCAATTTTGCGCCCCCCCCAAGCTGTTTTTGCACTACAACTCCCATAATTCCCAGCCACAGTGGCCAATAGCCAGGGATTATGGGACTTGTAGGCCAACATCTGCAGGAGGGCCAAAGTTGAGCAGCCCTGCAGCCCTGTCTGGAGATGCAGGGAGGGAACTTGGAACCTTCTGTGTACAAGCATGCATATGTTCTACCACTGAGCTATGGCCCATCCCCTAAGAGGAATATCTTGCAGGGCTCACATGGAGTCTCCCTTTCAAATGCAAACCTGGGTGGACCCTGCATAGCAAAGAGGACAATTCATGCTTGCTCCCACAAGACCAACTCCACTACTTGTAAACAGGGGTCATCATCATGAAGCATTCATTGAAGCAGGGGGAGATTCTTTTATGATCAATTGCTTTGAAACGGAGGGGGGATCCTAAACAGTGTTCCTTGTGGCAAAGATTCCCGGATGTTGTTGACTACAGCTCCCATAGTCCCCAGCCAATGGCCATTGTAGATGGGGATGATGAGAGTTGTAGTCAACAGCATTTGAGAATCCCTCTTACTGGGAGCACTGGTCCCGGGTTCTATTCTGCCTCTTGCCTGCTTTGTGCACGCTCAGGTTCGTGGCATTCCTGGGGTTATGAGCCAAGCAAGAAGGGTAACATGGGATGGAAAAGGGGGGTTCCAGCCCTCTCCAGCTTCTGTTTAACCTGAACCTTATCAGAGCAGTAGTGGCTGCCAGCAGGTGAAACCGGAGCCCTGATAAGCAGAGGTCACCTTGTGGAGGCGGCTTGGATATTTCTGGCTAGGAACCCGCCTTCCGCCTTGGGAGGCCATCCCTTCTTTCTCTGCCTTTGCACGAAAGACCCCGAGGAGGCCCCAAGGAGAAACCTGGGCCGGCCATCCTGGATCTCCCTTCCTGGTCAGGAGCAGCCTAAGGGACGTTTTCCTGCACCATCCTGCCTGCTGTTCCTCTTGGCCCCTGTGCCCGCAAGTGACAATTGCGCAAGATGCAAAAAACCCACCAGGAAGCCTAGGTGTGGGGCCAGAGAAGAGGAGGCAGATTTTGTGTCTCTGTCTCCTCATGAGCAGGCAAAGGAGGCTTTCCCTTTGCCAGTTCTGGATGGGGTGGGAGAAAGTTGGGAGCCTCGGAAGAATGTAAGTGTTGGAGGTGAAGAGACAAGGAACTGAGACCGAAGGAGAGCTATGATGTCTGGAGAGAACCTCCAGGTTTAGGGGCAGTCTACCTCTGAATACTAGTTGCTGGGAGGCAGACAGGCTGGGAGCTTTCGGTTTTTATGTCCTCCTTAGTAATATAGGAAGCTGCCTTATACCAAGTCAGAGCCTTGGTCCATCAAGCTCAGTATTGTCTACACTGACCAGCAGCAGCTCTCCAAGGTTCCAAGCAGGAGTCTTTCCCAGCCCTACCTGGAGACGCTGCCAGGGATTGAACCTACGAAGATGAGCACCAGGAAGGTCTGAGTTTGAATCCTCATTCAGCCCAGGTGACTCCGGGCCAGTCACTTCTCTCTCAGCCTAACCTACCTCACAGGGTTGTGGTGTGAAGAAACAAGCATGTACACTTCTCCAAGCTCCTTGGAAGAAGAACGGGATAGAAATGTAAAAAAAACAAAAAACAAATTAAAAATAAATAAAATATTGTGTCTAATTATCAAAAAGGTGGTCAGGGGCTGGCCCTGGAGCTTTTAAGTACCTAACAGTTCCCCCTGGCCCACAGCAAACCATCCTCCGTCAACCCTGAGGGTGGCTCTTCCACCACTGCAGGAGTCCTAGGAGCAAAGAGCCTCGGCATCGGCAGTGAGCTTCCCTGAGAGTCCTGGGCCCTTTGCAGCTGCCATTGGTGCTGGCCGGCCCCCGCCCCTCCAGGTCTGCTTGTGGCTTTAAGCCAGCTGTTGTGGGTAGGGGTGGGCACAATCCCAGAAAACCCGGTTCAATTCAAGTAGAATCGGGTTCGAACCAAACCAGGTCTAGTCCTGTTCTGTGCACACCAGAGCCGGGTCTGGTCCAGCTCGGATCCGAACTGGTCCAGACCCGGTTCGGGGTGGGGGGAAGGGGAACAGGGGGAGGAAACAAGAAAAATAGTGGACAGCGCTATTGTGGGGTTTGGGGGGGTGTTGCTGCGGGGTGTGTGTGTCTCCCCCCCCAGAGGGGGGACCTCAGGGGATCCCACCGTGGCAGTACTCCCAAAAGCCCCCCAGTAGCAGTATGTCTGCCTCCCCCCCCTTTTTTCCCTTTAAAACAAAAACCCGAACCTGCCCTGGGACAGAATGGCGGGTTCAGCTCGACCTCGAGTCAGACTGGGCCCGGTACGGCTCAAGGGCGAGCTGGCTCGACTTTGAACTGGCTGGCCCATCCCTAATTGTGGGGGTTCCTGGTAGGCCCTACTTTCTCCCCCTCGCCCCCTCCCTCATGGGAATGGCTCCGAGGGACCTGGCTTTGGGAAGAGGCTTGGCCAACTCCGGCCCACCAGAATCCCTCTCCGGACCCTGCTGGTCCTTAGGCAGGAGTTTCCTGCAGGCTCTTGGGAATCTTGTGGCAAGAAATCCACATATCTCCCCACAGCCTGCAGCTCTGCCTCTTCCTCCCTCTGCAAGCTGCTCCAGGAAGGCCCTCGCAGGCCAAACGCCTGCTTTCCATCCCAGCTTGAGTGAGGAAGAAGGACCGGCTCCTGCTGGCCCCAGCCCACGGGGAAGTCCCTGCTCTGTTGAACTGCTGCCGAGGGATGCTCTGTTGAGCAGTCCCAGCGTGGCTCTCCAGGCTGCCTCGTAACCCCAGAGCCAGCCGGTGGTTTTATGGCCATCGCGGCTGGCCAGGCTGGCCCGACTCCATACACTTCAGCAGCACACGGTGTGCCACTCTGGGAGGCACTGGCACTGACCGTGAAGGGCCTGTGTCCCGAAAATGGGGTCACGCGAGGGGTCCTCCCCAGGCGGTGGGGGTGGCTGGCTGCCTGCCTGCCTCTGGTGTCTTCCTGCACTTGCTCGGCTGGGCGTCCCCTTCCGTCTGCAAAGGCTGCATGAGGCTAAGCAAGGTTTCTGTCTAGGCATCCTTCCCCACACGTTTGTGGCTTCCAGCGCATAGTTGTGGCTTCCCACACCAGGCCCCTTGCTAATCTGGGTTCATCTGGGGCTGAAGGTTTGGGTGTGGTTGTCACAGGAGGCCACGGACAGCCTCTGGTGCTTCTTAGGGACATCGGAAGCTGCCATATACTGAGTCAGACCCTTGGTCCATCTAGCTCAGTATGGTCTGCACTGACTGGCAGCAGCTTCTCCAAGGCTGCAGGCAGGAATCTCTCTCAGCCCTGTCTTGGAGATGCTGCCAGGGAGGGAACTTGGAACCTAAATGCTCTTCCCAGAGCGGCTCCATCCCCTGAGGGGAATATCTTGCAGTGCTCACACATCAAGTCTCCCATTCAGATGCAACCAGGGCAGACCCTGCTTAGCTAAGGGGACAAGTCATGCTTGCTACCACAAGACCAGCTCTCCTCTCATAGTCCCCCTTCCAGTCCCCCTCTCACCAGTCCCCCTTCCAAATGCAAACCAGTGTAGACCCTGCTTAGCAAAGGGGACCGCTCGGACTCCCTGCCACAAGGGCAGCTCTCCTCCCTACCCAGTCGAGTCTCTCAATGCCAGGCAATCCTCCTCTGTTCTCTCTGCCTCGCTTTCGATATGCCCTTCCTCTCCCTCAAACGAACAGAAGTTTGTTTTTAGAAAGTTGCTTTTGCAGAGTTCCAGAAGTCTCTTGCGGCTTTTGCAGGAGAGGCCTAAAGCAGATCAAACAGCCCATGCCCCTGGTGGGGGCCAGCCCCCTTTCAATTGAAAGTGGGGGGGGGCTGGGGAAGGTTGCCAGCAGCCTCCTCTCCTCTCCTCTCCTCCTGCTTCCTCCAAGTTCTGCGGCAAGCAGCGTGTGGAGAGGTGCTCCTTGCCAAGCCTGCGAGGGCCAGATCAGTCCCCCAGAACTGCTCGAGGGCCGCTGGTGGGGAGCATCTTCCTGCCCTGCTGCTGCTGGCACCCCAGTAACTACCCACCTGAGCTGCCTGCTTCACCTGGCCTCATGGAAAGGGCCGCCCCCTGGGCATTAGTGCCCACCTAGCAATCCTCCTCCAAAGGAAAAGTGGGGCTTTCAAACGGGAAGCAAGCCAGGGGAGCAATGTCTTGCCCAATCCTCCTTCCGTAAGCCAGAGGAGCCCTGCACCTTGCGCCCCCCTCAGCAGGCGCCTCTCTCTCTCCTCAGCATCTTCTCCTCGCCCTCCTTCCCAGGGTCCTGCCAAACACTTCACTTTCAAGCCACATGCCCCTACAAATGAATTCACTAAGCAGTTCGGGTGAACTCAGAGGGCTGGCCCTCCGAGGAGGGTGCCGGTTGCTTCTCTGCCTACGTCTGGCCTGGCTCCTACCAGTCAGGAAGGCAGTTGCAGAAAGGGAGGGCTTGGCCTCCTCTGGGTATGTGTGTGTGTGTTGGGGTGTCAGAGGGGATCTTAATCTGAGAAACCCAGTTCTAGGAAGTCCCGGTGGTTGCCGCCTTTGGAGGAGGAGGCGGTATCTGGATTGAAAGAGCCCCACTAGGGGTCTGGGGCGCAGACAGGTGTCACTGAGCATCTTTGGGCAAGCACTTTGGGCACTGGAAGGGTCCCCTTTGGGCCCCCTTGTGTGTTGCCCTCTCTACATGCAGCTTTGCTCAAGTTCTTGGTCGCAAGGAGGGTGCAGGCTCCCGGGAAGCAAAAACCACCTGGAGTGCCAAGGTGTGTTAGGGCGCCCTGACGCCTCTTTAAAATGCAAAATCCCCTTAGGGGATGGGGCCGCAGCTTAGTGGCAAAGCATCGGCTTTGCAGGCAGAAGGTGTCCCAGGCTCACTCTCTGGCAGCCTCTCCAGGGAGGCCTGGGAGAGACCCCTGCCTGAGACCTTGGAGGGCTGCTGCCTGTCCGAGCAGACAAGACTGAAATCCATGGACCCAAAGGTCTGACTCACGATGAGGCAGCTTCCTGCATCCCTATATCAGGAAGGGAGTGGCATCACTTTCCTGCCATTCCCTTGCTCCAACTTGCCCCTCAAGGGAGCATCCATCTCACCCCACTCCACCCCACCCCCCACTGTAGGAGGGAATTTGCATGGAGGGAGGCAATTTCATGTGAGAAAGGAGGGTCCTCAAGCCTGGAAGGGGGCACCACATCACTGTTCTTGTGGGAGCAAGCATGACTTGTCCCCTTTGCTAAGCAGGGTCCGCCCTGGTTTGCATTTGAATGGGAGACGACATATGTGAGCACTGTAAGGTATTGCCCTTAGGGGATGGAGCCGCTCTAGGAAGAGCACCTGAACGCTTGAATGCAGAAGGTTCGATGTTCCCTCCCTGGCGGCATCTCCAGATAGGGCTGAGAGAGACTCCTGCCTGCAACCTTGGAGAGGCCGCTGCCGGTCTGGGTAGACAGTACTGGGCGAGACGGGCCAGTGGTCTGACTTGGCATATGGCAGCTTCCTGGGTTCCCTTGGAGCAGGTGTGGCCTGCCTGTCCTCTGGCAGCTGGCAAACACTGGCGTTTCCCTGGGCCTCTCCCTAACAGAGATTCCAAAAAGCTGTTTTGAAATGGCTTTGTAAGGTCACGGTTTGCTCTTTGGGCCAGGAGAGGACAAACCAGCAAACAAAGCAGGCCCACCCTCCCTCCCTCCCTGCCTGGCCCTCTGCCTCCTGCTGCAGTACTTGGGAAGGAACTCTAGAGGGGCCCTCACCCTGCCCGGGGCTGATGTTCCCTCCTGCAAGTTCCTCTGAGCAAAGTCCCCGGCCGGGCATGACGCAGGCTGCCCTTTCTGTTCCTGCTGAGTCAAGAGAGGCTTCCCGGAGGAGCCGGTCTTTGTAGCTCTGTAGCACAGCGGCTCCCTCTCCCCTTTCCTCCTCCTCCTCCTCCCCCCAACTGGCCGAGCTGCCAGAATGCAGCACAGATTGTCCTCCTCTGCGAGCCCCTCTCCGGGCAGATCCCAAGGTCGAGGCCATGGAGGCGGCTTGCTCTGCCAAATGCAGCCGTTCCTTGGGTGTGGGTGAAACTGCAGCACCTGTTGGCAGGCGGCCCAGTCCAGCGGCGGGAGGGGCGGCCGAGGCAGCTCTCCCAGCTGGCTGTTCCTCAGCCTCATGCTGGTGGCCTGTCGCAAAGGACTAGTACATGGCCCAGCGGAGGTGGTCAGTGCCGGTTTCCCCTGGAAGGGATCCCCAGATGTTGTTGATGACAACTCCCGTCATCTTCAGCTGCCCTGGCGTTTGGCTGGGAACTATGGGAATTGTAGTCAACCACCTCTGGGAATCCCTGTTTCAGGGAATCCTGGTCGGTACCATCTGGAGGGAAGGACGCTTCTTGTGACCTTTGCCAAGGTCTCCACCCCTGGAGATGGAAAAGAGGGGATGGCATTGCAAAGACGTCCAGCCTTCAGTGCGTGCTCATGCTTCTTTTGTCCTGGCCATCAGACCTGCAGTGGCCAAATTTGCAAGGATGTTTTCAAAGCTTTCAAACGTTTTAGATACAAAAAAACCTACTATAAAATGTTGCCAGAGGAATGGAAATGAAAATTGGCAGGAATGTCTCCCAGAGGTTATTCCATGCAGAAAGTACAGTAGTTGGTTCGTTGTTACTCTAACCCTGCCCTATCCCTCCCCACCCCACCCCCAGCCCTTTCCTCTGTGCACAAATAACTGCAATTTATCCTAGTAGTCTTGGAGGTGGGGGGTTAGGGATAAAGTAGGGTGATAAGACAGAGGAAACTGCAAGTGCGACAAGGCTATCACCTGGCTTGTGGACTGTTGGTGGAAATCCTAGCCCATCTTCTGGCATCCCTGGCTCAGCCAGGAATCGTCCCAACTCTGCTCAGGAGCTTCCGGCATGGAACGGAAGAGCATCAGAAAATACTTTATCCTCCTAAAAGAGCTTGAGGCTCTCTGAGAAACAAAACAACCTTGGAAGGCCCAAACTCTAAGACAGGTAGAGTGTCACCCCCGGGGTGAGCCCCAGATGTGGGGGTGGGGGGCTTCCGCAAGGTAGGCCCTGCAGGAGTTGCTCTGCTGCCGCCACCAAAGGTGGTTTTGGGGACCGGTGAGGGGAGCCCTCCTGAAAGCTCTGGACTCCTCAGCAGCTGCCCAGGGATGCTGAACCCTGACGCCGGCCCTGGTGGGACCCGTCTTAGTGGGGAGGAGAGCTGGTATAATAATAAGCTGGTATAATCAACACATAAGCAGCTTGTGGAATTCTCTGCCACAAGATGTGGTGACAGCTAACAACCTGGATGGCTTGAAGAGGGGTTTGGATAACTTCATGGAGGAGAGGTCTGTCGACGGCTACTAGTCGGAGGGCTGTGGGCCACCTCCATCCTCAGAGACAGGATGCCTCTGAGTACCAGTTGCAGGGGAGTCACAGCAGGAGGGAGGGCATGCCCTCAACTCCTGCCTGTGGCTTCCAGTGGCATCTGGTGGGCCACTGTGCGAAACAGGAGGCTGGACTAGATGGGCCTCCTTGGGCCTGATCCTGCCGGGCTGTTCTTATTTTCTTATGGTGCTCTTGCAGTAGCAAGCATGAACTGTTTGCTTAGTCGAATCTGCTGAGCTGAGTCTGCTGACCCTTTGCTGAGCCTAGTCTGCCCAGTTAGGGCTTGGGAAACAGAGTGCTGGACTAGAAAGGCCTGGAGCCTGACCAGCAGGGCTGAGCGGATGTCTGTGTGGTGCACTTGGGGCTCACTCTGCTTCGTGCAGCCGGGCATGAGCTGATGCCACCCAAGTGTCGAGAACCGTGTTCGAGCGCTGCAGGAGAGCCAAGCGGAAGCTGCAGGAAGGCCCCTTTGCATGAAGCCCTGCAGGCCACGTGCTCCAGCCACACTCAGCTGAACGCTAGCCCTGCAGACCCGGCAGGGAGCCTCCGTTTTGCTGGGCTGCCTACAGCATCGTGGCGGTCCTGGGGGACGGTAAAAGGAGGGGCCGCTTTCTCAGCTGCAAAATGCCGTCATCACTCGCTCTGCCTGTGAAGGAGGAGGCGGGGCGGCTCTGGGGTGGAGGCAGCGGAGGGGGGCCTCCCCCCCCCCCCGCGGGCTTCCAGGAAAGAAGCGTCTCCTTGGACTGTTCTTGGGAAATCAGGCTGGAGGAGGGCAGAGTTCATGGCTGCTTGCCGCGATCACGCTTCCCTGTTGGCTGGTTGCCGCTCGGCAGCTCTCTAGCACTAGCCCTTCTGTGCGCTGAGATGACTTCAGACTTCACAAGAAGAGCCTGGCTGGATCTGGCCCAAGTGGGTCCCCCTAGTCCAGGACTGCAGGAGAACCGGGGGTAGTGAGCTTGCAAATTGTCCCCTTTGCTAAGCAAGGTCTGCCCTGATTTGCATTTGGATGGGACACTCCATGTGAGTGAGCACTGTCAGATCTTCCCGTTTGGGGATGGGGCCATAGCTCAGGGGCAGAGCGTCTGCTTTGCATGCAGAGGCTCCCAGGCTCACTCCCTGGCAGCATCTCCAGGCAGGGCTGGGAGAGAATCCTGCGGGAAACCATGGAGAAGCCACTGCCAGTCCGTGCAGACAATACTGAACTAGATGGACCCGGGGTCTGACTCAGTCTAAGGCAGCTTCCTATGTCCCTATATTCCTGCGTTCCTCCCCTAGTGGCCCGCCGGATGCCTCTGGGAAGCTCACAAGCTGGAGTTGAAAGCAGACCTCCACTCCTGCCGTTGCTCCCCTGCAACTGGGATTCAAAGGCAAACTGCTCCTGCAGTAGGAGGTTCCATCATGGTTCGTAGCCATTTCTGTGAAGCTCCCAATTGGTCTGGTTATGCTCTAAGATGGGGAAACCTGTCAGTGCTGGAGTCTGAATCAGAGAAAGATTCCCCAGGCAAGAGAGCTGTTGCCAAGCCTGCATATTTCAGTTATTTGTCCTTGTCACTTTGTGTGCTTGTGCCATTTTCATGAATGTAAGAGGTGCAAAACTCTGCTTCTAGGAATATCAGAAAAGCCCTGCTGGGCAGGTCAAGGCCCACCCAGTCCCGCCTTCCTCACACCGTGGCCAACCAGGGGCATCAGGGTAGCCCACAAGCGAGAGAAAGTGGCCCCTCCCATTCGTGGTCCCGGACACCTGGTGCTCAAGGGTTTGCCCCCTCTGATCCTGATGGAAATATACAGCTGTCCAGGCCAGTAACCGCTGATAGCTACCAATCCGTCTAGATTGCTGGCCATCGCCGCATCTGCTGAGTGCAGATCCCATAGTTTAACTACACATCGTGTAAAGAAGTGCTTCCTTTGGTCTGCCCTGACTCTCCCAGCATTTTGGTGCAATGGAGGACCCCAGATTCTAGTATTATCTGAGAGGGAGAAAAACGTCTCTCTATCCACTTAGTCTACATAATTGTATACATGCCCCCCCCCACCTTGCCTGCCTTATTTCTAAACTAAACAGTTAGTTTCAGTGGTCTCTCGACTGGAGCATCTGGTGGGGAAGGTAGGAGCGATCCTGCCTTTGCCCAGCCCCACACAATTGGGATGTGTGAACTTACGTTCATGGAGTCAGCGTGCTGGAGTAGGACCGGGGAGACCCGAGTTCAAATCCCTATTCAACCAGGATACTGGCTGGGTGACTCTGGGCCAGTCACTTCTCTCTCAGCCTAACCTACTTCACAGGGTTGTTGTGAGGAGAAACTTAAGTATGTAGTACACTGCTCTGGGCTCCTTGGAGGAAGAGCGGGATATAAATGCAAAATAAGAATAAGAATAGGGCAGTCGCTCCAGCCTCTTGATCATTTTGGTTACCTTTTCCTGCACCTTTTCTAACTCCTGCAGAGTTGCTTATGGAGCAATGCGTCTAATGGGAAACAATTCCTCCCAAAGTCGAAAAGGAACCCTTAAGTTTACCAGCTCCTAAGAACAGAAGGCACGTGGGCCCATGACTTGACTCTTCCGGGATCATTTGAACATTGTGGCCATCACATCTCCCAGGCTCTGCCCCAGCAAGGTCTTTCCAGCATGTTTCTTGCCGCATGCTTGCAGCCCACAGTTCTCAAGAGGCAGAGGTTTGCCCTAAGACCACAGGAGGGTTGCCCTTGGAGCACTGGAGAAGAGCTGGTCTTGTGGTAATGAGCATGAAATGCCCTTTGCTAAACAGGGCCCACCCTGGTTTGTATTTGGATGGGCGACTACATGTAAGCACTGCAGGTTATTCTCCATAGGCGATGGGGCTGTAGCTCAGTGGAAGAGCATCCCAGGCTCACTCCCTGGCAGCATCTCCAGGTAGGGCTGGGAAAGACTCCTGCTGGAAATCTTGGGGAGCTGTTGCCAGTCTGTGCAGACCAGGGGTTCTCAACCGGTGGTACTCCAGATGTTGCCGAACCACAACTCCCATCATCCCCAGGTACAGTTTATTGTGGCTGGGGATGACGGGAGTTGTAGTTCAACAACATCTGGAGGACCACCAGATGGGAACGCCTGGTGTAGACAGCACTGAGCGAGATGAAACAAGCAGGGTCTGACTTGATATTAGGCAACTTCCTCTGTTTCCTATGCCGAAGTGAGCTCCTTTGTCCCTGAAGTGCCACATTTTGGGAGATGCAGTCCAGGGGGGAGGAGAGCGGGCCTTGTGGTAGCAAGCATGACTTGTCCCCTTAGCTAAGCAGGGTCCCCCCGGTTTGCATTTCAATGGGAGACTTGATGTGTGAGCACTGTGAGATAGAATATCTCACAGTGCTCACACATCAAGTCTCCCATTGAAATGCAAACCTGGGGGGGGGCTGCTTAGGTTCTAGGTTCCAAGTTCCCTCCCTGGCATCTCCAAGATAGGGCTGAGAGAGATTCCTGCCTGCAACCTTGGAGAAGCCGCTGCCAGTCTGTGTAGACAATACTGAGCTAGATGGACCAAGGGTCTGACTCAGTATATGGCAGCTTCCTATGTTCCATATGGGAGCGTGACAGCAAACAAAACCACAGGCCACGTGGCCCTTCAATGAGGACTAGTTGACTGCGTGAGCTGCAGCCTTCTCAGGCAGACACAGGAAGTGTCACTCTCCAATGACATGGAAAAGAGAGAGAGGCAGAGAGGCACGAGGGGGCTGGATTGCCAGCAGTGGCTCTCCGAGGGTCTGAAGCGCAAGAGTTCTGGCCTGTGATCTTCCCCGCTTGGAAGCCGGTCCAGCTTGGCTACTGCGTCTCTCTGGCTGGGAAGGGAGGGAGGAGACAGAACGGTTGCGCTGCTCGTCTGGGGTGAGGACGGAGCCAAGAGCCTTTTACATCCGTTTCTTGTAAGCAGGGTGCCTGCAGCTTCTCAGCAATGTAAAACTTGATTCTGAAAAACAAACCCTTGCTAGGCTGACTCAAGCAACCATTCCCAGCATCTGCATCTGCCTTGTAGCTCCCGGGGACCTCAGAGCCTGGCTCAGATCCTCCGGCAGGGAGTCAGCAGCGCTGTCCTTCCACACAGGCGGAGGCAGGCACATCCCAGGGAGGGAGGCCTGCCTTTGATGCAGTCTCTTCTCATGCTGCCTTCCAGGGTCCATTTCCGAAGCGGCGTCTGATATCAAACAACCAACACGGAAACACAGGGTCAGGATGTTCCCACTGGCACTGAGCTGGGAGTTGGACTAGATGGGGAGGAGAACTAGTCTTGGGGTGGCGAGCAGGAGTTGGCCCCTTTGCTAAGCTGGGTCTGCCTTGGTTTGCATTTGGATGGGCATGTGAACTGTTGGCTGTCAAATATTCCCCTTAGGGAATGGGGCCCTACCACGGTGGTAGAGCATGAAGAGAGTCCCAGGTCCAATCTCCCGGCAGCATCTCCAGCCAGGGCTGCGAAAGACCCCTGCCTGCAACCCTGGAGAGCTGCTGCCAGTCAGTGTGGGCAGTAGTGAGCTAGGTGGACCAAGGGTCTGACTCAGGATAAGGCAGCTTCCTGTGTTCCCTGTGACGTGGTAGGGCACCTGCAGCTTCATTCCCGACATGCACGTCTTGCTTGCTGGGTGTAGAACGCAGCACCCCATCTCCCCATTTCACGAAAGGACCCCGTGGGGCTGTGCTCATTTCAGACCCCCGTGGTGCAGCGTTCCTGGCTGCGCGACCACACGGAGAGATGTGCTCTCTCTTCCGCACGGAAGCAAGATGGGCATGAACATGGGGAAGGGTGGGCTGGGAAGGGTGGGGGTCTCTCTGAGGCGTGCTGTTTCGAAGCGCCTGTGGCTAGCAGGCCTTGTGGAGCGGAAACCTCACAGGATTCAGGCAAGGTTGGAGGGGGCGTTTGGGGACATCGGCAGGCCCCTTCAATATAAAGGACTCCTCCTGTGATCCTGTAATGCTAAAAACACAGATGCGTCTGCATTCCTGTCTCTCTCCCTGTCGATATTTTCCCTGCATCTGTTCTACTTCTTGCCAGTAGCACACACACTAATCACAACCCACATAAGACAGCAGATCAGTATAGGACAGCCAAAGACCAGCCAAATCATCAGCAACAATGTAGAAAGAAGGAGAAAGAGCTGCTGAGTCATTGTTTGGGAAAGGGAGGAATCCACTCATATGACTGGGCAAGGTGCCGGCAGCTAAGTGCTGACTTCTCTTGCCCTTGAGAGAGCTCCTCCTCCGGTGCGTTTCCCCGCCCCCCTCCAGCCCCTGCCAGGGACCTTCCACCCAGATCTGAGCTCTGCCAGAGAAGGGAAGAGAGGGTGCTGCTGAAGGACTGCCCGTGGGCTGCCGTGCCCTCCCTTGATAGAATGCCAGGAACATAGGAAGCGGCTTTCTACTGAGTCAGACTCTTGGTCCATTCAGCTCAGTATTGTCTACACTGACTGGCAGCAGCACCTCCTAGTCTTTCAGGCAGGAGTCTCAGCCAGCCCTACGTGGAAGTGCTGCCAGGGAGTGAACCTGCCAGGCAGTGAATCTTCTGCATGCAAAGCAGATGCTCTGCCACTGTGATATGGCCCCATCCCTTAAGTGGAGCATTTGACAGCAAACAGTACTCACATGTAGTCACCCATCCAAATGCAAACCAGGGCAGGCCCTGCTTCGCATAGGGGACAATTCATGCTCGCTACCCCAACACCAGCTCCGCTCCCCTCAAAGAGTTGGAGGGGTCTCTGTAGGCCACGTAGCCCAACTCCTACTCAATGCAGTCTGTCCTTGGGAGATTTCAAAGAGGTGAGGATTAACTAAATATTATATTGTAACATTATATTATATTGAGGACAACCAGCAGCAAGGTGGATGGACTCGATTACGACAGCAATGAAGGCACCACTGAGAGGCCTTGAAGGCCAAGTTGAAGAGGAGAGCTGGTCTTGTGGTAGCAAGCATGACTTGTCTCCTTAGCTTAGCAGGGTCTGCCATGGTTGCATATGAAAGGGAGACTTGATGTGTGAGCACTGTGAGATATTCCCCTCAGGGGATGGAGCAGCTACTCTGGGAAGAGCATATGAGGTTCCCAGTTCCCTCCCTGGCAGCATCTCCAAGATAGGGCTGAGAGAGATTCCTGCCTGCAGCCTTGGAGAAGCCACTGCCAGTCTGTGTAGACAATACTGAGCTAGATGGACCAATGGTCTGACTCAGTATATGGCAGCTTCCTATGAAGACAGATGATCCTGGAGAGACTCTATCTATGTGGTTGCTGAGAGTCGACACCAACTTGACGGCACTTAGTCAATCAAAATATTGTAACATAGTTTACTAAGAGTGACTAAAACTCCAGCTTCTTTGCTGAGTATCTCTTGCAAAGAATCCAGTAAGCCATAAAGAGTCATGATGCTGTGTCGTCCCCCACCCCTGCTACATAATATACCAAGCAAAGAAACTGAAGATGTAGTCATTCTTAGTCAACGACGTTATGATATAATAGTAAAATTGCCTCGTATTAATGCTTGGAATTTCTACTGGACCACAAACACTTACTGCTCTGTAGAGAGAGATTTGGGGGCTTTCACCCCATGCAAGGAATACAGAAAGCTGCCTTATCCTGAGTCAGACCATTAGTTCATCTAGCTCAGTATTGTCTACATCACTGATGACTCAGCAGCTCTTTCTCTCTCTTTCTAAATTGTTGTTGATGTTTTAGCTGGTCTTCTGTCCTATACTGATCTGCTGTCTTATGCTGTTCTGATGTGTGTGTGTGTGTGTGTGTGTGTGTGTGTGTGTGTGTGTGTGTGCGCGCGCGCGCGCGCGCGCTACTGGCAAGAAGTATAACAAATGCAGGGAAAACATCAACAGGAATGCAGACACATCTGTATTTCAAACATGACAGCAGGGGCGGAGCCACCGTTGGTCGAACAGGTTCAAAGAACCCAGGCCGCCAATGGGAAAAGGCGGCCCAGCCCCGTGGCTCGAGCTCCATAGGAGCCCAGAGCGAACTCCCCCTTCCCATGCCCGGGCCACTGAGAACCCGGGCGAACTCTTCGCCAATTATTTCAGGCAGCTCCGACTACCTGATAGAACGTTTTCCCCTTCCTCTCCCATCTCTGGAGGGAGAGAAAGGGGGAAATGCCCTATCAGGTAGCCGACGCTGCCTGAAATGACGAGGGGAAAGCTCATTCGGGCTCTCCGCAGCCCCCTTGTCACGCGCAGTCGGAGCTGCCTGAAATCATTGGTGAAGAGTTCGCCTGGGCTCTCAGCGGCCCGGGCATGGGAGGGGGGAGTTCGCTCTGGGTGCCTCCGGAGCCCGAGCCACGCCCCCGTCCACGTGACGTCATGCGCACGGGTGTCTTGGAGGGGGCCGCCAGGCCGGACACAGGCTCCGCGCCTGCGTGACAGGATTCCAGGAGGAGTCCTCCTGCATACTGAATGTTCCCAAACGCCCCCTCCAACTTTGCCTGAATCCTGCCGGGTCTCCTGCTGGGAACAGCTCGTCCCAGGGAGATCACCAGGCTCCCCAGCCCACCCTTCCAAATGTTCATGTCCAAACTGCTGCAGGAAGCAAGGCACCTTCTCTCCGCGCAGGGGCACAGCCTGGAAGACCACGCCACAGGTGTCCAAGGACAGCCCCACAGCTCTCCTAGGGTCCCTTCGTGAAATGGGGAGGTGGGGTCAGAGGCGATCTTTCCCACGGACCTTGGGGATCTGGTCCGTGGCTTCCTGTCTCGGGGGAGGGGGGCTTCCAAATGTTTCGGGGGGGGCCTCCCCAGAGGCCTGCCACCACCCTGTGTCTGCCGCTGCCCTGCCACACTGATTTTTGTCATTTCTGCTGCCATTTGTGGGGTGGGGGGTGAGCTGAGCAGGCCTCCCGGTGGTGGTGGCGGTGGCGGCAGGGGGCGCTGTGGCTGGTGGGCTTGTCTATCCGGGCGCACCTGTGCTGTGAGAGTATCGAGCATCACAAGGGGCTTGCAACACTTGCTACTCCCACTGTGCAGGCGCTCCCGGACAGACAAGCCCACCAGCCACAGCGCCTGCCGCCGCCACCATGGGAGAGGCCTGCTCTGCCTACCACCACCACCCCCGGCCGCGAAAATGGCAAAGATCAGCGGGGAGGGGCGGTGGCAGGCTTTTGGCTGGTCTTCTTTTTTTAAAAAAAAATTGGAAGCCTTGCACTTTTGGCGGTGGAAGGTCTCTGAAGCCCTTGAGGTCTGGGCTCCAAAATGACCTAGGTGCCCCACTGGGTGGGATGCTGCATTCTACGCCACTTTGCTGTTTTTGAAGAAGAAGCCACTTTGGCAACGAACCTTCCATGTGAGAGCCGTTTCCTACTGTGCTGACCTCCGCACAGGACTGTGGTTCATATAGGGGGCAGTGTTCCCTCTAAGGCGTGCACAGGTGTGCACATGCGCGCGCTCACAAGTTCTTTTATGTCCACTCAGTTAGTTTTAGATCCCGCTCAGGTTGAGTCAGGAAGGCCCCACTCTGAATGCAGGTGCGCACACACTGCCTGGATCCTGCTGCCCAGAACAAAATTCGTTCCACATACATATGAAAAAAATTAGAGAGGACACTGATAGGGAGCCCTTGAAGGGAGACCAAGCCCCCTCTTAAGAGCTCTAGGGGAAAGCACTGGGAAGGCCTATACTCCCTAGCACTCTGTGTGTGCCTTCTCAGGTGGTGCAGGGGATCAGGAGGGTTCCGGTTCCTTTAAAGGACTCCCACCACCACCACCCCCGGCACTGGGTGAACCGCAGCACTGCATGGTGGGAATAGTCACCTCCACATGGTGCCAGGGGGAACAATGCAGAATATTCAGCTTTAACCGCAGCTTCACACAAGCCCAATAATCGGGGTGGGGGTGGGGTGAACTTAGGGTTGATGGGGGCCCCCAGTGGCCCCCAGGCCTTACAATGGAGAACACTGGTCGCTCTCCAAGGTTCCAGGCAGGGGTCTCTCCCAGCCCTACCTGGAGATGCTGCCAGGGATTGAACCCGGGACCTTCTGCATGCAGTGCAGATTTTATTTTTTATTGTTATTTATTGTTAAATGTCTACCCCGCCTTTCATTAAGAAAATCCCAAGACGGCTCTTCTACTGAGCTAGGGCCCCATCTCCAAAGGGAGAATGTGTGGGTCTCCTGTCTAGACAGTGGCCACGCCAAGACCTGTTGAGCTTCAGCAAGGCGGCTGTATCATGCGCCCTCTTGGAAACATAATTGAATTCTGTGATGTTTTTGGCTGCACACCTACTAGGGAGTGGACTCGTGGGACTTCTGAGTAAATAGCCTTAGGGCTGTGCTGCTAATCAATCGAATCTGCATTAATTATGCATATGTGAAAAATTAGCTTCAATAAAAAGCATCCTCTTTATTTTTAGATGCAGCACGTGTGATAATATAGTTGGCGTGATTCTGGAAGAGGCATTCCCTCCTGTGTGAAAGTGTTGAGAGAGTGCCTTTTCCATGGGTGGCAGGTGCCCTCTTAGGAGAAGCATTCCCTCCTGTATATTTCCATCAGGATCAAAGGGGTCATGCCTCTGTGCTGGGGAACACCAACTGGAGGCATTTCTTCACCCAGACGTTTAACTGATATTGTTTTGATTGTTTTAATGTTGTTTTTAGAATCTTGTTTTAAAATTTTAAATTGTGTTTTTAATTTCTTGCATGTAAATTTTCTGTTTTTGTTTTTAATCAATGTTTTACTTTTAATCTTGTTGTAAACTGCCCAGAGATGCAAGTTTTGGGCGGTGTAAAAATATGATAGATAAATAAATAATAAATAAATAAACTAGAGGGGGCGGTTGCCCTCTTCTCCCCACTTGCAGGTTTCCAAGATGCACCTGGCTGGCCACTGCGTGAGGCAGCATGCTGGACTCAGTGTGCCGTGTCCTGATCCAGCAGGGCTCTTCTTATGTCCCTTAGTGAGTGGAATGCTGCTTCTGATATGGCATTTGCTAGCTGCAGTTTTCAAAAACATTTGTATTATTATCAGAAGTGCACCTAAGTAATTTTAGAGACTGGACTTAAAGGCCTTTGGAGGTCCACCCCACACCCCCACTGCAAGTTAAGCATCTTTTTTTAACATGTAGTTCTTTGAGGGCACAAACGCCACCACCCAGGACAGACTAAAGATGATTTGGGGGGCCCCAGGGTATGTGGAGGCCCTGGACTTTGGCCCCGAAGTTCAGGGGTAAGAGCGCCTCTGATTATTATTTGTATTATTATTTTTTAAGTCTGCATTGATCTGTACTTGTCTGAATCCAAGACTATCCCCCCCCCAAGTTCTGTGCTGTTAGAAACTGGGGGGTTGTCTTAAATTTAGGGTCCTCTTTTGCAGGGGAGGGTAAAGCCAGCGTGGTGTAGTGGTTAGAGTGCTGGACTAGGACTGGGGAGACCCAGGTTCAAATCCCCATTCAGCCATGAGACTTGTTAGGTGACTCTGGGCCAGTCACTCTCTCTCAGCCTAACCTACTTCACAGGGTTGTTGTGAGGAGAAACTTACGTATGTAATACACTGCTTTGGGCTCCTTGGACGAAGAGCGGGATATAAAAATGTAAAATAATAATAATAATAATAATATAGTATAACCTATATTTAACCCATATTTTGTAAGGGGGTCGTCTTAAATCCAGGGTCATCTTCAGTTTGAGTAAATACGATAATTGGGAGCATCATTTTTTAGTCAAAATGTTTATAATCAGTTAATCTAGGGGTTCCCAACCAGTGTTCCCTGTAACAGGAATTCCCAGGTATTGGTTACAACTCCCATCATCCCCAGCCAAAGACTGTTGCAGCTGGAGATGATGGGAGTTGTAGTCAAGAACTGGGAATCCCTTGAGTCCCTAGATATTGTTGGACTACAACTCCCATCATCCCCAGCCACAGTGGCCATTGTGGCTGGGGATGATGGGAGTTGTAGTCCAATGGTGTCTGGGCACCCGAGGTTGGAAGCTTGAGTTAGTCTAATTAAGTGTTTCAGCCATGATCCTGAGGAGGTGGGGCTGCTTCAATCCAGGGTTGTAGGTGTAAGTTTCATCGCCGATGGCTATAGCGTTGTTGGGATGCTCACGGCTGGTTGGGGCCTCAAGGGGTCCAGTTGCACCTGAAGCCAGATCTTACCAAATCCTTCGTTTCCCAATTGAAGGATTAGCGCTGCAGAGCAGTGGTTTCGTGCAACCCTGTGGCCTGTATGTCTCAGACGGCTGAGCCTCGGCAGCAGCCCCCGAGACAAGACAATGGCGAATATTTATACACCGCTTATAAAACGGAGAGAGGGTCACGGCTTGGGAGGTGAGCAGTTGGGCCTGGAAGGTACTGAGGCTTTGGAAGATGGTGCTGAGGGTCTCCTCCTGTGGCTTCAGTGGCAGGTTGGCTGGCCAGGAGGCCTGAGATGCTCCTCCGTGCACCCCCAGATTAATTCCCTGGGCATGGCATTAATTGGCTTTCCAGTGGACTGTTGGAAGCTGCCTTATACTGAGTCTGACACTGTCACATATCTCTTAGTTTTGTTGACACTGACTGGCAGCAGCTTCTCCAAGGTTTCAGGAGGCAGGAGTCTCTCCCAGCCCTCCCTGGAGATGCTGCCAGGGAGTGAATCTGGGCCCTTCTGCATGCAAAGCAGATGCTCTACTACAGTCTTGTGGTAGCAGTGGACTGGCAGCAGCTCTCCAAGGTTTCAGACAGCCCTACCTGGAAGGCTTCCACAGCCCTACCTGGAGATGCCGGGGATTGAACCTGGGCCCTTCTGCACGCAAGCAGATGCTCTTCCACTGAGCTATGGCCCTATCCCCTCCGCGGAAGAGCGGCTGCTTGCGTGCACTCAGATGTAGTCACCCATCCAAATGTGAACTGGGGCAGACCCTGCTTAGCAAACGGGACAAGGCACGCTCACTGCTGCAAGACCAGCTCTCCTCCCCACCAGCTAATCCTGCTCGCCTGCCCGCCCACCCCACCAGGAGCCAGGCTCCAGAAGCCTGGAGTGATGCAATCAGCTGGGTGACTAGGGCCTGATCTCACCTGCTGGGTCAGCCTGATTAAGTGGGGCAGTCACCGGCTGAGCTCATCAGGCAGCAGCTCCTGCCTCACTCCTCACTGGCCTCCCCGGCCAGATCCTCGCCCCTCTCACGGCATTGTTTGCTGCCCAGGCATGAGGTCACCTCCGAGGCCTGGCTCAAACTCCTTCCTTCCTGCCTTTGTGCAGCCTGATCGGCTTCCCTTCTGCAGACACAGGCTCCGTTGTGGAGAGGGCCCAGCCTGGACAGAGAGCGCCTTGGCAGCCTGACACGGGTGGGCAGCCTGCAGCTTAGCAACCAGGAACGCCGAGTGCTTGCAGTGATGGTGTTGTTTTTTTACATCTCCCCCCCACACACACACTTTTTAACGGTGCAGCCGGTGCCTGTCATGATTTGCCTTCCCAGGCAGTGAGATGCCACTGCCTAGAGATGTGGTTGTAGCTCAGGGGTAGAGCATTTGCTTGGCATGTAGGAGGCCCCGGCAGCATCTCCAGGTAGGGCTGGGAAAGACCCTTCTCTGCCTGAAACCCTGGAGAGCCACTGCCCGTCAGAGTAGACAATCCTGAGCCAGGTGGACCAAGGGTCTGACTCAGTGTCAGGCCGCTTCCTGCGTTCCATGGAGTCTCACTCCGTCGAAAGCATCTCCCCATGTTCATAGAGTGGGGAGGGATCATCGCACAAGTGTCGTGCTTTGGGGATGGGGCCATAGCGCAGTGGCAGAGCATGCAGAAGGTCCCAGATTCACTCCCTGGCAGCATCTGCAGGCAGAGCTGGGAAAGACCCCTGCCTAGAACCTTGGAGTGCAGCTGCCGGTCAGTGCAGGCAACACTGAGCTAGATGGATCAAGGGTAACACTCAGTATTAGGCAGCTTCCTATGCTTTCTATGAAATTGTGTCCTTTTATCATGCATGCATTCCCCCCCCCCCTTTCATCTTGAGCCATGGAAGGCAACCTGAGGCGGCCCTTTCAGGAGGCAGGGTGAGACCCTTGACTCAGTCAGCAGCAGGCCCATCCTTTAGGCAGGGTGAACGGGGCCGCCCCCATCCCCGTGCTCTCCCAGGCCCCATGGACGAGCCCAACCACCCCCGCACTTCCCATCAGCCGTGGCTCCTACACACACACACTCTCTCTCTCAGAGAAAGGAAAGGAAAGAAGTGCTTCTGTAGAGGGAAGTTCCCTAGTAGTTTTGGGCTGAAGAGTTTAATCGCCTTCCTTCTCCTCCATGCAAAGAGAGAGATGATCAAACGTCTCAGCCCCATGCGAACTGGATACTAAATGAGAGGCCTGTGTGCACCCTGATTAAGCATCAGGGTGCACATGGGCCTTTCATTTAGCTTGTGTGGCGCTGGGAAGTCCGATCAAACTTTTTAACCCTAAAGCTACTAGGGAATCTTCCTCTACAGAAGCAGTCCTTTCCTTTAATTTCACTGAGTAGGGAGGAGAGTGAGGAGTGGTGGTGAAGGAGGAGTGTGGCTGAGAAGGTGTGCCACTTGATTTTGAAAGGGAATTGGTCCCCACCAGAAGCTTGGGGCAAGACAGCATTTTGACCTGCCATAATACCTTGGGCCACCTCAGACCTAGGGGAGAGCCTCCCCACAGAGGGCTGCTGTTTCCTCCTGCTGAAAGGGGCTGTCATTGGCTGCGCTCCACCCTCATCTCACATCTATTTGCATGCTTAGCAACCAACATGTCTTGCACTAAGGAAAGGGGCAAAGTTTGCCATGCTGAAAGCACGGGGTGGGGGGTCAGGAGAAAATGAGGGCAGGCAGTTATCAGCACAGCCCCTCTCTCTGTGCTTTTGCCTTTTGGTGGGTGTTTGCTGGTCAGCCATCAGAGGAAGAGGCTGGAGAGGAGGAAAGGCAAAAGACAGAGAGCCAGCGTGGTGTAGTGGTTAGAGTGCTGGACTAGGACCGGGGAGACCCGAGTTCAAATCCCCATTCAGCCATGAGACTAGCTGGGTGACTCTGGGCCAGTCACTTCTCTCTCAGCCTCACCTACTTCACAGGGTTGTTGTGAAAGAGAAACTCAAGTATGTAGTACACCGCTCTGGGCTCCTTGGAGGAAGAGCGGGATATAAATGTTAAAATACAAAATACAAAAGCAGTTGGGTCTCAGGGTGGGGGGAGGCATGTTGTAGTTTTGCCCCAGCACTCCCCCCGCCTGCCCCCCCCCCCCACACACACACCCTACTGCCAGTCCTGTGGTGGAGTTTGAAAATCAAGCAGCCTGTCTGAATTGGACCTTTTTGATTTTGCTGAAATGAATTTTGATTTGGAGTGGGAACTGGAACATAGGAACTACTGCTCACAAACCTATTTCCCCTGAAGCTGCCCCATCTCCAGCCCCATTAAATCTGGGGTGGGCACATGGCCAGCCCTAGGGTTTTTTAGCACACTAGTTTGAGGTTGGTACTGCCCCCTCCCCCCACAACCAGTGAGAAGTGTGGGGCCCTGGCTCTAACTTGAGCATTGCAGGCTGCCCCTTCACCGGGTTGCATGACTGGCCTGTGATGCATCGAGGATACAGTGGCAGAGAATTCATAGTCTGTTATGGGAAGTAATATTATCTGTTTATTTATCTATCTCTCATATTTCTTTACCGCCTGATATAGGCATCTCCAGGCAGTCTACAAGTTAAAAACGTAAGAAATATGAAAACAGTATAAAACAGTTAAAATTCATAAAAGAGGTAAAAACAATTTTAGTGAGTTTAAAAAAAACATATTAAAATGTAAATTTCATTTAAAAGCTGGGAAAACAGGTACGTCTTGAGAATCTTCCCAAAAACAATCAGAGAAGGAGATGCTCCTATTTCAGCAGGGAGCATACTCCAGAGCCCTGGGGCAGCCACCGAGAAGGCCTGGTCCGGAGTCGCCACCAAAAACAAGCCGGTGGCAACCGTAACCGGACCTCTCCAGAAGATCGTAATAGGCAGCAGGGTTCATGACAGAGAGGGCGCTCTCTTAAGTACGCTGGGCCGAAACTGTTGCAGGCTTTGTAAGTCATAACCAGCACTTTGTATTTCACTCAGAAACGTATCGGCAGCCAGTGCAATTCTCTCAAAATCGGTGTTATCAGGACCCTTCGGGTTGACCCAGCTCTGAAGTAGGTCTTCGGGGATGGAAAAATGTGGCTGTGGATGTGGAAATCCAGCCTGAGCCCATCCCTTTTTGGAAATGAACACGGAGGCAGGCCATTCCTATTCAAGAGAGGGCGTGCAGCCTCGGAGGCCGGCTGTTTCTTGGGGGCTGAGGTGCACGGAGCACAGAGGGTGGTGTCCTTTGGGGTGCAGAATGCTCTTTTGGGGAGCAGGGGACAGGAGTGCATCCTGCTTTCTTCCATCCCTGGGCAGTACTCCGGGGGGGGGGCGATTCCAAAGGGAGACTGAGAACAATTGGCATGGTTGTGGTCAGTCAGGCACTGTTTATGCATCCCATAAAGGACGGGATGTCCAAGGGGACAGCCTGGCCCTGGGTGGGCACAGCCAGCGCAAAGGACGGACAGGGTGCAAAGGAGCGCCCAGCTGACCTTGCCGAAAGGAAGCCCGCTTGGGAAGCTGGCTTCAGGGCCACCTCAGGAAGGAGCCAGCAGTCCTGGGGCTTCTCGGTGGCTCTCCCACCCACCCCAGCCCAGCCCTGCCTTTCAAGAATGACCTCATGTTTTCAGGAACAGAGAGAGAGACTGTGTGGGGAGGGGGGGGCACGGTGGGGCTTTGGGCTCGTCTGGGGGAGAACAAAGCCGGCTCCATTTTGCCTTTAACACTTCCTGCCACTCCGACTTAACAGCTGAATGTGCTATTCAGTCTTTTCTTTCCCACCCCAGGGGGGGGAAATGAATAAATGAAACCACCAAGAGTGTCTGTGGCAGAACAATGGGGTGGGGGGGTGTCAGTGCAAGGCCGTGAGCTGAAAAGAGTGTCCTCGTCCCCCACCCCCACCCCACTGCCCTGAGGGACAGTAAACAGCCCTTGGAGCCACAGTCCCTAAATTGTGCACAGATTGCTGGGTGGGGTGGGGAAATATTAGATATTGGAAGATTAGATGGACAGTCTGCTTGCTAACCCTTAAGGCAGGGTAGGCAAGCTTGCTTCTCCTGCTGTTGCTGAACTACAACTCCCATCATCCCCTGCTACAATTGCTAGTGGCTGGGGATGATGGGAGCTTTAGTTCAACAACAGCGGGCAAGCCAAGGTTTCCTCAAGGCAGGGGTTCTCAGCTGGACTACAACTCCCATTGGTCTTTGGCCATTGGGCTGGGGGTGATGGGTGTTGTAGTCCAACAACAGCTGAGGACCCAAGCTTGAGAACTCCTGCCTTGAGAAGCACAGGGTACATCCTGCTCTAGCAAACATGCATGAGTGCTGCATGTGCTGAGTGGGGCGGGGCACAGTTGCTGGGGGGGGGCTCCAAATGCTGAGTGGCCCACCTGTGCCATGCCAGGGGGCTGATCAGTCCTGATGGCGCGACTGACGGCCAGGCAGGCAGTGAGGGCTGGCTGCAGTGCTTCCTGCCCTGCCCAATACAGCCAGCAGATTTGGAAGAAGACTTGCTGCCTGCTAAGCTGGTTCCCACCACCTCCAGCGCATTTCTCCCGCCTTCCCCTGCTGCCCCTGACTTCTAAAGAGCTTCTTTACTGTGCCCCCCTGCCATGCAAAAAAGTGGTATGTGCAGCACAGGTCAGGGGGAGGTTTCTTGTTCAGAATTCTTTTAAACACACACACACACACGCATTTTGATTTTGATTGATTAGGTGCTGTCAAGTCAGTGTTGCCTCTTAGCACCCACATAGATAGATTGTCTCCAGGATGATCCGTCTTCAGCTTGGCCTTTCAGGTCTCTCAGTGGTGCATATTTTGCTGTCACCATTGAGTCCATCCACCTTGCTGCTGGCCGTCCTCTTCTTCTCTTTCCTTCAGCTTTCCCCAGCATTATGGACTTCTCAAGGGAGCTGGGTCTTCGCATAATGTGTCCGAAGTGTGATAGTTTGAGCCTGGTCATTTGTGCCTCAAGTGGAAATTCTGGATTGATTTGTTCAATGATCCATTGGTTTGTTTTCCTGGCTGTCCATGCTATCCTCAAAAGTCTTCTCCAGCACCCAAGTTCAAAAGCGTCACTGCTTGTTCTATCTTGCTTCTTCAAGGTCCAGCTTTCACAGGCATAGAGTGTCATGGGGAAAACCATTGTCTGAATGATTCTAATCTTTGTAGGTATAGACACGTCACGGCATCTAAATATCCTTTCCAAGGCCTTCATTGCAACCCTACCAAGTGCTAGTCTGTGGCGTATTTCTTGACTGCTGGATCCTTGACTGTTGACAGTCGATCCTAAAAGGCAGAAGCTATCCAGCACTTCATTGTCTTTATTATCAGTTCTGAGGCTGGTTGCCATACCTGTTGTCATTAGTTTAGTTTTCTTTACTTTTAATTGGTCCCATTTTTTCACTGTGCTCCATGACTTTAATTACTAGAGCCTGCAGATCATCCGCATTCTCAGCTGTCAGAGTGGTGTCATCAGCGTAGCGCAGGTTATTGATGTTGCTTCCTCCAACTTTAAAACCACACTCATCTTCTTCCAATCCAGCTTCTCTCAGTATATGTTCAACATATAAATTGAATAAAGAGGGAGAAAGTAAAATAAATTGAATAAAGAAGGAGAAAGTAAAAAGTAGGGCATTCAGCTAATTTAAGTGGCAGGATTGTCCATGCAAAATGTGGTCTGCAAATCAATGGAAAGTACTTTTTGCAGAATCTCTTCTGAAAATAAACATTTTTAAAAAAAAAAAGTTTCCAGAGTTCCCTGAGCCTGTTCTGGTGTAAAAGGTGCCTTGCAGCTTATCTGGTGGCGGCAGCAGCAGCAGCAGCGGGGTTGGGGCTGGGGGAGGCCAAAAGGCCCTCAGGTCCAGGCTTCAAAATTACCTAGATGCACCTCGGGGGGGGGGGGGGCGCCTGCAGCCAGTCACGTGGCTTTTGTCTCAGGTCTGCAGGGGCTCTAGTGCTCCAGCGTGTTCTGCCAACTCCAACAGCAGTGATCCTGTCTCTCTCTTGGACACGGTTCGTGAAAACCACATTCACGTTATTGTTTCTTGGATTTTTGCTGAATGGCTGCAGTTCTGTAGGGAGAGCAGTGCATTACTCTGCAACATAGGAAGCTGCCATTGAGGAGAGGAGAGCTGGTCTTGTGGTAGCGAGCATGGCTTGTCCCCTTAGCTAAGCAGGGTCCATCCTGGTTGCATCTGAATGGGAGACTTGATTTGTGAGCACTGCGAGATATTCCCCTCAGGGGATGGAGCCGCTGCTCTGGGAAGAGCAGAAGGTTCCAAGTTCCATCCCTGGCAGCATCTCCAAGATAGGGCCGAGAAAGAGTCCTGCCTGCAACCTTGGAGAAGCTGCTGCCAGTCTGTGAAGACAAGACTGAGCTAGATAGATCAAAGGTCTGACTTAGTATATGGCAGCTTCCTATGTTCCTATGCCATATACTGAGTCAGACCATAGGTCCATCTAGTTCAGTATTGTCTACACCGACTGGCAGCGGCTTCTCCAAGGTTGCAGGCAGGAATCCCTCTCAGCCCTATCTAGATGCCAGTGGGGGAACTTGGAACCATCTGCTCTTCCCAGAGCAGCTCCATCCCCTGAGGGGAATATCTTACAATGCTCACAGGTCTCCCATTCAAATTCAAACAGGGTGGATCCTGCTTAGTAAAGGGGACAATTCATGCTTGCTGCCTACAAGACCAGCTCTCTTGCGGTTCCTGTAGACATAATACTCCAGATCTCAGGATTGGGATTTGTAGGTCAGGATTCAGCACCCTCAGGACCGGAGGAGAGGAGAGCTGGTCTTGTGGTAGCGAGCATGAATGCCCCCTTTTGCTAAGCAAGGTCTGCCTTGGTATGCATTTGGACTGTGACTCCACACAAGCGCTGTAAGATATTCCCCTTAGGAGGATGGGGCCGCAGCTCATTGGCAGAGCATCTGATCTGCATGCAGGAAGTTCCAGGTTCAGTTCCTGGCAGCATCTCCAGGTAGGGCTGGGAGAGACTCCTGCCTGAAACCTTGGAGAGCTGCTGCCAGTCAGAGTGGACAGCACTGAGCTCAATGGACCAAGAGTCTGATTCTGTATAAGCCAGCTTCCTTTGTCCCTATGTAACCAGGTTTAAAATAAGAGGGTAGGCGCTACTTTAAACCGCTCTTTTGCATATGTTGGGTTTGTTCAGGTATTTAAACCCATTTTTAAAAGTTCCACCCAGGTTTTCTGTTCACAAAGTGCTTCCATCTCACAGTTAGTGGTGCAGCTTGTTGAACAAGTCCATTGACTCCAGAGAAAGCAACAGGAGACTGAGTTCTTGCCTAGTATTATTTTTTTAATTTGAGTCACACTCTCTGAATGCCCACATTCAACCTGCATTGGGAATTTGAAAACTGACTCAATAGCTGAGCTGCCAGCTTTTTGCATCATTTACCATCGCAGTTTCCACCAACATCAACCAGAAAGGAAATTTCCAAAAAACAACAACCCCAAAAACACTAAAGCAAAGAAACCGACAGGAAACAAGCCATTTCCCCCCTCTGTGCTCAGATGCCAACTTCCTTCTAAAGCCAGCAGAGGGGAATGCCTGTTCCCCCAATGACAAGAAGCATGTTAGGAATGCAGAAGCCAGCTCGCCCTCCTGTTGGTGGCACTTTCTGGGCAGGGCTGGGTCCGGGTGCAAGAGGTAGCTCTCCAAGAGAAAGAGGGCTCGTTACAGCAGAAGCCAGGAAATGGCTAGCCAGACTAGGTGCCCGTCTTGTGTGGCTAGCACAGGCCACAGACCCGGACTTTGCTTTTTGATCAGCAGTGGGCACAGCGCCCATTGCCACAGGTTTTGCCAACCACGGAGGGTCATAGGAACACAGGAAGCTAGCTTATACTGAGTTAGACCTTTGGTCCATCAAGCTCAGGATTGTCTACTCTACACGGACTGGCCATGGCTCTTTGGGGAGTTTTTCAGACAGGGTCTTTCCCAGCCTTACCAGGTTTTCCACACCTGGCTTTTAGCTTGCATCTCTTCCAGAAGGGAGGTGTGCATTCATATATCGGCCAAATTTACCCCGTAGTCCCTGCAAGCTGTCAGGGAGCACTTCACACACAAATCGGGGTTTTCATCACATGTTAGAGTGTAGCCCGATTCCTATCTGGAGTAGAAAAATCCACTTTTTGTAGGGTTTTGTTTCTGTTGGGGTGGGGGGCGGGACTTTGAACTCATTGTAAAGCCTTGCAGAAAACCCACGGTAAAGGCTGCTATCTAGGAAAGCTCCTGGAGATGCTGCCAGGAATTGAATCTGGGACCTTCTGCCTGCAGAACAGATCCTCTGCCACTAAGCAATGGCCGAACATAAATAAACTCACTTGGAGAGAAACTCACTGGCCAGGAGGAACAAAGGAAGCTGCCTTGTACCAAGCCAGACTGTCTAGCTCAGCGTTGTCTACACTGACTGGCAGCAGCTTCTTTCAGCCAGGGGTCACTCCCAGCCCTACCTGGAGATGCTGCCAGGGAGTGAACCTGGAACTATCTGCATACAGAGCAGATGCTCTGCCTGAGCTTGGCCCCGCCACTGAGCTTCAGCCCCACCTCCAAATGTCTCGGCGTGAGAGTGGGTTGGCACACTGCCACCATCTTGGGAATCAGATGCCCATAAACATCCAAGGAAGCAGCCCCTTTTCCTGACAGCAAGGGTGGATGCGCACACGTCTTGAGAGACGTGACGCCTGGCATTTAATTGGGGTTTGGATGCAGTCATCCTTTTTGTAATTTTAAAAATACCAGTATGATAATGCAACGAACAATAAATATGATCAAAGTAAAAATAGAGCTAAACATAACACGGACACAGAATTCAATTGTGCATCTCATGCACTATCACAAGAACCAGACATTTCTCTTGCCTCTTTGGCCTCACATTGGATGGGATGGTCGCGTGAGGGGTCTGAGCTCCTTCCGTGCAAGGCAAATGCAGGGGTGGGCAGCCTGATGCCTCCTGCGGCTGTGGGACTACAACTCCCATCGTCTCCTGACACCATGGCAGTAGGGGGTGATGGGAGTTGTAGTCCAGCAGCAGCTGGAGAGCCTCAGATTGGCCACCCCTGGGCTTATGTGGTTGCCCCCGATCCTGCCAGCCTCCTCTGATGGTCCGGCGGTCAAATCTGCCCTCTTTGTGTGCTGCTTGGATGCCGAGATCATGCTCCTGTGCTCTTTTGTGGAAGGGAAGTAAAAATAGGACCAGAGCTCTTGAAGCCCCACTTCCGGGGGTCCTTGTGCGGGTTTTCCGTCTGGGGCACCTCCTTGCTGAGCAGGGGATGCTGACTCACACTTTCTGCCAGCCTGACTGTTGTCCCTGAATTCTCGTTGACTCATGGCGCTGATGCAAGAAGACTATAAAAGGCTGTGATTCTCCACCCTCTGAGATACTACTATGGCGGAGAGGCGGGGTGTGTGTGCGGGGGGGCATTATTGTTGTAGGAGGCAGCAAAACCCGCACACAAGAGAGGCGCGCTGCGACACGCAGGGCTGTAAAAATAGGAACAAGCTGTTGCGTTCCCCCAAGAGGCAGGCAGCTGAACACAGGAAGCTGCCTTCTAACAAGCCAGACCATTGGTCCCTCTCGCTCAGCGTAGTCTGCCCTGATTGGCAGGTGGCTTTCCAAGGTTGCAGGCAGGAGTCTCTCTTCCAGCCTTACCTGGAAATGCTGCCAGGGCGTGAAGCTGGGACCTTCTGCATGCAAAGCAGATGCTCTCCCACTTAGCTATGGCCCCATCCCCTTCCTGCATTCTGTCTTGTTCTGGCAGGCATGGGCTTGCAGAGGCCAGGGGAAGACACCTATGTGGCTTCTTTATTCTCTGCAGTACTGAACACACTCTGGGCACCACATCCATGGGAAGTCAAGCCCATTCACATATGCAAACAGAGATTCATAAATCTGAGCTGTCAACCTGCTGTGGAATCACTGGGATAAAGGATGCTGCCTTATACTGAGTCAGACCATTGGTCCCTCTTGCTCAGTACTGTCTACGCTGACTGGCAGCAGCTCTCCAAGATTTCAGGCTGGAGTCTCCACTAGCACCTCCTGGAGATGCCAGGGATTGAATCTGGGATCTTCTGCATGCCAAACTGATGCTCTACCACTCCGCCATGGTCCCTCCCTAAAGGAATGTAGGAAGCTGCCTTCTCCTGAGTCAGACCCTTGGTCCATCTAGCTCAGCATTGCTTATGCTGACTGGCAGTGGCTTTCCAAAGATTCAGGCAGGCAGAGGGAATCTCGAGATTCCCACCTGAAGGGACCTTGTGCATGCAAGCAGATGTTCTACCACTGAGTCATGGCCACTGGCAGACTTGTAGCCCAACACGTTTTGATTCATTAACATGGATCTATGCAAAGAGAAGAGAGCTGGTCTTGTGGTTGTTTGATTGATTGATTGATTAAGTGCCGTCAAGTCGGTGTCGACTCTTAGCGACCACATCAATAGATTCTCTCCAGGATGATCTGTCTTCAACTTGGCCTTTCAGGTCTCTCTGGTGCATTCATTGCTGTCATCATCAAGTCCATCCACCTTGCTGCTGGCCGTCCTCTTCTCTTTCCTTCAACTTTCCCCAGCATTATGGACTTCTCAAGGGAGCTGGATCTTTGCATAATGTGTCTGAAGTATAATAGTTTGAGCCTGGTCATTTGTGCCCCGAGTGAAAATTCTGGATTGATTTGTTCTATGATCCATTGTTTTGTTTTCCTGGCTGTCCATGCTATCCTTAAAAGTCTTCTCCAGCACCAAAGTTCAAACGCGTCAGTGCTTGTTCTATCTTGCTTCTTCAAGGTCCAGCTTTCGCAGGCATAGAGTGTCATGGGGAAAACCATTGTCTGACCGATTCTAATCTTTGTAGGTATAGACACGTCACGGCATTTAAATATCCTTTCCAAGGCCTTCATTGCAACCCTCCCCTGCAACACTCCCCATTCACATGGGCAGCCCTACCAAGTGCTAGTCTGCGGCGTATTTCTTGACTGCTGGATCCTTTACTGTTGACAGTTGATCCTAAAAGGCAGAAGCTATCCTTATGGCCTTGTGGTAGTGAGCATGATTTGTCCTCTTTGCTAAGCAGGTTCTGCCTTGGTTTGAATTTGGATGGGTGACTATATGTGAGCACTGTAAGATCTTCCCCTTAGGAGGTGGGCTATAGCTCATTGGAAGAGCATCTGCTTGAATGCAGAAGGTGCCATATTCAGTCCCCGACAGCAACTCCTGGTAGGGCTGGGAAGGACTCCTGTCTGAAATCTTGGAGAGCTGTTGCCAGTCAGTGTAGAAGACGATACTGAGCTAGATGGACCAAGGGTCTGGCTCAGTATAAGGTAGCTTCCTGGTTCTTAAAGCAGTCCAGGTAAAGTGCAGATTTGGATGGAGGAATTGCTCAGTTGTAGAGGTATTCGTGACTGGCCGAGAGGCCCCTTTCCTAGTAGTGGCTCTCCCATATTGAGCCAGGAGAGAGCCTCTGCCCAGCCCCGCCACACTCCCTGTGGTCGGTGCTGGGGTCTTCCTTGCTTTTTAGACTGCAAGCCCTTTGGGGCAGGGAACCATCTTTAGGCCCACTTGTGTTTGGGAATCACTCTTGCTAACTGGCCCGAGGGGTACCCTTTTGAGTGGTGGTTCCTCTTCTATTTAGCAAGCGAGTAACCAGCCCTGCTTGGCCCAGCATCCATCCCTGGGGGTGGGGCTGTTGCTGGGGTCTCCCTGGTGTTTCTGGTCAGTGTGTGAGTCCTTTTACAACAAGGAGCCTGTTTTTTCCTCTTTGGTTTTTTTGCTATGTAAACTGCTTTGCGAATACTCCACTCCCTGGCTTCCATCCAGATTAAGTTACGTGTAAGCAGTATTACTGGAATTAATGGGACAAATTTACTTGTCCCATTAATGTCAGTGGAAATACTTATGAGTAACTTAGTTTGGATGGAAGCCAGTGACTGGAGCATCCCATCTCATAATTGTAACCAGGGGCATTGTAGGATCCTTCAAGGATCCGGACCCACAGATCCTCCCTTTTGATAATGGAACTCTCTCATACCCTGCCTGCAAAATAATTAGGTATGTTTTTAAAGATTTCTTACATTACAATACAGCACCTCTGACGGTAGAAATAGCTAAGGGAGATGGCAAGCTCCCTCCCCTGCTCTGGGCGGGCACCGCCACTGCTGCTCATCCTTTCTGGAAGAGGTCGTGGAGAAGGGAGGAGGCTGATGAGCTTTGGGGTTCTGAGCAGATTGCTGGGGGAACTAAACAAAATCCAAAATAGCCCAGATTTATATATTACAAATTCATATTAATATGGATTTTAAAAATAACCCAATAAAAACAGTCAATAACTTAGTCATGTACAGTCATAAAAATTCATATGCCCACTAACTGCAACAAACTCTATTCACAGAAATGGGTTCATATCCAAGAAATACAACCAGAGGTCCTAATATAAAACACAAAAAGCCACCTAATGGCACACCGAGGAAGTAACTTGCCTAGGGAGCAAGAGGTTGCTAGTTTGAATCCCCCGCTGGTGTGTTTCCCAGACTATGGGAAACACCTATATCGGGCAGCAGAGATACAGGAAGATGCTGAAAGGCATCATCTCATGCTGTGTGGGAGATGGCAGTGGTAAACCTCTCGTGTATTCTACCAAAGAAAACCACATGGCTCTGTGATCGCCAGGAGTTGACACCGACTCGACAGCACAACTTTAATATAAAACACACAAGGAAAGATATACTGTACAAATGCGACAGATGTTTATATAGTGCTTTTCAACAAAAGTTCCCAAAGCGGTTCACATAGATATAAATTAAATAAAATGGCTCCCTGTCCCCAAAGGACTCACAATCTAATCTAATATTCACTGTTGATTCTTTAGCGGCATCAGTCCCAAGAATAAAAACCATATTGGAGATTCATTCATGATATCCACCAGGATGCCAGCAGAACAGAAGTTCAAAGAGAACTTCATAACCAATATGACATCTTCAATATAAAATAAACCCAAAACGTATTACAAACACCAGTCAACAAATCTTATATCCAGGGAGCGACTTTCAAGTTACTAACTCTGTTGTGCAGTTTTCTTAACCTAATCACAGCACCAACCTCCCTCTGGAACAGTGTTTCTCAAACTTTTTGGAGTCAAGGACCGCTAAATTCTTCGTGCAGAGTTTCAAGGACCGCTACATTCTTCATGCGCAGTTTCCCGGACCAGCAGTTAGTAAAGGGGTTTCAAGTCTGTCTATCTGTCTGTCTGTCTGTCTATCTATCAGACTTCTATACTGCCCAAAACTTGCATCTCTGGGCAGTTTAGAATGAAAATAATATAAGCATTAAAATAATTAAATTTGGAATCTTTTGCAAACATTGAATATTAGGGGTTCTTAACCTTGGGTCCCTCAGTTAAACTCCCATAACCCCCAACAACAATGGCATTTGGCCATTATGGCTCGGGATTATGGGAGTAGAAGTCCACCAACGTCTGGGTAGCCAAGGTTGAGAACCCCTGAATCTAAAAGCCTGGGTGAACAAATTTGTCTCCAGTATGTCTGGAGTGGAGGTGCTTGTGATTACTCAATGGAGAGGGGATGCTGGGCCAGTGGAAAAATTCAAAAGCTACATGGGGCCAATGAAAACAACATACAAGCAAGCCCCACTGATGCAAGAGGGAAACAGTGTTCCCTCTCAAGGCGCCTCGACCACAACAGGCAGCTGGGTTTCAATCAACCAACCTTTGGCTGCAAACAATGAGCATGCAAGAACCAGCAGCCCTTCAAGTGGCGCCCACTGCCATACTTTTTCCTCCATGCCCCCGCATCGCATACAGTTTGAAGCTGTAAAGATAGGGAATAAGATAGCTATAGGAAGATCTCAGCAGCACGTGGAGGCAAGGCACAAGAAGGGTCCCATGCCTCCGTGATACTCTTCCTCTTCCGTGCCATGTGCAAAATTGAGGAAGTGAGTGCCTTGATTTCAGGGGGGGGTTTGACTCCCAGTCAGGGACCGGCACTCAACCCTTCGGGGACCGGCAGCGGTCCAGGGACCGGTGGTTGAGAAACACTGCTCTGGAATATAGATACATATGTTACAACTACAATACATCTATCTATCTATCTATCTATCTATCTATCTATCTATCTGTCTAATTCTCTAAGGCGTACCCATCGTTAATCCTGTGTGTGGCAGCTCTCGTGAGAGTTCACAAGCAAAAGCACCACAGGATTGGGCAATGGAGATTCCATATGCAGATAGGGAGAGCAGCCTGTGAGAGCAGAAGCACCATGGTGATTGGGCAGTAGGGATTCCATATGCAGATAGGGAGGAGGAGCCTGTGGCACCACGGTGATTGGGCAGTGGGGATTCCATATGCAAATAGGAAGGAGGAGCCTGTGATGGTTAAGGTCAGTTGAAATGCAACTGTTACTGGTCAGAAGATATTCTTGATTGCAGAGGAGAGGAATCTATCTATATAAAAGGATAGTGAGCAGGAGTCTGTGAAGAGAAGAGTTGTGACGGAGGAAAGAACCCCTTCAGGAGAAGAAGGCTGCCGTTGTGTGAATTAGATGAGGAAACAAGATGAACAAGATCTTTTAACTCAGGAAAGGAGAGCGAGAAAGAGAAGAAGAAGAAGAAAGAAGGAAGGAAGGAAGACAGAGGGGAAGAGCGTGTGGAGGAGAGAGAAAGAAGGGAGCGGGGAAGAGAGAAAGAAGGAAGGGCAAGGTATGGGCCCAAGCCTGTCATTAGGCTGAGGGGAACGAGCAGCCATGGCAGCGTCTATTGGCAGCAAGGAAGGGCCCAGTTAACCACTGCTGCTGTTTGGGGCTACTGAGACCATTGGCGGAGGCAGGCAAGGCCGGGGCCTGTCAGTGGCCTGAGGGGAACAAGCGGCCATGGTGGGGGCAGCAGCAAGGAAGGACCCAGCAACCGCTGCTGCTGCTGCTCCTGTGGGGAGGAGCAGGAGCTAGGCTAGGGTGGGGAGGTCTCTGGGGATAGGGGGCTGCAGCTTGGCCAATAGGCGCCACAACGCTGCAGCCGCGACCAAGAAGGGCGAGGGGGATGGAAGCAACACGGGATGGAGGAGGAGGAGGAGCAGGAGTGCAGCTCAGGTGAGGGGGGCTGTGGCAGGGGGTGAGGGGAGCAATCAAGGACTAGCGCACAGATGCTCTGCGCGGGTTAAGCTAGTTTTCATTAATTCAGTCCACCAACTCTAGTCTGCAGGGACTACTTCTGTGAGCAGCACCCACATCAGATAAGGCTCCTTGAAGTCACCCCCTAATGATGCCCCAGCAGTGATTTGTGTATTTGTGTGCTCACTTGCTCACACACAAAATATCTCTACAGGGTACCTAAACTGAAGGTTTGTGACAGAAAAGATACACTTGTTTAAAAAGGTAGGGAACCCCTGTCTTAAGCAACAACAATTCACTGTTCCCTGCAGGCGTTTTTCCTGCTGAAAAGCAGCTGAAGGAAGGCAGTTATGAACAGCAAAATGACTTCCGGGAAAGGGTTAAGTATGAGGGTTAAATACTTCTAGTATTCTGCTGCCGCCAATTGCTGTGGCCAAAGGCTGCTCTTCGCATACAAAAATGCAGTTCCCATCTGCTCATGACGTCGCATTTTTGACCTAAGAACCCTGCGCATGGAAGCAAGTGGTTCTCTTCGTTTGCAGCAATGATTGTCATCTGCCCAAGCTGGTTTCTGGAGAAGTGAAATCTGTTAGAAGTCTAGTTTCAAGGACTCCTTTGCAGAAACTCCATTTCCCCTAACACAGGGGTTCCCAATCTTTATTTCCTGTGGTTTTAGTTTGTGTTAAGGTTTTCATTCACAAATAAATAAATGAACCCCTGCTAACTTGGCAAAGAGGCACCTTTTAACGTCATGATTCTCTTTATTTAGCAGGGGAGAGAGTAACTGGCCCTGTTCACCCCCATCATAATACCTCCAGTGACTGTTGCTGGTGTCTATCTGATGTTTCTTTTTAGATTGTGAGCCCTTTGGGGACAGGGAGCCATCTTATTTATTTATTACTTCTCTGTGTAAACCGCCCTGAGCCATTTTTTGGAAGGGCAGTATAGAAATTGAATAAATAAGAAATCAAAAAATAAGTGTGCCCTTTCTGTGACAAATCTTATGCTCAAGTACCCCAAGATTGTGTGTGTGTGTGTGTGTGTGTGTGTGTGTGTGTGTGTGTGTGTACATCCTGACTAAGTTACTCATGAGTACTCCCACTGAAACTGATAGGACAAATAAACTTGTCCGATTCATTTCAATAAGACTGCTCATGAGTGTCTTGCTCTGGATAAAAGCCAATGACTGGAGACACCCATCTCATAACAGTAACGTTTAAATATCTGTGTGTGTACGTATACACAGAAATTTTAATGTTAGGAGGCCAGGTTACTCCAGTCACTGACTCACATCCACACTAATATTTTTTTTATTTTTATTTTATTATTATTATTATTATTATCATTATTATTATTATTATTATTATTATTATTATTACATTTTATATCCCGCTCTTCCTCCAAGGAGCCCAGAGAGGTGTACTACATATTTAAGTTTCTCCTCACAACAACCCTGTGAAGTAGGCTAGGCTGAGAGAGAAGTGACAGGGTCAGAGTCACCCAGCAAGTATCATGGCTGAATGGAAATTTGAACTCGGGTCTCCCTGGTCCTAGTCCAGCACTCTAACCACTACACCACGCTGGCTCTCTTCTTATGAGTACTCTTATGAGTAACACTAAGTTACTCATAAGCAGCCTTCCTGAAATTAATGGGATATGTGTACTATTCCTGATGTGTACTATACGTGTACCATATGTGTACTATGAGAGTACTGAGTGTGTAATTTTCTGAAGCTTGTCAGACAGGCTGAGGGGAGGGGCATCCTGAGCTTCAGCACATAGCCAGCCAATCAGGAGCAGAGGAAGAGGGTCTTCACCATTCTCCCGCCCCTTCTGCAGTGGACACATCACTGAGGATGCACCAGCTTCTTGCCAGCAATCTTCAGATGGAGAACAAACAGTGTGGCTGCAGTGTGGGAAGGCAGGAGGGCTGAGTTGCCCCTGGGGTACTAGACTAGTATACCCTGTTGGGAACCCCTGCCCTAATACACACACATAGAGAGAGAAAAGGGGTCCAATCCTGGCTTCTCAGGACAAGGAATCAATTTCCCCCTCTTTTCTATGTAAACCACATACTTTTTCCTTTTGATGAAAAGCAGCATGCAAGTATTAAAGGAATAATAATAAACTACGACTACAGGCTATTTTCCCGTTCTAGACCCCACATTTTAAGACGGATGTTGATAAACTGGAGGGGGTTCAGAGCAGCAAAGATGGCGAGGGGTGTGGAAACGGAGTCCTGCAAGGGCAGTTCAAGGTGCCGCGCGTGTTTAGCCTGGTGAAGAGAAGGCAAAGGGAAGTGGCGATCACTGTCTTCAAAGAGCCGAAGGGCCGTCACAGGGGACGGCCAGCGGATCTGTTCTCTGTTGCTTCTGGGGACTACAACCAGCCGGTTGAATCTACAAGGAAGCAGGTTCAGACTAAACATGAGGAGGAATTCCCTGACTTTAAAAGCAACATCACAGTCTGTCTTGTGCAGACTGTTTTCCTTCTTTAGAGGTTTACAAGGAGAGGCAGGACAGCTACCAGTTTCTTGCACTGGGCAAGAATTGGACTAGATGCAGGACTGCTCAACTTCAGCCCTCCTGCAGATGTTGGCCTACAACTCCCTATAATCCCTGGTGGTGGGCCACTGTGGCTGGGGACTGTGGGAGTTGTAGTCCAAAAACAGCTGGGGGGGGCATCAGTTGAGCAGGCGTGGACTAAAAGACCTCCAAGGTCCCTTTCAGCTCCCAAGTTCAATTATTCTAGGTCACTTTCATCCCAGAAGAAGGCGGAAGTCCTTGGATGCTAAAGGAGGAGTAGAAAGGAGGAAGGAACCTGTCCCTGTAGGCCTTGTCCAGTGACAGTTCTGTGCTCGTCAAGATACTTAACCTGCCTTTGAGATGAAAGGCATCATTTGGGAGGCAGGGGGAGACATGTTTCATCACTTTGAGACAGTTATAACCATGCTGAGGCCTGCAGATAAGTGGATCACAGGAGCCCCTTTTCCCTTCTGGGGCTGGCAGGCAGAGCCCAGAGTGCCCCCTTGCTTAGGGCTGCCAGGTGGACCCCATGGCAACATGCCAGGCTCAGCTCTTTTGCCAATCTATGCTTTCCCTCTGCTCCAACCCAACCCCTTCCTAGGTACATGAGCCCGCTGGGGTGGTCAGTATCATCTTGGGGGGATAAGTGCTCACTGTGACCTTTGACAGGGTTTGCACCCCTAAAGATGGGAAAGAGGGGATAAATTTGCAAGACTTACAGTGGCGTTTCGTGCTTTGATTGTGCTGCAGCCATCGGACCTGCAGTGGCCAAATTTGCAATGGTGTTTTAAAAGCTTTTAAAAGTGTTGAGAACACAAATGCTACTATAAAGTACTATCAGTGTTATCAGAGGACTGTTATCAGAGGATAACTCCATGGAGAGAGGACAACAACCCTTTGTTCACTATTATTCTGACCCTTTTCTCAGTGCAAGAGTGCCTGCAGTGTGACCCTAATTGTTTCGGGGTAGAGATAAAGGGGTGATTGATAACATTGTTGTACATGCAGCTTTCTCTGTGTTATCACTTATTTTCCATTTCTAGGGGAGTAGATGTTGCCAAAAATCCCTATGAACATTTGTTCCCTGAGATGGTTCTGATGGCCAGAGCTGGTAGGCATGGCTCATGGATGCACACCCCCACCCACTCTGTTTCATCACCTCCTGAAACTGCTTGAGTGGTCCAGAGGGAGTTGCCCACATTGGCCTGCAGCATCCAGCTCAACATCCCCCCTCCTTTTGCCCAAGGCGTCTGACTCCAAGCTCTTCCCCTTGGAAAGCAGGAAGTTCTTTCTGCATTCCTGACCTTTCTGCTAGGAAGGCAACCAGAAGTGGCTGTTAATCCACCCCTATCATTATCCAGCTCAAGCGTCCTCCAGCAGTACCCTCAGCAGCCAGACCTGGCCAGCCAAAGAATTCCCAAGTTCCCCTTTGGACAGTATCTAGGCCTCCGGCCTCTAGGAAGCAGAAGCCTCCGCCTCTGGGCTTGCTTGCAGACAGATAGCGTAGCTGGGGCCAGCCCTGTGACCCACACAGGGATCCTCCTGGCTTTGCTGCTAGTGGCAGGGGGCTCTCAGGATGTGCAGCCTGGCTTAAGAATCCCTCTGGCCGGTTGATTTGGAAGCAGAAGCAGCTGAGGGTGAGGGAAGTGGTCTTGCAGTAGTGAGCATGACTTGTTCTTTGCTAAGCAGGGTCTGCCTTGGTGGGTACTTGGATGGGTGGCTACATGTGAACACTGCAAGATATTCCTCTGAGGGGGTGGGGCCATAGCTCAGTGGCAGAGCACCTGTTTGCATGCAGAAAGTCCCAGGTTCACTCTCTGGCTGGCAGCATCTCCCAATAGGGCGGGGGGCTTGAGGGGACTGCTGCCTGAAACCCTGGAGAGCCACTGCCGGTCAGTGTAGACCAGGGATTCTCAACATTGGGTCCCCAGATGTTACTGGACTTCAACTCCCATAATCCCCTGGCCCAGTGGCCTTGGGCTGGGAATTATGGGAGTTGAAGTCCAATAACATCTGGGGACCCAGTGTTGAGAATCCCTGGTGTAGACAGTACTGAGCTAGATGGACCAGTGGTCTGATTTGTAAGAAGTCATCTTCCTATATTCAGAGGGTTAGATTAGAAGATCTCCCCAAACCTTTCCCCCTCTGTAATTCTATCACATAATCATACACACAAAAAGCAAGTGTGTGTGATTTGCTGGTGTTATTCTTCACAGGGCATATTAGCAAGCTGCCTCTGAACAGGAACTTTTAACCACCACTCTGAGCCATCTTCCTGCTCAAAATTGCACCACCAAGATGCGCACACACACCTTTTTGCAGAGCAACATCACTCAAGTTACTGCTTACTTAACTAACTTTATTGAAAAGATGCACAAGGTTTAAAAACAGTTTTTTAAAAATAGTGGTCTCTGATCCAGTAGAAATGCCTTCACTTCTGGCAGGTGGGCCTTTGTTCTTGGGCTGGAGGTGGCCACCTAATACAGCCCCTGCCTGTACTGGACACTCAGCACTACAGGACAGCTCTTCCTCACTGGCTGCTGTCTACCAGAGCAGTTCTGCCACCGCTCATGCCTCAGACCCCCCAGCCCCCTCCTTCTTCCCCTTGCCTTTGGCCGCCCCCTTCTTCGGCCCCGGCTTCTTCCCCTTGGCCCCAGACGGCTTGGCCTGGCTGCCTGCGGTGGCTGGGCCTGCCCCACTTTTGGCTTTGGCTTCCTTGGCTGCTGCCTTGGCCTTCCCAGCCGGAGGGGGCTTGGCGGCCTCTTCCGTTTTGGAGGGGCCCTTTGGCTTTGCTGCCGCCTTGGCCTTGGGAGCCATTTTCTTGAGATTACCAGCTGGCTTTGCTTGTGAGGCCTTTGGGTTGCTCCTCTGTTTCTTGGGGGCTGCAGCAGCCTTCCCCTCAGAGGCCTTTGCTGGACCTTTGGCCAGGCCCTGCAATTGAAGAAGGGATGCTGTCCTCACAACAGAAGCATTTGGACACGGGTTATCCAGAAATCTTCTCCTAAGAAGGTCAATATTGTCTTCTACACTGACTGGCAGCAGCTTTCTAGGCAGAGAAGGGTCTTGCCCAGCCCTACCTGGAGATGCTGCCAGGGTTCAACCTGGGGCCTTCTGCATGCAAAGCAGATGCTCTTCCACCCAACTGCAGCCCCATCCTTCATCTGTGGCTGCAGAGATCTGCAGTAGGGGAGGAGAAGTGGTCTTCCGGAAGCAAACTTGAGTTGTGCCCTTGACTAAGCAGGGTCCCCTTGAGTTTGCATTTGAATGGATGAGATTCCCTGAGGGGCTGGGGCTGGAGTTCCGTGCTAAAGCCTCTGCTTTAAATGCAGATGGTCCCAGCTTCACTCCCGTCAGTATCTCCAAGTAGGGCTGGGAGAGACGCCCGCCTAGAACCTCAGAGAGCCGCTGCCAGTCAGTGTGGACCAACTCACTAGAAGGCAGCTTCTTGTGTTTCCATACAGCGTCGACAGTCATTGGAAGTCTGTTTCTAGCCTTCAAGGTGGGAAGCAGGCAAGCACTGTACAGTCCCCTCCCCGAACCTGGGCTCCCAGCCCTCTGCCCCTGCTATAGTCGATTCTGCTCTTCCAGTCCCTTCACTTTTGCTATTAAGGGCTTGCAACCCAAAACACAGGGCTGCACAACTTTGGGCTCCCTGTAGATCATGGGTTCTCAACCTTGGGTCCCCAGATGTTGTTGGGCTTCAACTCCCATAATCTCCAACCAAGGCCATTGGTGCTGGGGATTATGGGAGTTGAAGTCCAGTAGCTGTGGACCCAAGGTTGAGAATCCCTGCTGTAGATGGTGGCCTGCAACCCCCATCACCCCCAGCTATGTGCTACTGTAGATGGGGACTATGGGAGTTGTAGTCCAAACACAACTCCAGGCCCTCCAGCTGTTGGACTCCATCTCCCACCATCCCCAGCTGCACACAGCCCTACCCCTTGGGAGAGCACAGGAGGGGAGTCTAAGTGGCCATTCTGGACGCACCTCACTTGCAGAAGGAGGAGCAGCTCTGTCCCTGCAGCACCCAAGGAGGCTTCAACCGCCATCCAGGACTCACCTTGCCAGGTTCTGCCTTGGGCTTCGCCCTCGGAGCCTTCTTTTTCTCCCCTTCAGCACCTGCTGGAGAGATACTGCATCTCTGAATGGGGCCCTTTCCCTCTGCATGCAGGGTTTTTCCCCCCCTCACAAATGCTGTTGGCCGCTCTAGAAATGGACCCAGAACTAGATCCCCGAGCTTCAGCAGGGGAGGCAGGCCAGATCTGGTGTCCTAGAAGGCGACCAAGATGCATCTACCTGGAGTCTATAGAGATAGAGATCTTCCACCCCCACCACCTCTCTCTCCCTGCATTATGAATATTAGATAGTAAGCTCATTGGGGCAGGGACCTGGCTGGGTTCTGCTTCTCCAGCCCCCAAGTGCCCCATGCCCAGAAGGGGCTAGGCAGCTACCACACCAGGCCTCCAGAGTTCATCCAGGCACGCTCTGGCCTACAGGAAGCAGTGTAGCCGCTTCTTGGCTCAAGCATGAGGGCGCTTCCCCATGTCGCCCTCTCTGCCAGCTGCCTTCTTCATGCTGACCTATCCCCAGCCAGGCTCTCCAAGCTGGAGGGAGGACACGCAGGAGCAGGCCCTCCTCACCTTGGCTCCTCGGCTTCCCCACTGCCGTCTTGGCTTTTGATTTTTTTGCTGCTTTCTTCTCCAGTTTGGGGGCAGCTTCATTCTCTGAAGATGCCTTCCCTTTGTCTCTCTTCTGCTTGGGTTTCTCTGCTGCTAACTGCAGGGGTAAAGACGAGAGATTCGGAGTTTAGAGGCCCTGTGGACACCCACCCACCTACCCCATCCCTTTCCTGCCAGCACCTTCTTGGAGGAGGATCTGGCCCTGTGGTGAGCATGAGTCATCCCCTTTGTTATGCAAGGTCCATTCTGGTTTGCATTTGAATGGGTGAGCGCAGTTATTCCCTTAAGAAACAGGGCCATAGGTCAGTGACAGAGCATCTGCTTTGCATGCAGAAGGCCCCAGGTTTGATCCCTGGCAGCATCTCCAGGTAGGGCTGGAAGAGACTCCTGCCTGTAGCTTTGGAGAAGCCGCTGCCAGTCAGTGCAGACAATGCTGAACTAGACGGACCAATGGCCTGACTCTGTAGAAAGCAACTTCTTATGTTCCGAGGAGTCCCCAGATAGTTTCCTCCGTGATCTTTTCCTGTGATGCAACAGCCAGTTCTAGCACTCCCAGATCAAGACGTTTGAAGGAGGGGCTCTTTGGCCCTGCACGCTCTCCGGTGGACCAAATACATGCTGAGTGTGGCTACCAAAAGATAGGTCCTAGTAGGTTAGGGTTGGAGAGACCTTGGAGGTCTTCAGCCCCCTGCTCAGTGCAGGAATCTGCTGCAACATCCCTGACAGATTTAGTCCCGCCTCTGTCTGAAAACCTACCGCCAAGGAGAGTCCACCACTGTAGAAGGCAGACTGTTCAGCGGCAAGCCCTTTTGCTGGAGGCACTCTGCCCTGCATTTCCACGAATTGCCACCCTTCTGAATCCAAATCCTCTGGCATTTCCCCCTCCAGTCGAGTGGAAAGGTGTCAGAACATAAGAACAGTGCTGCTGGATCAGGCCCAAGGAGGCCCATCTAGTCCAGCATCCCGTTTCACACAGTGGCCCACCAGATGCCGCTGGAAGCCACAGGCAGGAGTTGAGGGCATGCCCTCTCTCCTGCTGTTACTCCCCTGCAACTGGGACTCAGAGGCATCCTGCCTCTGAGGCTGGAGGTGGCCTATAGCCACCCCACTAGTCATGAACCTCGCCACCAACTAAGACCAGTGGTGGCTACCACTGGCTCCTCTGATGGCAACTCAACCAATTCAGTAGTTGCCCCAGGACTGTGGAACACATTCCGTGTTGAAGGAAGTTTAGGCGAGTTTAGAAAAAAAGACGACTGCGGGGAGACATGATAGAGGTCTATAAGGTCATGCATGGTGTGGAGAAAGTGGAGAGAGAGAAATTCTACTCCCTCTCACACAACACTAGAACCAGGGGTCACTCCATGAAATTGATTGCCAGGAGGTCTAGGACCAACAAACGGAAGTACTTTTTCACACAATGCGTGATCCACTTGTGGAACTCTCTGCCACAGGATGAGGTGACAGCCAACAACCTGGATGGCTTTAAGAGGGGTTTGGATGACTTCATGGAGGAGAGGTCTATCAATGGCTACTAGTCGGAGGGCTGTGGGCCACCTCCAGCCTCAAGGGCAGGGTGCCTCTGAGTACCAGTTGCAGGGGAGTAACAGCAGGAGGGAGAGCATGCCTTCAACTCCTGTCTGTGGCTTCCAGCGGCATCTGGTGGGCCACTGTGTGAAACAGGATGCTGGACTAGATGGGCCTTGGGCCTAATCCAGCAAGGCTGTTCTTATGAAGAACTGCACCATCTCTGATGGCCTTCAGAAGAACACTGAACGCTGTTTAGTTAGGCGTCTAGTTGATCTTGGAAATCAGATCTTAAATTTTAATCTGTGGGTTTTAATTTTTAATTCGTTGCAAACCACCTGGAGACTGAATTAAAAAGAGTCTGCAGAGTTGGGAGACGAGGCAGCAGATTATGCCTCGCAAGTCTGCCTCGGCATTAAAGGCAGCCCAGGACGGGAGGAGGAGCATAGCATAGCTGCTGCCTAGCCAGGAGGCCCCAGGTCAGCTCAGCCTTACCTTGAACCGTCCAGTGGCCCCCTGGGCAAGAGAGTTGAGGGGTCTGACGAGGTAGCCCTTGTCCAGCGCTTTGGCCAAGGCCCTTTTCAGGTAGTACTTCAGCCGGATGGGATCCACCCCTGGGTACTTGCGCAGAATGAAGAGCCGGATGGCGATGACCGAAGCGCCCTTCGTCTCGTTGAGGGCCTTCACGGCCTCCATCACCATGGTCAGTGTCGGGGGGCAGCGAGGCTTGACACTGCTGTAGGTGAGGGACTGTCTGGCAAGTGGCAACTGCATCTCTTCTGGAAGGCGAGAAGAGCCCACTCACCTACTCCCAGCAACAAGAGGGAGCCCCCTTCCTCCCCTACATGCCCCACAAACTCCAGTCGCCAAGCCCCACCACTATTTGTAAACCCCCCAGAGAACTTGCGTTTTGGGCGGTATAGGAATGCATTAAATAATAAGTAAATAAATATCCAGTGCAGGAGCCCCACAGGGCCAGCCAGAAGCTGGGGTGCAGCCTGGGGCATATTTACTTGGGAATCCACCCCGCTGACCCCAATGGGGAGGAGGGCTGGTCCCTTTGATAAGGAGGGACCAACCTGTTTGGTATTTGGATGAGTGACTACATGTGAACACTAAAATATATACCCCTTGGGGGATGGGGCCATAGCTCAGTGGAAGAACATCTGCATGCAGAAGGCTCCAGGTTCAAATCCTGGCATCTCCGTGTGTCACTAGAAGAGGATTCTGCTTGAAATCTTGGGGAGCTGCTGCCGGTCCGTGTAGCTCATACCAAGCTAGAGGAGCTAACGGCCTGACTCAGTAGAAGGCTGCTTCCTATGACATCCCCAAAGCTTTTGGATCCTGGTGCATGGTTTAAGAACATAAGAACAGCCCTGCTGGATCAGGCCCAAGGCCCATCTAGTCCAGCATCCTGTTTCGCACAGTGGCCCACCAGATGCCACTGGAAGCCACAGGCAAGAGTTGAAGGCAGGCCCTCCCTCCTGCTGTGACTCCCCTGCAACTGGGACTCAGAGGCACCCTGCCCTTGAGGCTGGAGGTGGCCCACAGCCCTCCGACTAGTAGCCATTGATAGACCTCTCCTCCATGAAGTCATCCAAACCCCTCTTAAAGCCATCCAGGTTGTTGGCTGTCACCACATCCTGTGGCAGAGAGTTCCACAAGTGGATCACGCATTGTGTAGTAAAAGTCCTTCCGTTTGTTGGTCCTAGACCTCCTGGCAATCAATTTCATGAAGTGACCCCTGGTTCTAGTGTTGTGTGAGAGGGAAAAGAATCTCTCTCTCTCCACACCATGCATGACCTTATAGACCTCTATCATGTCTCCCCGTTTTTTCTAAACTAAAAAGCCCCAGGTGTTGTAGTCTTGCCTCATAAGAAAGGTGCTCTAGGCCCCTGATCATCTTGGTTTAAGGGCACACAATACAGCCACCTCCTGAAGCGGAGCCTATCTTGGTGTGGTCACTGCCTGGATGAGACCTATGTGTGCCACTTCAGTGGGGTGGGCTCATAGCTCAGTAGTGGAGTATCTGCTTACATGCAGAAGGTCCCAGATTCCCTCCCTGGCAGCATCTCCAGGTAAGGCTCAGAGAGACTCCCTGCCCAGAACCTTGAAGAGCTGCTGCCAGTCAGTGTGGACAGTCCTGAGCTAGTCAGACTCTGTCTAAGGCAGATTCCTATTAGTATTAACAAGGGTCAGGGAAACACACATACACACTTGCAAGCAGCAAGATCCAGTGGCCAAGAAGGGCCAGAGGCCAGGCCTGTGGCCAGGCTGCCATGGATAGAAGAAACACCCCAGAACAGGAGAGCTGGTCATGTGGTAGGAAGCATGACTTGTCCCCTTTGCTAAGCAGGGTCCACCCTGGTTGCATTTTAATAGGGGACTGCATGCAACCACACTAAGATATTCCCCTTAGGGCAGGGATTCTCAACATGTGGGTCCCCAGATGAAATTGGACTTCAACTCCCATAATCCCCAGCCAAAGGCCACTGGGGCTGGGGATTATGGGAGTTGAAGTCCAGTTACATCTGGGGACCCACACGTTGAGAAACCCTGCCTTAGGGGATGGGGCTGCTCTGGGAAGAGCATCTGCCTGCTTGCCTGCAGAAGGTTCCCAGTTCCCTCCCTGGGAGCATCTCCAAGAGAGGGCTGAGAGAGACTCCTGCCTGCAGCCTTGGAGAAGCCACTGCCAGTCTGTGAAGACAATACTGAGCTAGATGGACCGAGGGTCTGACTCCGTAGATGGCAGCTTTCCAAGCTCCTAATTGACAGCAGCTTCAGAAGTCAGGGGGCTTTCTTGGTAGCTGGGTTTGTTTAAAGGCAAGGACAGACCCCAAATGAGACCACACAGAAGTGAGCTGGAAAGGAGATGGGTTACAGCCCCCTCCCACTCATATCCCCACCCCCCATTTCCTGCAGACTTCATGTAAGTAGTACCTGACGGCGCCTCCATCAGGCCAGGCCAGCTCCTCCTTCCTCTTAGCCCACCAGAGAGAAGAACCAAGGCAACCTGGGCCGGAGGAGGAGGCCCTTTTATCCCTCCTGTGGAGCCCCAGAGGGCCGCAGGTGTGCAGAGGTGGTTCCTGACGGCCTCCTTGCAAGCTCCAGGGTCCCGATCCTCACTCTGCCTGCTCAGAGATCAGCGCCATTGATTGCAGCAGCAGCGCTTGCTTGCTTGCAGGTAGTTGTGCTTAGGAGGCGAGTGAGGTTAACTAGCAACACTTGTCAAGAAGAGGGGTTGACCTCAGGGGCTGCCTTATCCTGAGTCAGACCCTTGGCCCATCTAGCTCAGGACTGTCCGCACTGACGGGCAGCAGCTCACCAGGGTTTCAGGCGGGAGTCTCTCCCAGGCTGCAAGACCAGCTTTCTGGAAGAGATCGCGGAGAGGGGAGGTGGCTGATGAAATCTGGGGCTCTGGGTAATTCAGTAGGAGCCCGTGCCCCATGGGCCACCCCCTAATGATGTCACCCCTGGCTGTGGGGCACAAGCTTCTGTAGGGTGAAAGGATACAGCTGACCAGAGCAGAATCTGTGCTTGGGAGACTGGAGGGCAGTGAAATGTTGGGGGGCAGGAGCTTGTTGCTTGCTGGCTTCCCAGTACCGTTGGTATGGTGGGCCGGTGGGGGGGGGCACTGCTGGGGATCTCTGCTTGCAGTTCTTTGGCACGTCTTTGGAGGGAGGCAGGCAGGGTCGGCCGTCCCAGAAATACACTTCCAGTTCACCAGCGGGCCTTTTTACAGGAGAAGGTGCCCTTGTCGGCTTGTGAGGTCGAGGAGTCGTGGCCGCTCCCGGCTTCTCCGCCCTTCCTTGGAGCCGAGGGAGGGCCGCTCTTTGGTGGTCTTCCTTCTGCTCCCTCGTCTGGAGAGTCTGGCTGGCAGTGCGGAAGTGCTGAGTCACAGAAAGGAAAGGCGCTGTGTCAGGTGCTGCCTCACCAGACCCCAGGAGCAGGAGGAGGAAGTGGCTGCCAGATTGGGACATCACCCCTCTGATGGGTCTCACGAGGACAGCTCACAAGGAGCTGGCCCCGCGACTGCAGGAAAGCAAGCTCAACGGATTTGCTGCCACGAGATGTGGGGATGCCCCCCCCACACACACACACACACTTGGAGAGGCGACCTGCTTGTGGGCTTCCTGGACGCATCTACCTAGTCACTATGGGTGCTGGACTGGAGGGCGCTCACTCAGGAGCATCTTCTTACGTTCCTCCTGTGGAAGCAGACAGGCTTGGGTGGTGGGGCGTTCTTGGCAGCATGCATGGATGGGACCCCTAGCTTGGTGGAAGAGCCACTGCTATGCCTGCAGAAGGACCCAGCAGGTCCAGCATCTCCAGAGAGGACTGGGAAAGACCCTTCTCTGCCTGGAATCCTGGAGGGCTGCTGCCAGTCAGTGTAGACAGTACTGAGCTAGGCGGGCCAAGGGCCTGACTCCGTTTAAGGCCGCTTCCTGTGTCCACCCCACCTGCAGGGCTGGCAAGATCCTCTCCCAGAGTCTATTTTTGGAAACTGAGACAATCTCATTCTGCATTTAGTTGCTGGATGGAGCGATTGCAGCTCCCCCACAAACACACCCTTTCCCGTTTTTGTGTGCCTTGTGATCTAGTCCAAATGCCAATTATTGCAGAGCCCAAACTGCAGCTTGTTCTCTTTCTCTCTCTCTCTCTCTCTCTCTCTCTCTCTCTCTCTCTCTCTCTCTCTCCCCTGCCCTGTTTTCTTTCGGTCAAGGTTCAGTCACGTTTCCTCCATGCAGAAGGGCCGTTTTGACTTTCCCCCCTTTCCTGGGAGGCTGCCTGACTCCTGCAAGCAGCAGCCTGTTGGAATGTGTGGCTGACGGGCTGATCCCTGGACAGTGATTGCAGTACCAGAGACAAAGGGCCCAATGCCCCATGCCGCTGATGGGGGTCAGCCCCTAAAGTGGCACGGGGGGGCAGGGAGGAGCCGCAGCATAGGGAGGCTGGCGGTGGCCCATGTGCAGCCACTACCGCAGCCCCCTGGCCCTGCCCCCACCCCCCATATCTGATGTCAGACACAGGGGTCTGGCTAGCCACGCCTCCGTGTCTTGGGTCTCCCAAACGGGGACACACGGCCCCATTTGGAAGGGAGAGCAGCCCGCGCTGCATTGGGTAGTGCAGCCTGGAGCAACTCTCCTTGCCTTAAAGGCAGGGAGAGCCATTCTGGCCATGCTGCCAATGCCGCGCGGGCCGGTCTCTATCTTAAATGGGGCCATGCGGCCCTGTTTGGGAGGGAGGTCGATCGGCCCCACTGCATTGGCTGCGAGACCAAGAGCTGGTATAAATAACGAAATAATGACCTCCGCGTCTGTTGTCAGACATGGGGGGGGTGTCTGGGGCCACACTTGCGGCCCCTGATGGGTGGCGGCCTGGGTTCTTTGAACCCGTTCGCCCAGTGGTGACTCCACCCCTGGGGAGGAGGGGAGGTTGCCAGCCTCTGCCTCTCCTCTCCTTGTGTTTCTTGCCAGCTTTACAAGGTGGGTCCCAAAGAGCTGCTCTGGTCTGGCACTAGTGGCAGGGAACATCTTGCCACCTTGCTGGCACCCCAATAACCCACTGCCTGCTGTGACCGCCTCACCTTGCCTCATGAAAGGGCTGCCCTTGAGGCTTGGCCTGCCTTCCTGCCCGCCCTGAAACAGGGTCTGCATTTTCACAATCCCATCACACGCCTTTCCCTTACTCTAAAGCGGCCTCTTGGCTCTGTGCTTGGATTGTGCTTCTAGAGCAGGCCTGCTCAACTATGCTCCCCCCAGCTGTTTTTGAACTACAACTCCCATAATCCCCAGCCACAGTGGCCAGTAGCCAGGGATTATGGGTGTTGTAGGCCAACAGCTGCAGGAGGGCCGAAGCTGAGCGTCGCTGCTCTGGAGAGAGCCATCCTCTGCTGGTCATAGGCACGTAGGAAGCTGCCATATTCTGATTCTGATCCTCAGTCCATCTAGATCAGTGTTGTCTACACTGACTGGCAGCAGCTTCTCCAGGGTTTCAGGCAGGAGACTCTCCCAGCCCTACCTGGAGATGCTGCCAAATGGGACCTTCTGCATTCAAAGCAGGTGCTCTTCCACAGAGCTACGGCCCCATCCCCTAAGGGGAACATCTTACAGTGCCCACAGGTAGTCACCCATCCAGATGCAAGCCAAGATGGACCCTGCTTAGCAAAGGGGACCATTCGTGCCTGTTACTGCAAGACTGGCTCTCCGCCCCCTTTAGCCTCCTTATGGCCCAAGGAAAGCATGTAGAGTGTTGCCGTCCCATAAAAAGCCTCTGCTTCGCCAACGAGAGAAAGACGCCCACGCCGTCTCTCCCTTTTGTCTCAGCATTCTAGGTGCTGGCTGGGCCTAGATCCGATGGCACACGATGTCGACCACTAACAACATCGCCCAGGCCCGGAAGCTGGTTGAGCAGCTGCGCATTGAGGCTGGAATTGAGAGGATAAAGGTGAGCCCTGGCAAGGAGGAGGGCTGGGTCCACAGGCGCCGACAGTCAGGCCCGCATGGCAGGGAAATAGGGAGGGCCTTTTGTATTCATCACACAGCTCTCTTGCCCTCTGCCTCCAGGAAGGCTGGAGAAGATCCAACTCCATTCCAGGTGTGATTCAAGGTGCTGGTTCTGAGCTCGGAAGCCCTTCATGGCTTAGGTCCAAGAGACCTGTGGGACTCCCATATAGGGCTGCCTGACCCCGTGAGGCCACAGAGTGGGGCTCTCCTGTGCGTCCCACCACCTCCCCTGTGCTTAAATGCAGGGCAAAGGCAGCTCCCATGGGACATGAGAGAGGCTGCTCAAATTTGGCCTGAAAGGAGGAGAAATAAGCTATTCCCTTCTCTCATAAGGGTAGAACTGAGGACCGTCCTGATTGGTGGGAGATTCAGGGCAGCCGGAAGAAAGTTCTCTACACAACACAAAACGAGTGGTCCAAAGTGTGCTGCTGCAAGATGCAGTGATGACCACTAGCTTAGAGGACACTGGAAAGGGATGAGATGAATTTGAGGAGGAGGAGGCCATTTGAAGCAGTTACCCCAGGGCTTCTCAGCCTTAGATCCCCAGATGTGGTTGGACTACAACTTCCAGCATCCCTTCCGCTGTTGCAGCAGGGCATGATGGGAGTTGTAGTCCAGCCGCATCTGGGGACCCAAGGTCGAGAAGCCCCAGGTTGTCCACAACAGGTCAGTTGACCCTTGTGCTCCAAAGCACAGGATGGAACCTCTTGAGTACCAGTTGCTGGTCGGGCTGGGCCAAGCGGGAGGCATTCTGGCTGTTCCCTGCAGGAAGCAGGTTACTGGGCTAGAGGGCTCCTGCCCAGGAATAGCAGAACGAAATAGAGGATCAACGTCCGCTGAGATGACGGCTTCAACAACAACAGCACCACAAGAGCAGCCGATGGAAGAGTCTTCATTCCAGCACGTTTTGGTATCTTTTCCAAGGAATATTTTCACTTGACTGCCTGAGAGAGGTGTGTTCTTGCCAGAGCCCTAAGCGGGAGGGCTTTTTCTTCAGCTGCTCCTGAGCTCTCTTGTATGACGATGTCCCCAGACAGGCCTGGATCCTCAGTGTTCCTCATTGTCGCTGGCGGCCCCCCATCAGCCCTACTTGGGACTCCTTGACTAATGGTTCATTGGGCCTGTGCAAAGCGTGGGCCAAAGCGGAGTACTCTGCCCTGTCCAGAGACGACCATCCTCATCATGCAGGGCTGCACTTTTTGCCCAGCCTGCGGGGGGGGGGGGCTTCTTTAAGGGGAACGGGGCCCTCTTGAGCCCTAGCGCCCTCTTGGAAGGCATGCACGGTGTGCTGGGAAGTGTCGCCCTGGCCAGTAGTGCTTCCCTCCTAGAGCCAGTGGCGCTCTTTGGACTGGACTTCTGGTCCAGAGTCCAGCCCTCCACCACCCGGGGCCGGCCAAATGTCCCGCCGTTGGTGGTCACGCCAGAACTGAGAAAAGTGCAGTGCTGTGCAGAGGTCGGCCCAGTGGGGGAAGGCTCTCCCCTTGAAGGCTCTTCTGCCCAAGGGGCCCCTGCTTTAAAAACAGTGAAGATGGCTGACCTGGGCCCTGCGATTCAGGAGGCCTTTCTTCCCCTTGCGCCCATTTCCAGGAAAGGGGAGGACGAGTCCCTGTGCTACAATCACGTGGGGCCCCAGCTGTGCCTGCTGCAGTGCCCCAGAGCATTCTGGGAAAGGGGAGCTCTGGCCCAGAGCATTCTGGGGATGGGGAGAGGCAGCCCTCCTAGGAAGCCTCCTCAGACACGAGCATCCCAGTCTCCAAGGCTGGCCCCCAAGAGTCTGGCCCGGCCCGGCCTCATCCTGTAATTTGCCAGACTGGGTGCCCGTACTTTCTCCTCTACCCTTGCGTCTTGGTTTCTGGCTGTCTCCATGGGGTCCAGGGCCCAGAATAGACCTTGGTAGGAAAATCAGCGTGGAGCTTCAAGCCATTTCTCACCACCCCCACCCGCCGGCTGCTTTGCTGTGGCTTCCAGGGCTCCGTTTTTAGCTGCCGAAGGCGGCCACGCTTTGGAGACGGGCCTCTTTTCGATTGCGCTGGGAGGGAAGGAGGAGAGGCGGCTGGTAAAGAGGGATTCCTGTTGGCCAGAGTGAGCTGGCTTTCCAGTGTGGTTTTTCTCTTTGTGCTGCACGTCCTTCAGCATCCCCTTTCTCCGCTTGTGGTTCTCCTTCTCCCTGTGATCAGGCAAAAGCTGATTTCAGAGTTGAATAAGCAGGGCTAAAGGAAATGCCCGTTTTAGACGGGCGGGGGTGTGTGTGTGTGTGGAGAGCTGAAGCCAACTTGCAAGCCATCCCGTGAGCCCTCAGAAGAGCCCTGCTGGATCTGACCGAAGGTGGCTCCATCCAGAAGCCTACAGGAAGGCCACCAGCAGGATGTCAAAGCAACACCTCCCCCGGTTGCAGGGATGCACAGCTCTCTCCCTCCATGGTGATAATGAGAATAGTAGTAATGAGGTGCCTCCATGTACAGAGGCACTCTACCTCTGCAAACTAGTTGCTGGGAGACATACAATAGGGGAGGGCTGCACAACCTTGCCCCTCCAGCTGTGTTGTTGGACTACAGCTCCCATCATCCCTCTCTATTGGTCACCATAGCTAGGGATGATGGGATGTGTAGTCCAGCAACAACTGGAGGAGCAAGGTTGGGCAGCCCTTCCCTTTTGTGTGTCTCCCAGCAACTAGTTTGCGGAGGTAGAGTGCCTCTGTGCATGGAGGCACCTCATTACTACTATTATCATTATCATTAACGTACAAAGGAGTAATATACAGCATGGAGCAGGAATCCCCCGTTTGCTAAGCAATGTTTGTCTTGGTTTGCATTTGAATGGGTGACTGCATATGAGTACTGTAAGATATTTCCTTTAGGGCATGGGCTGTCAAACCTGGGTCCCCAAATGTGATTGGACCACAACTCCCATCATCCTGGCTGCAATGGCCATTGCAGGTGGGGAATGATGGGAGTTGTAGTCCAACCACATCTGGGGTTTGACAGCCGCTGCCTTAGGGTATGGGGCCATAGCTCAGTAGGAAAGCATCTGCCTGCTTCAGTCCCTGGCAGCATCTCCAGGTGCGTCTGGGAGAGACTCCTGCCGGAAACCCTGGAGGAATGCTGCCAGCCTGTGTGGGCAATACTGAGTTTGGTGAACCAATGGACTGACTCTGTATAAGGCAGCTTCTTGTGCTCCTCTGTCAGTTAAATGCTTCCAATTATTCTTGAAAAGAAGACAAGTGTCTATGTAGGGCTGCCTTTGTACATAGTTCATAAACTTCAGTTAGTCCAAAATGCGGAAGCCAGGTTGATCTCTTTTAAACAGTTTCACTGGCTGCCGATATGTTTCCGGGCAAAGAACAAAGTGTTGATTGTTACCTTTAAAGCCCTGAATGGCAGGTTATCCAAGAGAGCAGCTTTCTCTTCATGATCCCCACCGCTCACTAAGATCATCAGGAGGGGTCTGTCTTTGGGTGCCACCAGTTCATCTGGCGGCAACCTGGAATTGGGCCTTCTTAGTTGTTGCCCCTGGGATGTGGAATCTGCTCCCCGTGGCTATTAGAGGATTAACTTCCTTGGAGGCCTTCAGGAGAGCCTTAAAGACCCACCTTTTTATCCTGGCTTTAATGATATCTAGTTTTAAATTTTAATGAGTTTGATTGTCATTGTTATGTGTGTTAGATTTTACTGTAAACTGCCCTGAGCCACTTTAGGAAGGGCGGTATAGAAATTGATTGATTGAATGAATGAATGAATCTCAATATCTCTCTCTCTCTCTCTCTCTCTCTCTCTCTCTCTCTCACACACACACACACACACACACACACACACACACACACTTCCATTCACCATTTTTACCCCCATTTTCTCCTTCTGCACTCAGGTTTCTAAAGCATCGTCTGAGCTCATGAATTACTGCGAGCAACAGGCCCGGAACGACCCGCTGCTGGTTGGCGTCCCTGCCTCGGAGAACCCCTTCAAGGACAAGAAGCCTTGCACCATCCTATAGCCTGGCCCCCTGGCCACATGCCTGCCCTCTGCCAGGCAGGGCCCTGGCCTGCGTGGAGTTAACAGCCGCCTCACGCCAAACTTGACCGCCGCCCAGAGGCTGAGCTCTGAGGCTGAGCCAGTTCTGGCAAAAGTTCTCTTCAAAATCCACAAATCTTAGGTTCGGCTCTGCTCCTAAAGGGGAGTCACATTTTAAAAAAATTAAGTTGGGGGCCAGGTTAGTTGTGGGGAGGAGGGGGGAAGAGGTGTGGGGCATGTCCTTTGGATACAACACTGGCAGCCAAAGAGGCTCCGGGCAGGTCGTCCCGGCTTTTAGCGGGAGGGAGGAGCCCGGGGTGGGGGCTGGGGAGGCGGGTCTGTGTCTTTTATGGTATAGAGCCAACGTTTGCAGAGAACCAAATCCAGAGCTAGTGCCACGTTGGGAAAAGTCATACTCGGAGGTATAATTGCTAGAAGAAAATCACGATGCCTCCTGCTCTTCATCCCCAAACGTGCCCCATAGCGTGGGGGCCTTGTGTAGCCCTGCAGGGGCAAAAGTTGTGCCATGGCCAGAGGGGCGAGGGGGGTGCCCAGCAAGCTGATCTGTAGCAGCATGGCGGAGAGGACTCCATGGGGGGAGGCTGAGGCAGCGAAGAGGCCATTTTTTCCTTTGGGCAACCTCATCTTTTCAGAAATTCCTTCTCCAGGTCCTGCTGTATCGACCGACCCGCCCGCTTCCCCATTAGGCCTGCAGACCCGCCCGCTTCCGCGTCTCCCCTGACTGACGGATGGTGCCCTTATCCTGTCCTGCCCCACTCTCACTGCCCCCCCAGCCCCTTGCCCAGCTGGGCCATGCCTCCCCTGCAGGAGCCCATCTCCTGCGACGGCCTCCAACGCTCCACTCCATGATTTGTGGGGAGAGCGTGCGGCTAGCAACAGGGCCCTCGGGCAACCGTTAGAAATGCAGCCCTCCCTTCCCATGGAAGGTTGGTGACGCGCCCTGCAGTCCGAGAAGACCCACAGGCCCCCGCTAGGAAGGGGAGCCGGGGACGGGGGTTGGCGGGCCATCCAGGTGGGGCTGCCAATGAGGCCGGCTGCTTCTTGCTAGAGGCACAGCTGGCTTCTGGAGGCCCACCCGCCGCCCCCGTCAGGGCAACAGGCTTCCGCCCCGCCCCGCCCCGTGTTGGCGAGGGAAAGGGTCCGGCATGATTCCTTGCCCTTTGGACCACACCCCTGTTGACCCGTCGGCCCAGCGTCCAGCAGCCCCTGCGGTGGACCAAGTGAATGCCTTCACGTGTCCAAGCTGGGAGAGGAACTGAGTGCAGGGATGCCTCAAGGGGCCCCTCCGCTCAGCTCTGGTGGGAGATCCTGGAGAGATGCAAATGTGGCAGACGGGGCTGGGGGGGGCACTCCCACATTTTGGCCGAATCTGTGTCCCAAATAAACAGCTGCGGAGGAGAAAGCTGGCAGAATCCTCCCCAGAGAGCAGGGCCGTTCTCCATACCCTTCTCCACAGAAATGGATCTCGAGGGGACGTGCCTGTCTAGGTCTCTGACTTGGCAAGGCAGAGCCAGCAGAAGGCGCCCCCAGCCTAGGTGGCCTGCTGGAGCGGGGAGCAGTCAGGAAGGGGCATTCACAGAACCATCCCGAGTCGGGCTGAAGGCAGGAGTGGGCGAGACCCCAGGGCCCTCTTCCCAGGAGGCTTCAGCAGGCACAGGCAGCTGAGTGAGGAGGGGGATTTCCCCGCATCCCCATCCCCATCCCCAGGATGTTGAGAGTGTCATCAAGCCATCTGCCTCTTCCACCCATCTAGGCCAAAGATGGACCAAAGCACCCCCTCCGAGCTGCTGTTTTAGCGGTCCTCGGCTCGGCTCGGCTCGCCAGCCTTTCTTCTCCGCCCTCTTGGTGGGTGCGGCTCTTTGTCCCGGACTGGGAGCTTTGTCCCCAGCTGAATCAGTCCCCGGATCCCCCCTTCCCCTCAATCTTTACATTGATGCAACAAGAGTTGCTCTCCATCTGGCTGCAGGTGCCCCCTCTCCCTTTTCGATTCTGTGAGTCCTCCTGGGGTCTTGCTGGGCCTTCTCCAGAGCAGAACCCTCCCCTTCAGACCAGCAAGCCAGGCCTGTTTCCCACTCCCCTGGTTCTGCGCTCCAAAGGGAGGCGCTTGCGCGCTCTCTCTCTCTCATCCCAGCCTTAACCCCTCCTCTGACATGCACGGTGCTACCACAAGAGCTGGACAGTCCATGAACCCCGGGCCACTCCTGCCCCTCTGGCTGCTCCATCCTTGGTGCCACGTTGACTCTGCTCTGGCCCCGAGAGGAGGCCGCAGCAGCCTTTGCCCTTCCGCAGCTCTTCCCAGCTCTTCTGTCTGCTGTGTCACATGATGCGGCAGCAGCCACATGGGCTTCCCTGTCCATGTCTGGCCCCTCGCAGCATTGCAGGCCCACAAGCCCCACAGCCGCCCTCCTCCCCTGCCCCCAGAACAGGCTGGAAGCCCTGTCAGTGGACGTGAGCGGGGCAGATCTGGGTCAGGGGGAGAAGGAACAGGGCAGGGCGTGTGCCGGATTTCCCTCTTCTGCACAGTGGTGAAAGAAGAGCCATGTTCCCTGTTATGTAACGGGGATTCCCAGTTGTTGACTACAACTCCCAGCATCCCCAGCTGCAGTGCCCTTTGGCTGGGGATTGGGGGAGCTGGAGTCAGCAAAATCTGGGGATCCCTCTTACAGGGAACACTGACTGGGTCAGGGGGAGAAGGAACGGGGGGGGGGTCTCTCTCTTCTGGACTTGCTGGGAGGCGATTCAGGAGTGTCATTTGTGCCAAATGATCCCTAGTGTGCCTCCTTCGGGACGGCCGCCCCTTGGCCGGGCTGTGCAGAACACTCTGGGGGGGACGCAGGAGGAAAGTGACGCGGATTCTGCTTGCTGCAGCGTGAGATGCTGACGAAGCGAAGGGCCCCTTCTCTGCCCAACAGCTGCTTGGCCAGGCAGGCAGAACCGCAGGCTTCCTGGGACTCCACTGTCCGGTGCTTGTGCCAAGGCAGCCAGCCCATTTCCTGCCCGGCACCAGAAAGGTCTGAGAAAATGGACTCTCTGGTGGGCTGGAGTGGAGGGAGAAGAGGGTGGCAGGCACCCTGTGCTCGGGCTGCACATCTTTGGCCCCCCAGCTGTCGCTGGACTACAACTCCCATACACCCCGACTATTGGCCACCATGGCTGGGGATGATGGGGATTGTAGTCCCACAACAGCTGGAGGGCCAGAGTCCTGCAGCCCTGCCCTGAGCCGAGGCAGACCGACGTGCCGAGAAGGCAGGCAGGCAGGCGGAGAGGGCAGCCGTGTCATTGCAGCGTAGGAATGCAAGTGTGTGTGGGAGGGGACGATGGGGGAGCAGAAGTTAAATCCCCCTCCCTCCCCCCAGTCCTCAACTCTCTCTTTCTCTCTTCATTTTTTAATTCTTTCTCTTTCTATGAACTAAATGCGTGACTGTAACTTGTAGATGTTTTTTGTATAGGATAAATATAAGTGCAACTTTAACATTAGCCGCTTGTCCTCCTCCATGCATTTGTCCTCCCCAAAAGAAAGCAAAGCACCCTTCCTGGACTCTTGCAAAGTGCTTTGTGCAGGAGAAGAGCCCCGGGAGGGGTCCGGTCCAGGGAAGGCCTGCCAGAAGGGGCTGCCCTGCCTTGCACGCCTGGCCTCCACCCTCAGGCCTGGGCGTGCACATGCTCTCCTCTCGGCCTGGACTTCCTCCAGCCTGGGGGGGGCATCAGCTGTTTCCCCAAACCTTGCTTAGAAGGCTGACTTAGAAGGGAGAGGAAAGGCGCTGGGCTAGTCTCTCCCTCCCTCAGAACAAGGTTGCAGGCCCGTCGCCTACCTAAATGTTTAGGGGGAACTGCCAAAAAAAGGGGGGGGGCAGCTTGTCTGGCCCCTTCAGTCCTAAGTGCAAGCAACATTCAGTTATTTAAAATGTATTTGTTTTTAACAAAAAGTGGAGGGGGGCGGATTTAAGGGGCATCAGGCCCACCCTAGCCTATGGCTATGAGTCAGGCAGGGTGCACTTGTATGTGGCCCCAGCCCTTTCCCCAAGTCCCCGTCAGCCTGGCACAGCATCTGCTGCTGCCTTTCTGGTTCCAGCCGACTTGCAGCCTCAGGACAGCACCAGGGAGTGAGAGGGGATCTGGTCAGCGGGGGTCAGAGAAGTGGCACCTGCCAGAAGTCCCTCTTCGGCCTGCCTCCCTTGGCATCCGGCCACTCAGTTTGTTTAACTTGCTCCGGGGGCTTTTCGTTCTCCGTTGGCGCTGTTCTCTCACAAGGAGAAGAGGACCCGTCTCCTTCCCCTACAGGTGCAAGCAAGGAAGGCGGAGCTGAGCCAGGCTCCTCCCATGCCTGAGTACCCCAGGTGGATGCCTGCAGCAGGGCTTTCTGGGAAGGCGCAGGGCTTCCACAGGCTCCGCCCAGCACAGGTGCCAACTCCAACACTCTCTTTGCCAAACTCTGTTTTAAAGGAGTTCCTTTCCAAGGTTGACTTCTTTTTAAAAAAAAATTATTTAGCCAGGTTAAAAATGCATCGATTCATGCTTTTTTTAAAACAAAGAGAAACGCCAGCCACATGGGGTATTTTGTGCTTTTGATTTATCTCTCTCTCTAGTTTATTGTTCTCACTTGCCAAATTCTGATATTGTTGCCAAAAGCAAACTCAAGGTTTGTAAAGATTGTATTTTAGGAAAGTAAAATCCGTGTCCGTAATGTAGGCTTGATCATCTTTTCTCTCTAGTTTCTGTTTTTCTTTTTTTATTCTTCTTTTGGAATTTCTCCATTTTTTCCAGTGTGCCATAGACCAATTTCTTGCACAGTGTTTAATATTTTGTGGAATTGCTGTTTAAAAAAAAGTGAATTGATAATGCAATGAATTAAAAACTCACTTTTGCTGGATCTTGGGTTTGTTCTTCTTGCTGGCTCGCAGTCTCCTTCATGCTTGTTCCCACATGCTCTGTGGCCACAGGATGGCTATTTTCCAAAGATCTGGGATGTTTTAGGGGGAGGGGTTCCCAACCTTTTTTAATAAGGTACGCCATCTTTTTAATAAGTGTACGCCATCTGTTGCAAATCTTCAGTTCAGGTAATCCATAGAGATTTTGAGAGAGAGAGAGAGAGAGAGAGAGAATAGTTAAATACAGATTTAATTAATACAAATTAGTACAAATTTAAATATTACAGTTAGGAGACAGAGTCACAGTTTACATCCAGACCAAGTTATTCACAAGTACTCTGTAAAACTTTGTTGGGTTCAGCAATATTTAAGAGACATAAAATGTAGTTAATAAAAATCAATAAAATATATCAATATATCACAACAAGGATCATGAAAAATGAACAAGAAGACCTCATAATAGTGATCCAAGTGGATCCAATTAAGAGAATTAGATCCATCAGATGATTTATTTCCAAAGGTACTATACTGTCAAAGGATGGGAGAAGTATAGATAAATATTCCCATGTGATTGCAGTATCATGTATTGATTGAGACATGAAATATCCAGCCCGTCTTGTGATATTGCCAAACGTGTTCCAACTAACCTCAGTCTTATTCAGTGGCAATTATTAAAAAATTCTCACTTCTTCTAGTGGTCTCCAGTCCAATGACGGGGATTAAACTGGCAATTGCTTCTCTCTTCATTGCCACTTGAGAAGACTGAAGTTAGTCAAAACACATTTGGCAATATTGCAAGATAGGCTGGATATTTCATCTCTCAGTCAATACGTGCTACTGCAATCACACGAGAATATTTGTCTATACTTCTGCCATCCATTGATTGTATGGTACTTTGGAAATAAATCATTGGATCTAATTCTCATAATTGGACATGTAGTTATCATTGTTATGAAGTTGTATAGTGATCACTATTATGAGGTCTTATTGTTCATTTTTCATGAACCTTGTGATATATTTATATATTTTATTAACCGTAACTACACTTTATTTAACTAGGATAGCTTTCAAATATATAGTTTCATTATTGGTATTATATTAAAACATTAACATATAGTGCTTGGATTCTCTGTTGATATCATGAGTACTCCGTTGCAGGAAATACCTCTCAGAAATGCCAACTGGCAGGCCCTGATTTGCACTTGGCATGCAAGTGTCCCTCGCGGCTCGTGTAAGAGCCAGGCTGGAAGCCAAAGGCCAGCAAAACATTACGTGGTTTCCTGGAACATCAAGGAGTCACAGGGAGTTTGGGGGGAATTTGGAGCAGCTGGCCAGCAGCCATGTTACAGCCAGAGTGTCTAGGAAGCACGCGTTTCATCGACATTCCTGGAATAATTCTGATTTTTAACATTTTTTTGTTATGCTTTTGTCTACTGTCTGTAGTCTTTGAGCTGGAAACATTACTCAAGCGTAAGCAGGCAGTTGTGGCTTGGATAAATTAAGCCCCAGGGGGCCCAGGTCTGCTCTCCCTCCCCGCTTCCAAGTTTCCCACTCAAAGGCCGTTAGGTCTACTTGATCGCTCCACTCCTTCCAGACATATCTTGGCTTAGAAATGAGGGCTGCACAATTTGGGCCCTCCAGCAGCTTTTGGACTACAATTCCCATCATCCCCAGCCACAGTGGCCAGTAGTCAAGGATTGTGGGAGTTGTAGTCCAACTTCTGCTGAAGGGCCAAAGTTGTGCAACTCTGGCTTAGAATGGACCATTATAGGGTGATGGAAACAGGGATGTTTCTGAGAAGCACAGAACCCCTGCTTTAACTTGAGCCATTCATGAGGGTGAATGACCAGCCTACGCAGATGGCCAGATAATAACTAGCCTGCGCTGGTTTGACAGTGAGGGTGGGGGAGAGTTCCTAGTCTATTATGGGGGCAGAACTCAACACTGCAGAGAGGGACGGGTGCTGCTGTGAATTTGGAAGCCCGGTCTGAGACCATTCCCTTTTGGAAATGAATGCTGGCAATTCCTATTCAAGGGAAGGAGGCCATTCGTATTCAGTAATTGGCAATGCTATATTCTGGCACTCTTCATGCCTCTGCCCCAAGCACTGGTGCTCTAGGTCAGGGCTTCTTAACCTTGGGCCCCCAGATGTTGTTGGACTACAACTCCCAGAATCCTCAGCTGCAATGGCTTTTGCTTGGGGGTTATGGGAGTTGTAGACCGACAACATCTGGGGGCCCAAGGTTAAGAAACCCTGCTCTAGGTGACCATCATAAGAACATAACATAAGAACAGCCCTGCTGGATCAGGCCCAAGGAGGCCCATCTAGTCCAGCATCCTGTTTCACATAGTGGCCTACCAGATGTCAATGGAAGCCACAGGCAGGAGTTGAGGGGATGCCCTCTCTCCTGCCATTACTCCCCTGCAACTGGGACTCAGCGGCATCCTGCCTTTGAGGCTGGAGGTGGCCTATAGTCCTCAGACAGGTAAGGCTAGGTAACCCTCGAGGTCTTCCTAGTGGACAGGCCAGCCCTGTTTCTCAGATAAGTTTGAAACAAGAACCAGGAGCCAGCCTGAAGGCCTCAGCTGGCTGGCCAGCTGCCTTGACAGGAACAGAGGAAGCTGCCTTGTACGGAGTCAGGCCATTGGTCCATCTAGCTCAGGATGGACTGCAGAGACCTGTGGGCAGGAGTCGCTCTCGGCCCTATCTTGGAGATGCCCGGGAGGGAACTGGCAAGCGTGCTAGAGAGCTGCAATCATGCGGCTGCTGCTCTTCCCGGAGCGGCCCCATCCCCTAAGGGGACTAGCTTGCAGCTCTCACTTCGAGTCACCCATGCAAATGCAAAACAAGGTAGACCTTGCTTAGCAACTGGCACCATCCATGCTTATTCCCCCCAAGACCAGCTCTCCTCTGAGTCCCCTGTTCTCTTTTGCTTTGTGCAAAGGAAGCCTCCGTTGAGGCCACAGGCTCAAGGCCAGCAGAAAAAGAGCTCTCCAGCTGCTGCCTCCTACACAGACACACTGTGCAACTTTATGCACAGAAGCAAGCCCCTGGGCGCCGTGGCCGCAAGGGAGGCTGCCCTTCTTCCCCGCCTCCCACCACCTCCAGCCTGTCTCCAGGTCAGGGTGCAGGGGGAGAGTTGAGTGCCTGCCCGGCCTCTGTGCCCGGCTCGTGCGCCAGGAGCCCTGTCCATCCCGAGAGCCGCTTGGAAACTTGTGGCTGGTGGAACAAAGTTCAGCCCAGGCGGCGGCGGCTCCTATAAATAACCCTCTGTCTTGTTCCTGCCAGAGCTATTTTTAGCTCCTCTGTAGCTATAATTACCCTCTCCCTGCCACTGGCTGTGCTGCTGTTGCCGGAGGAGACCAGGTTAGAAAGTGACCCCAAAGATGCTGGCCAGGGGCTGCAGGAATCGAGCCTTCATGTCTTGGAGACATGAGGAGAGCTGGTCTTGGGGGAGTGAGCATGAATTGCCCCCTTTGCTAAGCAGGGTCCACCTTGGTTTGTATTTAGATGGGAGATTGCATGTGAGCGCTGTAAGATATTAAGGGATGGGGGTCCAGTGCAAAACATACAACACCCAATTATAATAAATGCAGGGGGGAACCATGCACAATGACCATTCAACATTACATAGGAACATAGGAAGCTGCCAGTTACTGAGTCAGACCATTGGTCTATCTCGCTCAGTATTGTCTTCACAGACTGGCAGCGGCTTCTCCAAGGTTGCAGGCAGGAATTGCTCTCAGCCCTATCTTGGAGATGCTTCCAGGGAGGGAACTTGGAACCTTCTGCTCTTCCCAGAGTGGCTGCTCCATCCCTTGAGGGAAATATCTTCCAGTGCTCACACTTCTGGTCTCCCATTCATATGCAACTAGGGAGACCCTGCTTAGCTAAGCGGACAAGTCATGCTTGCTACCACAAGACCAGCTCTTCTCTCTTTATATTCTGCTTTGCACTCCCAAAAATGGTTCTCAGGATGGTTGATGCAGCAAGAAAGAATGAGAAGATGCATGGGCACCTGCAGGGGAAGCAAAGGCTTCTGGGACTTTTTTGGGGGGGGCAGGCGGGGTGGGGGGAAGAACGCCATGCTCTAGATCCCTTTTGGCACGCCATGCTCCAGATCCCTTTTCGCTGCTGCCACCATTTTCCAGAGCTGAGGTAAGTCAAGTGGTGTATCCTCCCTCCCTCCTTTCTTCCTCTTGCATGGCCACACACACAGCCCGGAAGTGGAGTGAGTGAACCCGCGTCCTTCCTGCCTGCCTGCCTGCCTTGCTTGCTGACTGGAGCGCCCGGCACATGAAGTTGCCAACAGCACTGCCTGCCCCCCTTTGTGACCTGGGGTGGCGTGGGGGAAAGGGTGCTGGGACAGGTGCAGGATCAATCAGAATGCCTCCCCTTGCCCCCCCCCCCGCTCTGGACACCCATGAAAAGATGGCTCCCCTGAGAGGGATGCTATGCTTTTTTTGAGCAGGGCCAGTTGCTAAAACAGAAAAGCACCCACTTGGCAAGGTGGCTTTTCAGCCCAGTTCTCAAAGGAGCAAGCTGACTAAAATGAGGCATCACTAGATTGGCCTTTGGAAGCACCCCCTTGAAAGCCCAGCATGGCCACTGAGGGGGCAGGAGCCCCCCAAGGCAGTGTCAGGGGAGGGGGGAGGAAGAAATCAGGGGGGGGAGCTGGAAAAGGGACCCATGCTGCGGAGAGTGGCCGGCCGGCCTTCTATGTGGAGCAGAGTGTAACAGAGCGGAAGCTGGGCTTGTTAACTTTATTGACCAAAGTTACTAAGGTCTGTTGCTTAACTCTTACCAACTTATAAACAGCAGGCCTGCTCTGAGTGGAAGGTCATCCTAACAGAAACATAACAAGCCTCCAGTCAGACATACCAGCTGACCAATCAGGCTACAGAAGGGATGACTGACACCAGCATTCTAAACTTTCTCCCAGGACTAAACACAGAGATACACACAATACATCCGAAGCAAGAACAAAGACCACGTAGATACACATCAGTCCCAACGCTATGGGGTAGGGTTGCTGATATTAAGTTGGCCAAAACTGGGACTCAGGGGGCGGGGCCACCTGGGGCAGGACTTGGCCCCATGTTCAAAGGGTGTAGCCAGGCCCTCTGGAGCCCAACTCAGGCTGCCAGGAGCACTTACCTGGCGGTGGTGGAGTGGCTGCTGTGTGGGTGTGGAGGGGTGGACAGCGGCAAGAGCTCCGCCCACCTCCCAGACCCAAACCTTGACAGGTGAGATCAGGGCAGACACGCTGGAAGCAGGCAGGAGAGACGGCGGCAAAGGAGTTTCTCCCTCGGGCCCACCTTTCTCCCCAATGTGCACGATGATTATTTTATTTATTATTTATTTATTTAGCACATTTCTATACCGCCCTAACCCAAGGTCTCATGGCAGTTCACAACAAAAAAATACTAAAAACAATTTAAAACAAATAATAAACAATCAAAAGTTTAGAAAATTAAAAGTTAACAAGATAAAAAGATAAAAAGCTTGGGTAAAAAGATAAGTCTTTGGACCCCTTTTAAAAGCCACTAGAGATGGGGAGACTCTTATTCCCATGGGAAGTGCGTTCCAAAGTCTCGGGGCGACAACAGAGAAGGCCCGCCCCTGGGTGGCCACCAAATAACATGAAGGTAGCCACAGACGAGCCTCCCCTGATGTAGTGGACGATGGGGTTGGGGATCATGCAGAAGAAGACGCTCTCTGTGTGTGCAGAGGCCTGAAATTGGCCCAATCTGCATCATTTGGTAGGAAGGCGGGCCCGGGGGAGGAGCTGCATTGCTGCCGTCTCTCCCACCTGCCTCCAGCGCATCTGCCCCGACCTCACCTGTCAGGGTTTGGTAGGCGGGCAGAGCTCTCGCCACCGTCCCTGCTGCGCCCCTGTCACCAGTGGCAGCTTTAAAAAACTTTTTTTAAAAAAAATTTTCTGAACAGTTTTTTAAAAAGTCAAAACACGGGAGAAATTGAGTCCCAAATGGGACAAGCATTTTGCTCTCAGAAATAGGGACATCCTGCGCAATACAGGTCAGTTGGCAGCCCTAGTATGGAGCCGGTGAGCAGGCTGTCATCCTGCCAAACTGAATATTTAAAAGGTATATTTATGCAAATATGCATTAGCAGAAACATTTCAACACTCAACATATTCTTTCCCCACTTCACCCTCTGTCTCTAAACAGGATTGCGGGGGGGGGGGGGTATGCTGCAGAGCGCCTCTGCCAGTAACCTGCCTCCAGAGGATTGGAGGCAGGAACTGGAGATCTATTACAGAGCTACAGGCAGGAGGTGCTGGTTGGGGAACTGGCTGTAGGGCTCTGCGGCTTCTCTCTGGCTCCAAAGGCCTGTCCTCGGCTGCCCTGGAGGGCACGCCCGGGACAGGGACAGCACGCTTGGCACGCCCTCTCTTTCCGCCTGGGTAAGACACAGGCAGCAAAATGCAAGCTGCAAATCCTACATTGTTCCAGTGGCAATCCCAGCCACAGAGTTAGGGAGAGGTTTGGGGTGTTCTCCTCCTTCATCGCTTCCATATAAAAGCATGACTTAAGGTGTGTCTGGACCAGCCAGTTTCCACAGGATACCTGCAGGGGTATTCCTGTGCCCCACCCAATGCACGCAGCTTGTGCACTTAGCCCAGGAGTGTTTCCATGTCATGTAGGGATGTAGTGCTATGCCTGTGTTGACATGGCATCATCCATTCCACGGCACTTTACCAGATGAGAGAGCAGGTCTCTGCCCCAAAGAGCTCACAGTCTTGATATAGACATCTGGAGTGGGCTATGCAATTATATGGAGCCCACACCTGATCAACTTCCTCATACACTTGATTATTCAATCAGATTATTCCCCACAGTGCATTGAACATATTGTGCAAATAAGTGTATATACATACACTGAACACAGATTGTACATGCATTGAACATAACATGTGAACAAGGCTTATGAGTCATATGAAATACTTTATATTTCAGCATACTGGAAATCTTTACATCTATTCTCATTCATAGATTGATATAAACATATTTAGAACATTGTAGTACTTACAAAATCCACTTATTTTAGAGGATCAGGTATTGAATTAAAAATCAGACAAATTTGTGCAATGATGAATCTTGTTCATTACTTTTTGGAATTCAAAATGTGATACACTCCCTTACTTTTGTTTGTTTTTCTTTGTTATTAAAATTTACAAAAAGGCTAAGAAATTTGAAAAAATAGAGCATGCCATCATATGCCGTGGACTTGCCCTAAAATCCGATCATTTCATGCTCAAATTATTATTTCATGTATTAAATGTAGTGGAGGGTCACAGAGTGGAAACTGAGACTTTTTAACTTTATTGAACAAAGTTACTAAGATTTATTACTTAGCTATTACCAAATTATAAACAGCAGTCCTACTCTGAGTGAAAGATCCTCCTAATAGAAAAATAACAAGCGTCCAGTCAGACATACCAACTGACCAATCAGGCTACAGAACTGATGACTGACATGAGCATTCTAAATTCTACTGTAAGCCTATTTACAAATATACATACAATACATCCATGGCAAGAACAAAGGCAATGCATACTGTTCTGAAAACATCTGGTAGGGTACAATGCTTGACAAATTTCATCTCAAATTAAATGCAATATTAATACCAAACACAAGGACAGCACTTTTAGAGAAACAACTCCCCTTTATTACTGTCACAGATGCATAAAAAGATATAAACACCAGCCCAGAGAGTTAAAGTTATAGGTACATATTTTGTAATCTACAAGTACTGGAATAGCCTGTTGATCACCTTTGAAGATCATCATAGCTCCAAACGGATGTCAGTTGCATCTCCTTGCGAAATGTGACGAATGAATGAACCTATGCAAAATTATGTTCTTGATTTTAAAAACCTTTTACATTTGCAATTTTTAAAAAATTGAAAGCCTCAATAAAGGAGGAGAGCGAGTCTTGAGGTAGCAAGCATGAATGGCCCCCTTTACTAAGCAGAGTCTGTCATGGTTTTCATTTGGATGGGTGACTACATGTAAGTACTGTCTGCTGCAAGATATTCCCCTTAGGGGATGGTGTTGTCGCTCGGAGGTAGAGTATGTGCTTGCATGCAGAAGGTCCCAGGTTTTTCTGGCAGCATCTCCAGGTAGGGTTGGGGGGAGAAATCCTGCTTGAAACTTTGGAGAGCTGCTGCCAGTCAGTGTAGACAAGACTGAGCTAGATGGGCCAAGAATCTGACTCAGTATAAGGCAGCTCCCTGTGTCCCTAAACAACAAAAGCAAAGCAGTTAAACACAAGCAATTCATCAAATATAACCAGATAAATTAAAAAGGATGCTGTCAAAGGACCTCTGCCCTTTTACTCTTGGATCTGCTGTTCAGTCAAGTCTGTCATGTGCTCTTGTCACCCCCCACACCCAAGTGCCCCCATGGACCTCAGCAAGCCAGCCTCCCCCCACCCCGCTGGTCCCGCTGTGGAAAATTGCCTCCCTGGCTCTACACACGTGTCTTGGCAGGTGGGACTGGAGCGTGGCCAAAGGCCCACGAGTTGGGGGGTCTGCTTTTGTTTGGGTGGATCAGCCCAAGAGAGATAGGGGAGTCCGCCTCTCCCCAGGCCAGCCCTTCCCTTCGCTGGGCAGGAAGGCCACGCCACACATTTCCCCCACCGCCCCCTCCACCTTTCCTTTTCATCCCAGTTGTTTCTCTGGAAATTTGCCAGCTTGGGGGGGGGGGCCCTGCAGCAGATGGAGCCTTGGAGCCAGCCGCCTGGTTCTGCGATTGTTTTGCTAATCCTCACGCCCATCATCACTCAGCGACTTGTGCCCAGTCATGGTGTCACTGGGAAAGAGGGCTGGACTGGGAAATGGCAGGGCCCAGCCCGGGAAATGGCAGAGAAAGGTCACGAGCAACATCTCTGCAAAGCGGACCGAGCTGCCTGTAGAATCAGAGGGTGAAGCCGTCAAGGACTGTCTCTCCACACACACACACACACAGACATATGTCCCTGCCCCAAAAACAAGACTAGCTGCCCTCAGGCTTCACCTGACTGCAGAGAGAGACACCCCCTGAAAAGGTAACAGGCCCAGGTGGCTCTAGAAAGTGAGTGCAGTTGCATGATGTTCCAGAGGAGAGCCAACCTTTGCCCCAGTCCAAACCTGGAAACCCTCCAAAATGTTCCTGGCTGGGTGGGCATCCAACTGGCCCAGCTAAGCGGGAGTGGGGGGGGGGTGTCCATGTGATTTTTGATCACGTGCCCATTTGGTTTGGCTTGGTTTGCTCCCACGTCAGTGCTTTTCACTTGGGATGACTGTCGCTCAGAGGCGGAGCTTCTGCTCCGCTTGCAGAAGGCCGCCGGTTCAATTCCCGGTTCGATTCTCCAGATCGGGCTGAGAAATCACCTTCTCCGCTAAGACCCTGGAGAGCAGCTGCCAGTCAGAGCAGATAGTCGTGAGCTAGATGGACCAAGGGTATGACTCAGTGTGAGGCAGCTTCCCGTGTTCCTCATGAACACAGCCAGAGCCCTGTGCAGGGGTGTAACTACTATTAGGCAAGGGGAAGCGGCTGCCTGGGGGCCCCCATGCCTCGAGGCACCCCCCAGGCAAGTCACATGACTATATATTATGAAGTGTGTGTGTGTGTATCAGCGAGGGGCCCATTTTAAAATCTTGTCTCTGGGTCCACTCTGGCCTTGTTATGCCCCGGCCCTGTGGAAGAGCATCGGCTTTGCCTGCAGAAGGGTCCCCAGTTCAATCCCTGGCAGGAGCTCCAGGGAGGGACCCTTCTCTGCCTGAAACCCTGGAGATCCTGTTCTAGGTTCACTTACATCGGCCCACAGAGGAAGCTGCATTCTGCCCAGAGGCGGATTAACGTAGTAGCAAATGTAGCATTTGCTACGGGCCCCGTGTTTTTGAGGGTCCTGCACACCAGGCTTCCAACTGGGAATTAAAGTTAAAACTTTACCTGTTTTATTTGGTCCATATTAGATAAAATATCCCTTTCCTGCTAAATGTGCCTTTTAAGAGAAGGCCCAGCACAGCATTTGTCCAGTGGCTGTTGCTGGTGCCTATCACATTTTTCTTTTTCGAGTGTGAGCCCTTTGGAGACTGAGAATCATCTGGCCACTCTTTATTTTTCTATGTAAACCACTTTGAAAATTTTGATTGAAAAACGGTATATAAACGTTCACTGTTGTTGTAGTAAGTGTGAGTTTGTGGCTTGGTCTCCCAAACTCCAAAATATAGCAAATGAAAAAAAATTGAATTACTTTACTATGCAAGTAAATAATTTATGTTTTAATATTTATGTGCATTTTTTTAAAAATGTAGGGCCCCTTTATAACATTTGCTACAGGCCCCGCACTGGCTTAATCCGGCCCTGCTTCTGCCAAGTCAGACCATTGGACCATCGACCTCCGTCTTGGCTACTCTGCCTGGCAGTGGCCTCTCCGAGGTTTCCGGCAAGCATCGAATGTCAGGTTTGCCACGCTGACCCCTCACATGACCACTAGGCATGCTCACCAGCCCGGTGAGCCTCAGGGACAGGGCACGGGGCGGGGGCGGGGGAGTGCACACTCCACACTGAACTGGGGGGTGCTATGGGGTAGCAGCGACAGTCTTATGGATTTTAAAAGGGATCATCTCCTTTCTCACGGCCCAACTGCCATGCAGAGGGCAGTTACTGACAATGGGGGTGGCGGTGTCCACCCCATGCCCCCCCCCAATAATTGGTGCCCCAGGTTTGCCTAGTGGATGTGCCGACTCTGGTTGAAGCTGTTGTTGTTCTCCAACTTTTCAGTCTGAACTGCTCAAGAGCACAAACCTTGGAGTGAATCTCCTTTGCTAAGCAGGATCCACTCTGGTTTGCATTTGAATGGGTGACTACATCGGAGCACTGTAAGATATTTCCCTTAGGGGGTGCGGTGACTCTGGGAAGAGCATCTGCATGCTTGCATGCAGAAGGTCCCAAGTTCCCTCCCTGGCATTTCAAGATAGAGCTCAGAGAGACCTCTGCCTGAAACCTTGAGTGCTGCTGCCAGTCTGGGTAGACAATACTGAGCTAGATGGACCAATGGTCTGACTCGGTACATGGCAGCTTCCTATGTTCCATTTAAATGCATGGGAGAGGCACAGAAGCAGCGGAGTAGTTCTTATGTGTTCTTTATTGAAACATGATTAACGTGAGCTATCTACTTAGAAAAAGAGGTTCAAAAAATATAAACACAGCCACCCTGTGCCCTAAGGTAAGACTAACAGGCATACACATATGAGCGGAGCTTGGTCTAAAGATAAAGAAGAAATATCTCTGTTTAAAAACAAACAAGACATGTCAATAAACCTAGCACAGGCAGCAACCCAACTGGACCTGTTTGTGCAGGATTTCCCAGGAAACGGCGGCCTTTATCTTCATTGAGGTTGCAGAGTGTTGGAGAGTTCTTGCTGTGCAGGTCAGTTTAAACAAAGTGGATTGCCCAAATAGCCAAACACATCCTTAAGATGAAGATTGTAAAATTGTAAAGGCTGACACCAACACTTTCAGCTGAGCCCAGTAGCAAACGGCAGCTGATAGAGCTGATGTCAAATTGGTATCATATAGGCTGAGCATCTTACAAAGCAGTGTTTTGCATCTAGTGCAGTTTCTGAACAGTCTTCAAGGCAGGCCCCAGATCGAGTGCATGGCAGTAGTCAAGCCTGGAGGGACCCAAGATGCGGATAAGAGAAACAGGAACAAGCTTCCATCTCAGGCAGACTTGTCCACATGTTAAAGATCTTTTGGCTGAATAGAAGTTAAGCAATTAAAAGCCTTCTCAGATTAGTTGGTCACTAGGATCCTTTAATACTTTGATTGGCATAGGTCCCAAAACAAAAAGGCACTGAGAACTGTTATGCGGCATGGCCATGGCTGCTGGAATGCTTTACACTGCGCGTCGGAGGGAATGTGGAATTCCCCCCGCTGAAGATGAGCGTGTACGACAACCGGCCGCTCCCGCCCCTTTGGCTGCTAGGGCAAAAGCAACAGACAAAAATGCCCATTTGTTAACTGGAAGTGGGCGGTGCTCTGTGGAGCCCTGGAGGAGCAAAGCACACCTGCCCACTCATGTTTTACCATGCGCTGGATTTTCTGTCAGATGCACATGCATTCAATCGTCCGCAGATCTGATTTTCATGGTTTTAAAAATTGCAGCGGCGGTCATGGGAGACCAATTTGGGAGGCTGGAAGGGGAACGGCCCGACGGAAGGGCTGCGGTGTCTCTGTCTCAGCCCTACTGATGTGCAGGAGGCCTCCTGCCTAGCAGCTCTCTTGGGCGCATGGCCCTGTGGCTGGATGCCAGGTCACTTGGCGGTGGGGGGGGACCACTCCCCGATCTTGCTGGTCTGTGCAGGCACACAAGATAAGAGCAGGCCAAGGGCCAGAGGCCGGTCAGAACGCCCCATTCTCGGCACAGCATGCGCTGTCCTCGGCAAAGGTTTGCAAATGAAAACAGGGAACACTCCAGTTCCAGACCCAGGAGTGCTTCACCCACCCACTGCTCCCACCGTCGCCTCAGGGCTGCATGTGCTCAGCATCAGCCTGCCCCCTCCATGGCGTTCCAAGCAAAGCACATCTCCGAAGCCAGGGCTTCCCAATAGGGGGTACTAATGCCCCGAGGAGGAGTACTTGACAGCTTCCAGGGCGTCCTCCGAGAGTCCTCCTGCCCACCCATTTTGCAGCCGTGCTGTTTGTTCCCCTTCTGATGATGGCCAGCCGGAAGCCGGTGTGTCCTCGGTGAAGTGTCCGCTGCAGAAGGGGAGGGAGGAGGGCGAAGAGCCTCTTCTTCTGCTCCTGATTGGCTGGCTATGGGCTGGTGCTCAGCATGCCCCTCCCCTCAGCCCAACTGGCAGGTTTCAGAAGAGACACACTGAGGACGCCCAGGGAAAGGAATGAGACAAGTCAACTGGTCCCGTGAATTTCAATGGGACTTTCAGTGGTCATTTCCATGACTTGCCATTTGGGCTGAGGGGAGGGGCATGCTGAGCACCAGCCCATAGCCAGCCAATCAGGAGTATTATTATTATTATTATTATTATTACATTTATATCCCGCTCTTCCTCCAAGGAGCCCAGAGCGGTGTACTACCTACTTAAGTTTCTCTTTCACAACAACCCTGTGAAGTAGGTGAGGCTGAGAGAGAAGTGACTGGCCCAGAGTCACCCAGCTAGTCTCATGGCTGAATGGGGATTTGAACTCGGGTCTCCCCAGTCCTAGTCCAGCACTCTAACCACTACACCACATAGAAGAAGAGAGTCTTCACCCTCCTCTCTCCCCTTCTGCAGCAGACACATCACCACTGAGGCCGCATCGCGGGGAGGTAACTTGCCTAGCGAGCAAGAGATTGCCGGTTCAAATCCCCGCTGGTATGTTTCCCAGACTATGGGAAACCCCTATATCAGGCAGCAGCGATAGAGGAAGGTGTTGAAAGGCATCATCTCATACTGCGCGGGAGGAGGCAATGGTCAACCCCTCCTGTATCCTACCAATAAAACCACATGGCTCTGTGGTCACCAGGAGTCGACACTGACTCGATGGCACAACTTGACCTTTTACTCATGAGTAACATAGTCTGGATGAAAGCCATGGCTGGTGTGTCCTGCCTCATAACTGTAACACTTAGATTTGAACACACACACGCAAACACACACATACAATCTCTGTGGAGTACCTGAGCTGAAGGTTTGCAACAGAAGGCGTACACTTTTTCTGTTGTTGTTTTTTAAGGTTGAGGACCCCTATTAAAGAATAAATAAAGACAATCTGTGTACATGAATGGACTCACTTCATAATGACAGAGAAAAGGGTTGGTCTACTAAGGAAGGGTCATCTACTAAGGGTCATCTATTTAGCACAGCTGCACAACCCTGGCCCTGCAGCAGCAGTTGGAATACAAACCACATAATCCCTCACCATAGTGGGCAACCGTCAGGGATGATGGGTGTTGTAGTCCAACAACAGCTGAGATGGGAGAAAGTGGGTCCATGTGCCATGGCAAGTCATCGATCCATCCCTGGCTCTGGTTGATGAAGCAGGTGGAAATGGAATGGCTTCTGTCGCTTGGAGGCTGTCACAGCTGGAGGACCCCAATGGAGTGCCTTTTGCTTCTGTCTTTCTGTCCACACTGGGCGTTCCCTGTAATAGGGATTCCCAGTTGTAGTCAATTGTTGTTGACTACAGTTCCCATCATCCCCAGCTGCAATGGCCTTTGGCTGGGGTTGCTGGGAATTGTAGTCAACAACATCTGGGAATCCCTGTTCCAGGGAACACTAGTCACACTGAGCCAGCATGGGGTTGTGGTTGTAGGACCGGGAGGATCTGAGTTCAAATTCCGCTTCAGCCATGAAACTCACTAAGTGGCTCTGGGCCAGTCACTTCTCTCTCAACCTAACCTACCTCACAGGCTTGTTGTAAGGATAAACAGAACCATGCACACTGCTCTGGGCTCCATGGAAGAAGAGTGGGATACAAAGAAATAACATGAAATGGCGGCTGCTTCTGAGTTGGTGCTTCTGAGCATGTGCAAAGTGCCATCCCCCTGAGCAACACCGTACAATATATTCAAAGCTCCTGGGTCAATGTGCTTCTGCACATAAATAGAGTACCTTGGATAGGGAACAAAATGACTCTTTTCTCCTTGTGCAGAGCAATGGCATTGCGTTCTCTTTAAACAAGAATAATGTTGTATGGAAAGTTGGAAAGTGACCAAAAGGCAATTGACACTACTGTCTTTTTGATTCAGACGTGATGTTTCCCGATGTGGCTACTGACCAGGAGGAGGAGATTTCAGATCACAGATTCTGGCCAGCTTTAGGGGTTTTGGTGTCCTAGGCAAAGTGTGACCACACAGCTGAGACAAGAAATGCAGAGCCCTAGCTTTCACTGGAGTCATGCAGGGGGCTCACTCGCCCAGTTGAATGACTAGCCCACACTGGTTTGAGGATGCAGTGCTGCTGCTATATTCTGGCACTGTTTATGAGCCCCCCCACTACCACCACCACCACCACCACCACCAAGAATGGTGCCCTAAGTAACTGCCTATGCCTGCCTAGTGGAGAGGCTGACCCTGAAATACATGCATTATCAGGTAACACTTGCAGGTGGCTGGTGCCATTTTGCACGAGGCATTCCTCATTCTCTTTCAGGCAGGGCGGAACGCCTCAGAGAGTGCCTGCTGAGACAGCCGTGCATGATCATGCAGTGCCAGTGGGTGGGTGGTCCCTTAGTCCCATCTCAGAAGAGGCCTTCCCCTTCCCCTTACATGAACAGGAGGGAAAGCCTCTTCCCAGATTATGCCTGCTATAACCCATGTGCATCATCTAACAAATGCACCTTAAGCGTCAGAACAAATGCACTTACTCATACGAATTCTGCAGATGTAATGGATTCATTTCCAGGCCTTTGGCACATCTCCCTCGACTTCATCCCCTCCTGAAGCTACAAGTAACTGTTACTGGAAAGAATTGCATCACCTCCCCCTGTTCACCGGGTCTCCAGCTCCCTCCCTCCGCTGTCTCCTTTGTGCTCTTTTTCAGATTGTAAATGCCTCAAGGCCGAGGCATGCCCTCTTGGACTTTGCAAACCTCAGTCATCAATAGGAAAACTCCGATGACTGATCAACCCAGATTTCTTGACTCTATCTTTAAGTCAAAGGGCAGAGAAATCAAGGGGCCACCGCAAGATCTGGTCCACACAGCTGCTTGGCCTTGGGAGGCAGAGCTTTCCCGGCCTGCAGCATGCCTGCCTTGGCCTTTGGTTTGCCCTGCACACACACACGGCCGGCCGCCACTCTCCCCTGCCAGCCTCCAGAAGGGACTGCAGCAGGTGCGGAGGGAGTCCGCGATGCCGGGGCTCCCTGCACCGCTGCCAGCTCCTGACTCAGCCCCAGCTGCTGGTTTCGGCTGAGCTGGATCAGCAAGAGGTGAGGCTCACCTCCTCTCGGCTGACGGGGCAGATTGTGTGCCCCGGGCAGGACAAAAGCAGGCTTGCCCAGATATTGATCAGCCAACCCCAAACCATCACCCACAGCAGCAGCAGCAGCAGCAGCAGCAGCATTCTTTCCTGTCCTGTCCACAATGGGAAATGCTTTCTCTGGTTCTCCCACCCACTCTCCAAGCACCCTCCTTCTCTGCTGAAGGAGGCAGCAAAGAGGCACCTCACAAGCCCTGAGCCCAGCCGCTGGGACCTGTCTGGGGATGCCGCCAGGTGTGCAGAGGGGCAGGGGCTGCAGGCACTCGGCCCTGCCTCTGCCTGCTGGTCCTTGGGGACAAGCCACGGCAGGAGAGGGCAGCTGCCTTCTTGTCCTGCCTCCCAGTCATGCTTCGGTGTCTCCATCACAGGGTCTAGGCAAGTCAGCAGCACCATTCCCAGTGGCAGGGGCGGAGCCACCACTGAGTGGACAGGTTCAAAGAACCCGGGCTGCCAATGGAAAGGGCCGCTGGAGCCCGCGTTGCCTGTGATGTCACGCACAAAGGGAGAGTGGTCCAATCACCAGAAGGCCCGCCCTAGCCCTCCCAAACTCACTTCCAGGCAGCGCTTGCTGCTGGATCATGTTTATTTCCCTTCCTCTCCCTCGCTGGCAGGAGAGGAAGGGAAATAAATGCATCCGGCAGCAAGCGCTGCCTGGAAATGAGATCTGGAGGGCTGTTCAAGAAGGTTTTAAAAACCAGCCTGGCCTGTGGCATATCATGCTGCACTTTGGTGCTGGAAGATTGCTGCAACTCTGTTGCAAAAACTCTGTTTTTCTCCATGTGTGCATTGGGTTCTCTTTGGGTGATGTTATGTTTATTAATTATTATTATTATTATTACATTTATATCCCGCTCTTCCTCCAAGGAGCCCAGAGCGGTATACTACATACTTGAGTTTCTCTTTCACAACCACCCTGTGAAGTAGGTTAGGCTGAGAGAGAAGTGACGGGCCCAGAGTCACCCAGCTAGTTTCATGGCCGAATGGGGATTTGAACTCGGGTCTCCCCGGTCCTAGTCCAGCACTCTAACCACTACACTATGCTGGCTGGTATATGTTTACCATATACACATGGGATGAGAGCTGGTCCTGTGGAAGTGAGCATGAATTGTCTCCTTTGCTAAGCAGGGTCCACCTTGCTTTGCAGTTGGATGGGTGACTACATGTGAGCACTATAAGATACTAGGGGATCGGGCAAGAGGTGTTCACAGAAACCGATTTTGGCAGTTTGGTTTTAATTTGAGCCGAATTCAAAAAATGCCGCAAGCCGGTTCAAGTTGCACCGGCTCCAGTTTGGACCAAGGGTCGAACCAGGCAGAACCAGTTCAGAACCGATCCAATCCGGCTTGAGGGGGCATGCCTGTAAATAGGAATCCTGTGAGAATTCCCCTTTACAAGCAAAGGGGAGAACCCTACCTGTCTTTTAAAAACTACTGATGGGGATGGTGAGAGGGCACCTTGTCATCGGAGGCAGCAGTGGGGCTCCTCCAAACTCTGAACCAGGTCTGGCACTCCAGCATGGTCTGGTTCCAGACTCCACACATGCACAGAGGCCATTTGTGTGATGAAATGCACATCTTCACGCAAGTGGCTTTCATATATGTGTGCAGGTGACACGAATGCCCTTTGCACATGAACAGAGACTGGAACCAGGCTGCATGGGGGTGCCGGACCCAGTCCAGAGTTCAGAGGAGGCACACCGCTGCCGCTTCCGTCTCCAACAATGAGGTGCTCTCTTGCTACCCCATTAGGAGTTTTTTTTAAGGCAGGCAGCGTTCCCCCCTTTGCTTCTAAAGGGGAATCCTCACTGGATTCTTCTTTACAAACATGCCCCCTCGAACCACCGAACCAATTTCAAACCTTGGCATCATCTCCAAGATAGGGCTGAGAGAGACTCCTGCCTGCAACCTTGGAGAAGCCGCTACCGGTCAGTGTAAACAATACTGAGTTAGATGGCCCAAGGGTCTGACTCAGTATGTGGCAGCTTCCTATGTTGCTAAAGACAGCAGCCTTCACTCACCAAAGGTCCATCCTTTGTTTACAGTCTCGCCTGCTTCTCCCCACGTTGAGCTAATGGCTGAAAAAAACCTCTATTCATCATTTCCTGAAATGGTTTTCTCCTGTCCCATCCCTCCTGAACTGTTTGATTTCCTAACCCCATCATTTCCTCATACCTTTTTCATATTTCATGTTTATTAGCACAATCCTACTGATGATATATAGGGTGAATTACACATAGATAGATAGATAGATAGATAGATAGATAGATAGATAGATAGATAGACACACACATATATATATACATACACACACATATACGTGTGTGTGTGTGTGTGTGTATTTGTTTGTTTTTTCATTTATCTATCCATTTATTTAAAGTCAAGGAAAAAGCACCATTGCACTAATTTCAGTAATTGGTTAGGAAAATAAACACGTTGTTAAAGTGGGATCTGATGGTAACTGAGAATCAAACATGAAAGTCTGGGGAGGAGAGCTGGTCTTGTGGTAGTGAGCATGCATTGTCCCCTTTGCTAAAGAGGGTCTGCCTTGGTTTGCATTTGGATGGGTGACTATATGTGAGCACTGTAAGACATTCCCCTTGGGGGGATGGAGCTATAGTTTCTACTAGTCTATAGTAGAGCATCTGCTTTCATGCAGAAGGGAGGGTTGGGAGAGACTCCTGCCTGCAACCTTGGAGAAGCTGCTGCCAGTGTGGGTGGACAATCCTGAGCCAGATGGACCAAGGCTCTGACTCAGTATAAGGCAGCTTCCTCTGTTCCTCAGGTGTGCCCAGCCACAGCTGCTGGATAAACATGATGCTGAGCTGCAGAGGGACCATTGCTGTCCCCCACCCGCCCACCCTGCCACAACGCACAAAATATAAGAGACGACCCATTTGAAAAGGTGCCTCCTGGCCCCATTAGCAGGTGTAAGATCCCCCATAAATTTAGAAGTCCTCCTGTAAAAGTGAGTGAACAGCCAATGGCAGTTGTGGTATCAGCCAGGACCAGGCTTAGGATATTGGGTGCCCCCTAGGAGAAGCTTGACTTTGGTGCCCCCACCCAGCCAAGAAATGCAGACCCCCAGCTTTAGGTTGAGCTGCACAGGCTGCTCATTCACAAGATCCAGCAACCAGCCCACATGGATGACCAGCGAATGACTAGCCTGCACTGGTTTGAGGATGCAGTGGGAGAGAGTTCCCAGGCTTTTAGGGGGGCAAAACCCTAACACTGCAAAAACGGAAAGCTGCAGCTGTGAATGTGGAAATCCGGCCTGAGCCCATTCCTTTTTGGAAATGAATGCTGAGGCAGGCGATTCCTATTCCAGAGAGTGAGTGCAGCCTAGGAGACTGGCTGTTTCTTGGGGGCTGAGGTGCAAAGAGCAAAAAACCCTGCGTCCTTTTGAGGGGCAGCATATGCAGAATGCCCTCTGGGGAGCAGGGGGCAGTATTGTGTCCTACTTTCTTATACCACTGTGCAGTACTTCAGGGTGAGAGAGAATAATCGGCAAGCTATACTGCATTCTGGCAAGGACTGGTGCCCTTGATGGCTGCCTAGTCTGCTTAGTGGATGGGCCAGCCCTGGAGTCAGTGCCTCATCTGCGTGTGGAGAACTACTGTGAGGAGAGGATGTTCTGGACAATCCAGCTGGACTTCGCTCATTTTCTGATTAACTGCAGAGAGCATAGGAACATAGGAAGCTGCCATATACTGAGTCAGACCATTGGTCAATCTAGTTCAGTATTGTCTACGCAGACTGGCAGCAGCTTCTCCAAGGTTGCAGGCAGGAATCTCTCTCAGCCCTATCTTGGAGATGCTGCCAGGGAGGGAACTTAGAACCTTCTGCTCTTTCCAGAGCGGCTGCTCCATCCCCTGAGGGGAATATCTTGCAGTGCTCACACCTCTAGTCTCCCATTCATATGCAACCAGGGTGGACCCTGCTTAGCTAAGGGGACTAGTCATGCTTGCTACCACAAGACCTTCTCTCCTCTCCTCTCCCATCTGAGCCTGAAGGGATACCTTTATTTTATTTATTTATTTATTTATTTACACAGTCAGACAGGTGTTATCGACTGGTTTGTTTTATCCAGACATCGAGTCCTTCCCAAGGACCTGGAGTGGCTGAATTTTAGTGTCAATGTTGTTGCTGTTGTTATAGATATCGTCGCAGAATATAGGCTGTTCCCAGTAAAGTTGCTTTTTGTAATTGGCTGATGGTGATTTCTGTGGCCCCTATGGTGTTGAGGTGCTCTTCAAGGTCTTTTGGAACTGCACCCAGGGCGCCAGTTTCCACTGGGATGATTTGGGTCTTTTTCTGCCACAGCCTTTCAATTTCTATTTGTAGATCTTTGTATTTAGTGATTTTTTTCTATTTCTTTTTCTTCTATTCTGCTATCCCCTGGTATTGCTATGTTGATTATTTTAACTCTGTTTGTAGTCGGAAGTCCCATAATATTTTTACATCTTCATTTTCTTCAACTTTTTCAATTTTATGCTCCCACCAATCTTTGGCTACAGGTAGCTTGTATTTTTTGCAGATGTTCCAGTGTATCATCCCGGCTACCTTGTCATGCCTTTGTTTGTAGTCAGTCTTGGAGATCTTTTTACAACAGCTGATTAGGTGGTCCACTGTTTCATCTGCTTCTTTACAAAGGTGGCACTTGCTGTTTGTTGTTGACTTTTCGACTTTTGCTCTTCTTGCATTTGTTCTTAGTGCCTGTTCTTGTGCAGCCAGTATTAAACCCTCTGTTTCTTTCTTCAAGTTGCCATTCTTAAGCCATTGCCAGGTCTTGGCGATGTCTGATTTTCCACTTATATTGTGCAAATATTGACCATGCAGGGGCTTCTTTTTCCGTTTTTCTACTCAGTTCTTGACTTGTTCTTTCTTGTAGGCCTGCTTTGTTTCATTGGTGATGAATAGTTTTGTGTTATTGACCATTTGAAGTGCATCTTCTTCACTGTCCTTGATATATTCTTCAAGGCCTCTTTTCTCTTCCTCTACTGTTTGTTGGACTTGCAGCATTCCTCTTCCACCTGAGCTGCGAGGGAGGTATAGCCTATCTACATCACTGCGGGGGTGCAGAGCATGATTGATGGTCATGATTTTCCTGGTCTTACGATCTAGCGTCTCTAGCTCTGCCTGGGTCCAGTTTATTATTCCTGCAGTGTATCTGATAACAGGTATAGCCCAGGTGTTTATGGCGTATATGGTGTTCCCGCCATTGAGTTTGGACTTGAGGATTTTTCTAACTCTCCTGATGTATTCACTTCCAAATTTTCTTTTAACTTCAGTGTGTGCAATGTTATCAGCCTGGAGAATGCCAAGTATTTGTAATGTTCTTTCTCTTCCAGGTTCTTGATGTTGCTTCCGTTGGGCAGTTCTTTTCCTTCTGTTTTTGTTATTTTTCCTCTGTTCATTATTAATGCAGCACACTTGTCTAGTCCAAACTCCATTGCTATATCGCTACTGAATATACAGAAAGTGTTTAGCAGTGATTCGATTTCTGACTGGGACTTTCCATACAACTTCAGATCGTCCATGTACAGCAGATGGTTGATTTGACTTGATGTTTTAGATGTTTGGTATCCAAGGCCTGTTTTGTTTAGTATTTGTGAAAGTGGGGTCATGGCGATTACAAACAGAGGGGATAGTGAGTCCCCTTGGAAAATGCCTCTTCTAATGCTAACCTGTCCAAGTGTCTCGCCATTGATTGTTAACTGTGTACTCCACATGCTCATTGCTTTTTTTATAAATATCTGAATGTTTTTGCTGACACCAGTTGTTTCTAAACATTTTAGTATCCATGTGTGAGGCAATGAATCAAAGGCTTTCTTGTAGTCAATCCATGCAACACTTAGATTTGTTTTTCTTCTCTTGCAGTTTTCTAAAATCATTTTGTCAATCAGCAGCTGGTCTTTTGTGCCTCTGGTGTTCGGGCCATTTCCTTTCTGTTCAACTGGAAGCTGTTTGTTAGTTAATAAGTGTTGCATCACTTCATCTGCTATTATTCCAGTTAATAATTTGAACATGGTTGGCAGGCAGGTTATCGGTCTATAATTACTTGGAACTGCACCTTTTGCTGGGTCTTTCATGATGAGATGAGTTTTCCCAGTTGTTAGCCATTGTTCAATATCACCTCCTTGCAAAATGTGATTGAACTGTTTTGATAGTTGTTTATGAAGGCTTGTTAGGTGTTTAAGCCAAAAGCCATGCAGTTCATCGTCGCCTGGTGCAGTCCAATTTTTAATTTTCTTTGCTCTTTCACTTATTAATTCTGGTGTTATTATTAGATCTTGCATTTGTTGGTTACATTTTTTGACCTCTTTCATCCAGCCTGCTTTTTAATTATAATCTATTGGATTGTCCCATAATTTCCCACAGAATTGCACTGTTTCTTCTTTATTTGGTGTTTCTACGTTTCTTGCAGTTTCTCCTTCTATGCTTTGGTAGAAATGTCTCTGATTCGACTGGAATTGGAGATTCTGCCTGTATTGTGTAATTCTGGCTTCGTATCTGCTAATCTTCTTTGACACTGCTGTTATTTGCTGCTTTATTATTTCCAGGACTTCTCTAATTCTCCTTGAATCTAGGTGGTATTTTTGGATCAGATACTGTTTGGTGTTTTCATTCTTCAGCTTCTTGTCTTTCATATCTTTCAATTTACTATGATCCAATCTAAGCATGGAGATTTTATTTTCTAATCTAATCTTCCATTTAGATGATGTACTGCATTCTTTTTTTTACAGGTCTACTGATCTTATATCCGAGCTCTTGTGTTGTTATTGTTGCTGCACTGTACATTAGTTGGTTTGTTTCTTGCAAATTATTGGTTGTTATTTCTGCAAGTGCAGCATTGGCATCTTTTAATGCCTGAGCAAGTTGTTTTTTGGCAACTGTTTTTAGAGCTGGAAGTCAAACCCTGGTGGTTGTTTGGTTCATGTGCTCAGTTATTTTTTGCTTTAGTTCTTGTTGCTTTTCTGTTAAATGGCATTCGGGTTTTTGAGGTGAATGCAAAGGGGAGGTTGCCTGGTTTTGATTTTGAAACAGTTCAGCAACAGTGGCATCCTCGATTTCCAACACCTCCTCCACCTGCGCCTGAGCAACTGCTTCAGTTGGTGGTAATTCTTCTTCCATATCTTGAGCCTGTGTTGCTCTTTGCAGTTCTTCCAGCTCAATTCCTGTGAATACTTTATTTCTTATTATGTATCTTCTCTGTTCTGCTAGCCTTTGTTCTGTTATTTCTGTATCTGGATGCTTCTCTTTCCAAATTTGGTACATTCTTTTTAAATAACCTCTTCTAGTTGGACTAGACTTGTAATAGCAGATCACTATTTCCTTGTTGGCATTTTTTGTATATTTTTTTCGGTTAAGCGACGTTTCTTCCAGTAACCTTGCAGTCTCCAGCCCTGGTTGCTCAACTGAAGATCCTGAGTCCTGTTGCCCACTTGCCACCAGATGTCCAGGGACTCCAGCACCTGGCGCGGTCCTTATTGACCCGGGCAACGACCGATCCGGTATAGATTTATTAAAGTTACGTCTCACCATATTGTTGATGGGAGAGGCACTCTTTGTCTGGCTCCTCTGGTGCGACCTGTCCAGTATGGTTGGACCTCTGGCATAGCTCTCACCTTCCTCAGAGCATGCAAGCCCCACAACCACGCCAAGGTAGTGCCTCACTGGGGGTTGTTGTTGTTGTTGTTGTTATTTTGGCCATCCTGATGCAAAACCCTTTGTTTTGTTCCTGGACATCTAGGCCAGAGAGGGTGTCTTTTAATTGCTCTGCTTATTTGTTAGTCCTTTCCGGATTGTCAGGGGAGGGGGGCAGTTTCTTCAGAAGCCGCCACCCCTGTTTTCCTCTCCGTTCTCTGCTCGCCAAGTGAGAGTCACTGCTTGTCACGGTTTTGCTTGCACCTTCCCATCCACTTCCTCTTGCATCACCCAGCCCTGCCTCAGCGCCTCTGAGAGATCCAGCGGCCACGAAGCCTCGCAGGTGTGCCCCGCCTGAGACTCTGGACCAGTACCAGATGTGTGTCACGCGAGCAGAGACGCCTCCGCCCTTGGCCTCCCAAATGCAGTTTGTCCCTGGACACATGCCTTGGAGCTTTGTCATCCCACGGTGGTGCTGCTGCTGCTCTCAGGAGGGACTTCTGTCCCTGGCTGACATCATGTCCCCGGAAAGTGCACATGCTGAGCAGCACCTGAGAAGCCAGCAGCCTCTGAGCTGTTGCCCTTTGGACTGGGGAGGGCCCTGCCCTGGGAGGCATCACCCTCCTCTCTGGGATCTCGGAGGCCTTTGCAACCGGAATGGTGATGTTTGGTGTGTGTGGCTTGATTGTGCCCATCGTTGATGACCACGGATGACTCCAAGGGGTAAAAAGGGGTATCGGGTGCTCTCCTCAAAATATCCCCCCATTCTCTTTTCCCTCCCCCACCCACCAGACTGGGACTTTACAGCAAAGTGTCAGTCATCTGAGCCGCCCAGAGAAGCCTCTGTTATGGGGCGGCTAACAAAAAAAGTTGTTTCTTTATTATATTTATTATTAACAATAAATTATTATTATTAAATTAATAAGATAATAAATTATTATTAAATTATTATTATTATTAGTAGTAGTAGTAGTAGTAGTATTATATTATGGTCCTACAGCTTAAATTAATTATTGTAAAGGGCCTCTATTGTTTAAAGAAGCCTAATTAGTTTCCTCAGCAGAAGCCAGTGCAGCCAGCTAGGTAGGAGACTCCTCCAGCCTCCCAGGAGCCAGGACAACCCCTTTAGGGATGAGCCCGGACCGGTCCGGAGGCCATTCTGAAGGCCTCCAAACCAGTCCGGTCAAGAGGACGGTCCGGCAGTCTGGCACTGGTGTGGGGGGCTCTTTAAGGGTGGGGGAGGGTGTACTTACCCCCCCACACACTGCATTTCCCCCGCTGGTGCGTTCGTTTTGAAAAGCTTTTGGGACGGCAGGATACTTCCCTGCCGCCCCTTCCCCCAGTCGTCAGCAAAAGGCTTCAAAAAGCCTTTTGCGCATGAGCACGTTGCGAGCGCACGTCACGTCTCCGTGTCACGTGCATGCGCACATTGCAGAGATGTGACGTGCGCGCGCGACGTGCGCATGCGCAAAAGGCTTTTTGAAGCCTTTTGCCGATGACGGGGGGAAGGGGTGGCAGGGAGGTATCCTGCCGCCCCAAAAGCTTTACAAAACGAACGCGCCGGTGGGGGAAACGCGGCGGGGGGGGATAAGTACACCCTCCCCCACCCTTAAAGAGCCCCACACACCAGTGCCAGACCGCAGCTCCACGGTTCCGTGCACATCCCTAAACCCCTTCACTTCCTTCCTGGCCAGGAACTGGGCTGGGTAACTCCATGTGTGCAGCAGTGGAACCACCAGAAAAAAATGTGAGGAGAAGTGCATTCATAGATGGGACAGCTGTGCCCTACGTATTAGATTTCTGAAACAGAAATAGCGGGGCAGTGAGGAGGGGAGCCACTTTTAGGGGAGGGGGCACTTCCCCCCCCGCATGCCCCTCTTGCAGGAAGAGGTCCTGGAGTGGGGAGGTGGCTGATGAGATTCAGGGCTCTGGGAAGTTAACTGGGGGGGGGGCCATGCCCCATGGGCCACCCCCTAATGGTCTAGAGAGGAGAGCTGGTCTTGTGGTAGCAAGCATGACTTGTCCCTTTAGCTAAGCAGGGTCTGCTGTGGTTGCATTTGAATGGGAGACTAGAAGTGTAAGCACTGTAAGATATTCCCCTCAGAGGATGGAGCCGCTCTAGGAAGAGCACATAGGTTCCAAATTAGCTCTCTGGCATCTCCAGGATAGGGCTGAGAGATTCCTGCCTGCAACCTTGGAGAAGCCACTGCCAGTCTATGTAGACAATATTGAGCTAGATAGACCAATGATCTGACCAAGGGCATAGCAAAGTTGGAGGGAGCCCAGAGACAAGATTTTAAAATGCCTGCCCACCCCGCACTGAAGCTCAGCTCATGAAGTAAAGAAATCTTAAATGAGGCTGAATAGTGGTAAATATATATTTTTTAAGGTTTTGTAAATTGTGGACGATGCAAGTCATTTAATGGTACTAGAGAAAGACATGCTGTTCTGGTAGCTCCAGGTCTTAACACTCACATCAGTTTCAGTAGATGAATACAACTGAAGGAAGCCTGGGCGGGTGCACAGCTGGGGGAGTCAGTCGTGTGACTTGCCTCTGGGGGTCTCCCCAAGGCAGTGGGCCCCCAGACAACTGTCTCCCCTGGCCCTATTATAGCTACGCCCCTGGATCTGACTCGGTTGGTATATGGCAGCTTCCTATGGTGCCCCTGCAGGAAGGAATGCCTCTTCCAATATGACACCCACATGGCCTCATCATGCAAGGCCAGAGGTGGCAGGTGCTCTTCTTCTCGTGCTCGGAGTGTCCATGCCTCTTCTAAGCTGGAGAGACACACGCCTGCATATATCTGGAGACAAATCTAGCGTGCTTCTTCCCCCTTTGAGTAGCATTGCTTATAATTCCTATGCAAAATATGTGCAGATGCAATTGATTAAGTAACTGATGAAAAGGCATGCCGTTAATTGGCTTGGGATGGTTCAGATCAGGTGACAGGCTCTCAGAATATCACAAAGGATAGTGACGCTGACATGTGGAAGGGGAAGCAAGGTGTGGCTTTCTTCAGGGGAAAAGTCACTCTGTGGACATGCAAAGTGTGCATTCCTTTATGAGCATGCAAAGTCCGCGTTGTTTGAGGCCGCAATGCAGCCCGTTCACACAGGCCTCTCTCTCCCCACCCCACAAGCATACATGATGTCAGGCTGCTGCTGCTGCCTAACGGTTGGTGTCTGGTTGTGGGCCTCCTCCTGGCTCCTGGCCCAGGGCAAAGAGCTTAGACAAGCCGAGACTGTATGAGCGGCGGCCCTGTTTATAGGCAGCCGTCTGGATCCCTCCTCTCTGCTCTGGTGCCAAGTCTGGAGGAGGGCCGGGGAGGGGGGGCAGCTGGGGCCAGAGCCCATCCAGGGGGGCCTCTGGCTGGCTGCAGCCTCCCGGAGGACCCGGCCAGTCTGCAAGGAGACACCCTCCCTGGCAGACAAGGCGGAGGGCTGCAATTAGGGGGGGTTTGCTCCTGTTCCTCCGACGCTTTCTCGGCCTTGAGTGTCTGAAGGCCGCGCTGCAATCAGACAGGGTGGGGGTTGCCCGAGGACTCACCCAGCACCCAGGGCGAGGCGGCTGAGCGCCACCGCCACAGAGCCTGACAGCTCAGCCCCAAAGAGGAGGCGGCTCTCACGAGGGAGCTGCACACAGTCCGTCCCGGGCAAAGGCCAGGGAAGCCCCTGGTCAGACGCAGACAGCGTGGGATGGGTGTGTGTGTCTCTGTGTGTCTGTGTCGATGCATTTGTGTGTGTGCGTGTGAAGCCGGCAAGGCGTTTCTCCAGACCTGACCTCAAGACTGGTCAGTCTCGCCAGCCACAGGAGTCCCGCTTTGCAGGCCGAGTGCCAACCTCCTCCACGCACCAGTCCGTCTTTTGAAGCCGCAGGGAGAGCAAGAGATGCTGTCATGTGGGAAAGCCCACAGGGGACACGGAGGGCAGTCTTTGCCTCAGAGATGCACCTAGGTAATTGTGGAGCCTGGACTTAAAGGCACCCCCCCCCCCCGCAGAAGAGGCACTCTTACCCCATGACTTTGGGGCCAAAGTCCAGGGCCCCCACACCCCCTGAGGCCCCCCCAATCCTCTTTAGTCTGATCTGGGAGGTATGGTCTGTGCCCTCAAAAACCTACATGTTAAAAAATGATGCTTAACTTGCAGGAGGGGGGGGCCTCCTAAGGCCTTTAGGTCCAGGCTCCAAAATTACCTCAGTGCACCTCTGCATGCACACACACACACCCTGCACCAGGGGCGTAGCTATAATTGAGTGAAAGAGTTCAAAGAACACGGGGGCCCCAGCTCCTGAGGGCCCTCCAGATCCCTCCCTCCCTATTTTCTTCATTATCTGCCTCACTCTGGGGGACCCCCTCTCCCCTACCTACACCCCTGCCCCGTACCCACTGGAAGTTAAGCACCATCACCCTACACACACACACACCATGCAGTATTTTTAACACATGGGTTCTTGAGGGCACAAACAGAAGCAGAACTCACAAGAATGTCAGACTATTAAAAAGGTATATATTATGCAAATATGCATGAGCAGAAATATTTCAACATGCAACTTAACATATTCAAGTCCCACATATCTCTTTCCCCACTCCCCCCGATTTGTGGGCCAGCCGTGCAGTGACCACTCCACCTGGGACAGACTAAAGTGGATTGTGTGTGTGGGGGGGGGGTCCAGGGGTAAGAGTGCCTTTGCTCTGTCTCCTTCCGCCTAATCTACCTTGCAGGGCTGCTTTAAAGGGGGAGGGTGCATGTCTATTCCCCCACCCCACCCCACTATTTATTGTTGGAGATGTGACCTACAGGTATTGACTCCCAATACCAATAACTCCTATTGACCACTAGGGACTTCAGGAGTAAAGAGTATGGGGCTGCCCCCTTGTTCTCTCTTATTTCTGTTACTCTGCTCTAAGTCGCTTGTGGTTGGTAGATTGACACTCTCTTCTCCTCTCCTCTCTTGTATCTCTGCTGTAAGTCTCTTCTGATTGGTAGACTGACATTCTTAGGACCCTCCCATCTTCTTTGTTCGCTCTGGTTTTTTTCTTCTTCCTTCCACCTTGAGGTAGCTAGGACAGGGTGCAGGCTTTGTATCGAACTTGGTACTTCTTCAAATACACCGTTACGTGCAGGGGCGGAGCCACCATTGGACAAACAGGTTCAAAGAACCCAGGCCGCCGCCAATCAGGGGCCATGCCTCGCGGCCCCCAAACGCCCCCAATGTCTGAAAACAGACTCAGGGGTGCTGGTTTCGCTTCCGAGTGGGGGCCACGTGGCCCCCGTTTGGGAGTTAAATAGCCGCTGCGTTTGCAGTGCGGCCAGGAGTGGCTCTTCCCTGCCTTTAAAAGCTGCTCCTGGCTGCGTTGCGAACGCAGTGCCAGCCCCAATCCAGCTCTTGAATGGGGCTGTGCAGCCCCTTAGGGAGTTAAATGGCTCGCGCTGCAAACGCAGTGCCAGCCAGACTCTAGCTCCCGAATGGAGCCATGCAGCTCCGTTCGGGAGCCAGACCACGCCCCCCCCACATCTGATGTCAGACACGGGGGGCATGGCTAGCCCCCACGTCTGACATCAGATGCAGGGGGCGGGGTGAGCAGGCTGGCAGTGGCGCTGGACACAGGCCGCTGGCGGTCTGGCTCCGTGCCTGATTACTTGTTGTAGACTTTAAGCAGTTATCTCCAGATCTCCTCTCTGATCTTCTCTCTGTTCTCACTGGTTGATTCCAAAAGGTTCCGCACTGTTTCCTCAAGGAACCCAGAGTGGTGGACATGGTTATGTTTCCCCTCACAGCAACCCTGTTAGGTAGGTGAGGCTGAGAGCTCAGTGACTGGCCCCGAGTCACTCCCCGCAGACAACCCATCGTCTGGGCCTGGCCGACTGCTGGCTCCGTCACAGAGCCGGTAGGGGCAGCAGGGATCGGGGACCACCTGGCCCCTGGAAGTCCCAGGATCCCCTGTGCGAGTGCCTGGGACATTCTGGGGAGACTCCCCGGGCCTGAAGGCTTGTTTTAGGCTTGCTTTAGGCCTGAACCTAAGGGGGATACTCGTGGGTCAAATGGGCTGTAACCCAAAGTTTGGCTTTTAAAAAGCCAAACCTGCCAACCTTGCGGTCCCGGTCGGGGACTACTCACGAGTTGCCATGGTGCGGCGACTCACAATCACCAAACCGGGGTTAGCGGGACCTTTGTGAATAGCCTGAGTTTCATGGCTCAGTGGGGATGAGATCCTGGTTCTTCCCCAGTCCTAGTCCAGCACTCTAACCACTAAACCACAGTGGGTTCCCTTTGAGGAACACAAATCCCCATCGAGGAATACAAAATAAAACAAGCAAAAAATCATTTGAAACAGCAAAAGATTAAATGCAAGCCATTCTGATGTGAAATTACGCCCAGGCAGCTCAGAGACAAGCTTCCTAAGAAATCAGTCCTATCCAGTGAGACTTGTTCCGGAGTAAGTGTGTGTGTAAAAGTGCAGCCTTGACTTATTACAGAAAGCTCATAATATTAATAATACTGTTAGGCTCCTACACAATTTAAGTGTTATTTACATTTTAATTAAATGATTAAAAGTGTGTGTGTGTGCGTGTGTGTGTGTGTTGTTAGCCCTATTCGCACATTATGCTGAGCATTCATAGGACAAGTGTACAGTGCACACAGGTACAGATGTGTACACAGGTACGGTTATTCACACATGATGCTAAACACAGGTACAGCAGTACACTTCCTATCTGCTGCAGTATGCATTTGAGGGGCCTATACCAGTTTCGCTTTTAAAAAGAACTCAGGGACAGTCATTCACACAAAAACATGAATGAGTGTACAGGCATCTGAGGGCTATTAAAATAAGGGCTGTAACGCGTCCATCCCTCGGATGGTACAAACTGGTCACGCATGTTCCAAGCACGTGCAGAGAAAGGCCCATAATAACCGACTGCAGGCGGAGAGTGCAGTCATTTCGGAGGGAGGAGGGGAGCTGGAAGGAGCTATCCCGCTCTGCCCTCGCCACCCCATCCTTCCGGGCAACAGCGGGCATTGCTAAAAGGGGGAACCTTCCCCTCGCCCCACCACCACCCTCCCTGCTGCAGCTGCTGCCGCCCCATCCCACCAGTGTTGTGCAGGCAGTGGCATTTTAAAGGTAAATGGGGGGGGTCTTTCCCCTCACCACCACCCCACTCACTGCAACAGCTGCTGTCCCCAGAGGGGCACAGCAAAATCTGAGGAGTGCTGTTGGCAAGTGCCTACTGTGCCTCTCCTTAAACCGGCCACTGTCTGCATGCAAGCAGAGGCTCTTCCGCTGAGCTATCGCCCCATCACCTAAGCGGAAGATCTTACGGCGCTCACATGTAGTCCCCCATCCAAACACAAACCAAGGTAGACCCTGCTTAGCAATGGGGACAATTCATCCTTGTGACCCCAAGACCAGCTCTTGTGGTCAGAGTCCAAAATGTTGTTGGTCAGAATCCTAGAAGGCCAGAGGAGGAGGCTGGCCAAATCAGACACTCATGTCTTGATGCTTCCTTCCTCTCCAGCCAGGGTTACAGCAAGGCTGGAGGGAGCCCTAGGATACGAGTGAAAATGGGCCCCTGCCTTCTCCTCCTCTCCCTCTGACATGTCTTTGCTGCAGAAGAACGGTAAGGATGCATTTTTTATAAAGGACTATTGTAGTATTACCCTGTTCTTTTTAAGGAGCACAAGATTGAAAAAGGGTCCTGATGCTGCTCTAATTGTAGATCTTTTCAGCCCTGGGTCAGCTTCAGAAGAGAAAAAGGAGAGAGGAGGAGTGTCAGACAGCAACTGTCTCCTCCTCCTCCTCCTCCGCCTCTTCTCCTTGTGACTCGCTGGCTGATGCTCTGTGATATGTCATCTTCTCTTGAGCCTGTCAGTCAGTCACTCCGAGGCAGCTGGAGGGGCTGGGAGCTTGGTGGGAGCCCCTCGGAGGAGCTGCTGTCTGTGCCGGGGACTCACACCGCCCACCGCCCACCAGCCTTTCCTCAGACCGCTCCAGACCTGGCCGGAAAGCAACATCCCAAACTGGTGGCCAGCCATGCTGAGTCAGGGCCGGGCCGGCGAGACCGTGGGGCGCGCGGGGGGGGTTGGCGTGCCCTGCGTGGGGGCCGCGTGCTCCCTCCTCCCCCTGGGCCAGCGGCGCGCCTGGGAGACGGGCCGCGTGACTGGGCCGCTCAGCTGGTCACCAGCCCAGAGATCAGCAGCTGGTCTCCCGCCCAGACGACTCCCAAACGCAGCCTCCGTCTCCTGGGAAGGCGCACAGACGACGCTCCCACACACATGGTTTGACTTTGCGCTGGAAAGAAACCGCTGGGGCCGAGGATGGAGGCGCGGGAGGCGGCCCTCCGCACACTGGCCCTTCCCGGGAGGCAGCAGGCCCAAAGCCCTGCTTTTCCGTCGCTGGGTGCAAGAGCACAGCAGCAGCAGCACAGCTCCCTCGCGGAGGCCAAAGTTGGCCTTCGAGGGGCGGGGGAGGGCCGGTCTTGTGGTGGCGTCGAGCACCAGTCATCTCCTTTGCTAAGCAGGGTCTGCCTTGGTCTGCATTTGGATGGGAGACGACATGTGAGCACCTTAGGGGGTGGGGCCATCGGTCACTCAGTGATAGAGAGCATCTGCTTTGCATGCAGAAGGTGCCAGGTTCAAACGCTCCGTGAATGCCATTTCTAACCTGCTACAGCCGTGCGGGTGATTAATTGCAAAAGATTGCTTTGCATTCCCAAGAAGATGTCAGGCGGGGGGGGGCGGGGGGAGGACCTCAGTCTTTGTAATTCACCTTGCATGTATCCTGTGCGGGGAGGGGGAGCCCTGGGGGGGTGTGGGGGAGGGGAGGGAAAAGAGGTGTGGGGAAGCATGACAGGCAGGCAGCACACAAAGGATGATCCCGAGAGAGGATATTTGCACCGTTACGTCAGGGCCAGCCCAGACAGCACCCAGAGGCAACATCCAGGATGGATGCCAGCATGCCAGGACTCCCAGACGAGCCACGTCAGCCCCACCACGGGGATGAAAGACTCTCAAGCGGAACATGGAGTCGTCCCCCCCGCCACGCACCTCCAGCATCATTCATGCCCCATGCCAGTGACACATGTCATGTGGCATCTGCCTCTTGGGGGGGGAGACACCCATCCACTTCTAGCCCATGTCCCAAGGAACAGGAATCTTTCAAAAGACTCCCAGGAAGCAGGAACATCCTTTGGCATGGTGGTGAGGCAGAGAGGGGGAAGCTTCACCTGCTGGATTTCTGCCCACATCACAGCCAACAACGTGGCAATCCAAACCACGGGAGTGCTTCCAAGTGCTTCCCCCATTTTCACCCTAGAACCCAGACATCCTTCAGGTCCCCCTCTCCTGTCTAGCAATGCAGCACGGCAGAGGCCCCGACCATCCCGCCCCCCGCTTCCTGCCTCCCCGCCCTGAAGGAGGCAGACCCTAAATCAAAAGGCCCAGGACATGATCAGAATCATTGTATGCAACCCCGTTGCCTAGGCTAGGCCAGGATGTTCCGATCTTGAGTCCCCACCCCCAGATATTGGACTGCAACCCCCCTCACCGCCCCACCCCCAGCCACAATAAAACCGCTCTGCAGAGAGCCAGTGTCCGAGGTGGGCGGGGCTTTGGGGACAGAGCCAGCCCCTTAGAAACGCACAGGCTGAGGGGTCACTTCTGCAGCCCCCTCCCCCAAAAGCCTGTTAAGGCAAGGCCAGGATGGTGCCGGAAATCTTTGACTAAAAATGGAGGGCTAGAAGGAAGGAGCAGCAGAGGGGGGCCCATTCCAGGCACAGAGGGTGGGGAGAGAGCCCCCAGGGGATGATATCCATGGGGAAGAGGCAGCAATGAGGTCTGTGGACAGATGAAGCAGCCTTTGGTGCTGTGTGTACATCATGCTGAGTATTGTCCGCTCTGACTGGTAGCAACTCTCCAAAGTTTCAGATGGGGGGGGGCGCTTTCCTAGACCTACGTGGCGATGTTGCCAGGGACTGAACCTGGGACCTTCTGCATGCCAAATAAATGCTCTACTACTCAGCTATGTATATTCCTGATGGATACATGAAGCCAGGGGCACTGTAAGGCATGGACCTGGGGGCCCAGGTCCATGTGCCCACTCTCGTAGAGGGCCCCATGATTTTCCCCAAGGGGAAAAGAGGGTCTCTTTTCTATTTCTGGAATGGCATGACCTAGAGTTCTTAAATTTGGCACATATGTAGGGCAGGTTATCAGGACTCTGTGTATTGATTTTGAAGCAGATCAATCCATTTATTGATTTTTAATTATTTTTAAATTTTTTTAAAAAAACTTCTAAAAAGTCCGATAAGTGGCTTGTTTCATGGCAGATATTTACAAAATCTTCTTGAATTGCCCCCCACCCAAACCATTATTCAACCACCATATGGAGGAATCTGCCCATTGCCTTCATAAAAAAGTGTAAACACACACACACACACCCCATTTTGCCCCCTTTTATATTTATGGACTGACTTGTCCTAGAGTTCTTAAATGGGGCTCAGATGTAGGGCAGATTAGCAGGACTCTGTGTGTGAAATTGATTGATCACTCCGTTGATTATTAATGATTTTTTTAATTTAAAAAGAACTTCAAAAGTCAAAGTCCAAAGTCTATAAGTTGCTTGTTTCATGGCAGAAAAATTCAAAAAACCTCTGGCCTGAAACCACACACACACACCCGCCCCTGAACCATCAATTCCACCCCAATGTGAAGGAACCTGCCCTTTGCCTTCATAAAAAAGTGCAACATGCCCCCACCCCTTGCCCAACCCTTTAAATTTCTAGAATGGCTGGAAGAGTTCTTAAAATGGGCACACATGTAGCCCAGGAAGGCAGGACTCTGTGTATTTTTATTTCAAATAAATTGGTCAATCCTGTGATTTTTAATGAATTTTTCCTACTGCAGTAAAGCTGCCAGAAAGAGTTACTTCACATCTAGTGGAAGTGGAACTGTTACATCTGAATAAACACACTTTAAAAAAAAAATGCATAATGCCCAAGTTGGTTTGTGATCCAAAAGGTCTGCATGAGAACAGGGGCATGTGTTGTGGTTTTAAATTTCCCCCCTTATGTCCAAGTTAGCTTTGTGTTTGAACTGTGTTTAGCAAGGGTTGTGTCCCAGTTAGTTTATGAATGGTCAAGAAGCTGTGTGAATCCATTGGGACTTGTGTAGGTTTGGGGGTGGGGTGGGGGGTGGGACTGGGAAATGCACTCTGGCCCAGATCTGTGGGTTTGTGGTGAATGATCAAGAAGATGTATGGCTCCTTTGAGGGTTGTGTAGTCCTCCCCCCACCCCCGCCAAATACACTCTGGCCTTGACCTATGGGTTTGTGGTGAAATGTACACCTAGGGAAGGGATGCTTACTTTTGAGGGGGTGGGGTAAGCTCATTAGGTCCAGGGTCCAAAATTATCTCGCTACATCTCTGCATGAAGCTGCCTTCTACCAAATCATCCCCTTGGTCTATCTAGCTCAGTAATGTCTACTCCGACTGGTAGCAGTTCACCAGCCGTTCCCAGCCCTACCTGGAGGGTATTGTGTCATGGCAATGTGAGTATCACGCACCATGGCAGGCTAGCTGCCCAGAAGCAGTCAGCAGCCGGAGAGGCAGGCAGAGGCGGTGAGGGGAGTAAATGGGTGGCTGAGCAGGTGACAGGGATGGAGAGAGCCCGCTTGGATGCCTACCCACTCTCGCAGGCATAGGGAGGTGCACATGCTTACCTGCGTAGGGGGCTCTTGTGTGGGCACAGGAGGCAGGGGTGCTTTTAGCTTGCCAGATGGCACGTGACCCGGGTTGTCAGCACCCGCCCCCCTCCCCACTTGGCACCCTAGGCAGCCACCTAGTTTGCCTTGTGCACAGGCCAGCCCTGTGTCCCACAGAGGATGCTTCTTAAGCAGAGGCGCTCTTACCCCTGGACTTCGGGGCTGAAGTTCAGGGCCTCCACAGTCCCTTGGGGCCCCCAAATTTTCTTTCTTTCTGTCCTGGGTGGTGTGATCACCCGACGGAGCATGATGATGTTTAATTTGCAGGGGATGGAGGGCCTCCAAAGGCTTTTAGGTCCAAGCTCCAAAATTACCTAGGTGCACCTCTGTTCTTAAGAACAGATTAATCTATGCTGGGGTTTCCAACTTTGGGCCCCAGATGTTGTTGGACTACCACTGCCTTCTATTGAGTTAGTCACTTGGTCCATTTAATTCAGTATTGTCTACACTGACTGGCAGTGACTCTCCAAGGTTTCAGCCAGGAATCTCTCCCCAGCCCTATCTGGAGGTGTTGCCAGGGACTGAACCTTGGAGCTTCTGTTTGCACAAACCTCCAACTAATTGCACATCCTGTTTCTCACAGTGGCCAAGAGCGGCCAAGAATGGTGGACTCAGGAAGTTCACAAGTAGAGCATGAAGGAGCAGCCCTCTAAGGTAGCTTTCCTTCAACATATGGTAGGCTGCCTTTGGATATGGAGGTTCCATTTAGCGATCATAGTGGATTCCCCCCCCTTCCCCATGTGTTGACCCCTTCTCAAGCCCTTTAAGCCCGTTTCCATCACTGTATCTTGTGGCGGTGAGTTCCATGTTGCGCTACTCCCAGTACTCTCCAGAGGGAAGAAGCAGACACAGGGCCACCAACATCCAGCTGTTCAGTTGTGAGGAGGAGCTGCCCACCCAGCTGAAGGACTGCAACTTCTCATCTGGCAGGAGCGCTTTGTCGAATTCCACACAATCATCTCTTCGTGAAAACTTGAGATAAGCACCTGCCTCTTCCCCAATTAAACCCGTGATTGCCTCTGAGGAATTCACTGTTACTATTTATAGAACCAGGCCCTGAGCCTGGGAACCTGGAAATCTGGTTTGGCAGTGGCCATGACTCACGGGCATGCATGGTAAGAAACTCCTTTGCACGAGGGAGGCACAAGGCCTGCTCAGCCATCCCTGGACATTCTGCACAGGTGGTGTGACCAATGCACAAGGAATGCCCCAAGCAAGGAAATTCATCTAGCCAGCCTGGAATGGTGCACTCAGGTCCCTACTGAGAGTGAAGGACTTTTGCACCAGTCTGAAAGAAGGTGGAGCCATCCACTTCTTCACTCTCCTCCTGCTTGTACAGTTTGTGGGTGCACTTGTGCGCTCAGGCTGTTTTCTGTTCTCGCCCCTGAGCTCTCGAAATAGCCGGGATCAGCTTCTGAATCAGTCCTAGGGACTCAGAGGACCCCATCAGACCTGCTTGGCTTGAGTAAAATGGCACGCTCCTTCCTCCAGATTGCTCCTCCTTCCTTCAGACTGTTTCCTGTGGAGCTGTTTCCAAACAGACCAAATGTCTTTCACCACCCTCTCATGCTGTCACGGGAGTATCATGGGTTTAGAATGCACGCAAGTAGGAAAGACATATATTATTGTTGTGTGGGTCTAGCCACAAGGCTAGGTAGTTGTCTAGAGTTTTTAGTCTATATGCCATAGGATTACCCGGATGCACCTGACTGTGTGAACTCTCAGCTGATCCAGAGTTAGCAGCTCTTCTCCTTTGCCTTTCTCATTTCTGTTTCTGGCACTCTCTCACTGTCCCTGTTTTGCATGCACACATATATTACTCAGTAACTACTCTGTTTAAAACACACACACACACACACCCCAGTCCTGTAACTGGATGCATTCGTTCAAGGAAGGATGAAAGCCATGGCTCAGTGGCAGAGCCTCTGTTTGGCATGCCTGGTTCAATCCCTGACAGCATCTCCAGGAAGGGCTGGGGAAAACCCCTCTCTGAAACTCTGAAGAGTTGCCGCTCGTTAGGGCAGGCAATCCTGAGCCAGCTGGACCAAGGGCCTTGACTCAGTAGAAGTCAGTCTCCGATGTGCCTATCACATCAGGAAAGGCGCCTGTGGAGCTCACAGCTCCCTACAGATCATCGAGCAGAGAGCCAACCAAAGTGTGTGAGAGTCTGCATTTTGCATGGTTATCTTGCCCATATATTTACAAGCTGCCCATGCAGACCTGCAGTAAACACCTTCTGTTGGAAGTGAAGGACTCTGCGCTATCTCATGTCTCAATGACACAGGGGGACAAATTAGTGACAAATTCCTCTCTTCTCCCTTGCAACACACACACACGCTCCTCTCTCCCTGCACCATGTGTGCAGAGATGCAGAAACCATCCCTCTGCATCCAGCTAGCTAGCTAGATTAGAGATCCCATCTCTCCACTTTCCTATCTAGAATGGAGTTCACTAATAAAGACTCCTTATATTGACTTGAAACTATGAACTGGCTCCAAGTTTCTTTTACTCTCAGCATACATGCATGCCTAACCAAATTCCGCTGTGTTGTGCCTCTGTGTACTCTGCTGTAATAGAAGGGCATCTCTCACCAGAGAGAATTCCCAACACCTTCTGCATTCTCTGCAATGCACTCTGTTCGATATAGCAGACTTGATTGAGCAGCGGGAGGACAACTGGACCTGTCCAGCCCCAGCACAGCACCCCTCCAGTGGCTGTTGCTGGCGTCTATCTTGTGTTTCTTTTTAGATTATGAGTCCTTTGGGGACAGGGAGCCATCTTTACTTCTTTCTGTTTCTCGATGTCAGCCACTTTGAAAAGTGGTATAATATTTGTCGCCGTCGTACAACTGAGCATGGAAAACGGAGCAGGGCCATTGCTAGGCACTTAAAAGATCCAGGCCCACATCTCCCCTTTTGACAATGAAACACAATCATCCCCTGCCTGGGACAAATACATATTCTGTTACAGAGCTCTTCCTTGGAATATTCTAGTCTACAGACACAATTAGATTTCTAGGTGCCATGGCTTCCTGGTGCCTGGGATTTGTTAAGCTCTGGGTTATTTTGAGAGTGGAAGATATGTACTGAAAGTTTCTGTGACATTTTAATAATCTTTAGAGGGTTCCACCAAACATTTATGTTGTTATAAGCCTTATAAAGCAGGTCCTTGTTTATTATTGCAAACCAGAGAGTCTGGGATATAGGTGCCATCTACTGAGTCAGACCTCTGGTCCATATAGCTCAGTACTTTCTACACTGACTGGCAGCATCTCTCCAAGATTTCAGGCAAGAGTCTTTCCCAAACCTACTTGGAGATGCTACCAGGGAATGAACCTGGGACCTCCTGCATGCAAAGCAAATGTTCTGCAAAGGAGCTACAGCCTCATCCCAAACATGTGTCCTTCTAGCTCTGTTTCCTGCAGAGGGCCCTTCCTCGTTATCCTGAATTACGTCCTGTCCTGCAACCAGCATTACAAAAGTGCTCAGCTACTTTTTGAATAAGATGGAATGGAACCTGGCCAGTTTCCCACAGGGACCCCTGGTATGGAGCGTGGCCTCAGGCAGCCCTCTGAGAAAGCTGCAGAGTCACTGTTGACGTTTGCATTGTGCTCAGTTGAGAGGTTGTGTGTGGCTGCTTGAGTCAGCAAGAAGGAGAGAATTGGCGGAGTGGGGGGGGTGAACTTGGAGGGGAAAGAAGGTCCCAGGGGAACTGTCTGCTCTCCATGGGAAATAAACCTTTGCTGTATGTGCTGATCAAAACACACACACACAATCATCCAGCATACTATTCCAAGCAAAGGGGAAAGGGTTGCATTTTTCTCTAGGCCCAAAGGGTAGGGCTGTGTTGATGTGACCCCAGTAGCCACACGTGACTTAAGAGAAGCTGAGGATGACGTTCAAATTGTTCTCGGGGAGAGAAGCCGCTCTGGCAGCCCCTCTCAAACTAACGTCAGCGGATGGGGCAGTGTGGTTGTAGTGCTCGTGCAAGAGGAGGAAATCCAGGGGCCAGTCCAAAACGGGCAGGCCAAGAATGGCCAGAGGTCACCAGCTGTGGCCGTGTCATTCCTTGTACTGTGAGGGGAAACAAAGCACTGGCTGAAGACCCGCCTCTCAGTGGGGGTCATTGCAGAGAGGTCTTGTGAACGTTTGGCTGGCTGTGTTGGGTGTGCAGCACTCGTATTTTTCCCCTCCCCCAGGCATGTCCCCAGAAAAGCTGGTGCTGTGTGCACTTGGAATTGGCAAATTGACCAGAATTTGAATCAATTTGATTTGAATCTAGGTGATTCAAGTGATTTGAATTTGAATCAAGTCACCCCTTAAAAGGGCAATTCAATTTGAATTCGAAACAATTTTTTGAAATTCGATTGGAATTGGATTTGAGAACCATTTGGCACCTTTTAAAAACCATTCAGGCCCCCTGATTGGTTTTTTTAAAAAAGGAACCAAAACAGGGTCAAATTGATTTAAATTTGATTTGAATTCAAATCGAATTTTCTGACAAAATTCAAGTCTGATTAAAATTCAAAACAAAATTTTGGAATTCAATTCAAATTCAAAATGAATAAACAAGTTCATTTCATGCACATCCCTAGAATGCACTCATTCTCGTGTTCAAAAAGCAGTGGTGTCTTCGCAAATTCAGTAGTGCAGGCGCTCTCCATGGCAGTACCCATAGCCACACTGACCCCACTGAGAGCCACATTCCATAGCCATGCCCACCTGAGCCCCTCCCCGCCCCACTTAGATAGATGCAATCATAGGGGGTTCTGTGACAAGGATAGTCAAGGATAGTTTCCTATCCTACAGAGTTTAAATCTCATGTGGTTATGCACCCAGAAAAGTGGTCCAGATTGTCAGCCACAACAAGTGGAGGATACCCCTTGTAACAGAAGACCGGAAGGATGCTAACAAAATCAATTATAGTCTGACATTCATGTATGTAATGAACTGTTGGAACAGCAAGAGCTGCATATTATTTCCATTTAGAAAGCAAAGGGCTTTGCATCCCTGCTGAAACCCTGGAGAGAAAAATACTGGGAGTGCATCTTTTCCTGTCCCTGTAGCACTACACCACTGTCAAAGAGTCCTGTGGCACTTTAAAGGCAAACACATTTTTAAATAGTTTATTTTCAAAAAACGATACACAAAAATAACACAGAAATCCAGAGAGAGAGAGAGAGAGAGAGAGAGAGAGAGATTTGTAGACAAAACCAGATTTCTAACAGTATTACATATAAATAGCCTGCAGCTTTTGTGGATCAAAGATATCAAATGACATCCATCTGTGGCAGACTCATTATGTAGCACACATGATTTTAAATTGCCGGTTGTGAGGCGAAAAGGCCCTGAAATGCAAAACATCCAATCTGTGACACTTTAACCCAAAGCTCTAATGTATACAAAGAAAGCCCCATTGCTACTGAGACTAAGGCAACTTCCTACTTTTGCTCTGCTAATCTTTAATTTGAGAAGCAGAACAGACAACCCTGATCTTGGTTGAGTCCTAAATGAATGCAATCAAACTTAGAGCAACCCAGAAGTTGCTTTATAGCTACTTCACTATGGTTACCAGGTTTTAAAAGAAACAGTTTAGGGTGTTCAGATGGAGAACGACCCTTCCCATCTTTCCCCCCTGATGATTAGCTCTTCAGTGTGTAAAATAACAGTCTTCAAGCTGGACTTGTAAACAGTCCTTAAAATGTCAGAGTGGAATCTTGCAGGAGTTAGGAGCAGCCCCAAGGAAAACTAAGCAAGCATGAGTCGGAGTTGTGTAGTGCTACCTGCCTTTGGGAGTGTGGGTTCCAACTGGGACGCCAGCTCCATTCCACACCTGGACACACCTTTTTCCTGTGGCCTGCAGTCCACTCCCGGTCACTAGCTCGCTCGCTGGTGTTTGCTGGTGCTTTCTTGTACGTCCACCTCTTTATTTCACCCTTTTAATTCTAAAAATAATATTTGTATGATGTATATGTCCTTACTTTTATTTGTATGAGCCTGCAGACCCACCAGGCATAATATAACGTCTGTGTTGTGTGTGATCTGGGGTGTGTGTAAACTGGGTGTTGCTTCACAAGCTGGTAAACACACTTCAGTTGTTGCTGGGCATTCCTTCCAGAGATGTAACAGCAGTGTTTTTTTTGTGGGTGGAGGGGTCATGGGGAGGGTTGACTGAGCATCACCTTTGAGCAAGGTTATTTCACTTGGTTTCTGCTCCACACTTGCTTGTATTTTTTAAACTATTGTTGTGATAAAAGAGTGAATGTGCACAAATAGTCTTTAAAAAATACTCCAATTTTTTTTTAAGCAAGTGCAGAGCAGAAACCATGTGAAGTAATGTGGCAACCATCTGCCCAAAAGTGAAGCATTGCCAAAACCCTGAAAATGGAGCTTTTACTGCCCCTGTATGCTTTTACTGCCCCTGTATGCTTTTTATTTATATATTATTTCTCTATGTAAACTGCTTTGGAAATCTTTGTTGAAAAGTTATATATAAATGTTGTTGTTGTTGTTTCCTGGGCAAGCAAAAGGGACAATATGACAGATGTGGAGTGGTGGTTCGGCTCAGGACACCTTTGGGTGCATCGGCAGCACATGTTTCGTCCTGCCTATGTGACCCGAGGATGAAGGGCAAAGTGGGATGAAGGGCAAAGTAGCCACCCCATCCAGTTGCCCAGGTGGAGGGACCTTCTGGTCGAAGAGGTCCAGCCAACAGAGGAGAGGAGACTAGGACATGACCAGAAAGAGGTTGCTGGAGTACCTGTTGGTATAGTGCCAGGGTGGTATAGTGGTTAGAGTGCTGGACTAGGTTCAAATCCCCATTCAGCCATGAAACTAGCTGGGTGACTCTGGGCCAGTCACTTCTCTCTCAGCCTAACCTACTTCACAGGGTTGTTGTGAAAGAGAAACTCAAGTATGTAGTACACCACTCTGGGCTCCTTGGAGGAAGAGCGGGATATAAATGTAATAATAATAATAATTATTATTATTATAGTCCCCAGCGCCCCCTCCACCCCATCAGCACCCTCACCACTGCTTCCCAGTCCAGCAGTGTGGTGTCCCTGGGAGGGCCAAGCGAGCCTGTCGTTCTGCCTCAGCATGCCGCCTGGTGGTTCACAGAGGGCTTCCATGGCGCCTTGCCAGGGGGCGCAGGAGGAGTCCACGGTGCCCTGCAGCAGTGCTGAGCAGCGTGTTCTGTAGTACTTACAGGAGCCGGTGGCGGGCTGGGAGATGGAGCTGGTCCAGTGCTGGGCAATGACTTGGGCGACAGTTGGCAGACAGTTCCTCTCGTGCCCACCAACCAGCATCTAGAGCAAGAGGGCGTCCTTCGTGGCTGGGGACGTAGTGACACCCCATCAGGCACTCTTGGATTTTGACGTGATGAAGGAACTGGTCTTCCTGAAGGCCAGCCTCCCTCTACTGGGCTATCTAGGGCTGGCCATGGAGGGTGAGTAACTCATGGTAACCCCGACGCACCGCAACACAACTGGTAGCTTGCCCCACCCTGGCCAACCCCCAAAGCAGATGCATCAAGTATGCCCGTTAGTGCTGCTGACACACGTAGACAGACACGCCACCTCCATGGCCAATGATGAGATGATGGACTGGTGCCCCTGACCCAGGTCTCAGGCTGTCAGCCAGGGCCCAGCACCATCTGAGGCCATGGTGTAATCTAGACACAGGCAGGCAGGCAGGCAGGCAGGCGGGCAGGCAGGCAGGGATGTACACTGGAGAAGAAGAGAAGAAAGAAGCATTCTTCTCATGCTAAGTGTATAATAGCAATAGCAATAGCACTTACATTTATATACCGCTCTATAGCCGGAGCTCTCTAAGCGGTTTACAATGATTTAGCATATTGCCCCCAACATTCTGGGTACTCATTTTACCGACCTCGGAAGGATGGAAGGCTGAGTCAACCTTGAGCCCCTGGTCAGGATTGAACTTGTAACCTTCTGGTTACAGGGCAGCAGTTTTACCACTGCGCCACCAGGAGCTCTGTTTCTTGGCTTTGTTTCTTGTCAAACTGTTGGTCCATCAGGCCATGAATGCCCTGTCCTCTCATCTCTCTGTGGCAGGCAGGCAGGCAGGCAGGAAAGTTGTGTTTCCCCCCCTCCCCTCAGCACTGAGTAAGTATAATATGCTTGCTGTGCTATTGCATAACTGTCTGGTTTTGCTGGATATCAGACTGACAAAGGCAGAACTTGGGGGCTTGCCTTCCTTGAGTTGTGGTTTGTTTTGTTTGTGAGATAGTGTTGTGGCAAGAAATGGACAGTGGCAGTCTCTCTCTCTCTCTCTCTCTGTCATATTTTCTTGGTGATTGCTATGAGTTGTGCACCGTGTCTGGCCTTGAGACTAACTTGTGCTTCACTCACTGCTCTGGTCTGCTCCGCAATCTGCATTCTGCACTGCAAGGTGTACTCAGTCAAAATGTGGCTGAAGACTTTGTTGCAGTTGACTATGCTTGCTGCTACTATGGGTGCTGTTGTGCTGTGGCAGCTGTTGCAATGCTGAACTAAGGAGTCATAGTTATGTGTGTGAGAGAGCAACTTTTGCCAGTGTTGTTACTGCAGTGCAGGTACTGTGGCTGGCAGTGGGTTCTGGGTTAGTGATTCTTTTTTTGGCCATTCTTGGACTGGTTTGAAATGTGTGATCTGTGTCAGGATTCCCTTTTACTGTGTGCTTCTGCAGTGTTCTTCAAGGCAGGATTGCAAATTTGTTCACTCTGCTTGTTCTGAACATAGGGAACAATGGGGAACGCAAAACACACCATTGTTCCCCATGGGTTAAGAAAGGTTAAGACATTTTTTTAAATTACCCACTTGCCCATTAAAAGGGGGTGAGGAAATGTGGGGAGGAGGAGGAGGGAGGAGATATTTATCCCTGGCTCTTAGCCGTGCTGGCTAAATTGAGCCTCCATGTTCAGGGGCAGTCTACTTTTGATTGGGGGATGCCTGAGACTACCAGTCGCCTTCATGTCCTGCCTGTGGGGCCACTCAGCTATTCCCTCCTGGGAGCAGGTGGCTGGGCCACTAGATGGACTTCTCTTGGCCATCCATGTGGCTGGACATGAACAGAGCGGGCCACAGGAGCCCCCCTGCAGGGTGGCATGGCTCCGGGGCAGCAGCAGAGCTTGCCGTGGCAGTGGGCCTTGAGCCAGCTTCCCAGCTTCCCCTCCCTGGGAGCTACGGTTGTCTTACGACAGCAGAGCTGAATTACAAACAGGCAGTGAGCGAAAGCGGCCAGCTGTTTGTGGAAGCTCATTCCAGACCTCAGGCTGAGCCCAGCTGCTTATGCAACATGTTCCGTAGGAGGAGGATTGCAGTGCTGGTTGGGCTCCCTTGGCACTCTGGAACTGAACAGAGCCTCCGCTGGGGCTTGTGTGCCCTGCGGGGGGGTGCAAGGCAAAAACACACAAGGTGTGGCGGGGGGGAGGGGAGCGCGCTGAGGATTCATCGTGTGTAAAGTCTGGCCTTGCAGCCTCCACAACCCCTCTCCTGCAGAAGAACCCAGGAGTCCAGACTCCCAACCTCCTTCATTATGATAGTAGGGGTTCTCAACCCTGCGTCCCCAGATGGTGTTGGACTACGACTCCCATCATCTCTCCTTTAGGGCACAGTAGCTGAGGATAATGGGAGTTGTAGCCCAACAACACAGGAAGCTGCCTTATGCTGAGTCAGGAAGTTGCCATAGACTGAGTCAGATCATTGGTCCATCTAGCTCAGTATTGTCTACCCAGACTGGCAGCGGCTTCTCCAAGGCTGCAGGCAGGAGTCTCTCTCCGCCCTATCTTGGAGATGCTGCCAGGGAGGGAACTTGGAACCTAGATGCTCTCCTCAGAGCAGCTCCATCCCCTGAAGGGAATATCTTGCAGTGCTCACATTTCTAGTCTCCCATTCATATGCAACCAGGGTAGACCCTGCTTAGCTAAGAGGACAAGTCATGCTTGCTACCACATGACCAGCTCTCCTCTCCGTCAGACCCTTGGTCGTTCTAGCTAAGAACCGTCTACACGGACAGGCAGCAGTTCTCCACGATTTCTGGCAGGAGTCTGCCAGTCGTACTTGGAGCTGCTGACCTGTATTGGCACAGCAGAAGCTCTACCTCTGAGTTACAGCAAGATCCCGAAAGACTCAGTGTTGTCTCTTCTGACTGGCAGCAGCTCTTTAAGACTGAAGGCTGGCATCTTTCCCAGCCCTACTTGAAGATGCTGCCAGGGAGTGAACCCAGAGGCGTATCTAGGGAAAATAGTGCCTAGGGCAAGCACTGAAATTGCGCCCCCTGTCCAAGCATCTGACACCCATCTTTCAGATAACTTTACCATAATATCAGATGAAAAATACAAGTCAGGCTCGTTAATCTTTTAATATTTCAAAAACTATTTAGCAGTGGACCAAAAAATGCTGGAAAACTACAAATTTCAGTATGCTGGGGCTCATGAAATACCCAAATACTATGTGGAGGTGTACTTGGAAAACGAAACAGAAGTGCCTGTCTAATTCTCTACAATGCATTGTAGCATCACCATTACATAAGTTTTAAAAATAAATGGAGAATTTGACTTTCCCCAGATACTCTGAAAAAATAATTAAAGGATATGCAGAGTAAACTGTGTCACTGCTTGGAATATATTCTAGTCTTTCAGAAAGACAGTTAAAATGAGAGAAAGAGAGCAAGAAACTCCCAGTGGGCCTTAATACTAAGGATTTCACAGTGATTCAAAGACAAGCTCACCATTAATAGCCATATTAGCAAGACATCACATTTAACTCGCTTATCACAAGAAGCAAAGTAAGAGCAAATGAATACAATCCTAGCTCATAAGCTTCAGCTCAGTATTCACAAGCCTTGATTCTCTGTACATAGTGCCAATCTGAATATGTGTACCGTGTCTTATAATATATTAATTTTTTTTACCTGTAGCCCCTTTGGGGGGCTTCCTAAAGGCTGTGGGTTTTTTTTTGTTTTGTTTTGTTTTTTGCAAAGGTTCCCCCTCGCCCCACTGGTCTCTAGGGCCTCTCAGGGACCATTTGAGCATGTGCAGTGGCCATTAAAAAAAATAATCTTTTTTTTTTTTAATGGCCACTGAAAACAAAATGGCCAGCGCACATGCTCAAATGGCCTCTGCAAGGCCTGGCATGACCTAGGAACTCACAGAGGCCATTTGAGCATGCATGGTGGCGATTTTGTTTTCGGCAGCTTTTTTTTTTTTTTTAATTAATTTTACAAAATGGTGCCCCCTTCAAGTGGCACCCAGGGCACGTGCCCTACCTGCCCCACCCTAGATATGCCCCTGAGTGAACCTGGGGCCTTCTGCATGCCAAGGAGATGCTTTTCCACTCAACTATGGCCTTATCTCCCCAAAATTCGAGTGGACGTTTGCACATTGGTGATTCCTTTGTTTCTTCTTCTTCTTCTTCTTCTTCTTCTTCTTCTTCTTCTTCTTCTTCTTCTTCTTCTTCTTCTTCTTCTTCTTCTTCTTCTTCTTCTCAGGCCCTTCTCCATACAAAGCAGATGCACTGGGAGGTATCAAGGCTGAGAAAAGGCCCAATCTGAAGAGCTGCTGCTAGTCAGAACAGACAATACGAGGCTGAATGGACTAATACACTGACAGCAAGCCACTTTGCCCAATGCCCCCCCACCCCCGGGCCTTACGGTGAAGAATCCTGGGGAGGCAGTCCTGAGCTAGATGGGCGAATGGTCTGCCTGGTTCTGAGGCAACTGCCTGTGTTCCTTCCTACGCCACGCTGCTGTTCTGCAAGCCAGAGGCCCCTTGCGTTGCCAAGGGAAGAGCTGGCAGGCTCCCCTTCCATGTTTACCCCTCCACAGGCCTCCGTGCGTGTGCATGTGGTCGGTGCCAGCTTCCCTGCTGCAGCCGTGTGTGGTGGGGCGCCGTGCTTGTGCGTGTGGGCCCTGCGTGTGCCTCCCTGCCCCGCTCGCCCGGGGCCTCTGGCCTGCTGTTTGCTCAGCTCCTCCAGGAGTGGGGGCAACCGACGTCCAGGGCAGTCGTCCCAGCGTTTCGTTTTATGGCCCTCTCGCCTTGGCAGCGTCCATGTGAGGCGCGTGTTTCCTGGGTGCTGCTGGAGACACCCATCCCTGGCCGGCTGGCTGCCTCCGTGACACTCTGCACTGTCACCTGGCTGGCAAGCCGGGTAAACAGGCCCCATCCAGGCCGGGCCCAGCCACTACGGCACCTGCAGGCAGGCAGGCTGCCAACGGGAGCGGGGAAAGGGCCCCCGGGAGGCAGGGGTTCTTGCTTCACTCCCAGCACGCGGCAGCAAGGAGACGAGAGGGACCAGGTTTTCCCATGGGACCGAGGAGTTTAAATCACTCTCTCCCTGACAGGCTGATTCTGGGCTTCATTTCCATTGATATGAAAAGCTAGAGTGTCAGAGAGAATTATCCTCTCCCAACCATCACCTAGGAAGCTGCCTTCTACAGAGTCAGACCATTGGTCCACCGGGCTCACAATATTGTCAACACCAGGCCTGCTCAACTTAGGCTTCCCCCCAGCTGTTTTTGGACTCCAACTCCCATAATCCCCAGCCATCGTGCCCAATATCCAGGGACTGTGGGAATTGTAGGCCAACATCTGAAGGAGGTCTGGAGTTGAGCAGCCCTGGTCTTCACAGACTAGCAGCGGCATGTCCAAGGTTGCAGGCAGAAGTCTCCCTCAGCCCTATCTAGGAGATGCTGCCAGGGAGGGGACTTGGGACCTTCGGCATGCAAGCAGGGAAGTGCTCTTCCCAGAGCGGCCCTAAATATCTTACAGTGCTCACATGTAGTCCCCATTCATATGCAAGCCAGGGTGGCCCCTGCTTAGCAAAGGGGACAATTCATGCTTGCGACCACAAGACCAACTCTCCTCCACCTGCTAATTTTCTAGGGGCAGGGGATAGCATTGCATGGGGGAGTATTTCCCTTCCTTCCACACAGAAAGCTAACAGATCAAGTTCAATTATTTAAACCTAGCCCTGACTTGCTAGCTTTCAAGGTACTGGGGGTTTTGCATGGAGGAGCATTTGAATTCCCTGTATCTAGGAAATGAGCATGACAGCCCTGTTCAGACATTATAATGAACACTCATTCAACAAGTGAACAGTGTCCACAGGTATGGATCTATACACAGGTTCAGTTATTCACACATTATGCTGAACACTATAGGACAGCAGTACCCTTTTTATCTGCATCATGCACTTGAGGGGCTCGTTCCCAGGTTCGCTTTTAAAATGAACACAGGTAGAGTGTTAAATCACACAAAAACATGGACAAATTTACAATATAATGACGCTATTCACATGGTCTGCAAAAATCGGGCTAAGGGAGCCTTTTTTTGCTCGTGAGTTGCCGTGGCACAGCTCCACGCTGTGGCTACTCACGAGTAGACTCCCGACTGGGAGGCTTAAAAGCACGGGGCAGCACGGCCCACAATCCTCCCAGCCTCCGCCAGCTCCGTAACGGAGCCGGTAGTTGTGCGGGGAGAGCGGACTTATCTGCGGGGAGAGCAGGCTTATTTATTATTTGTTTGTTTGTTTGTTTGTTTGTTCGGTTTTTAGACCGCCCTTACAAAATAGCTCAGGGTGGTTCACAAACATCAAAGACCCTTTAAAACAATTTAAGAGCACTGGAAGGCCAGGCCGAACAGGTAGGTCTTTAGGGCTCTCCTAAATTCCAATAAAGAATTCAAATTACGGATGTCTGCAGGGAGCGCATTCCACAGTCCAGGAGCGGCTACAGAGAAGGCCCGCCTCTGGGTCGCCACCAGATGAGCTGGTGGCAACTGGAGCCGGACCTCCTCAGATGATCTTAGCGTGCGGTGGGGATCAAACCGAAGAAGGTGCTCTCTAAGGTAACCTGGACCTAAGCTGTTCAGGGCTTTAAAGGTAATAATCAGCACTTTGTATTTTGCTCGGAAACATATTGGCAGCCAGTGCGGCTGTTTCAAAAAAGGCATAATATGGCTTATCCCACTCTCCCTGCAAACCCTATGGAGGTGGGTCTCATTGATCATGAGACCCGTCTCAATGTGTGAATAGGGCTAAAGAGAATTCTAACTGAGCCTTCATCCTGATATGCTAGCTTTCTACTGCAGGGATTCCCCCGCCCCATGAAGGAGCATTCAAATTCCTACACCTAGAAAACTATTAAATATTTTCTATTCTGCACTCTTAAGTGTTGATCTTTTAAAAAATAATTAAAGAAAAGAGTACATCTTTCTGGTGAGTGTTGTATTACAGATGTGCAATTTGTCAACTTGCTTGGAATTTGTGTACTCGTAATTGTGTTAAAATGAATAAACATTTAATAGTGATGATGAGAATGTTGCAACCTCTTCAGAAATCCAAGCCAGACCCGCAAAAGCATCATAAATTGAATCCGGGTTCTGGCAAGAGTAAACTCCCTCAGCAAGCTATGGGGTGTGTGGGGATGGCTTAGGGATGTGGCAATCAGGGTGTCACAAATGTACAAGAGTGACCCGGTTTTTTATCTAGGATGCATAAAAATAGAAGACTGGCCTGGTGGATTGGACCCCAAAGGTGCTTTTACGTAACCAGCAGTCTGTCTCCAACAGCCAGAAGCCTCTGGAACCAGGATGTCCACAAGCAGGGCAGGAAGGCAGCAAGATCCCTCTGCTGTTTAGCTTGTTCCCCAGCATGTGCTACACGAAGGTAGACTGCCTTTTAATATGGAGGCTCCATGTAGTTCTCATTCTCATGGCTAAGAAGAATCCCGGATGGCTCAGACATGTTGGCAGGGTTGAAACCAAAGGGGCGCCCACCCACTTGCTGGAATTCCTGACTGTATCTGGCTCGTGTCCCTCATACTTTTAAAAGTGCAGCTTGGAGATCTTTGCAACCCCACCTTGTTAGCCCTATTGTAGCCACGTTTACTTGGAAGTAAGTCCCATGTGATTCATTGGGCATGATTCAATACCCAAACAAATATGCATATACCAGCCTCAGTACCCAAGGTTTAATTACCAAACTCTGGGAAAATAAGGAAAGGAACATTCCCCTGGTGCATTTTGGGTTTGACACACAGTTAAACATACATCTGCATTAAGTATATACATCAGCGTTTGCTTTATTTGCATATCTGTTTTTAAGCACACTTTCTTCAACATGGAACCATAGTAGGCAGAAATGGAAGAGTAATCAAAGACTCTTATTTGACAGTTTCATTTGTTCCAGCAGCTGAGCTCTGGCAAAGCTGACATCTATTCAGTTCTTGCAAAACTGATTGTACACATTTATTTGGCTCTAGCAACGCCGACCGTGCTTATTTATTCGTATTTTGTTTTTGTTTTTGCAAAGTGTATCTTGCTTATCTCTGTAGCTCTTGCAGAGCTGATTGTGCATTTGTCTTCAGCTCTTGCAAAGCTAACCTAGCTTAGTTATTTAGCTCTTGCAGAGCTGATCTTGTTTATCGGCTCAGCTCTTGCCAAGCCGATCTAGCCTGTTTTAGGTTCCTGCAGAGCTCTAGTTTGCGCTAGCAGCTTAGCTCTTACCATGTGCACTGGATGTGCCACTAAACATGTTTTGGACCTCTCTCGGAAAGAAAGAAACAAACAGGTTTAGCATGTTCGATGAAGGCAATTGCAGTGTAATCTTCAAAGTGGGGCTGGAGATGGCTCGGGCCCCATCCTGCCAGTCGGCTGCCCAGAGCGGCGCAGTCAGCAGGTCTGGGCTCTGGCTTGGGTGCCTCTCCCATGGCATGCTGTTCCTGCCTCAGGCGGGCTCAGGGCCTCACTGTCTCCTTGGATTAACTTCACAAGCACATTTCAAGACATCAAAAACAAGTCTGTCTTGCCGCAAGAGATGGGGAGAGCCCGGCCAATATTTTCGAGATTGTTTTTTTCGACTGCAGGGAAGAGTTTTGTCATATGTTTATCACTCTCTATGGGCCATGAAAGCTACACGAAACCTCCACCAGTCACTGGAACACAAACAAGGGGGCACAAACAAGATCCCTGCTGGGGTCCCACAGGGTTCTTCTGACGGGAAGAAGGGCTGGCCTTGTGGTAGTGAGCATGAATTGTCTCCTTTGCTAAGCAGGGTTCACTGTGGTTTGCATTTGGATGGGAGCTACATGTAAGACTACAAGTGATATTCCCCTTAGGGGAGGGAGTCGTAGCTCAGGGGCAGAGCATCTGGCATGCAGAAGGCCCCAGGTTCAATCCTTGCTAGGATCTCCAGGTGGGGGTGGAAGAGACTCCTGGCTGAAATCTGGGAGAGCCACTGCCAGTCCGTGCAGACGATACTGAGCTAGATAGACTACAGGTCTGACACAGTATACGGCAGCTTCCTGTGTTCCTAATAGGCATCCTCTCTTATTATTGGGTGTGGGACCATAGCTCAGTGGTAGAGCTCTGCTTTGCATGGAGAAGGCCAGGTTCAATCCCTGGCAGCATCTCCAGGTAGATCTGCCGGAAGCCTTGGAGAGCTACTGCCAGTCAGTGTCGATCATGCTGAGATTGATGGGCCAGTGGTCTGACGCGGTATACTGCAGCTTCCTATGTTCCTATGGTCTTATCAAGAATTTGACAGATTGACAGAACAGCTGTTCCTAATGGCTGCTAGAGAGAACCTCCACGGTCAGGAGCACTTTACCTTAGAATGCCAGTTGCAAAAGAGCATAGCATGGAGAAGGTCTGTTGCCCCCATGCCCTGCTTCTGGGCTGCCTGGAGTAGGGATGTGCACGGAACCGCGGAGGTGTGGTCCGGCACCAGCGGGGGTCTCCCTTTAAGGGCGGGGGGATGCACTTATCCCTCCCACCGCTTTCCCCCCACCGGCATTCTATTTTTTTGAAAAAAAATTGGGCGGCAGTGTTCCTCCCTGCCGCCCTTGCCCCCGTTGATGGCTGGAAAAAGCGGAAGTAGCGTTCACACATGTGCCTGCTGCCCCCGCGTGTGCGCCACGCATGCAACATGCAATGTGTGGGGTGGGCAGGCGTGCGCAGTGGTGGGCACAGGCACGAACGCTACTTCTGGTATTTCCAGCCAATAACGGGGCGGGAGGGGGGCGGCAGGGAGGAACGCTGCCACCCCCAAAACATTTTGGAAAAAACGGAGCTCCGGCGGTGGAAAAACAGCTGGAGGGGTAAGTGCAACCCCTCGCCCTTAAAGGGAGACCCCCGCTGGCGCCGAACCACACCTCTGCGGTTCCGTGCATATCCCTACCAAAGGCCCCTGTGCTGAATCTGGCTCTGCACCAAGAAGAGGGAAGCAAGCAGGCAAGCGCATCAAGGCCTGCAAAAGCCAGCCACATGGGAGAAGCTCAGCCCCGTGGCAGCAGCCCAAGCCTGGCTCTCTCCTGCATGCGGGAACCTGCTCAAAGTTTGTCCTGCAAAGCTCCTTTCCCGGAGCCCTTGGGCAACATGACTCAGCCTTTTTTTCTGGGAAGTGTGGAGTGAGTCAGCATTTGAAGTGACGATGATTCTAGGTGGACTGTCCACATTTATGGGGATGATTCCCAGGAAGTGGTAAAGGGGTGTCAGGGACCCCTCACCCTCTCCTAACGTTTCCCATCCATCCCCTTACAAAGAACGGCAAATTGACAGCCCCACCTTGAGCAGATGTACTTGCAAGGAATGCCTGCTGCATGCAGTTGGGCATGCTCCACTCTCACATGTGTTTAAGATGCAGTCTCAATCACACACACAGAAAAAACTTATAATGTTAGAGGTGGGAAGGAGCCTTGAAAGGTCTTCTAGTCCAACCCCCTGCTCAGTACCGGAATCTGCTGCAGCATCTCTGCCAGGTGGCTGTCCAAACTCTGTCGGAAACCTCACCCAAACCATCTCTACATTTATCACTTTCCCTAATTTCTGGTCCTTCTCCCTGGTAAATCCAATGATGATGATGATGATGATGATATTAGCCTGGAGAATGCCCAAGTATTTGTAATGTTATTTCTCTTCCAGGTGCAATTCCAAAACAACTTGAAGAGCACCTCAACACCATAGGGGCCACAGAAATCACCATTTGCCAATTACAAAAAGCAACTTTTCTGGGAACAGCCTATATTCTGCGACGATATCTATAATTATAACAACAACATTGACAATAAAATTCATCTATCCCAGGTCCTTGGGAAGGACTCAGTGTCTGGATAAAACAAACCAGTCAATAACACCTGCCTGACTGTGTAAACAACAACAACAACAACAATAACAACAACAACAACAAAATAATGAGTTCCTTCCAAAACACCTTGAAGACCTCAATACCACAGGGGTCACGGAAATTACCATCAGTCAATTACAAAAAGCAACTTTACTGGGAACAGCTTACATTTTGTGATGATATTTATAACAACAACAACAACAATATTGGCAATAAAATTCAGGCATTCCAGGTCCTTGAGGAGGACTCGATGTCTGGATAAAACAAACCAGTCAATAACACCTGCCTGACTGTGTAAACAAGAAATAATAATGGTTGTTTTATTGTTATTATTTTGTCCCTGGAGAATGTCTTGTTAAAATTCTGCTGACTATCTTCTTTTGCATTCATTTAATCTTTTCTAGACTGCCTTTCTGCTTCCAAAAAAGCAGCCAGGTGGTGGCCCCATCTTAAAAAAAACCCCACACACCACAAAAAGAAATTGCTGCATCCCTTGCACTGAGCATAGGAACAGAGGAAGCTGCCTTACACAGAGTCAGGCTCTTAATCCATCTAGATTGGTCTTGTCTACACCGTGTGTATGTGTGTGTGTGTGTGTGTGTGCGCCACTCAAATGCCTTGGTGGGTCGGAAACGAGTTTAGTGGAGGTTGAGGGGTGCGCAGGGATGGAGTGCCGATACTTCTTGGCTTCTCTGGCTGTAGGGGTGGGCATGGCCATGGAGAGCACCTGCACTTCTGGGGTGGCAACGGCATCACTGGCCGGAACCAACCCTGACTTGGGGACCGGGAGTGGGGGGAGGTCAATTTTCAGTGCAGGATTACATGAAATCAATTCACAATACAGTATGAACGGAAGCTGTTACTACGTAGCTGCTTCTGGATCTCAGGGGAGCCACACTATTCACCAAGGATAGCGGCCAGCAGGAAACAGCCCCCTGTCCCTGCTCAATCTGGGGGGGGGGGGGGGCCTGGAGTGCACACCAGCCCCAAACAAAGGCCAAGTCCTCTCCTCTCCCTGAACGGCTGTTGCTTTCAGGCTCCAATCTTGGGCATGCTTCCTTGGGAGTCAGCCTTACTGGGGGGCACCGTGGGACAGATTGCCAAGTAATGATGCAGAAGGGTGAAGTTGTAAGGCAGTTTCCGGTGAGAATGCCCCCCTGCTTGCTCTGAGAAGAGGAACCCTCTGGTAGCAAGCATGAATGGTCCCCTTTGCTAAGCAGGGTCCACCCTAGTTTGCATTTGAAGGGAGACTGCACGTGTGAGCCCTGTGAGATATTCCCCTTCAGGGGATGGGGCCGCTCTGGGAAGAGCACCTGCCTGCTTGCATGCAGAAGGTTCCAACTTCCCTCCCTGGAAGCATCTCCAGATAGGGCGGAGAGAGACTCCTGCCTGTAACCTTGGAGAAGCTGCTGCCAGTCTGGGTAGACAATACTGAGCTAGATGGACCAAGAGTCTGACTCAGCATATGGCAGCTTCCTAGGTCCCTTTCTGGGGTGCACTCTGCCTGTGTCCACCCTGCTGCCGCTGCCACCATTCAAGCCCACTCTCCCTCCACTGCCGCAGCTGCTACTGAAGCAGCCCCAACTGGCTCACTTGCCCGTCAGTCCATCACTGCCACATCTCAAGCGTCGCATGGCACGGAGCCCCTGCTCCTGGGTGTCTGCAGGACCTTTCCTGGGCGGGGCGGGGGGAGAGCACAAGCCCCCACTGGTGGCCCCGGGCCCCTACCCAATTGTAAATGGGAGTGTGTCAGTGTGCGCCCCCTAAGCACACCCCCTGTGTCAACATCAGACACAGGGAGGCGTGGCCAGTGTGGGAAGGAGGGCTAGCTCCGTCCCTCTCCCCCTCTTCAGCAGGGGGCGCTTCATTCAGCGCAGACTCCAGGTTTTTCTTCTTCTTCTCTGCCTCAGAGAGGCAGAGAAAGGAGCCCCCGGCCAGCGTTGAACCAAGTGCTGACTGCTGAGGGTAGGAAGAGGGAGGGAGCTGCCCCCTTCCCAATAGTGACTGTATCTGGGGGAGGGGGCAACTGCCCCCCTTGCCCCACCCTGAGGCCGCCCATGCCACGGCTACTCATCAGCAGGACTAGCCAAGCGCTCTTCATGGCTCCTGCTGTTTCTGTAAGATATGCCTACTTGGGGGCCAGCCAAAAGGTCCCCGTGGGCCAGATCTGGGCCCCAGGCCTTCTGCTGTGCAGGCCACACTGACCGGCAGCAGCTCCTCTGAGGTTCCAGGAGGCAGGAGTCCCTCCCAGCCCTCCCTGGAGAGGCGTCCAGGGGCTGAACCTGGGACACCTTCTGCATGCACGGCAGATGCTCTACCTCTGAGCTGCAGCCCCACCCCCTCAGGAGAGTGGCTTAGAGCAGCGGGGTTGGCCAGAGGGCTTTTAGTGCCCTTGGCGAATCTGACTTTGGTCACCACCCCACTGAGAGTGCAGAGTCCAGGCTTAAACTGGAGCTGCACAGGCGGCTTATTTGCCGGAACGGAAGAGCGCACAAAGAAGCCGAGCAAGGCAAAGCTGGCTCTGTCTTTCCCTCCTGCAACTACTCTACCACTGCCCCTCCAGGGAGGACGAGAATGAACGGACACTCCCAGCAGGCTGGACATGTCCATGGTTGCTTGGAGAGGGAAAGGGAGCCACGTCGCACCCGCCCCACCTACAAATTGGTGCCCTGGGCAACTACCTAGGTCTGCCTAGTGGGTGCGCCAACCCTGTACAGCAGGGCACAAGTAGTCTCCCATCTGAATGCAAACCAAAGCAGACCCTGCTTAGCAGAGGGGATCATTCATGCTTGCTTCTGCAAGACCAGCTCTCCTCCCCCTGAGGAAGGGGTTGGACTAGAAGGTCCCTCAAGCCCTTTCCAACTCGATATGACATAATTGCACTCCAAAAAGGAAGTGTATGTGTGTGTGTGTGAGAGAGAGAGAGGGAGAGGTTTGCTGGTGTCTTTCATCATTCTTCAGAGCTCAGCTGCTTTTCTGGGATCTCTCTAGACATTAAATCTCAGAGGGGGAGGAGGAGGCCTCCGGAGCACAAACATGTAAATAAACACACTTCACTTATTTACACTTTCAGATGCCGGCCGCGAGGTCTGTCATTGCAGATGCTGATGAGGCGCATTTGGATAAGACAGACAGACTGCAAGACAATATTAACCCAAAGAGCAAACCTCTTCCTGAGTTTTTCAAGCCCGCGGAGGATATAAGGAACACAGCAGGCAGCAGGTAGAAGTCAGAGCTGGGCCTTCTTTCTGTGTCATATGATTTAGTGCATGAGCCAGCTGGGGTGGTCAGTACCATAGGAGCATAGGGAGCTGCCTTATACCGTGTCAGACAGTCCATCCAGCTCAGCATTGTCAACACAGACACTTGTTGCAACCCAATCACCCTATTGCTCCCTTTAAGGAGAAAAAGGTCCCTTTTCATTTATGGGAAACGAGGCAGCATTTATACCACCAAGTACTGTCACTTAACTCAGCTAAGCCATGACTCCCAGAGGACCAGCAAGAGTGCCCTAAAATCACCTGCAAACAGAAAGCTAGTGAGCTAGGCAAGACATTCAGGGAAACCCACTCCCATTTCTTAAAAGAGTGTGTGGTAGCCAAAAGAGTGTGGCAGGGAGTAAGCAAGTTGTTAGAGTGGCCTGATTTGGAAAAACAGACTTGGGAAGATCTAACCTCAGGTTTGAGCGATAGAACCTCTTTTCGAGGTCCCAGAAAGAAACCTTCATGGAAACAGGATGGAACGGGTGCCCCCATACTAGGGATTGGAACGTTCCCCTTCTTGTAATCAGGTTAGTAAACCTGTATGTCATTTATGCAATGCTCCTGCATAGGAATAGGGAGGGAAGACGCGACCAAGAGGTTAACGTAGATGAGACAGTAAATTTCTTCTGGAAAAGTTTGTATGGATATGTGCAAAAAACCAAGTGTATCTCTTCTAAACAGCAATGGGACAACTTGTAGAAATGGACTTTGGACGTAACCTTCCCCCCCCCATTACCTGATGTGCCTTGAAATCCTCCCCCCCTCCGAGTTACAGTACTGTGTGCATATACTTTATAACCCTGTTGGTTACCAAATCCTTGTTTATCTTTGTATATATGATGTACAAACAACCACTTTGTATATAATTGTGCCTTGGTAACGTACTGTATGCTTTGGTAGTTTGTTGGTTCAATTAAAAAAATCTTGTCTTATTAAAAAAAAATCTTGTCCTCTCTTGGAGATGCTGCCAGGGAAGGAACTTGGAACCTTCTGCATGCAAGCAAGCAGCACCTCTTCCCAGAGCGGCCCCATCCCCTAAGGGGAATATCTTACAGTGCTCACACACGGGAGTCTCCCACTCAAACGCAAACCAGAGTAGACCTTAGCAAAGGGGACAATTCATGCTTGCGACCACCAGACCAGCTCTCCTCCATCTGAGGGGACGGATGCTCATTGTCATTTCCGACAAGCTCTACACCCCTAGAGAAGGAAAAGAGGTGAAAGCATTGCAAGATGTCCATCTTTTATTGTCCTGACCATGGAGTCTGCAATGGCCGCATCTGCAATGGTGTTTTGAACATTTTTAAATGTTTCACAAACACAAAAACTACTATGACATTTTATCGATGTGGTCAGAGGAATGGAAATGAGAATTGGCAGGGATGTCCTCCAAAGGGTACTCCATGAAGAGAGTACAATGATTTGTTCATTGTTACCCTAACCGTGACCCTACCCCTTTCCTCTGTGCAAAAATGACTGCAATGTGACCCTGATCATTTGGGGGTAGGGAGAAAGAAGCGGTGATAACACAGAGAAAGCTGTAAGTGCAACAATGCTTTCACCTGTTTTCCATCTCTAGCAAGGTAGACATTGCCAAAAAAACTACGATGAGCATTCTTCCAGTCAGATGGTACCCCGTGGCCAAAATGTGTGCTCACGGATTAATTGGGAGGGAGCTCAGGTAGTCATTCTTGGCACAAGAAGAGGGGTGTGTCCCTCAATTTTCATTTGCAACATTCTGGAGGGCACGCCTAAATCCACCTGCTGTTTCACTGTGCATTGGCACTGTCCTTAGAATCATGTTTCAGTGGTCGCTCCCATCATCTCTCCATGGAGAGCACCTGAATGCCCAATGGAAACGTCTCCCTCTTGCAGTGCACAGGGACTCTGCAGAATGATCCACAGAAACTGACAGTCAGGAGATTCAAGACAGGCAAAAGGAAGCCCATCTTCAAAGGGCACATCACTAACCTGTGAAATTCATTGCCACAAGGTGTGGTTCTGATGGCCACTAGCCTAAATAGGATTGGAGGAGGAGACTAGATCTGTCAGTGGCTGCTACTTGTGAAACCTCCAGGTTCAGGAGCAGTATATCAATAAATCTTAGTGGTAGCAATGATGGGAGAGAGAGCACGCCTTCGTCTTTGGCTTGTGGGTTTCCCAGAGGTGGTGCTGATGGCCACTGTGGGTGAAAAGATGCTGGACTAGATGGACCCCTTGCCCCGTGTTTTCTTAGCAGTGCACAGAACTTGCTAAATATTCTTGCTAACTCTCCCTGGAGAAAGTGACAAACTGCTCAAAAGCAGGGCCAGCTCTGGGTTTTTGGTAACCTAGGCAATGTTTTAGCACCCTCTCCCTAGACGAGAAGTGGGGAGTCCCATCTTTAACTTGAGGTCGAATGACCAGTCTGCACAGATGACCAGCAAATGCTTCGCCCACGCTGGTTTGAGGATACGGTGGGAAAGAGTTTCCAGGATATGATTGGGGGCGGAGGGCGGACTCTAACACTTCAGAGATTAAAAAATGATGCTGTGAATCTGAAAATCCCGACCATTTCTCTTTCGAAATGAATGCTGAGGCATGTAATTCATATTTGTAGTGCAGCCTAAGAGACTAGCTGTTTATTTGGAGCTGAGGTGCAAGGAGCGAAGAGGCCTGAGTCTTTTGGGGTGCAGAATGCCCCCTGGGGAGCAGGGGGCAGTATTCCATCATTCATGCTTATATCACTGTGCAGTACTTCAAGGGTGTAAAACAAGGGAGGGGGAGTCCTCTGTTCTGGCACTGCGTATGTGCACACACACACACACACCCAAGAACTGATGCCCTCCTCAGCAACCTCCTAGTGATGGGAGATATTGCCAGGAAATCTAGGACCAACAAACGGAAGTCCTTTTTCACACAACGCATAATCAGCTTGTGGAATTCTCTGCCACAAGATGTGGTGACAGCCAGCAACCTGGATGGCTTGAAGAGGGGTTTGGATAACTTCATGGAGGAAAGGTCTATCATCGGCTGCTAGTTGGAGGGCTAAAGGCCACCTCTAGCCTCAAAGGCAGGATGCCCCTGAGTACCAGTTGCAGGGGAGTAACAGCAGGAGAGAGGGCACGCCCTCAGCTCCTGCCAGTAGACTTCCAGGGGCATCTGGTGGGCCACTCTGTGAAACAGGATGCTGGACTAGATGGGCCCGATCCAGCAGGGCTGTTCTTATGTTCTCCTAGGTCTGGCTGGGACGTGCCCCAAACCGATTCAGAGCAGGCAGAAAGAAGGTGCAGATTTCCAGGAGGGGCTGAGCCAAGGATCTTCTCGCCCACCCTCCAGGGCCCTGCTGCAGCTGACGAATCCCGTGTGCAGAACTGCTCTCTCTGCACTTCTTTGGCGTTGGGGCAGCTGACTCAGAGAAAACCGCCCATCTGCCTTGGCAGAAAAGGAAGCCCTGACGGCCACACCACAGTGAATAACAATATTCGGGGCTGGCCTGGGGCCGGGATGGAGGCTGGCAGGGTGCCTGTGGCTCCCAAGTGCACCTTGTTTTTCTGGGGGCCCCACCCTGCACCTCACACCGGAAATCCGGCAGTGTGCCGTCGGCCTTGGGGTGGATGGTGCCTCTGCCACCTGCCCTGCTGCCTAGGGGGCGGAGCCATCAGACTGGCTGCGCAGGACTCGGAGCCCATGGCTGGGGGCCAGCCCAGGGAGGAGGATGAACCCCGCCTTGGCCCTGATCCCGGCTTCTCTGCTCCTCTTCCACAGCGGGGGGGGGGGGTTGAAGAGTGGGGAGGAAGCCCTTGCTGATGCAATTGCTGCTCTCCTGAGGGCCAGCCCGATTCAAGCCAGGCTTGTTTACAAGAAGCTTTCACTGCCATGTGGAGCACACTTCCTCCGGTGGAGTAAATCCCACTGAGCACAATGGGACTGACTTCTGAGTAACCTGCTTGGGGTTGCACTGTAGTGTGTTTTATGAGCTGAAGGGACACTCGCAGTGATAGTTATTTTTAAATTTCTTTTAAAAGTCGATCTGTCTCTGATGACAAAACGGGATCACAGGCACAAGGAAGTTGCTTTATTCCAAGTCAGAGCATTGAGCCATCTCAATATTGTCAACACTGACTGGCAGCCACTCTCCAAGGTTACAGGCTGGAGTCTCTCCCAGTCCTTGCTTGGAGATGCTGCCAGGGATTGAACCAGGGACCTTCTGGGTGCAAAGCAGACGCTCTTCCGCTGAGCTATGGCTCCATCCCATGAGGGGAATATCTTACAGTGCTCACATGTTGTCACCCATCCAAATTCAAACCAAGGCAGAGCCAGCTTAGCAATGGCAATAATTCATGCTCCCTACCACAAGGCAAGTTCGATTCCTTGTTTATTAGCATGTATTGCTTCGGCTGGGAAATCTCTGATACATCCACGGCTAATCGGCTGGAATAAACCTGTTAGCCTCGTGGCCTTCTTGACCAAGTTGTCCTATTTTGAGAAACCAATAAAAGACTTGCACTCAGATGGAAAATAATGGGTTTTATTTATAACAGAGTAGAATTATACATTTCAGTATGCAGCCAAACAGATTGTTTTCTCTTTTGTAAACTATGATTGGGCAGGTGACTCTGGGCCAGTCACTTCTCTCTCAGCCTAACCTACCTCACAGGGTTATTATGAGGATAAACATAAGCCATGCACACCGCCCTGGACTCCCCAGAGGAAGAGTGGAATAGAAATGTAAAACTAAATGCAAAATACATAAAACGAATGTTCGTAGGAAGACGAAAACATAAGATGACGCCTGTGAATCAGACCCATCTAATCCAACATCCTGTGTCCTGAGGTGAACAGATAGGTGTTCTCCCTGCTTTTGTCTGTTGGGTTTCCGCAGCGTCTAACATTCAGAAGGTACACTGCCTTTGAACATGGAAGTTCCATTTAGCTGTCATACTATACTCCCCCTCTTTCTCCATGAATTTGTCCAATCCTCTTTTAAGGAGAGCCCTGCTGCATCCAACCCAAGAACCATCTGGTATCCACTCAGAAATCCAACAGGTGCAGCCCCACTTCCTTGCAGGGTGCCTTCCCCCCGACCCACCTGCAGTGCCCCTCTGCCTTTAAAAAGCAGTACAGCAGAGAGAAACCTGACCGATGCAGCCACCCCAAAATCATAAAGTGGCAGGAATGATTTCCCTTTCTCAATTCAATTTCTGCCTGTAGGCTTTATCAGGAGAAAGAAAAAAGGTTAGCAATCCTCCAACTCAAAATGTGAGGGCAGCAAACCTTTGGGTCAAGCAGAGCTCTTCTTCAGAATGACACTTTAAGATATCCCTGTGGGACCATGATGATGACAACGACCACCAAGCTTGCTATTTTGGTCACAAGCTTCTGAGTTAGACAGGTCTTCACCCAGCAATGCTTCCAGAGTGCTGTGTAGTTGGAAAGCCTCAGATTTGGAGGAGAGAAAGGAAGGAAGGAAGGAAGGAAGGAAGGAAGGAAGAAGGAAGGAAAACAAGTTTACAGCTCCACACTGAATGGTGTAACCAGCAAACAAATTAATTCTCCAACAGAGACAATTACAGAATCCTGAGTGTGGGTGGAGTGAAAAAGCATTCTTGTAAAACTTAATTTAGACACCTTTGCTGAAAGGCACTTGCTCTGTGTCTGCCAGAGTGGTGTGTTTGAGGTCGTGTGTTTGCCTGTGTTCAAATTTGGCCCTCAAGCTCCAAGGGAACCTTAAATTTAGATGCTTGTTAATTTTTTGGCATTTGATAAGTTTCAGAAAATGTTTGTATGTGCATATCTATTGGACTAAAATGTGACACACACTCCCAACTTTGAGCTGCAAATAAGAAGATTTGGTAAAAGACATACTTTTTAAAAAAAACTGATATTGAGTTTGTTATAGTAACGAGTTAAAATGTTCATAAATATTAATAAAAATAGATTGGCTCAGATGGCACAATATTAGACCATGATGAACGTGTCCTCTTAGATAAGCTGAATCACTAAGAAGTGACCACCCTGGTTTGCATGTGAATGGGAGACTACATGTGAGCACTGTAAGATATTGGGGCCGCTCTGGGAAGAGCATCTGCCTGCTTGCATGAAGAAGGTTCCAAGTTCCCTCCCTGGCAGCATCTCCAAGATAGGGCTGAGAGAGACTCCTGCCTGGACCTTGGAGAAGCTGCTGCCAGTCTGGGTAGGCAATACTGAGCTAGATGGACCAATGGTCTGACTCTGTATAAGGCAGCGTCCTATGTTCCTAGGTAGACAACGTATGGCTCTGAACTACAATTCCCAGAACCCCCAGCCACAATTTACAGTCATTCCTCGCCAACCGTGGGTTTCCCAATTGCGGTTTTGAGTAGCCACGACCGGGAAATTGTGGCACATCACGCCAACCACAACCCAAGTATCGACGGGTTTTTTTGCAACGTTGAGGGTTTTTTCGTGATTTCCGGGGGTCAGGGGGTGATTTACGGGTATGGAGTTATTTCTGGGAGTTTGGGTTATTTGAGGGGATCAGGGTGATTTTCAGGGGTCAGGGGTGACTTTGGGGGGTCAGGGGGTGATTTCTGGGGGTTCTGGATGATTTTCAGGGGTTTTAAAACTATATTTACCCCCCACCATTGTCACTGTATTTGCAGTCCTTTGGTGACTGCAGTTCCCCTAACGCCCCATTTCTCATTGGTTTTAATGCCTTGCCAACACAAATTCACCAACTGCGAGGTTTTCCCGGAACAGAACCCTCACAGTTGGCAAGGGATGGCCGTATGACAGATGGGGATTATGGGAACTCTAGTCCAGCAACATGTCCAGAGCCACACACTGCCTTCCCCTAGAACACCCTGTACTGATTGGCAGCAGCTCTCCAAGGCTGCAGGCAGCAGTCCCTCCTAGCCCTGCCTGGAGATGCCAGGGGTGAACCTGGGACCTTGGCTGCTCTTCCACTAAGCTACGGTCCCATCCTCTAAGAGGAATATCTTACAGTGCTCCATGTGGTCTCCCATCCAAATGCAAACCAGGGTGGACCCTGCTTAGCAAAGGACACAATTCATGCTCACGGCCACAAGACCAGCTTTCCTCAAACATTCAGCGTGTTGAAGCAAGTAAAGTAGCATCCCCGTCCAACTACGGGACAGGAGTGTGTGGCTGGGTCTGCCATGTGTAATAATATAAACTGTGACATTGCATGAAAGCTAGAATTCCGCTCAATAATTAGTGCCTTTGAACAGAAAAGGGCTAGTGGGGGGAAAAGTATGTCTCACTCTTTTTTGGTGCCATATTTTGTTTACCCTCCTCCTCCATCATATCTATTTGCCCAATTCCCCTTAGAAAGACCTCCACACCAGTGTTCCCACTAGGGTTGCCAACTGTCCTGCATTATGCGGGACGTCCCACATTTCAAGGATGAAACATTGGTCCCTATAGGGACAGCATTTGTCCTGCATTTGGGTGGCAAGGCGAGCAGTGGCAGTGAACAATACTTGCAGAGGGGGGCCTTTTATTCCTTTTGCTATGCAAACTATTCTGAGAACTATTTTGGTTGAAAAGTAGTATAACCTGAATATGTTCTAAATAATAACAATGCTGGCATTATTTCATAGCATATAATTCAATAACATATACGGCATTGATACTCAGGCTCTTGATTACCACTGCATACACCTCCCCGGCCCAGCCCCCCCAAACTTGTGTCTCTCGTTCTGGCAATGAAATGTTGGCAACCCTAGGTCCCACTCCCACCGTATCTTGTGGCAGTAAGTTCCACATACACATTACCCTATCTACCTGAACCGAAGACAACTCTGAACTTGACGACCCCTTAAAAAAAACAGGTTATACCTGTATGTGCTCAAAAGGAGGAGGCCTGAATTTAAGACAAACCTCCCATTTCTAATGTCAAATAATTTTTTGCGGGGTGGAGACTAGTCTTGGGTTCGGGTAAATATGGTAAAAGGAAGCAAAGGCCTTCCTTTTGTCTGTGTTTCGAAAGTCCTGCCCACCAGCATCCTTGCAGACCCCACCTTCCGGTCTGGTGAGAGAAGGCGACAAATCCTGTTTTGCATCGGATGCTTAGCTGCCCTTTCATCTTGGGATTGTTTTTATCCTGTGAAGTGTTCTTTTAAACAGTGTTGTAATATTTTGAATATCATGTGCCAAGGGGGAAAACACAAGTGCATGACTCTCTTGTTTTCCCTTCAGTCCTGAGCCACTGAGGCACAGGTGCAGAAAGACGCGTCATCTTCTCTGTCTTGCTGGATTTACGTGCCGAAAACCCAGCTGCTGCTCCCAGAGCACGTTTACTTGAAAACTGGCCCGGCTTCCTGCCGAGTAAGCCTGTTGAGAACTGGGAGTGTCCCATTTGGCTGGCTGGAGATAACTTCTCTTCTGCACAACTCCGACCCACAGGCAGGGCCCAGAGAGGCTGCAGCTGCCTCCAGTCCTGAAATGCCCCCTCACTTCGGCAGGCTGAGTGCAGAGATAAGGCCTGCGAGAGTTTGGAGGGGCCTGATCTGGCGCAGAGCATTTCTACCCTTTTTAGGTTTATCAGGCCTCCACCTTTGCCGTTCTCCAGACAGGCTGAAGTGCCTTTAGACCTGATTATGTGGCATGGAAGCTGTTTTTAGGGCTGGCCTGTCGCCCTGTTTGTTTGGTTTGGGGTCTGTCCTGACAAGTCGTGGAAAAAGGCCCTCCTTTGGCAGCAGGAAGCAGATAAAAGTAGCCGTGCCGGAAAAGGCTCCCAATTATCCTTGAATACTTCCAGCTATTTATACACCGGGCTATGTATAGAGGGCTAAATTTTCTCTTTCTCCCACGGAAATTGGAGGCTCGAAAACTGACGGCTGAGGCTGAGTGGGCATTGCCACCAACAGGGCCATTAAATGGCAGGAGGACAGACAAAGGGCAGATACAGACACGGGGCCTTGTTTAGGGATAGGCATGCTGGGGTGGGGCGGCTTCCCCTCTGCAGAAAACTGCTGCCTCCAACCCCTCTTACCCCACGCTGAGGGTGGACAACAAGATTGCAATCAAGTCAGGTAGGCGGCTCCTTCCTTGCTCATCCCAGAGATGAGCAAGCTGGCTGAGAGCCCATCCACATCAGGAGGACATCAAAGGAACATCAGAAGCTGCCTAGTACTGAGTCTGACCATTAGTCTATCTAACTCAGTATTGTTTACACTGACCGGTAGTGGCTTCTCCAAGCTTACAGGCAGCAGTCTCTCCCAGCCCTATCCTGGAGATGTTGCCAGGGAGGGAACTTAGAACCATTCCTTAGAGGGAATATCTTACAGTGCTCACACACAGAGGCGCTCTTACCCCTGGACTTTGGGGCTGAAGTCCAGGGCCTCCGCATCCCCTGGGGCCCGCCAAATTGTCTTTAATCTGTCCTGGGTGGTGTGGATTATGCCCTCAATAATCTACATGTTAAAAAATGATGCTTAACTTGCAGCAGGGGTCCTCCAAAGACCTTCAGGTTCAGGCTCCAAAATTACCTAGGTGTGCCTCTGCTCACACATCTCCCATTCAAATGCAAGACAGGGTGGAGCCTGCTTAGCAAAGGGGACCATGCTTGTCATGAGCCAGCGTGGTGTAGTGGCTAGAGTGCTGGACTAGGACCTGAGTTCAAATCCCCATTCAGCCATGAAACTAGCTGGGTGACTCTGGGCCAGTCACCTCTCTCAGCCTAACCTACTTCACAGGGTGGTTGTGAAAGAGAAGCTTAAGTATGTAGTACACCGCTCTGGGCTCCTTGGAGGAAGAGCGGGATATAAATGTATAAATAAATAAGTAAGTAAGTAAGTAAATAAAGCTTGCTACCACAAGACCAGCTCTCCTCCCCAAGTTTGGCAATGCAAGCCTGTGCATTGTACTCAGAAGTAAGTCCCATTCAGATAATGGACAACTGCCTTCTACCAAGTCAGACCATGGGTCCATCTAGCTCAGTGTTGTCTGCTCTGGCAGTGAGCCAGCAGCTTTCCATGGTTTCAGGCAGGAGTCTCTTCCAGCCCTACCTGGAGATGCTGCCAGGGAGTGACGCTGGGACCTTCTGCATGGCAAGCAGGCAGATGCTCTGCCACTGAGCAATGGCCCCATCCCCTAAGCGGAATATCTGACAGCACTCACACGTAGTCATCCATCCAAATGCAAACCAAGGTGGGCCCTACTTAGCAGGGATCTGGCCCAGACAGGTCCAACATCCTGCTTCCCAAAGTGGCCATCAGACCTCTCTTGCTCTTTGTTGCTCCCAGAGACTAGTATTCAGAGATAAAGGTAAAGGTAAAGTGAGCTGTCAAGTCAATTTCGATTCCTGGCGCCCACAGAGCCCTGTGCTTTTCTTTTGGTAGAATACAGGAGGGGTTTACCATTGCCTCCTCCCGTGCAGTGTGAGATGATGCCTTTCAGTACATATAGTATTAGCGGGAATTCGAACCGGCAACCTTCTGCTTGTTAGTCAAGCATTTCCCCACTGCGCCATTAGGTGGCTCTATTCAGAGATAGACTACCACTTAACATAGAGGTTCCTCTTAACTCTCATGGCTAATTGCAGGTGAGTCCTCTCCTCCTCCTCTTCCTCCATCTCCATGAATGTGTCTAATTAACATCTGAACATCTGGGGTCTGGATCAGACCTAGATGGCTTTATCTAGACCAGCATCCTGTTTCCAACAGGGGACAGCTGGCTGCCACAGTGGGTGTCCACCAGCATGAAGGTGACAGCTCATCACTGTTAGTTCTGGCATTGTAATGCAGCAATTAAGTGAAAACGCATGCCATGAAAAGGTTTCCACCCTGCCACTGGTCAAAACTTTCCTAAAGGCACCGGAACAGGCTAGGCTGAGTTTTCGAACCCCAGATCTGAAAGAATCTCTGCTGATTTCAGAATTGTGTCCTGATCAGACACACCTTTGTAGAGACAAATGAGGACACAGAGCACTTGGGTTTCCTGTCCCAGAATAACCTTCCTAATGGACCAGCTCTGCCTCTGTGTCCTTGGGTCACCTTTTACAGGTAGGTGTACACACACACACACACACACACACACACACACACACACACACCCAGGTTGCAGTCTGTCCTGTGCTGTATGTATTTCCCAGAAGTACTGAAAAGAACCTAGGAGTCCTGGCCACCAGGGCTTCTTTTTCCCCTCCCCCAGTCCCACTGGACAATCCAGAACTGGGAATACAAAGCAGTGGAGGGTAATCGCCCTATCTTGGAGATGCCAGGGAGGGAACTTGAGACCTTCTGCATGCAAGCATGCAGATACTCTTCCCAGAGTGGCCCCATCCCCTAAGGGGAAGTTATTACAATGCTCACACATGGAGTCTCCCATTCAAAGGCAAACCAGGGCAGACCCTGCTTAGCAAAGGGGGCAATTCATGCTGGCTACCACAAGACCAGCTCTCTTGAGCCATGGCCCCATATCCTAAGGGGAATACCTTACAGCAGTATGCCCATGTAGTCACCCAGCCAAATGAAAACCAGGGCATACCCTGCTTAGCAAGGGGGCCATTCATGATGTTCACTACTACAAGACCATCTCTCCTCCCCTTTCGACAGTGCTTCTGAACACCTTCTGGTTCGCCCGCTCCTAAGGAGAGGAGAGGAGAGCTGGTCTTGTGGTAGCAAGCATGACTTGTCCCCTTAGCTAAGCAGGGTCTGCCCTGGTAGCATATGAATGGGAGACTTGATGTGTGAGCACTGCAAGATATTCCCCTCAGGGGATGGAGCCGCTCTGGGAAGAGCAGAAGGTTTCAAATTCCCTCCCTGGCTTCTCCAAAATAGGGCTGAGAGAGATTCCTGCCTGCAACCTTGGAGAAGCCGCTGCCAGTCTGTGAAGACAATACTGAGCTAGATAGACCAATGGTCTGACTCAATATATGGCAGCTTCCTATGTTCCTATGAGCCATTCACTTCTATGCAGGTTCCTCTTTCCCAGACTTCTCCTGCTGTTGTCAATTCTGCAGTATCTCTTGCGTCCTGTTTGAGGTCAGGCAAGTGAACCACAACTGCAGCACACAGGAGGTAACCACCACAGAGCCCTTACTGCCCTCTCCTCGCCTCTGACCACTTCCTAACCTCTGCCTCTGCTGAGGGACCGAGACCCTTGCATCGTCCCTCCTGCTTGATATTTGTCTGAGGCCTTGTGATTCAGTGCTGTTTAGGAGGGGATGAATCCTTAACCTTTCTGTCACAGTTGCACTGCTTAGCCATCATTTAATCAGGCAGATGAATTGTTTGGAAATCTCTGAATACAGTAGTCCAAAAAGTTCCCCACCATTAATCAGGCAGCAGATGTCTAAATGCTTTCGAATGCTAGAATTTCCAAAAGCCATGAGCAGCGAAGCACCACCTTGGAAGAGGCATTCCCTTTCCTGCCTTGGAGCTTGTGAGAGGTATAATCCTTGGAGACGTCCTTGACCCCAGCAACAGAGAACAAAGCATTGGTTCACTTACTGTGAAGGCTTCGTCTGGTTGCTGGAGTCAAGGACATCTCCCACATAGAAAAGAATGCCTCTTAAGAAGGCAGTTGCTATGGCCCATATATACATGATCATCATCACACAGTGTCAGGATGGTGGCTGGTGCTTTCTCAGAAGAGGCATTGCCTCTCCTCTCACACACATAGGTGAGAATGCATCTTTAAAGATGGTGCCTGTTTTGACACAGATGTGCACCCCCCTCCAGTATCAGTGGTTGTTTGATGCCATTGTAGAGGCATTCCTACACAGGTGGGAATGACTCTATCACAATACAAAGAAATTCTTGTTACCCCTTCAGAACTTATGTTCTTATGGTGAAAAGACACAAGCCACAAGCTCAGGCATTTATTTAAGAGTAATCCCTGCAGCATATGATGGAACTTACATCTGAGTGAACATACTATCCTTGGTTGGAAGGATGAAAAATTGTTCTGCCTCTTCTTTCTGACACCTTTTACAATATATTAGAAAATGGATAATGCATCTTCTTCCTGTCGTCACTTGGTCCTTTGTACGCACATTTGGATTCTTCGGCCTGTCAAAGGAACTGTCAAAGAAGCTGCCTTCTATGGAGTCAGATGTTTAGTCCATCTAGCTCAGTATTGTCTACATTGACAGCAGCTCTCCCAAGGTTTCAGGCAGGAATGTCTCCCAGACCTACCTGGAGATGTTGCCAGGGAGGAACCCGGGCCCTTCTGAAAGCAAAGCAGATGCTCTTGCACTGAGCTACAGCCCATCCCCATCCCCTAAGAGGAATACCTTACAGCAGACAGTGCTCACATGTTGTCACCATCCAATTGCACACCAGGGCAGACTCTGCTTAGCAAAGGGGACAATAGGGGTGTGCACGAAATGATTTTTTGTGATTCGATTTGTACCCAAATAGAAACACCCCCGTTTCGATTTGTGTCCGAATCTGACCCATCCGAATCAGCCCAGATTCGATTTGGATCCAAATTTATCCGAATCTATTTTGATCGGAAAAATGGGTCTTGGGGTCAAAAGAGTGGGGTGGGGTGGTAGTGCCTAATGGGTGGAGGCTACCACCCCAATTTCCAAAAAAAATGGGCAAAGGGTTGATTTAATTTTTTTTTTAAGTTTATGTGTCTTTAAGATTTTTTTTTTTTTTTTTTTGCTAGTAGCAGTAGCAAATGAGAGTGGATTCATGGTTTCTCATTGAAAATCTCATATGCAACCAGAGAATCTACACTCAGAACACTTCCAAAACAACAGAACCCAATACACCATGGGTTATCAAGCCATGGGGGTGCTTGGCACCCTATGTTCACTATGCCACCACTCTCTCTGGGCCACCCAAGTGGCCATTCTTCACTATGGGGGAAAAGAGTAAACTTCACTTCAAAAATCAAATAATATTGAGCCCTTTGCCCAATCACTCTGAAACCTAGGTGGTAGCAGGCACCCATTGGGGCACAACCACCCAACCCACTCTTCCCCCTCCAAAATAACATCAACATCACACATCTACAACACCTGCAGAGCTTTGCAAAGAACAAGTTTTGGTCACGCACATTCACATCCCCCCCCCCAGAAATGCAATTTATCCACACACAAGAGTGTGAAACAACAACTAACATCACACACAAATTTTTAAATTCAATTGCTGCACCCCCAAAGCCCATGCTCCACTGCTGCAACCCTAGACCCTGTGTTCCCCTGCTGCAACCCCAGACCCTGTGCTCCCCTGCTGCAACCCCAAAGCCCCGCGCTCCCCTGCTGCCACCCCAGACCCCGCACTGCGCTCCCCAACCCAAGACCCTGCGCTCCCCTGCTGGCCGATCTGCAGGCTGGAAGGGCCGGAAATTCAAACAGATGTCAACACTCAAAATGGAGACTGAAGGCGAAAGATTTTTTGTGATTGCAAAATGGAGTTCCAAAACAGCCGAAACAACAAAACGTTTTGTATCCGAAACAGGGACGTTTTGTTTTGGCTATAAAATTTTCTGTTTTAAGCATTGGGTGTTTTGTTTTGGCTACAAAACAGCCGAAACGGCCTGTTTTGTGCACAAAACGTTTTGTATCCGAAACGAAACACACATCCCTAGGGGACAATTTGTGTTCACTATCACAAGACCAGCTCTCTTCCTGTCTTTGGCTGGCCATCCTAGACTCCGTCTTGCACATTTCCCCTTTTACAGCTGGCCTGCATGACACATCAATTAAGACAAAAGCAGTCCCTTGATTCCACAGCCACTTCTGAAGAAATTTCTGCATAAATTTCTCCAAGTCTTTTAGGGAACTGATTTGGAAAAAAAGAATAATTTTTCAGATCAAAACATTAACCCTATGCCCTGCATGTCCCCCCGCTCCCTGTGCAACTTGACTCAAATGGCTATTTTCTAAATGTCAGTACAAAAATGTTGATTTAGCCAGTTAGGGAGTGAGGCTGACATTTTTCTGGTTTCAACTTGGAATCCTGGAAAGGCCACTGTTTTCCTAACGCTGATATTTCAACATTCATACTCTAGACACATTTCCATTTTGTCTTGTTTTGGAAAAATCCATGACATGGATTTTCCTGCCTTTGTCAGACAGAACAGACTTTCTTAAAAACCGCTGGCTCGGAGCTCCTCGTAGTAGGGGAGGAACATGGGGGGAAGGACTTGTTTTCTGCTTTAAATCAGTTCAGGCTTTGAACGAAGACCTCATTAGGAGTCACTCTTTGCAGGTGGGAAAAACAGGAGTGGTGTACTGCCTGCCCTCCCCCATCATCCTGCATCCGACTTGTACTCTCACAAGCTGTCAGGTGAGTACAAGAAGGGAATTGTCACTTGCAGGAGGAGAGGCTGTTCTGGGGCAGGAACACCGAGAACCTTTGCTAGTTGTGAGCTGCCAACGGTCGAAAGCGAAGCTGATAAATAGGCCCAAGAGTGAGGACAGGACGGGCCTGCTGTGTCCTTGGATCCCCTTGCTAATCTGGCTGCAGAAGCAGCACCCAAAGCAGTTGCTTGGGACACACGTCTGCTGCATGGGTTCGTTTGTTTCGTTTCCACCAGAGAATCTCAGCTGAGTGAATGTCTTCGGGGGGCCAAGCCACAGCAGTAGGTGTGAGCTTTCAAGCTATACAGGTGGTGCATGCATGAGTGTGTGCATGAACAGAAGAATGTCCGTAAAGGGAACATAAAGGGATGGGGCCGTAGCCCAGTGCTAGCGCATCTGTTTTGCATGCAGAATGTCCCAGGTTCACTCCCTGGCAGCATCTTCAGGTAGGGCTGAGAAGGACTCCTGCCTGGAACCTTGAGAGCTGCTGCCAGTCAGTGTAGACTATACTGAGCTAGATGGCCCTTTGTTCCTAAGAACATAAGAACAGCCCTGCTGGATCCGGTCCCAGGCCTATGTAGTCAGCATCCTGTTTCCCAAATCCCACAATGCCCCACCAGATGCCTCTGGGAAGTCCACAGGCAAGGGATAAAGGCATGCCCCCTCTCCTGCCATTGCTCCCCTGCAACTGGTATTTGGAAGCATCTCACCGCTGAACCTGGATGTAGCCTACCCTCCATGAATTTGTCTAAGCCCTGCTTAAAGCCATCCAAGCCGATGACCATCACCACATCCAGTGGCAGAGAATTCCACAGGTTAAGTATGTGCTGTGTGCCTGGCAGATCCTGCCCCCAGGCAAGGGCCTGGGTAAAGTAAGCCCCAGCTAGCCCCCAGATTCCCAGAACTGTGGCAATCTCAAGGTGGCTCTATCTGGGCCAGGCGGGCCAGCCTTCTGTGAAAGTGGCTCTCTGCCCATTTCATGGGAGGCATTCATTGTGCGTGCAAAATCTCATCAAGTTTGGGAGGAGTGCCAGAAGAAGGTGGCAGAGGCTTCAAACAGGATGCTTCTCTGGGGAAACGGAAGTGCCATACTTCACGGCCAGGGCCAACCAGATTATGACCCAACATCAGAGCTGCACAGCTTCGGACCACAACTCCCAGCATTCTCAGCCACAGTGGCCAGGAGGAAGGAATGATGGGAGTTGTCATCCTGAAGTTGTACAGCCCCTCTGTCCTAAGGTCTGCCAAGCTTAGTTCAAAAGTCCCACCCGGGGCACGCCACTCGCCCCCACCCCTCGTCATGCTCCTCATGGTTACAGCAGCATCTGTCTGAAGAGGCACACACTGCCTGTAACCATGACAACGGGCCTGGGTCTACACTGGGCCCTGGTCTAATAAAGTTTCAATATAACTTACAGTTATTTCTGCAGAGGTCTATAAACGTGAAATGATAAATAACTGCGTAGCCATAGAAGTATACTGTTGTCTCAGGGGTCTTTCTTCCCCTTCTCCTTTATTTTTCAGTTATGTCAAACTTGAAATGTAGCCATTTGGGGGCATTCAGAGGCCCCTCATGTGAGGCAGGGCTGCACAACATCAGCCCTCCAGCTGTTGTAGGACTACATCACCCCATCATCCCTGACTATTGGCCACTGTAGATGGGGATGATATGGGGGTCATAGTCCAACAGCGGTTGGAGGGCCGAAGTTGTGCAGCCCTGCCCTATGCTGTAGCTTACTTCGCTTGTGCCTAAATCCGGCATGATTGATGGCAAAGGAAAGCCAAGGGCGGAGTGTGTCCTCCTCTGTGCACATCGCCAAGAGCAATTCATGTGGCACGGGCTTAATACAGGGGCAAAGGTGGGATGTTGGTGCTCAGTTCAGCCACTGTGCCTCAGAGCTCACCCCCGGTTGCTTCCTGGGTCTTGGAGTTTGGCCACTGAATGCAAAATCCTGAGAGCAGAAGCCACTTTCTGAGTTCTGTCCCCAGTGCCTGGGAATTTGAAAACAGAAGAGGAGAGAGCTGGTCTTGTGGTAGCAAGCATGACTTGTCCCCTTAGCTAAGCAGGGTCCACCCTGGTTGCATATGAATGGGAGACTAGATGTGTGAGCACTGGAAGATATTCTGCTTAGGGGAGGGAGCCGTTCTGGGAAGAGCAGCATATAGGTTCCAAGTTAGCTCTCGGGCAGCATCTCCAAAATAGGGCTGAGAGAGATGCCTGCTTGCAACCCTGGAGAAGCCACTGCCAGCCTGTGAAGACAATACTGAGCTAGATAGACCAACGGTCTAACTCAGTATACGGCAGCTTCCTATGTTCCTAACAGGGTCCTGGTTTTCCCACCCTTTGGCTTTCTCCCATACTGCAACCTACTTTCACATATTGGGAGGCATGTAAGACAATGGCTCCCAAATGGGACCAAGTCATGTGTTACAGTGCCCCCGCTGCCTCCCATTGGTCAACCATGACTGGACTGAGGAACAAGAAGGACAGGGGCAGATTTAATCCAGGGGTGTCCCCAAATGAAATGAACCCGGCTACTTCATCACATATATCTGGCAGCCTGTACGGAAATCTACACCACTCATTGCCATGGTGCAGTGCTTAGAGTGCTGGACTAGGGAGACCCGAATTCAAGTCCCCATTCAGCCATGAAACTAGCTGGGTGACTCTGGGCCAGTCACTTCTCTCTCAGCTTAACCTACTTCACAGGGTTGTTGTGAAAGAGAAACTTAAGTATTTAGTACACCGCTCTGGGCTCCTTGGAGGAAGAGTGGGATATAAATGTAATAATAATAATAATAATAATAATAATAATAATAATAATAATGATGATGATGATGATGGTTCGCACACGAACAAGAGGACAGATCTCTGCCCCAAAGCGTTTACAGTCTAAAATGCAATACAGCAGAGTTGCCAGAGGAACAGAAGAAGTTGCTTTATACTGAGTAAGAGCATTGCTCAATACTGTCAACACTGACTAGCTGCGGTTCTCCAAGGTTTAAGGCAGGAGTCTGTCTCTCCCAGCTCTACTTGGAGATGCTTCCAGGGACTGAATCTGGGATGTTCTGCAGGCAAAGCAGATTATTTTATTATTATTATTATTTATTTATTTGATTTTTATATTCTTCCACTGAGCTATGACCCTGACCCCTAAGGGGACTATCTTAAAGTGCTCATGTGTAGTCTCCCATCCAAATTCAAACCATGGCAGTCCCTTCTTAGCAAAGGGGACAAGCCATGCTCATACCACAAGACCAGCTCTCCTCTCCAAAAGAAGATAACAGGTGGGAGAGATACATACAGGTGGGGGCAAGAATCTGTGCTGGTTTCAAATTCGGTTGCAAACACTTAAACCAAGCTGCCACATGTGTGATATTGCTGTGGGTTCATAACCTGCGGCTGTCAACATGACATTGTCTTGATTGCACAGAGGAAGATGCATAGGAAGCTGCTTATGCTTTACTCCACAGACATGCTGATGCAGAAGGGCCTAGTGTGGAGTCTATTGGTTAGAGCAAGGGAGAGCAACATCAACGGCCATTGTGGAAGGACTGTAGCTCAGATCATCTGCTTTGCGTGTAGAAGGTTCCAGGTTAAGTCTCTGCTGGCAGCATCTCCAGGTAGGGCTGGGAAAGACCTCTGGCGGAAACCATGGAGAGCTGCTGCCAGTCAGAGTAAACAATATTGAACTGAACGGACCAAGGGTTTGACTCAGTAGAAAGCAGCTTCCTGTATTCTTTTAGGGAGGGACCACAGCCCGTGGCCCCTCCCTAAAAGGGAGGCACCTCCAGGTAGGGCTGGGGAGGACTCCTGCCTGAAACCTTGGAGAAGTTCTGCCAATCAGCATAGGCGGTACTGACTTAGATGGGCCAAGGGGCCTGACTCAGGAGGAGACAGCTTCCTAGATAACCTGCCGTCTTCTCTGAGGAGCAGGCTGCCACCCTCCAAGGTCTCTGGCAGAGGACAGCCTTTCCCAGCCATGCAGGAGGCATCTCCATCATCTCGGTCCATCTCGGCCAGCACTCTCCATGCAGCCTGGCCCGCAGCCGCTCTCCCTCTCTCTGTCCTTTCCGCAGCTGTGTAGCAGGCCCAGATCCAGAAGGTGCCACTTCCCCGCCGCTGCCCCCCCCGGTCCCTGCCTCTAGGAACAGAGGAAGCCGCCTTCTACCGGTCAGACCCTTGGCCCACCCAGCTCAGAACCGGCCTACGCAGATGGGCAGCGGCTTCTCCAAGGTTGCAGGCAGGAGCCTCTTTCAGTCTCTGCCCGATCTTGGCGACGCCATCTTCTGAAGGCCAGGAGCCCTTCCTGTTGTGATGCAGCGGCCTAAGCGCACTGCCCATTAAAGAGCCAGCTGTTTCGGTGGTGAGGAGCACTCTGGGAGCCAGGATTCTTGGGTCCCTCTTCTCAGGGCCTCATGGCCTGGCCACGTGCAGGTCCCTTTGCCTCAGGCTTCCTCCGCCTTCCAGGAAGTTGTCCTAATTAAAACGGAGCGTCTTCTTGTTGTTTTCGGAGCTGAAGGTGCTGACTGGGAAGGTGGAGTGTGTAATTAGCTCAGCGCGCACGCGCACACACGCACACAGACACACACACACATAGGGCCTGCATGCACCTTCCTTGCTGCTGCCGGCTTCCTCCCACAAAGGCTGCTGCTTGGAGCCCTGCCTGGAGACCGGCATCAAAGCCAAGGTTGCTGGGAAGCGGAAGCAGGATGGACACCTGCCAGGGCCCCCTCCTGTGAGTGCTGGGATGGGCAGAAGCAGAGACTGCAGGCCCATGACCGTGGAGTGGTAGATGCTCAAAAGCACACGCTGCTGGGTGTCTGTGCAATGGGAGTGGGCCCCAAAGGGTGGGGGGCTGAGAAGGGAGGGAATGGCCCACCATCAGGGGACTCATGGCCCAGCTGAAGTTAGAGGAAGCTGCCGCCTATGGAGAGTCAGGCCTTTAGTCCCTCTAGCTCAGGATTGTCTGCACTGACTGGCAGCAGCTCTCCAGAGTCCCAGGTCTTTCCCAACTTGGACTGTACGTGGGGGCCCTTCTACATGCAAAGCAGAGAGTCTGCCACTTAGCTATGGCTCTATCCCCTAAGGGGAATATTTTGCAGCAGAGAGCGCTCACAGGTAGTCACCCCTCCAAATGCAAACCAGGGCAGACCCTGCTTAGCAAAGGAGACAATTCATGCTCACTGCCACTAGATCAGCTCTCTTCCCTTTTGCCTGCAGCACTCCAATCACTGAGCTACAGCCCTTCCCCAATTTCCAGTGTTTTGTTTGCTGGAATGGTTCCAAAGAAGGCTCAAACAGGAGGATGTTCCTGTCTTGTCAGAAGGACTTATCAGCACCTTTGAGTCATGAGCGCTAGATGAAGCCTCCAGATGCAGAGCCAGTCTATCTCTGGATATTCAGGGGAAACAATGGGCAGCGCCTTTGAGTGGCAGGTGCCATCTGAGAAGAGGTGGCCCCTCTTAATTCTCACACACCTCTGCTGGCACATCTGTGCATCAAGGTGCATCACCTACAGGTGGGTCATGTTATCCTAATAGAGGCAGGCCCCCTTTCTTTCTCACACATGCAAATTTGACCTGCTTCTTATTCATCAACTTAAAAGTCATACGATTAATATCAACTAAGATTTGATATTAAGTCACTAAAACCAACACTGCCCACCCTGTTTGTTCTTATCTTTGTCCTTATTCTCATTTATTGTTTTTGTGTCTGTACTGCAAGCAGCATGTGCCAGAATAGCAGGATAGAAATATTTGAAATAAACAAATTTATTGAGTGGCTCATAGCCTAACTGATAAAACTACCAGTATTTCCCCACCTCCCACTCTGCTCAGAACTCAGAATGGAATTTTTTTTAGAGACTTTAAAAAGATGGATTAAAATCGAAGGGAGGGGTCTGAAATGTTCCTGAGGGGGAAATGGATTGATTTGCTTGCTTGCTTCTTTAGGAAAGAAAACAAAAGTTTGCTGTCTCCCCTGGTCTAAGCCTTGTCTTCTCAAGAGCTGCTTCCAGACGGAGGCTCCTTCCGGAATGTGGCCCCTCCCACAAGCTGTGTGACTCGCTTGGAGGGGCCCTGGACCTCTCTGCCTCCCTTGTGGCCAGAGTGCAGGGGCAGCCCATCCACTAAGTGGGCCTAGGCGGTTGCCTAGGGCACCCATTCTTGAGGGGGGATGGTTGTGGGTGGGCGCTGTCGCCTTGGCCTTGCATTGCCACCCTCTGCATGTCAGCTGGGGCGGGGGGGGAGCGGTGAGGAAGAAGAATATACCTTGTACAATGCGTAAAGCTGCCGCTGCCACCCTATACCACTGCCCAGCTTTACTTGGCATCTATGCCCTGCTCCCCCACCACTCACCTGGCTGTGGCACATGAGCATCAGCCAGGTGAGGGGCCACCTCTGCCTGAGTGGGGACCTAACCCCCCCTTTTAAAGCACCTTTGGACAAGGCCAAGAGTTTCTGAAGCGATGCTCACCAGAGCTCAGAATCAAGTGGAAATGATTTTTTCCCCATGGAAATCCCCTGGTAAGATTGTGTTCCTGCTCCACAACTGCACTGGGGCATTGGATGGCAGGCTCAGCAACCTGTAAGCCTTGTTTTGTTTGTAAAATAGCAAAGCAAGCTTCTAGTCCTCAGGCTGTGACAAGAGGAGTGAAAGTATGGGAACGGAAGCCAGGCCGGATGTCCTGCATAGCTCTCCGCCTGCACCAGGCTGAAATTAGAGGCATTAATTATGCAGGTGTCCTTGTGCTAGACAACTGCAGAATTCAGCTTTCTTAGTCCAGCCTAGGGGTATGCATGAACCAGTCCGTGATGAACTGGGCCAGTTCGATGGTTCGTTCGCGAACCAAGACAGCCTCCAGGAGAGGCTGTTCGGTCTGTGATCAAACCGGACCGAGCCCAGTCCGTTATGGACTGGTTCGACTCAGTTTGACGGCCCAAGGGCCTGTGCGGTGAGGATTCCCATTTACAAGCAAAGGGGAATCCTGCTTTTAAAAGGCTTCTAAGGGCGGCCGGGGGTGGGGGTGCTGCCAAGAAGGTCACTTTAAAAGCAGCTGCTTACCGATCCTCCAGCTGTGGCAGTGGCACAGTTCCGGTCTCCACAGATGTGCAGAGGCTGGAACCACCCTGCCACTGCAGTATCGGTAGGCACCTACATTCCCCTTGGCTCGTAAAGGGGAATCCTCACTAGATTCCCCTTTACAAGCATGACCCCTCGGACTGTCAAACCAGGTTGAACCTGTCGGAGCTAGCTGACTGGACCAGCTTGTCGGTTCGACTGAACTGGTTCACAGACGAGTGGGGTGATTCTAATTCCGTGCAAATTCGAACCGAACTGCAAAATTCAGTTCATGCACACAGCCTCAGTGATTAATTGTTATTATTTTAAACATTCTGTTATTTCTTTTAAGTTGAGGCTAATGAGATCCCAGTTTCTCTGAGCAAAAAAGCATCCCTGGGCTGTTTTTTTTTAAATCTGTGTCATTTCTAGCAGTGCTTCTTCCTAAAATCTCAGGGCAGGGTGCATTTCCCCATGGGAAATACTAACAACAGCCAAGTGAGGCAGCTTAGGCCAAAAGATGGGGGATGGGTACAACAAGGTATACTGCTCTGGGCTCCTTGGCAGAAGAGCAGGATATCAGTGTAGCAGATAAATTAATCACCTGTTACCTCTCACTTCCATCTCCCCCTCCCCCGCCCGGTTCCTCAAGTGAAGACTGTAACTTCCTTGGGACAGTGAGCTGTCCTCTTGTTTACTATGTGTAAATGCAATGCACCATTTCTTAACATATGTATTATGAATAATAACAAAAAGTTAACATATCAGCTCCCAGTCAGGTTGGAAGAGGGTTTGGACAGAGTGTTAATCATCCCCACCCACACCCCCAAAAAGGCTAGAGCTGTGGTGGTACCAGGAAAAAAAAAAACTGGGCTGGGCACAGAAGAGACAGTGCATTTATGGGTAGGCAAACTGTGTCATAAGAACATAAGAGCAGCCCTGCCGGATCAGGCCCAAGAAAGCCCATCCAGTCCTGCATCCTGCTTCACACAGTGGCCCACCAGATGCCCCTGAGAAGTCCACAGGCAAGAGGTGAGGGCAGGCCCTCTCTCCTGCTGTTGCTCTCCTGCAACTGGTATTTAGAGGCATCCTGCCTCTGAGGCAGGAGGGGGCCTATAGCCATCATACTACCGGTAGTAGCCTTTGAGAGGCCTGTCCTCCATGAATCCGTCCAAGCTCCTTTTAAAGCCATCCAAGCTAGTGAACCATCACCACATCCCGTAGCAGAGAATTCCATAGATTAATTCTCTGTCGTCGTGTGAAAAAGCATATGTCCCCCATATTAGATTTCTGAAACAAAAACTGGGAGTGAGGATGGAGGGGCAAGCCACTTTTGGAGGGTGCTAGCCTGCCCATGCCACCCCTCTGAAACCGCCCTTGGGCTAGAGGGGTTCAACTTCCTTAAGGATCCGAAGGCCTGAAGAAGGCCTCAGATCACCTGCTTGCTCCAACAAAACAACAGCTCATTTCCTTGCAAGCTTCCAGAATACCTTCTGCAGCAAATTACCTATTACCATGGCAAGGGTGGGGCCCAAGCAGCCAGACTTTCATCTGAAGACTTCTAGGTTATTGCACCAGCAGCTCTTCTCCTTGGTAAACTGGATTCAGGCAATCACAAACAAGTTGTCCTGCAAGAAGTTGGTCGAGAGGACAGGAATAACTCAAGTGTGTAGGTCAGAAGGGAAGCACTCCCTCTGGAATGCAAGATCTTGGGGCAGGGCAGGCACACAGGCATATAGGTCAGTGTAGGAGGCATCCAAACTGCTGAAGCATACTGTAAAAGTTTATCAACAACTGCCTTCAGGAACCAAAGCCATGTTTTGCAAGAGCTGAGCTGCTTCATCAAACCAGAGAGCTTTGCAAGAGATCAGCTGCACTGCAAGTTAATTTGGCAGCCCTAAAGCATTGCAATGTTTCTGGCTACAACACCATTAAAATTAAAACTTCACACATACATACTTCCTATGTATGTGAGCGGTCCGTCTCCAGTTACCACTGGTACGTCTGGTGGTGACTCGAAACCGGGCCTTTTCTGTAGCTGCTACTGGTCTATGGAATGCACTCCCAGCAGATATCCGCAGTTTAGACTCGCTGACGGCCTTTAAGAGAGCCCTAAAAACTTATTTGTTTGGACTGGCCTTCCAAGGCTTGTAAAATGTTGATGCTTTTTAAAGTATTTTAATTGGTTTTAAATGGTTTAATTGTTTTTTAATTGTTTTTAGCACTGTGTTTTGAATTGTGTGTTTTTATGTCTTTTTAAAAGTTGTTGTACACCGCCCAGAGCCTCTGGATGGGGCAGTTTATAAATGTCATAAATAATAATAAATAACAATAATACTGAGCCTAAACCATGTTTTGCAAAAGCTGAGCTGCTCCATTGAACCAGAGAGCTTTGTAAAAGATCAGCTGTATTGAAAGTGGATATATCAACACAACAGTGTTGCAAAGCGTTCAGCTGTAACACAGGTAAGATAAGACCTTCACACATACATGCAATTCCATCTCCTCTGGTTTAACTAGGAGGAGTCAGTTGGCACATAGGGAATGCTCTCCAACTTCCATCTGTCTACAAGTTTACAATGTGGAGATAAAAAGGCATTTAGTGCTTGGGAGGTTCAATAATTTTTAGAATGTGTTAGCAAACATAAATATTCCAGAGAAACCTGGATTCTTTATCGGTTAAGGAAATGGCACGTTGTGTGTATATGTTTTTGGTCTCACCTTGGATACCCATGCTTAAGGCCAGGATAAGGTTGAAACTGTCTGGAAGGGAAATTCTCAACACCATGATAATTTGGAGGGAAGCCCTCTAATTTGTGCAGCACCCATTGTGGCCCCTTTCACTATCTGTGCCATCTTTGCTGGTACCGCTAAGTCAGTGGTCCTTGCTATTTTTCAGGTGGGGGCCACTTTGGCAAAAAAGCTTCCAGCGTGAGAGCCATTTCCCACTGTGCTGACCTCCACACAGTCCTGTACATTTCTCAATGCTGTCTCTTTAAGAGAGGTGGAGACCTCTCTTAAGAGAGCTAGGAGGAAAACCCTCCTGGGAAGGGCTACAAGTCCCAGCACTCTGTACACGGCTTCCAAGATGGTGCAGGGGCTCAAGTCAGCTCCGTTGCCTTCCAAGGAGCCCCACCAGTACTGCACAATGGGAAAGGTCACCTCCACATGCTGCCAGCAGGACTGTGCAGAGTATTCCGCTTTGGCCCAAGCTTCACACTTAGGGCTGATGGGGGCTGCCATTGGCCCCCAGGGCTTGCCATGAAGCCCACCTCACTAAGTGGTCATTGCGTAGTGGAACCTTCAGTAAGAGGCAGCAGCCCATCTATCTCTCAACAAGATTAATCGCTTCACGTTGAAGTGCATTAGAAGTAGCTGAGCAGCACTAAAGTGCATTGAGGAGCATGGTGTCACCATCCCTCTTATCTGTTGCAGAGGAGGAACATGTTCCTTCACATCCAAGAACAGCAGCCGACAGGAACACAGGAAGCTGCTGCCCACTGAGTCAGACCACTGGCCCACTCTGCTTGGCAGCTGCTCTCCAAGATCCCAGGCAGGAGTCCTTCCCAGTCCTATCTGGAGATGCTGCTTGGGACTGAACCTGGGACCTTCTGCATGCCAAGCAGGGGCTTTGCTGCCACTGAGTTACAGTCCCATCCCCCAAGGCAGAGACTCTCAGAGTTCAGTCCTCAGATGTTGCTGGACAACAACTCCCATCATTCCCAGCCAAAGGCCACTGTAGTGGGGAGTGATGGGGTTGTAGTCCAGCACCATCTGGGAACCCAAGTTCAATAACTCCTGCCATAAGGAGTAGTAGTAGTAGTAGTAGTAGTAATAATAATAATAATAATAATAATAATAATAATAATTCAATTTCTATACCGCCCTTCCAAAAATGGCTCAGGGTGGTTTACAAAGAGAAATAACAAATAAGATGGCTCCCTGTCCCCAAAGGGCTCACATTCTAAAAATAAACATAAGACACACACCAGCAACAGTCCCTGGAAGTACTGTGCTGGGGGTGGATAGGGCCAGTTACTCTCTCCCCGCTAAATAAAGAGAATCACCATGGTAAAAGGTGCCTCTTTGCCCAGTTAGCAGGGTTAGGGTTGTAATCCAGCACCATCTGGGAACCCAAGTTCGATAACTTCTGCCATAAGGAGTACCTCCTTAGGAACAGAGGAAGATGCCTTATACCAAGTCAGACCATTGGTCCATCTAGCTTAGGACTGTCTACGCTGACTGGCAGCATTCTCCAAGATTTCAAGCAGGAGGTCTTCCCAGCCCCACCTAGAAGGACCTTCTGCATGCAAAGCAGGTGCTCTGTCACTTAGCTGGGACCCCATCCCCCCCCCGCGGAAATAGCTTGTGGTGCTCACATGTAGTCACCCATAGTCACCCATCCAAATGCAAACCAGGGCAAACCCTGCTTAGCAAAGGAGACCATTCATGCTTGCTACCGCAAGGCCAGCTCTCCACCCCAGTGTTACCCCTCAAAAACAACACAGACAACTCTCAGAGTGGGCCTGCTTAATCCTGCCTGGCCCTGGGTAGCCCACAAGCAGGGCTTTGATGTCAGGAACTGGGCTGGCCTTAGAGGGTGGAGGCTGGGAGGGATTTCCCCCCCACCCCCAGCTTGTTTAGGCCATCTGGAAAGCATTTGCGTAGGGCACCTGATTTGCCCAGCTTTCCTGTGCAAACATTCCCTTGTTTTCTCTCCCCTTGCACTCTGAACACCTTCTGCAGGGGAAAACCCCAGCCTGTTTCCTTTCCGAGTGTATTCAGCAAAAACAGGACTGGAGCCCAGCCGAGATGGGCCGCTGACTGAACCCAGAGTGGGGGGGGTGGTAGATTTGGAAGGGAGTTTAGCCAAACTGACACCGGAGTGCCAGTGTAAAGAACCCTCTGCAAAACCTGCAGCTGCAGCTGCTCTGACCTGTTTAGTCTGCAAAGATTTGGACCGCAGCAGGCTTATCTGAGGGAAGCAATTATGTCTTGGGCTGCCAGGGCCGGATTAAGCCAGTGCAGGGCCTGTAGCATATGTTATAAAGGGGCCCTACATTTTTTTAAAAATGCACATAAATATTAAAACATACATTATTTACTTGCACAGTAAAGTAATTCAGTTTTTTCATTTGCTATATTTTGGAGTTTGGGAGACCAAGCCACAAACTCACACTTACGACAACAACAGTGAACGTTTATATACCGTTTTCCAATCAAAATTCTCAAAGTGGTTTACATAGAAAAATAAAGAGTAGATAGATTTTTCTCTGACTCCAAAGGGCTCACACTCTAAAAAGAAAAATGTGATAGGCACCAGCAACAGCCACTGGACAAATGCTGTGCTGGGCCTTCTCTTAAAAGGCACATTTAGCAGAAAAGGGATATTTTATCTAACATGGACCAAATAAAACAGGTAAAGTTTTAACTTTAATTCCCAGTTGGAAGCCGGGCTTGCAGGGCCCTTGAAAACGCGGGGCCCGTAGCAAATGCTACATTTGCTACTACGTTAATATGCTTTAGGGTTGCCAGCTGGCCAGGAAAACCCCCACCCAGCCTGCTCCTCTGCATTTAACTGCAGAACCTCCTGGTGCAAACTTCTCCCACCTCAGTATAAGCTGTCTTATTTGGAGTCAGATCATTGGTCCATGATCTCAGCACTCTCTAGTCCAGGGATTCTCAACATTGGGTCCCCAGATGTTATTAGACTTCAGCTCCCATAATCCCCAACCAAAGGCCATTGGGGCCGGGGATTATGGGAGTTGAAGTCCAATAACATCTGGGGACCCAACGTTGAGAATCCCTGCTCTAGTCTACACCAGGGATGCTCAATTCTGGCCTTCCTGCAGATGCTGGCCTACAACTCCCATAATCCCTGGCTACTGGCCACTGTGGCTGGGGATTATGGGAGTTGTGGTCCAAAACCACTCACTCCAAGGTTTCAGTCTTGTCCAGTCCCACCCGAAGATGCTGTGGGGGCAGGGGTTTAGCTATAATTGAGCGGATGGGTTCAAAGAACCCGGGAGCCCCCAGCTCCTGAGGGCCCCCCAGCTCCACCCTGCCTATTTACTTCATTATCTCCCTCACTCAGAGGGGCCCGCCAGGGAGGGGGGCAAACACGGCCCCCTCTGCCTCTGCTATGCCCCTGTGTTGGGGAGTGAACATAGCACCGGCTTCTGCGTGCAAAGCAGGGGCGCTAGTACCATGCAACCATGGTTGATCCCTCTCTCAAAGAATATAGAAAGCTGCCTTCTACTGAGTCAGAGCCTTGGCCCACTTAGCTCAGTATTGTTTAGTCCATGGCTGCACAACTTCGGCTCTCCAGCTGTTGCAGTACTGCAACTCCCATCACCCCTGGTTATTGGCCACTGTGGCTGTGGATGGTGCGAATCATAGCCGGACAGCTGGAGGGCCGAAGTTGTGCAGCTCTGGTTTACTGGAGAAGCTGCTGCCAGTCTGTGAAGACAATACTGAGCTGGATAGACCAATGGCCTGACTCAGTATATGGCAGCTTCCTATGTTCCTATGGCTGGCAGTAGTTTCTCCAAGATTTCAGGCTGGAGTGTCTACTTGGAGATGCCCAGGGAGTGAGCCAGGGACCTTCAGCCTGCAAGCATGCAGGTGCTCTACCCCTGAGCTTACAGTCCGGTGGGGTAGGCAACCTTGGATCTGCTGCGGTTGTTGAACTACAACTCCCATCATCCCCAGCCACGCTGTGCCTGGGGTGATGGGAGTTGTAGTTCAACAACGGCTGCAGAGTCGCCGTTTCCTATCCCTCCCTGCCCGAAGCAGAAGAAGCAGAAGAAGAAGCAGGCGGCGCTCACCTGTCGTCTCCCATCCCAATACAAGCCCAGGCAAACCCTGCTTAGCAGATGGGACCATTGGGGCTGGCTCCCGCAAGACCCGGTCTCCTCCCCCGCCGCCGCGGCTCCTTTAACAGTCGCGGCGTCACCATGTTTTGTTTGTGGTTCTTCCGGGCATCTGCAAAGCGGTTGGAACGTCCCGGGCTGGGGCGGCCCCCTCCGCCGTGGGCTCCGTGACGGAGCAGCGACCTCCGGCCCCGAGGCGCTCCACTGGCGGGGGTGGCGTCGCGGCACCCTGAGCTGCGTGGGTTTTCCACTCGTACAGGCATCCCCAGAAAGAGCAGGGCCGGCTGCGGTTAGGCGAGGTGGGCGGGGGGCCTCCGTTGCGCAGAGCCGAGGGGGTGATGATGATGGGTGAAGCCATGGGTCGGTGTCTTTCCCCGTTCCCCGCCCACCCTCAGGAGATCCAGTGACATTTGGGGAGCTGGAAATGTCAGCCCTCTCCAGTCAGTGGAGCGAAAACAGCCCCACAGCACACGCACACTCGGGGTGGGGGGCACTCAAAGGTGCACACGGAGGGATGACCCCCCCCTTAGACTTTTTACTAGACTCATATAATCTCTCGTCGTTGTTTCTTTTTAAACTTTGTTTTTCATTTGTGTTGTCTTACTGTAAACCACCCAGAGATTTAAGTTTTGGGCAAAATACAAATATGCCAAATATTTTGTGTGTGCATGCTGAACCAGCCAGAATTGGGAACCTACCCACCCACCCCCACCCGCCCACACACACACCAAAGGAAAAGTTTAGAACATTCAAAGGAAGCAAAGGTGACCAACCCTGTTGTGTTTGCTTCACTCTCATTCTCTGCCTGGAAGTCAATAATATGCAAAAGATGGACTAATTTGCTTGGGGGGGGCATTAATTCCTAGGATTTGCATAACTTAATCTCCTGCTGTTGCTCTGAAGGACAGAACAAACGTTTTTACACAACACCAATGGAATTCTTCCCAGACTAGTTTAAATCTTGGCACAGCTCTCAAGGGCTTTGAGAGTTCCCCTGCTGATGTACACACACTTCCAAGCCAGCCCTTAAAAACAGTGGCACTTTTACCCCTGGAATTTGGGGCTGAAGTCCTAGGCCTCCACTCCCCCGGAGCCCCCCAAATCCTTCTGTCCTGGCTGATGTCAGGTGACCGGGCAGCCAAATTATGGGTTAAGAAGTATGTGGGATGGGAATATGTTAAGTGGCTTGTTGAAATGTTTCTGCATATGCATATTTGCATAAATATACCTGTTGTATTTTCTTACATTGTTGTGGGTTCAAAGAACACGGGCCCCCAGCTTCATCCCTCCCTATTTTCTTCATTCTCTCTCTCACTCTGGGGGACCTCCAGAGAGAGGGATGAACACAGCCCCCTTTCCCCTAGCTACGCCCCTGGGTGTGTACAGGGATGATGCTTAACTTGCAGCAAGGCAGGTGGGTGGCTCTAGCAGCAGGGGGATCTCCAAAGGCTTTTAGGTCACAGGCTCCAGTGCACCTCTGCTTAAAAACAACCACTGTTCTAGACCTTAAGAAATGAAAGTAGGTTTTCCCAAGATGATTATGAAAATGCGAAGTTCTATATGCCCCCTACTAAATTCTGTAGTTTACAGAATATGACAATCCTGGTTCAGAATGACAAAGGTTTGTGCTCAGATAGGCTGGTAGCCATGGAAAAGACATGTCAGTGTAGTGTAGTGGTTAAAGTGTTGGACTAGGGAGACCTGAGTTCAAATCCCTTGTCCAACCACAAAACTCACTGGGTGACTCTTGGCCAGTCACTCCTCTTATATGATTTACCTCACAGGGTTATTGTGAGGATACATAAAGTCATGTACCCTGCTCAGGGCTCCAGAAAAGTGGGACAGAAATGTTTAAAATACAGAAAAAGAAGTTGGAAGTGTGCAAGCCCAGTTTGCTCTTCTGTCAGAGGGGGGGGAATTATAATGAGCTCATCTGGTGACCGATTCTCGTCACAGGATTCAGCAGGAAGCCAAAGCAGGACGAGGGCCAGGAAAGCGCTTTCTCAATTAAAACTGCGTGCCTAGCCACACTTTTACAACCCAAGCTTCATAGCTTTTCTGCAAGAGAAGGTCAGGCAAGGAACAAGCCTAGGATTTCTGTGCTCAGGCATTTGCTAACCAGTGGCAAGCTAAATATAAGTCTGCCTTGCACTGGCTGTGAAAGCAGCAGCAGAAGTAGCCCAGGCAGAGAATTAACACTACTCTCTGGCTTCCCCGCCCTGAAACCAAGCACAGCATGTTTCTGAGGAGCAGGATTAAGGCAACAAGCTGCAACACACATTTCGGTGATGGGGGGGGGAGGTTGACAGTCTCTGTGTTGCAATTTTTACCAGCTGCACAAATACCTAAAGCTTGTTTGCAAAAGAAGAAAATATCTATGCCAGGTGAAGGTACCAGCAGCACCTGGAGAAGAGGAAAAGAAATTTGCAGCACTTTGCAGAAGTCAAATCTGAGATACGTTTTCCCCTCCAAAGCAAGATGCTTATCAGATGGATAGGAGGACAGAGACTCACTGACATGTGGCCAATTTAGATGGTCCCTGAAAATCTCACAAGATCAAGTGTGATCCAGTAGGCAAGAACCTGATCTCAAATCTCCCAGAAATCAAGTATTTTACATACTAGAAATGCTGCACAGTTGAGACCAACTGCAGCAGGCACCTCCAGAAATGCCACTGGATCCTATTACCAGCATTTGAACTCACCCCATTTAGAGTAACTTGGAGAGATCTGCCCACTGATTACAATCACGGACAAGGTTGCAAAAGGAATTCAGACTACAAGCTTGTTTGCACTGCAAGAAGATGAGACACAGGGAAGAGCCCTCAGCTCCAAGCTGACAAATCTTTAACAGGAAGTCAAATGCAAAAACATGCAACAGGCTTCGTTTTCAGAATATAAAGAGCTTTATTGCAATTTTCTTAAATCAGGTAGAAGAATATATTTGTCTTTGATGATTCTGTTAGAGGCTTTTAAGTGCAAAAAAAGACAAACTGGCATGATTTTAGATAAATAAGACCTATGTATCTAGTTTAAAAAATAATAATAATAATAAAGAGTTTATTTGCAACTGTCTTTGACAATCAGTTCTTTTGCATAAACCAGCAGGGGCTAAGAATCCTCCTCCTGCTTTCTCTCCAGTTTAGAGTCCTTTGCAAGGAGGCAATTCCCGCCTCCTCTCCTCAGTCCTCCTCCATCTGCAGGGAAACACAAGGCAGGGCGGTGGGGATTGTCCATCTGACCTCCAGTTGTCCCTCGCACTGGGCGATCCGCCCTCTGCAAACACCATCGGCGTTGCCACATTCATACACTGCAACAGTAATTCTCTGCCAGTCCTCAGACAACACAGTCGAGTTGGGAAGCTGCGAGCCTTTTCTGGCTCCATTCCTCCTCCTCCTCTCTGAGCAGTCAGCCAACGACGCAGCAGCCGGGCCACCTAGCCAACCGCCGCCTCTCCCCGCCTCCAGCATCCTCGTCAGCCGTCAGCCATCCTGTCTTCTTCACCGCCCATCTCCAGTGACTCACTCACCACTTCTCCTTCGGATAAGACGACAGGCCATTGCTGGCATTTTTGTTTTGTTTTATTTTTAAAAAGAACTCCTCTTTTCAAATATGCTTTTTTCCCCCCAATACGTGAAATTCGGCACAAGAACAAAGCAGCGTCGACCGCCGTTTCAGCGTGCCTGGAGAGAGATGTAGGGGACCCACTGGTTGTTACACCGGCTTTCTTCACAGTAGCTGGCAACCTCAGCCAACCCTTGGCTCTTCCAGGAGTCTGTGTGGGGATTCTGTTTGGAAGAAAAGAAATGCAACCATGAGTGAAGGTGCTTGCCTGCTTTAAAAACCTCCTGCTATTTGCATCTCCATTCAGGCAGAGCCAGGGGCAAGCCTGCAACTTTAACTTGAATAAGCACCACCTCAACAACAGCCAAACAGCCAGTCTTCTTCACTTTGCTGATTTTATCTGGCCACACTAATAAAAGGGACATGCCAGAAACTAGCCTAGTCAAAATGGCATTTCAAGAATTCTTCCCCCACCCCCACCCCCACCCCCTCCAGGGAGTAGGAATGACATTCTGATCTATCCCAGTCAGGCTAGATTGTCCATTCCATTAACAAACCTCATGGCAGGATGACAAACCCAGTCCACGCCCCTCCAAAAAGACAGGTTGTTGTGACAGCCCCACCCCCACAATAAATGTGCATGCTCCATTTTATCCAACCCCAACACCTTTTGTGTTAGAAAGGCAACAACAATAAAGAAAGCTGGGTACTTATTTATAAGGCTGATACTTTAGATCACCTTAGGCTGGTTTAGTATACAAGCTGTGGCATCCCACAGAATTCCTTGTCTGCCTGATGAAGAAAACTCTGTGCAGCTCAACGCTTGCAAAATAATGCTTAGGCTAGCCTGGTGCAAAGTATATCATTTTACTTCTTTCTCATTTCTGGAAGCCTCCCAGAGTGCCCTGCGTCACATCCCTCAGGGCCACTCAGTTCATCGCCAGGCACAAGGCCAACATATTTCCCCCGGGTCCCCTGACGTGCTGCAGGTGCCCACTGCTAGGCAACCCACGGGGCAGAGCCGAAGCATGCAGGCGCCGCGTGTCAACTCACCGTCACCAGGATGCAGTGCAGGTCCCGTGGCTCGGAGCTGTCCGCGGGGCTTTCGCCCAAGACGGCCGCCAGGCGCTCCATCCCAGACACCCGCAAAATGTTGATGTCATTGTCGCAGCAGAAGGCCTGGATGAGGGTGAAGTGGATCTGGAGGGCAATGTCGTCCTCATCTTCTTCATCAATGGCCAGGAGGCACAGCACCACGCTGTCCGGATCGCTGCAGAGGAGAAGAGGAGAGCTGGTCAGGGACCAGGCAGCTGGGCAGGCTTCCCCAGAGCACCCCATCTAGACACCCCCAACCAGCCACCGGCACCCTGCCCCAGACTGCTTCACTTCGCCATTCAAGACACGAACACCCCCCCCCCAGCGTGCTAAAGACGCCCCCCTCACCCGTGCTGCCACTCAGGAGGCAAAACGATTTCCCAAGCCAAGGAAGAGGTACTCACACATTCATGAGCTTGGCAGACTCGTACACGCCAACCGTCAGGCAGCCCTGACGCTGGGCAGCCACCAGAAGGTGCTCCACGGATTCACTGACCGACTTCATCCTTTTTAGGAGAGAAAGAGAGAAGAAATGAGCATCGTGAGAACAGGCGCAGGAGTCAAAAACCCTTCGGCTGAAGCGAAGTAAGGGATTGCCAAGGCTTCTCCGAGGCTCGGTCTGCCCCGCTAGGAAGCCCGCAAAGAGGAGACAACACACTTACTTCTTCTCCGTGTTATCGCAAGTCAGCAAGTCTTCCAGAGTCATATTGCAATTGTAATCCACAGTGGCGTCCAAAAACAACGAGGCAGAGCTCTCCGAAAGTAACAGATCCACAAGCGAGAGTTTCCAGCGGGGAGATGCAGCCGAACCAGGAAGCCACCCAGAAATCCGTGCAAGTAATCCACAAGCAGGGGAAGGCAAACGGAACAGAAAAATAACCCACACAACCAGATCCGGACTTCTGAAGCGATCTGAAGCGGCAGGAGAGCGACTGCTGCCGCGAAGCAGCTGACAGCTCCTTATAGAAGCTCCTCAGTGGGCGTGGCTCCGGGGAGTCCTTTCTCTCTCCCCATTGGTCCCTATGCCACAAAGGAACCCTGGAGAGCCGTGTGATTGGTGGCCTGCCAGGAGCCACCGCGTGCGGGAGGGGGACGTTTTGCAAGCCGTGTGTTTTGCAGAAAGAGTTTCGGTTGATTTTTCCCAGCAATAGAAGTTCCTGTAGTAGCTGGTCTTTCCAGAGAAAAAGTGGGCTGGGCTCTCGCTTTCTCTCTCTTTTCTTGCAAAGCCAACTTCTGAGTTTCTCTCTCAAGTGATTAAGGAGGAAAAATCAACAACATGAGCAAACCGGCGCCTGGCGATGGGTGGGATTTTTTGGGTGGCTATTTTAGGAACCAGGGAAATTTCTGTCGGGAAAGTGGGGATTTTTAAAGGCATGCATAAAAAGCCTTCCCTTGGCTTTGCTGAGGGTGGGAAACTTCTTTTTGTTTTTGCAAAATTATGTTTTGCAAGAAAGGGGAGAAGAAAGGGCACTCGGTGCAAAATAGAAAGCACGGCGGGATGCACCAGTGGGTGGAGGGGGGCTCGTTTCTTTTTGCAACCCCCCCGCCGCCGCAGAGCTCGTGGGAGGGACGGGGAGGCGGGCGTGAATCAGAAGCCTGGAGCTGCAAGCGGGTAGGGTTCAACCTCCCTCTCAGTCTCTGTGCAGCTTGTAAAAATAAAAAATAAAAAATCCACCCATGCATTTTTACACATATATAGAGCTTGCATGTATATAAAATAAATCACGCGTCGTTTGCAAACACACACACACACAAACCCACGCATGCTCTGGGCTCCTCTCAATATCGTCCTGTCTGCAAATTTGCAAACGAGCCTGTCCTTACTCTCCGCACCCCACGCTGAATGCTCCCCCAAAGTTGTGCCGAAAAAGGGGTTAGATCTTTGCAGCCCGATCGCCAGGTTTACTCGCAAGTAATACCACGGAGTTCCATGGTGCTTGCTTAGGTAGTCGTGTGTCTTGGGAGAGGGGATGAAAAGAGATCTGGACTGGGAGTTATGCCAACTGGCACCAGCCAGCATCTTTCCAACGGTTGCCTCAGCTAATTAGGGCAGTAGGGTTGGTGGGGGTTTTTTTGTTTGTTTTTGGCGTGGCGGGTGTTTTTGGATCGCCAAACAAAATGGGTGAGAGGTCGCGCTGGCCTCTTGCACGCCAGTGACCCGATTGCGCACCGGTTGAGTCACTCACGAACGTGACCCACCGGTTGCACAATCGCCTGGCAACCCAAACATGCAACCCAGGCCCACTTCGGATTGGAGTAAAGGTCGTTGTTGACCCACAGACGTGGAGTGGGAACTAATTAAAAACCAATAAAAATGGTGGTATTGTGAAGGTGGAAAGAGTCCGAGCCCTGCAGGGTTTATAGCCCAGCAGCATCCTGTTTCCAACAGTGGGGAGTCAGATGCCCCCGTTGTGGGAGAAGCCCCACAAAGATGGACTGCTTCTGGACATGGAGCCGCCTGGACTGGGCCACTGCTCCAGAAATTTATCGAATGCCCTTTAAAAACCATATCAGGTAGTGGCCGCCACCACATCTGGTGGCAGTGAGTTCCACAACACTCCATCGTGATTCCTTTCTTTTGTCTGTCCTGAATTTCCTCCGTTTCGATGTCATCAGATGACCCCGAGCTGCTACTAATTGGAAGAGAAAGATCTCCCTTGTTGCTCACTTTCGCCATCCCATGCAACATTTTATAACCCTCATCGATCACGCCAGAGGTTGATAACCGTATGTGTGTATTGTACTGTTAGCCACTGTAAAATGAGTTTGGAAAGACGGGATCTTAAATGAATAGTCTATATTTTATACATGCAGATGTCTGTGAATGCAACTCCTAGTGAAGCTCGTTCGAAGAATCGAAGAATCTTTCATGTGTGGAGGAATATATTGGAAGGGGGACGCTTGCAGAGCGAATAAGGTTGCTCCAGCTCAGGGTAGGAGCAATGCGCAGGCTTGCCGGCTAACTCTGGAAGGGCGAGCCTGCCCCCTCGTGGCCAAAGGTGAAACAGCCTCTACCCCGCCTTTAGGTGGGGAGATTCTTTCCTCCTTGTGTTCTGGAATGCAGTATACGAAGACAGGATTCTTAAGAATTGTTGTTCTCTTTCTTCTGGCAGGCAGGGATGATATAATTTCCAGGAGTAAGGGGAAGAGAGCTGGTCTTGTGGCAGCAAGCATTAATTGTCCCCTTTGCTAAGCAGGGTGCGCCCTGTTTGCATTTGAATGGGAGACCTGTGAGACAAAGATATTCCCCTTAGGGGATGGGGCTGCTCTAGGAAGAGCATCTGCATGCTTGCAATAAAGGTTCCAAGTTCCCTCCCTGGCTTCTCCAAGAGAGGGCGGAGAGAGACTCCTGCCTGCAACCTTCCATGGCCAGTCTGGGTAGACAATACTGAACTAGATGGACAAATGGTCTGACTCTGCATATGGCAGCTGTTTATGTTCCTGTGTTGCAGAGTAATGCATTGCTCTCCCTACAGAACTCTCTTATATCCAAATCAGATTGATGCCACAACCTAACTGATTTCAGAAGCTGTTTATTTGGAAAAACTAAGAAAGATCTCGTGTTAATTAGGAACATAAGAGTTGCCTCTGGGTTTGTCTAGTCCAGAATCCTCTTTCTGACAACAGCCAAGCAGTTGTGCCACTTAGAGTCCCATAAGAAGAGAAGGAAGAAGCAACCCACCCACTGCAGTTTGTATCCCTGATATATGATATTTGGGGGTAGACTGTGTTTGAAAATGGAGGCTCCATATAGCCATCAAGACTAATTGCCATTGATAGCCCTTCTCCTCTTCCTCCATTTTTGGACTGTTCAGCAAACTTATTTTTAAAAGCCCTGCTGGATCAGGCTAAAAGCCGATCCAGTCCAGCATCCTGCCTGCCTCATGCAGTTAGTCCATGAGCCAGACCCACACATTTTGGGCATCATTGGTACCACCTCAGAGGACTATGCTCATAGTGATTTTGGCAACATCTACCCCACTAGAGAGGGACAATAGGTGATACTATTGTTGCACTGACAGCTTTCTCTGTTATCACCCCTTCTTGATCTCTACCCCCAAACAATTAGGGTAAAATTGCCATCAGTTTTGCACACAGCAAAGGGTTAGGGTCAGGATTCGTGTGAGGGTAACGACAAACAAGTGATGATCAGACTCTCTCCATGGAGGAGTGATCTTTGTAGCGACTGTGGAATGTGCTCCCTACTGAAATACGAGCCTCCCCATCTCTGACAATTTTTAAAAAGCACTTGAAAACCTACCTCTTCAGCCAAGCTTTTCCAGCTTTTAAAATTTTTAAGTTTTAACCTGTTTTTAATTTCTAGATTACCTTATTTGTTTTAACATTTTTGTGTATGTTTTAACTTGTTTTATGTTGTTAACCACCCACTGAGATGAAAGTTTGGGGCGGTGTACAAATTTGACAAATAAACAGTAAGTTCCTGCCAAATGAAAATTGCATTCACAATTTGGCCACATCAGAAAGGCACAGGAGCAGGCCAGGTTGTGCCTTTTCCCTTGGTCAGTTGGCAACTCATAATATTGATTCACCCAGCCTAGTACTCTGAGGGCAATGGGACCTTGGCAGATCTCTTCTCTGCCACCCCTTTTAAAGAGAACATAGAGGACAAGTGAACATTGCCTGTGGCTGGGTTTTTAATTGCTCTTTATAATAACCACCACTGTCCAGGCAGGATGTGTTTGCTTGAGCTTTGGTGTGGAGGTGGGAATCGGAGCGGTTCATTGCAAATGGGGCAAGGGGCTTTGGAAAAGAGGTTGCCAGGCAGGCCAGATGGAGGGAAAGGGGGCTGGCTTAAATGTGGGACAGGAGCAAGTAGCTGTCGCAAACTTCAGAAGTTACTGCTCGGAGGTTAAAAGGGGAAGGAAATTTAGCTGGCTGTTGCCACCTGCTGTCCATGTTTGGACTTACAAGGCTTCAGAATCCCTGGGAATGGTGCATTGAGATGGTATTGCAGCCAAAACAAGGAGTCTTGTGACATCTGAAAGTCAGCAGATTTGTTGTGGCTGAAGCTTTTATAGACTGGTGCTCACCTTGTCTAATTGTGTTTCCTCAGATGATGGATGTGTACATACAGACACTTACACATATATATAGGTAATGAGGAAGCCAAGATTGCCAACATAAAGGCCAAAATGCAAAATGTCCAGTCTTTAGATTGTGATCCCTTTGGGAACAGGGAGTCCTTTTATTTATATGTTTGAATCTATGTAAACTGCTTCGGGTACTTTTTTCGAAAGCAGTATATATGTGTCGCATTCGTCTGTGAAATGTCCATGCAAAGTTCGAATGCATTTGAGATAAAACACAGAGGCCATGGGCAATAGGGCAACCTGCTTTGCTTTGCCATGGAAATGTGGCTGTAGCTCAGTGGTAGGAGAGCATCTGTTTTGCATGCAAAATAGCCCAGGTTCAGTCTCTGGCATTCCAGGTAGGGCTGGGAGAGACTCAGGCCTGAAACCTCCTTGGGGAGGAGCCACTGCCCGTCTGTGTAGAGCAGGCCTGCTCAACCCAGCCCCCCCAGCTGTTTTTGGACTACAACTCCCATAATCCCCAGCCACAGCTGCCAATAGCCAGGGATTATGGGAGTTGTAGGCCCACACCTGCAGGAGGGCTGAAGTTGAGCAGGCTTGGTGTAGTAGAGTGACACTACTGAGTTAGATGGACCAAGGTTAAGGCTGCTGCTTCCTAGGTACCTATACTAAATACAAGAAAAGAAGGCCCTGCTCTGAGTTGAATCGGAAAGAAATACACAACAGCCACTCAGTGAGCAGAGCAAAGCTAGAAAGATTCTTTTATCATCACATAAGAACAGCCCTGCTGGATCAGGCCCAAGGGGGCCCATCCAGTCCAGCATAGGGATGTGTGAATAGGTTTGATCCCGAACCTGTTTGACATCGAACCAGTTCGGTTCAATGGCTCGATATATCGAACCAACACTAACACTCCTGGTTTGGTTTGATATCGAACTGAACCCCGCCTGCTCGGGGGATTCTAAGTAAAATTATTATTATAACTCACCACCGCCACTCCGGGGGGATTTTCCAAGGCCGTGGGGCAGGGGGTGTCTCCTGAGGTTCCCCCTCCCCCTGCTGGCCTCCATTAATGTCCAAATCGCCTGGTTTGGGTGGTCTTCTGCCTCCATTGCGGGGGCCATTTCAGAGGCCGCCATGCATGCACAATGGGTCTCTGCATGGCCACGCAGAGGCCCATTGGGCATGTGTGGCAGCAGGGGCATAACAAGGCTGGAGTGGGCCAAGAGACAAAATTTTAAAATGGGCCCCTCGCTGATACACACACACTTCACAATATATAGCCATGTGACTTGCCTCTGGGGGGCCCCTCGAGGCGTGGGGGCCCCCAGGCAGCCGCCTCCTCTTGCCTAATAGTAGTTACGCCCCTGTGTGGCAGCCTCCAAAATGGCCCCCGCAATGGAAGACAGGCCTGGAACTGGCTGAATATCACCTGAACCAGGCGATTTGTACATTAACAGAGGCCGGTGGGGGAGGGGGAACCTCCAGAAGCCCACAGGCTGTTGTTCCCCTGCAGCTGGTAGTGAGAGGCATCTTGCCTCTGAGGCTGGAGGTGGCCTTTAGCCCTCAGACTGGTAGCCATTGATAGATCAGTCCTCCATGAATTGGTCGAAGCCCCTTTAAAAGCCATCCAGGCTAGTGGCCATCACCACTTCCCGTGGCAGAGAATTCCATCGATTATTTCTGTGACCTCATGGGCTTGCCACATGGTGTATTCTAACTGTGCAGGTGCACCAGAGTGCCTCACAGTTCTCAGAGGCCGCTGAGCTGGGCGGTCAGGCTCAGCGGCTGTTCCCGCTCTGCCTGCCGCCACCACCACAGGCCAGGGGGAGGCCTGCTCGCCTCACCCCCCCCCCGTCTGTGCACATGGGCGGCTGGAATATCGGAAAGGAGGGCTCGCAGTGGCGGGGGGGGTTCGTGGCAGGGGTGGTCCGGGCGCCCAGTCTGCCTAGGTGCGCCACTGTGCACAGCCATGCAAATTAGGATGCCCGGCTTTGAGGAGCTTGAATATGGCAACCCTATAACGGCAGACATGACTGTGGTGCTTTTGCCGGGTGGGAGGATGCTGTGGTTGTTCTTTTCTGCCCTTCCTGTGCTCCTTCCAAACTTGACATCCTCCAAGCATGGGAAAGCTGTCGTTTGCCAGGAAAAAACACAATTACTTCTACACTCTGTGGGATCCTGAGGGAGTTGTTGTGACTGTGCATCCTCCGAGCATGAAAAGGCAGTCCTTTGCAAGGAGCAACACAATTGCTTCTTCCCTCTGTGGGATCCTGAGCGAGCTTGTTTCCCTCTGTGGGATCCTGCGTGAACTCATCATTCCTGCCGGGAGGGAAGAAAGAAAAGAACAAGCCATCACTGTGGAGTGCAGTCAACAGTGGCTCCAGGGAGAGAGGGGCATGGGTGGGCAAATCCCCTCCCAAAAAAAGACAATTAGTTTGCTCCCAATCCCCACCCCCCCATCCATGAACTCAATAGGGTTGAAAATATGTTCAGGATGACAGTGTTAACATGAAATATACTATTATTTCTGTTTAAAAAATCTGACGTGGGACACAACCCACCCACTTAGGAATGCACTAAGTCCCTTTTGATTTTCTTTTTCTTTTTCTGGTGCTGCCACTGAGCACAGAAGGTGGAGAAAGGGGAGTGATCATTCCTGCCAGGGTTGGGGGAATGGGGCAGCCCTCACCTATAGGGTCAGGGAAGGCAAGTGGCCAGGGCCTTCAAAATCCCCCCCCCCATTGTCTCTTTTCCCATCAGTGTGTCTTCGAGCAGAATTAGGTAAAGTCACAGCGCCATCTCCTGACAGTTCAGAGCAAGAACTGCACCATGCATTTGAATGCAAGCGAATGTTGTTCAGTCAATTCACATCTGCCTTGAACAAAGCTAATAGGACAGTCAGTTGATGCACTGAGGAGGCACAGCTGGCTGTCCAGAAAAGGCAGCCTCTTTCCTCAAAGGAGGCCTCCTTTTAGACTCTGCCTGAGATAATATCCATGGTCCCTCTCCTCCCCTCCCCTCGGTTCCAGGAGTCACAGTTCTGAGGCATAATCATTTATTCAGTCTACAGTCTTTGTACCTTTGACCCAAGAAAGCATTCACAAATTTGAAAGTTTAGAACTGAATTCACCGCTTATTTTGCACAATGCTGAAGTTGCATGTTTTTACAGCCCTGAGTTAGATGCAGGGGAAATGGTGGGTGTGTTCGGAAAGGGCTGGTGACGAAATGCAGGGCTGCATGGTCCTTTCCAAAGGTGAAGTCTTTTCCAGTCTGGAATGTTCCGTCATGTAAATTGGGGAGAGAGATAAGTGATGTGATTGGTGTACTGGCACATGATGTCACAATAGCCTTTCGCTCCACACTGAAAGATCCTTTTCCTTAGTATTCCTCCCAGAACTGGAGTCAGGTAGTTAATCATTTGAACATAGATCATGTGGAACACTGTCCAGAAATGATGAGTCAGCCCAAAACTGATATAGCATTGATATAGTTATTGTGAAGTGGTTAAAAACAGAGAAACCAATCACAAACACTCTTAAGAGATGCTGCATTTTCTTCCAACCCTGGGACATTTTCAGCCCTGACCACTTTTAAATATTATCTTTCAGATACCTGGAAAGACCTCCTAGGAGTTCCCAGAGCATCTCTCTGAGGACAGAAGGGGGGTCTTGGTCAGTCCCAATGTGCCTCCCCCCGCAAAAAAGGCATTCTAATAATCTTTCTTACTCTTCAGGTAGAGGATGCATCCAGGTAGCAGAAAGACCAGCCCCAGCACGACCGCCACGACCCCCGTCCACATCTTGTTCCTGGCGGAATCTGACTGTGGATCTGTGGGAAGCAGCAACAGCAGCTGGGAGTGAGAAAGGGCAGGCCTGGAACCCACCTGCTGCTCCCTTTGGGGCATCCTTGGCCCACAGAGGCCTCGGCTGGTAGGATCCCGGCCTCAAGAGGCAGCCGGGACTCTGACAAAACAGCATTGAGGGAGGAGTTCACCTGGCCATTCTGAAGAGCTTTGGAAAGACTCATTTCTCCTCCTGAACTTCCCACTTTCCATATAGTGGGATATAAATAATAGATAGATAGATACGATTCTCCATCCGCCAACCGACTTTTATTCTGACAATAATGCTCTGAGGGAAGTTAGGCTGAGAGGGAGTGACTGGCTTAAAGTCACCCAGAGAATTTCATGGCTGAGCAGGGAAGGACCTGAACCAGTGGAGTAGTGAGGCCGCTGGCAGCCCCTGTTCAGCCACCATGGCCTCGCTGATCAGCCACACCCCCTGCATCTGACATCACAGGCAGGGGTGTGGCAAAATGCAGAAACAGGCCTGCGAGGCCTGCGTGTGACATCAGAAGCAGGGTATGTGACATCAGACACGGGCGTGGCTGGGGCACCAAGAGCAGCCCCAGGAGCATAGTGGCCTGGGTTCTTCGAACCCATTCGGTCAATGGTAGCTACATCTCTGACCTGAACCCAGGTGTTCCCAATCTTAGTCCAACACTGTAACCACTACACCACACTGCCTCAAGTGTCCAAATGCATGGGGGTAATGATTACAAAAGAAGAAGGAAATTTTAGCTGTGACATTGCTGGAAGACCATGATCTCTGCCCATTTGAGTTTAATCATTTCAGTGTTTTCCTGTCCGTTTAGGTTGCAATCCTACACTCACTTACCTTAGAGTAAGTCTCATTGACCACAATGAGCCCCACAATGGGGCTTCCTTCCAAGTAGACATGGATAGGGTGCCCCTGATCCTGTGGGGAAAACTTGCTGCACCAGAACTGAGCTGCTCGCCCCCCCCCTAAAGAAATCTCAGCTTTAAAGAGAAAAAGAAACCACCCAAAGAAGGCTGGCAATCACACCCTCATAGATCCTGCCTCATATTTATTTATTATTTTTATTTATTCAGTTTCTATACCACCCTTCAAAAAATGGCTCAGGGCGGTTTACACAGAGAAACAACAAATAAATAAGATGGATCCTTGTCCCCAAAGGGCTCACAATCTAAAAATAAACATCAGATAGACACCAGCAACAGTCACTGGAGGGATGCTGTGCTGGGGGTGGAGAGGGCCAGTTACTCTCCCCCTGATAAATAAAGAGAATCACTACGGTCAAAGGTGCCTCTTTGCCAAGTTAGCAGGGTTCATAGGCTTCTCTCCCTTCCCCACACTCCAAGCAGAAGCAGCCAGTCCAAAATAGTCTTCTCTCTCTTCCTTGCTCAACTCCGCATTGTCTTTTTTCCTCCCACTATTTTATGTTGCTAGCTTATAGAATGCAAAATGAATCTCTGTGTGAAGAAACATACATGTGGAGTGCTGGAGAGGGAAGAGAGCAGAGGTTGTCAGGGAAACAACCATATATGGAATGTTCAGAGAGCGATTTCAGTAATGACAGGTGGTGATGGAGGCCGTTGTACTGACTTGTACTCCGTGGGACTTTAAAAGGATGAACCTAAAAGGATGGCTCTGCTGGAGCAGGCCCAAGCCCCATCTAGTCCAGCAGCATCCTGTTCCACACGGTGGCCCACCAGATGCCATCACCCTCCTGATCAAAATGCAGAAGATAATACTGAGTTTGAGAAAGAAATCAGGGAGGCATCCATGTCGTAATAATGGTTGACTTCAATTATTGTCATGTGGAATTGGTAAATTCATATCCAGTTCATGACAAACACAACAGATCTCTAGATTCCTTCAATGACTGTGGCTTAGATTCATTAGGCACTGGGATACATTTTGGGGAAAGCCAAGCCTGTACAAAAGGGACGGGCTCCACTTGGAACCAGACTGCTGGTACTAAAAATCAAGAAGGTTGCAGAGCAGCTTTTAAAATGACGCCTGGGGGATTGCCAGTGGGAGCAGGTGGTATCTGCTTTGGTCGGCAAAATCCCCTAAGGTGTGAGGGTGAACATGTTTCAGATAAACCAGAAGGGGACAGTGCAGAGCCAGGAGTTGAGCAGAAGGAAACACAGGACAGCTTGCCAAATAGGTCAAACGATGGTAAGGGGGATAGCACATGCCAACACCAGGTGAGGGACCCAGCGAATAGGTGTCTATATACGAATGCCAAAAGCCTCCGAGCCAAGATGAGAGAGGAGAGCTGGTCTTGTGGGAGCAAGCATGACTTGTTCCCATAGCTAAGCAGGGTCTGCCCTGGTTGCATCTGAATGGGAGACCAGAAGTGTGAGCACTGTAAGATATTCCCCTCAGGGCATGGAGCCGCTCTGGGAAGAGCAGAAGGTTTCAAGTTCCCTCCCTGGCTTCTCCAAGATAGGGCTGAGAGAGATTCCTGCCTGCAACCTTGTAGAAGCCGCTGCCAGTCTGTGAAGACAATACTGAGCTAGATAGACCGTTGGTCTGACTCAGTATATGGCAGTTTCCTATGTTCCTAAGATGGGTGAGCTGGAGTACTTGGTTACTAACAAAAACATAGATATAGTGGGTCTAACAGAAACCTGGTGTAATGGTGAGAACCAGTGGGACACAATTATTCCTGGATATAAAGTCTATAGAAGGGACAGGGAGGGGAAGATTGGGGGAGGAGTGGCACTGCATATCAAGAAGGGATAGATTTCAATAAGCTAGAAAACCTAGGTGGACCAGAGTCCTCCACAGAATCATTATGGGTAACATTACGAGGACTGAACAGAAATGTGTTACTAGGGACGTGCTATTGCCCTCTGGATCAAAGCGCTGAGAGTGACCTGGAGTTGGAGAAACAAATAAGAGAGGCGTCAAAGAGAGACAGGGCAGTAATAATGGGTGGCTTCAACTACCCACACATAGACTGGGTATGTTCACATTCAGGTAATGACAGAGAGTCCAAATTTCTAGATGTGCTAAATGACTGTACCTTAGAACAGTTAGTCGCAGAACCAACCAGAGAAATGTTGACATTGGATTTAATCTTAAGTCGTGCCCAGGATTTGGTACGAGATGTCAGAGTTGCAGAACCATTGGGTAGCAGTGACCATAGTGTGATCTAATTCAGCATATATGTGAGTGGGGAATTGTTAAGGAAGTCCAACACAGATGTATTGGACTTCAGAAGAGGAAAATTCTCAAAAAGGAGGGGACTGGTAAGAAGGAAGTTGAAAGGGAAAGTCAGGAGGGTCAAATCACTCCAGAAAGCATGGAACTTATTTAAAACCACAGTACTAGAAGCACAGTTGGAATGTATACCAAGAAGGAGGAAAGGTATCACCAAGTTCAGGAGGATGCCAGTGTGGCTAACAAGTAGAGTCAGGGAAGCTATAAAAGGGAAGAAGACTTCCTTCAAAAAATAGAAGTCCTGCCTAAATGAAGAGAAAAGGAAGGAACATAAACTCTGGCAAAAAAATAATAATGCAAGGACACAATAAGGGATACAAAGAGAAAGTTTGAGGGGCATATAGCTAGAAGTGTCAAGGGGAATAACAAACACTTCTTTAACTATATCAGAAGTAGAAAACCTGACAGGGAGGCAGTTGGACCTTCAGATGATGAGGGTGTGAAAGGGATTATTAAGGAGAATAAAGAGATTGCAGAGAAGCTGAATGTGTTCTTTGCATCTGTCTTCACGGCAGAGGATACTGACCATATACCCTCTCCAGAATTGAGTTTTTCAGGTTTAGCAGCTGAGGAACTGGGCCAATCTGCAGTGACAAGGGAAGAAAGATGTTCTAAACTGTCTTGAAAAGCTAAAAATTAACAAATCACCAAGGCCAGATGGCATCCACCCAAGAGTTCTAAAGGAACCCAAATGTGAAATTGCCAGTCTCCTAGCAAAAAATATATAACTTGTGCTACAATCAGGCTCTGTACTGTACCAGAGGATTGGAATGTAGCCAATGCGACTCAAATTTTCAAGAAGGGATCCAGGGGGGATCCGGGAAATTACAGGCCAGTCGGCTTAACTTTGGTGCCGGGTAAATTGATGGAAAGCATACTTAAGGACAAAATTGTTAAGCATATAGAAGAACAGGCCTTGTTGAAGGAGAACCAGCATGGTTTCTGCAAGGGAAAGTCTTGTCTCACTAACCTTTTGGAGTTCTTTGAGAGTGTCAACAGGCATGTGGATAAAGGTGATCCGGTTGACATAGTATACTTGGACTTCCAAAAAGCTTTTCACAAAGTTCCCCACCAAAGGCTCTTGAGTAAACTTAGCAATCATGGAATAAGGGGACAGGTTCATGTGTGGCTCAGTTACTGGTTGAAGGACAGGAAACAGAGAGTAGGAATAAATGGACAGTTTCCACAATGGAGGTAGGTAGGAAGTGGGGTCCCGCAGGGATTGGTACTGGGTCCAGTGCTCTTTAACTTGTTCATAAATGATCTAGAAGTTGGGATGAACAGTGAAGAGGCCAAATTTGCAAAAGACACTAAACTTCTAGTGAAATCCACAACGGATTGTGAGGAACTCCAAAAAGACCTCTCCAAACTAGGTGAGTGGGCGACAAAATGGCAAATGCAGTTCAATGTAAGCAAGTGTAAAGTGATGCACATTGGGGTAAAAAACACCAGCTTCACATATACACTGATGGGATCTGAGCTGTTGGTGAATGACCAGGAGAGAGATCTTGGGGTCGTGGTGGACAGCTCATCGAAAGTGTAGTCTCATATGCGGCAGCTGTGAAAAAAGCTAATTCTATGCTAGGGATTCTGAGGAAGGGGATTAAAAATTAAAATGCTAATATTATAATGCCCTTATACAAATCTATGGTGCGGCCACATCTGGAGTACTGCATACAACTTTGGTCACCATATCTTAAGAAGGATATTGTAGAACTGGAAAAGGTGCAGAAGAGGCAATTGGGAACTGGAAAGCACGATTGTAGAAGAGTGTTATATTCATTGGTGAAAAAAATTCCCTAGCAGCGGAGTCTGCAGGAAGCATCTTTGCTTTGGCAAGAAGAGAAATGGGGATGCTTGATTAGGATTTGGGTGCTAGAGCTGCCTGGACTTTTGCTTTTCTCACTACCAGTAACTTTTAATATAATCTAACATAATACAACTTCTGCAGGACTTGAACTTTTGAATGGCCCAAATGTTCTTTTCAGGGCCAGATTAAGCTAGTGCGGGGCCTGTAGCATATGTTATAAAGGGGCCCTAAAGTGAGTGTGACAAGAAATTTCCAAGAGCCAATGGTCAGGCCATTTCCTTTGGGCTGCTGCAAGCCCCGGCTTTTCGCCGTTTGGAGCACGGCCTAGGCAGAAAAGCGAACTTTCCCTTCAACAAGAATGAGTGAAGCTGTGAGGGCTGGGTGACCAGTGAGCATGGCTCTTTCCCCCGCTAGGGTGGATTGCAGAAGCAGAGAGGAGGAGAGATCTCCAGACACGAGAGGAGGTTATAGGAATAGGAGAAAAGCTTGCAAACATTTAGTCCGGAGCCCGTAGCAAATGCTACTTTTGCTACTAGGTTAATTCGGCTCTGGTTCTTTTAGAATTTCACTCTTTTAAAAACTGCACCTTTCGCGTCTAGTTGCACATTGCGGGGGAGTCCCAGTTTCTCCCACTTCCTTATTTTGATGGTCCTATTAGTGTGTGACCCACCCTAGTACTGAGATGGGGTGTGACTAAGAGAGGAGCGTGCAAACAGAGGAAAAGCTTGAAGAGCAACTTGCTCCTCACTTAATTTGGGGAGGAGGGGAAAGACACTTTTGCAGGGGCGGGGGGAATAAAGTATGTTTCAAAGATTGAAGATATGGGCTTTTAGGTCTAGGAGCCCACCACATCCTTTCCTCGAATTGCAAGAGGACTGGCTCCCTGCACCCCACAGCCTGTGCCAGCTGCATGCCAAGACCTGCCTCTGGCTCAGACCTGGAAGTCCACGGATTAAAAATATTTCACAGCCAACACCCACTCCACCCTTTACTGCCCCTTCCCTGCTGTACACACTGGAACTGGAGCTGGTGCCCCCACTCAAAGGGGAGGAAAGACTCCGCTCCCCACTCCCTGAATGAGCCACTCCACAGGATTGGAAGACAAAACCAGCAACCCCTTTCAAGGCTTTGGAGCCTACTCCCAAGGCCACAAGGCCATTCATGCTGAAACCAGTGCAGTCACACTGATTGTGAAAGCAGAATTAACTTTATCAGAAGACAGGCATGTGATAGTGGTTGCTAAGGATATCAGTGGTTGCTGATTATTACATCCTGATTATACTTCTGTATGCTAGAGAGAACACTGCGATGCAATTTGCCGCAACTTGTGTGAAAAAACATGTGACGTTTGTGCAATGAGACCGGCACCCTGGTTACAGGTGTGGTGCAGCTAGTGCATTGTTTGGTAAATCAGTGGTGTTTCAACCCTTGTGCAACTCAGATGTGTTACACACTTGGGCTCATCTCTTTGGATCACTAGATGTTCCTGTTCATGAACTGATCACGGTTGTTTGTGAAATTCTTGTCTCTGGCTGCAAAATTCTTGTGACTTGTATGGTGGAAATCCCGAGAAGGATACTTTGAATTTGGAAAAAATTCATATTGACATATGAATAAAGACATATTGGAAGAAGATTACCACTGCAAGGAATGAGTTTGACCTGGCTTATTTGTGTCCAACAGAAAATGCAGTGCACTACCATCTCCTCTGTGGCCCTTTTCAGTGCGTCATTTGAAAGATCCTGAGTGTGAGGCGCTTTCCAGATTAAACCCGACAACAGTGTCACTACAGATCTGCTAAGTGTGCTTCCATACTTCCCGTGTTGTGACAGCACAGTCTCTGCACTGACAGCAAGGTGCCGTTCACATTTCCGATGCCTTCTTTCGGATCTTATCTTTTCATTATAGTGCTACAACGTTGCATGTGCGTTGCAAAAAAGCAGCTGTATTTTCCCTTTGTAGGAGCTTGAGATTCTGGGGGTCGTTTTCAATACGATCCTGCCAAGCGGAAGCGTTTTACCCCGGTTGTAGTGTGTAATCTGGAAAGTGCCTGAATGTTCCTGATGTGACCCACCTTGGCAGGGAAAGTGTGGATTGAGAACGGCATCCTGTAACCAACAACCTTGGTCCAGCCCCCAGTGCATTACTGAACCTGATTCGCAGCACCTAGAAAGTATGTGTTGCTGAGCCATGCACTAGAAGATGCAAATGCAGGGAAGATGGCGTGCGGGGCTCTGCTGTTTGCAAAAACGATTGAGGGAAGGATTGCATGAATGCAGGCATAGTGGAAGACGAAAATGAGGATGGACAGTTATATTAACCAGCTACATCAGTGATTTTCACTACCTTTTAAGCAGGGGTCACTTTAGCAAAAAAACCTTCCGTGTGAGAGCCATTTCCCACTTTGAGGACCTCTGCACACTGCACAGGGCTGCAATCTTCTCAGTGCTGGGAGGATCCTTGAAGAGAGACGGACTTCCCCAAGAGCTCCCTTCCTTCTTCATTCCCCCAGCAAGACTATTGCTGCTCCATCAGCCAAGTCCAAATTCCCTTGGGATATTGTGCAGAAGGTGCTGCCCATTAGTTGCTCCGTCACTCATACTGCAAGTGGTGGGAAAAGGATAAAGCAGCAGGCAGGTCTCTATTGTGCCCTCAGCAGACTCACACTAGCAGTGATCTCCACTATCTTTCAAGTGGGGCCACTTTGGCAAAAAAAACCCACAACACCCTTCAGTGTGAGAGCCATTTCAAACCGAGCACTGACCTTCACTCTGTACTGTACTAGGGGAATTTTTAAAGAAAGACAGAGCCTTTGGAACGGAATGGGCCTTTGTTCAGCCCAAAACTCATTCAAGTTTCATATTCGAACTTCCCTAGATTCTAAAAGCCATTTTGGCCTGGCCTGCCTGTTCTGTGCATTTCTTGGCTTCAGAGGCACTCTTAACCCTGGACTTCAGGGCTGAAGTCCAGGGCCTCCACACTCCCTTATCGGCTACTAGTCAGAGGGCTATAGGCTACCTCCAGCCCCAAAGGCAGGATGCCTCTGAGTACCAGTTGCAGGGGAGTAACAACAGGAGAGAGGGCATGCCCTCAACTCCTGCCTGTAGGCTTCCGGGGCATCTGGTGGGCCACTGTTTGAAACAGGATGCTGGACTAGATGGGCTCCCTTGGACCTAATCCAGCAACTCTTATGTTCTCCCTGGGGGGCCCCAAATCCTCTTTAGTCTGTCCTGGGTGGTGTGGTTTGTGCCCTCAAGAACCTATGTGTTAAAAAATATATCTTGAACTATCTTGAAAAAAAATGTTTGGAATATCCCGAATCTGAAAAAAACTGAAATACCTTCTGTGGGAATGAGTTCTAGATTTGGGTCATTTTTTTGCTTATATCCATTGGACTAACAGTGATATTTCATACTCTATTGCACATTGATATACTTCTACATAATTTGATATGTTGAAATTTTAAGTTTAAAGCACACTTCTGTGGGGAATTCTTTCAATCTCAGTAGCTATATTTAGTGGACTATATGGAGCCCATCCTCTAAGGGGAATATCTTATAATCCTGCAAATGCAAGCCTTAGCAAAGGGTCAGTTCATGCTTGCTATGTTTCCCAGACTATGGGAAACTCCTATATCGGGCAGCAGTGATATAGGAAGATGCTGAAAGGCATCATCTCATACTGTGTGGGAGGAGGCAGTGGTAAACCCCTCCTGTATTCTACCAAAGAAAGCCACAGGGCTCTGTGGTCGCCAGGAGTTGACACTGACTCGACGGCACTTTACCTTACCACAAGACCAGTTCTGGCCTGAATCCACCTCTGTTTCAGGGGCTGGTTAGCAGTTGAAGGGAACCTGCCTGCAACCTTGGAGAGCCATGGCTGTCAGTGGAGACATCAGGGGCGTAGCTACTATTGGGCGACCGGGTTCGAAGAACCTGGGCCACCGTCCCTCAAGGGCCCCGCCTTGTGGCCCTGACACGCCCCCACATCTGACATCAGATGCAGGGGGTGTTGGTTTAGCTCCCGAGTGGGGCCGTGGGGCCCCGTTCGGGAGTTAAATGGCTGGTGCTGCATTTGTAGTGCGGCCTGCAGCGGCTCTTCCCTTCCCTAAAGGCAGGGAGACTGCTTCTGGCCACGCTGCAAATGCAGCGCTGGCCCCGATCTAGCTCCCGAACGGGGCTGCGTGGCCCCATTCGGGAATTAGATGGCCAGCACTGTGTCCAGAGCACAGCCAGAAGCAACTCTCCTTGCCTTTAAGGCAGGGAAGAGCCGCTCCTGGCCATGCTGCAAATGCAGCGCTGGCCTGGATCTAACTCCCAAACGGGGCCGTGCAGCCCTGTTGGGGAGCCAGACCACGCCCCCCATGTCTGACATCAGATGTGGGGGTGTGGCTAGCCCCCACGTCTGCTTTCAGATGTAGTGGGCGGGGCGAGTGGGGTCGCCACAGCAGCCAGACGCAGGCCGCCCCTGGTCTGGCTCAGCTAGTGGGAGACAGTATTGAGCTAGGCGGTCCAAAGGTCTGACTCAGTAGAAGGCAGCCTGCTATGTTTCCGACAGCATTGATTGCTGATGCTGTGAAGCTTTGCATCCTGCTAGTGGACCACCTGGACCCCACCCAGGTTTTTGAGGGGGATATGGCCCCTCCACAAGCCCCGCACTTTGTCCCTTGCTACAAGGAAGGAAAGGGCCATGCTAGAGATGAAGGTCAATCCCAACCAGGAAGATAGCCTGACCATGCAAGACTCATCCGTTGCTGCAGAGAAGCGTCTCTTCTCTTTCCACTCCTGGGATTTCAGAAAGATAAAAGTGCCTGGATTTTCTGGAATCAGCTCTAGATGGCACTGTTGCAATGGCCAATGTTTTTCCTTTTTGTCCCTCACTGAGTTACCTTTTAAAGGGTTCTGAAACACTCAGCCTTCCTTTCAACAGCCTCATCAGAGGAATAGCCAGAGAGGCCTTTAGCAAGGTAGACCCCCTGCTCCCCCCACACCCCACTGTGGAGCCTTTGCCCTCCTAATTTCCTTGCAGAAGAATGAATGGACCAGCAAAAACTTTTAGAACAAGAGTAAAAAATTTACACAGACCTGGGCATGGGTGTCTGGAGGGGAGGTGGGGGGAGTTGCCCCTCCCTGGATTGAGCCAGTCCCATTGAATTCAGTGGGGCTTACTCCCAGGTAAATGGGAATAGGATTGCAGCCTTTGCACCCGCCCTGGAAACACTTCTGCAGACACCCATGGACCTGGAGGAGCTCTGCCTTCAAGGGGCACTTGGGTGCAGCCTGTTTCCCAACTGTGAAATGGGGATCTGCCATAGGTGTTGTGAAAGCAAAGACCTCCATAATCCCAAAGCATTTTGGGAGCATAGAAACTTCCTTCTGATGGGAGATTCGGCTCTCTCCTCCCCACTGCTGCAGGGCCAAGTGCTGATTAAATCAGTTGAGCAAAAGGCACAAGAGAGCCCCTGAGAGAGAGAGAGAGAGAGAGAGAGAGAGAGAGAGAGAGAGATGTGTGTGTGTGTGTGTGTGTGTGTGAGAGAGAGAGAGAGTGTGTGTGTGTGAGAGAGAGAGCGAGAGAGAGAGATGTGTGTGTGTGTGAGAGAGAGAGAGAGTGTGTGTGTGAGAGAGAGAGAGAGTGTGTGTGAGAGCGAGAGCGAGCGTGTGTGTGCGAGAGCGTGTGTGTGTGCGAGAGCGAGAGCATGTGTGTGTGAGCGAGAGAGAGAGAGATGTGTGTGTGTGAGAGAGAAAGAGAGAGATGTGTGTGTGAGAGAGAGCGAGAGCGAGAGAGAGCGTGTGTGTGAGAGAGAGCGTGTGTGTGTGAAAGCGAGCGTGTGTGTGAGAGAGCGAGCATGTGTGTGTGAGCGAGAGAGAGAGATGTGTGTGTGTGAGCGAGAGAGAGATGTGTGTGTGTGAGAGAGAGAAAGAGAGAGATGTGTGTGTGAGAGAGAGCGAGAGCGAGAGAGAGAGTGTGTGTGAGAGAGAGCGTGTGTGTGTGAGAGCGAGCGTGTGTGTGAGAGCGAGCGTGTGTGTGTGAGCGAGAGAGAGAGATGTGTGTGTGTGAGAGAGAAAGAGAGAGATGTGTGTGTGAGAGAGAGCGAGAGCGAGCGTGTGTGTGAGAGAGCGTGTGTGTGTGAGAGCGAGCGTGTGTGTGTGAGCGAGAGAGATGTGTGTGTGTGAGAGAGAAAGAGAGAGATGTGTGTGTGAGAGAGAGCGAGAGAGAGCGTGTGTGAGAGAGAGCGTGTGTGTGTGAGAGAGAGATGTGTGTGTGAGAGAGAGCGAGAGAGAGCGTGTGTGTGAGCGAGAGCGTGTGTGTGTGAGTGAGAGCGTGTGTGTGTGTGAGAGAGCGAGAGAGAGCATGTGTGTGTGAGAGCTAGAGAGCATGTGTGTGAGAGAGCGAGAGTGTGTGTGTGTGAGAGCGAGTGTGTGTGTGAGAGTGAGTGTGTGAGAGCGAGAGCGTGTGTGAGAGTGTGTGAGAGCGAGAGCATGTGAGAGCGAGTGAGAGCGAGAGCGTGTGCGCGCGCGAGAGAGAGTGTGTGTGAGAGCGAGAGCGTGTGTGTGTGTGAGTGAGAGATGTGTGTGAGAGAGAGCGAGAGAGCGTGTGTGAGAGAGTGAGAGAGCTTGTGTGTGTGTGAGTGAGTGAGAGAGCGCAATGTAAAGCCCAACAAGCACGGCCAGCCCTAGGGCTTTGGGTATCCTAAGCAAAGTATGACTTGGGCACCCCTCCAATAATCTGTTAAAATTATATATTCTATATCATACAGAATATAATTTTAACACTTCACCCCTACCAAACTCATACTTGGTGGTTGGAACTGGCCAGTGAGGAAGCAAATGATACCTTTAGAAATGAATTTTCAAAGGTATCATCTGCTTCCGGACATGTGGTGGTGGTGGTGGGGAGACTTCTCACGGAGCAGGGCCGTGGGGAGGGGGTGGGGGCTGCTGTGGCAGGACGTCTTGTGAATCGGTCACGGCAGCCCCCTGCCCCACTGCCCTGCGGCTTCAGAAGTCTCCTGCCCCGACCACATGTCCTGCACCCACTGCTCAGCTGGCCAATGCATCCCTGTGGCGGCCATTTGAGGGGCCCGGCAAAGTGATTTACCGGCCTGGCCCCTCCAATGGCCCACACATGTACATTGGCCAGCTGAGCGGGGGAGGTGTGGCGTTCAACCAGGATGGACTTTGCGCCGAGCCGAGCGGAGGCTCAGGGGGCAGCAGGACAAATTTTTAAAGGTATCATCTGCTTCCTCACACACACCCCGTCCCAGCCGCCACTGGGAGCCATGGTGGCTATTCACCGGGTGGGGGCACCCCCCTCCAAGATCTGGTGCCTTAGGTGACCACTTAGGGCACTGTCTGGCCCAGCCGGAGGGGCTTTTCTAGTTTCCGGATGCAAAGGATCCCACCAGCATGGCAAGGAGGCCTCTCCCTCCATCCTCTCCCTCCCTCCCTCCTCCTTGCTGATGGGGCAGGGTCCTTCATGGGCTGGGATGCAGGGAGGAATTCAGAAGAGACTCCCTAACTCCAGCTAGAGAGGTTTCTAAAATACAGCTCTATAAAACAGAGGTTTACGAAATCATGTGTGGCATGGAGAAGGTGGTTAGGGAGATGTCCTAATGACGTTTCCTCTCTGTCTGAAAACTAGACCTTGGGAATCACCCAGTGAAGTGGATCAGAAGCCAGCTCAGGACAGGCAAAAACTTCTTCACACGACAGATTTATGAACGCATTGCCACAAGGCATGGCCATCAGCTTTGATGGCTTTAAAAGGGGATTACACAAATTCATAGTGGAAGAGAGACCTGTCAGTTAGTCACAATGGCTAAATGGAGCCTCCAGGTTCAAGGGCAGTCTGCCTCTGAATATCCTTTGTGCGGAGTTGGGGTGGCGGGGAGGGCTGTTGCCTTCAGGCCACTTGTCGGCTTCTCTGTTGGGAAAAGGACGGAGCTGTCAGATCCTGAAGGGCTTCTTCATATTAAAAGGCGATTAGAAAAATTCCTGGCAGACAAGAGGACCACCAGTGGCTGTTATCTCTGGTAACAAAGTGGAACCTCCATGCTCAGGCACAGTCTATCTCTGGATGCTAGTTTTGCTACAGCAGTGCAAAAGGGCTGTAGCTTTCCTGCCCTGGTGATGGGCTTCCCAGAAGCAGCTGGGCCCACCCACATCCACCTCTTCTTCTGCTCCCAATTCCTTTCATCTGGCCCTGAGCAGTTCTCTACCTAAAGGACTTCACAGGACTTGGTGTGCTTCTGTGTTTGTGTCCACGGGTGACTCTCCGTTCCCTCAAGGTAACACTCACACTGATACAGGAGCCCGACAGTCCAGAGTGGCTACAAAGTTGGGCCTATGGACCAGTGGCTTGGCCCACAGGACGTGAGGAGGCTGATAAGGGCCAAATTCCAGAGCCCCTCGGCCATCTGCACAGCACAGCTTTGAGGGGGTGATGATGAGCCAGGATCCAGCTCCCTCCCACACCCCCTCGTGGTCTCCACCCTCTCCAAGATGGCCGATGTCACAGCAGATCCCCATCCCGAAAGCAGGGGCCGGGTTCAGCTATGTGGACAGCGCTTGGGCACCTCCCGCAGCAGCATGTCCTCCCGGGGCGACCATGGGTGGGCGTAGCTCCCGTGCTGCAGCAGGATGCGGTTGAGGGTGTGTTCATAATTGACGTGCCGACGGGCCATCAGGACGTACTCGCGCTGCTCCGCCAGCAGGGGGCAGTCGCAGGTGTTGGAGACCCAGACGTACTCCCGGTGCACGATGGGGAAGCGGTTCCTGTAGGTGTGCTTGACCTGGACGTCGTAGCGCGTCTCCAGGCCAATGTAGCGCTTGGTGAGAATTCGGGCGCGGAAAACTACAGAGAGGGAGAAACCAGGATTAGAAGAGGAAGGCGAAGGGGACAGACGCTCGGTCTGGGCACGGGGCAAAAGTGTCGGATCCATTCCAACCCAATCTGACTCAACAGTGGGTCCCCCATGGGGGTTTGTCTTTCTCCCCCCTCCCCCGGTTTTGGGGGTGCAGTCCCTTAAGACAAGGCCTGTAGCCAATTTAGAGAGAGATTCTCTCTTACTTGGCTATGGGGCTTATTTAAAAGGAACTGCCCCTTAGAAACCAGAGGGAGGGAGGACAAAAGCAACCCCCTATGAGGGACCCACAGGGCCAGAGGGTGCCTCGTGGTGGGTTTCCTGCCCCTCCAACACAGTTATTTCCAGGGTGAAGTTGCTTATACAAGTCTTAGTCAAACAAAAATTAAAAATTAAATGGCCCAGGCAGCTGAGGGGCAGGTGGCTGTCCATTTAATGTGATTCAACAGGAATGCTGGAGTTCAGACACGGCAGCCAGGAGCTGTCAGGCGTTTCACTGGTCAGGTGCAGCACAGCCCATGTTGGCGTGCAGTGGCGTGCCGACGGAAACTCCAAGGATCGTCTGGGGGGGCGGGGAGGTAGGTCCATCCCTGCCTCCCCTTGGTTCCAGCTGGTACCCTCCCTGCCATATTTTGAAGCCATTGCTGTTCCCAAACAGTCTTCCAGGCAAGAGTCCCAGGCACAATGTGCTGCACCAGCAATCCAGGTGGGATGCACTCAGAGCGACCCCTTGGCCTGTGGGTTCAGTCTCCCAGCACCCCCACCTAGCCTAGAGGAGGAGCAGTACATACCAAAGTCGCTCTGGCAGTAATGGTGGATGCGCTGGGATTTGCCCTTGGGTGTGTCACACTTCCCACATCTTCCTGCAGGACAAGGAAGCCAAAAGGGTGTTTAGCAGGCTATCAGGGGGAACGGGGCAGAAGCCAGCACTCTTCTGGGCTGCATGTCCCCCCTCCACTTACATAAATAGCAACACCAGTCTCTCTGCCTCCATCCTTGCTGCTCACTTTGTTGGTTCTGTTAGAAGTGAGAATTCCCAAGCACTACGTCTGTGCCCTCTTCCTGGCGCAGAACGTCTGTGCCCTCTTCCCCCGGCCCGCTCCCCACCCCCGGTTTCTGGCCAGCTTTCAAGGCGGCCTGTCCCTTCCCCTTCTGCTGCCGCCTCCTCAACCTGGCGGCCAGGCCCGCTGCCGCCTCCTCACTGCTGCTGCCTTCCCGCTGCGGCCGGGCCCGCTGCCGCCACCTCCTCGCCGCTGCCACCCTGCGGCCGGGCAGAGTACCGCCTCCACAGCCGGGCCCCCCTCCCCTGGACCGAGTGCCGCCTCCGCGGCCAGGCCCGCTGCCGCTTTCCCCCCCGTGGCCGGGCCCGCCGATGCCTCTGGTCTCCTGGGTGCACCTCCGCCGCCCAGCCAATCAGGCACACCCAGAAGAAATATTTATATAGATTGCTCTTAGCACCGCAGTAACCTCTTCTGGCCACTGGAGGCATGATGAGAAGTTAAGAAGTCTGTCTGGGTCACTTAGAGCCAGTAAGAATTGCTCAGTTGTCGAAGACTAGAGCCTGTTTGGGTATGTTGATCTATGGCTCTCTCTCAGTAAATGATGTTTGAGTTTCTTAATAAATCTTTATTTGTTTTTTTGAACTCAGCCTACTGTCTCCAGATAATCTCTTGGGCTTAACTTCTTTACCACCAAAGCATACTCTGCTGTGTGAGGACTTTAATGTTTTTCCTCAAACCCCTCAACAAATTTCCCCCACATTCCTCAATTCTTCCTACTTTCCAGTATTTCAGGGTAAAATGGTGTCTTCTTCTAAACCCTCCACCTAGACCACAACTCCAGGTTGCTACCTCTTCTCACTTATCTCCTCCCTTCATTACTTAAAGTAGCAAGTCCTACTTCATGCAACACATTATACACTTAAGGAACTCACTTGGTGCAGTCTTAGATGGTTTTTAAAGGGGAATAGTCCAAATAAGAGGAGAAGGAAGAATAGTCTGTCAAGAGCTGTTAGTCAAGACACTTGAATGAAACCTCCATGTTCAGATACAATCTACCTCTGACACAACTTCGAGCTCTGCTTGTGGACACTAGCTGTCCATTGTTGAAACCAGGATACTGTGGCTAGGTGGGCCCACCTGGCCTGATACCCCAGAAGCTCTTCTTTGCATCAGAAACCCATGCCTTTCCTCCTCCTCCCATCACCAGGGATTCAAGCTGAACCAAAAAGCTGATTCTGAAGAGGGTTTTTCAGTAAACAGCAACTGAACCTGACCCTATAATCTCTTCATTGGTTTTGGTTCAAGTTCAAGGCAAACTTCCAAATGCAAACCGTGGGAGCTAGTTCAGTAATCAGCCTAACATTGTTTTATTTTCTTGGGCTTTATCTTGTTGCTTGTAAAAACCATGACAATTTTTTTTAAAACCACATGATTTAAACTATAGGCACCAGCCTATAATGATCTCACAACCATTAAAATTAGGGTAGGAAGTGGGCTACCCAGATTTGCATGATCATCAGAACTCACATTGAGAACTACCCAGCTTTTGTACTCAGGTTTTAACTGAGGGTGGAGGAAAGGAGAGCCCTGCTCCTCTGATTGTGAGAATCCTCATGCCTCTTCTTCTATCCAGCTATTGGCACTCAGCATGCCCTTCCCTGCATGGAAACCAAAGAGAGTTGTGCCTACAGAGGCTGCTGTCAATGGACGTGCTAGCCTGCAAAGCACAGTCTATGATCCTGAGGCTAGAGCAGCTTTGAACATAAGAAGGTAAGAACAGCCCTGCTTGTTTAGGCCCAAGGCCAGGCACAGAGCCAGCCGAGCAGCAGCCTGTGTCCAGCCCTGCTCAGCGGCCCCTTCCAATATGCCCATGCACATGATGTCACACACACGGAGCGTGGCTTGGGCTCCATAGGAGCCCAGAGCGAACTCCCTCCTCCCATGCCCGGGCCGCTGAGAGCCCGGGCAAACTCTCTGCCAAGTATTTCAGGCAGCTCCGACGGCCCTATAGAACGTTTTCCCCTTCCTCTCCCTCTCTGGAGGGAGAGAAAGGGGAGAACGTCCTATTAGGCAGCCGACCCTGCCTGAAATGATGCGCTGAGAGCTCGTTCGGGCTCTCGGCAGCCCTGGCCACGCCCCCTTGTCATGTGACTTTGTCCTGTTGTGTGCATCATTTCAGGCAGGGTCGGCTGCCTAATAGGACGTTCTCCCCTTTCTCTCCCTCCAGAGAGGGAGAGGAAGGGAAAAACGTTCTATTGGGCAGTCGGAGCTGCCTGAAGTAATTGGTGAAGTGTTTGCCAGGGCTCTCGGGCGGGGCTTTCTCGGCGGCTTTTCGCCACTGGCGGCCTGGGTTCTTTGAACCCTTTCGCCCAATGGTGGCTCCGCCCCTGCCCAAGGCCTATCTAGTCCAGCATCCTTTTCCCCACAATGGCCCACCAGATGCCTCTGGGAATCCCACAGGCAATAGATGAAGGTGTTCCCTCTCTCCTGCTTTTGCTTCGCCTGCAGCAGGGCTGTGTCCACCTCCTGCTCCTTCATGTCCAATGGGAGGGCAGCTGCCGATGTCATGAAGCTTTCCCAGTCTTCTGGCAGTGCAAAGCATGCTGGGAAGGCATACATACCCTTGGAGGACTTTCCATGGAGGGGTGAGGCTTGCAGCTGCTAAGTTCAGCAACGGAACACTTGGCAGCCGTGCTCATGTGTTTGCAGACCCAAGCTGAGGGGATGCTCATGTGTTGCACACAAGGTAACATCTCAGCTGGGTTCCTGCGCACCTGCCAAATGGTCGTGTAAATGGGCTAATGATTTCCCTCCTCAAGTTAAATAGCTATGATTGTATTCATTTTATAGAGCTACACTCAGGCGTGGATCTACAATTGAGAAAATGTTCACAGGGCTGCCACTAGGGGGAGCTGTGCCCAAAATGCCAGCTTAAGTCATAATTTCCCCATAGAAAACTCAAAATTATTAATGCCTCCCGAGTGGCTAAACAGAGAGCCCTGAAATGTCACATGGAATTCCAACATGATGATAGCATTAAATGTGTGACGTTCAAGGAGATCAGTCCACCTATTTATTTTAATGATTTTTTTTAAAGTTTTAAAAACGCTTTTTGAAAATTCATTAAAAATCAACAGGTAGACTGATCTCCTTGAACGCCCACACATTTAATGCTATCATCATGTAGGAACTCCATGTGAAATTTCAGGGCTTTCTGTCCAGCCATTCCAGAGATATTAATATTTTTGGGTTTCCTATTGATCCCTATGGGGAAATTATCCAGTGGGGCCCATGCACAAGTCTTGCACACAGGACCCTTCAGAGCTTGCTATGCCACTGGCTATACTGCAAGTTGGACACTATTTTGTGTGGCCTATATAAAAAATGATTCAGTGTGTCAACCAGTTCCCAAACTGCTTTTAAAAGCAGGTGACTGAACCAGAACCAAACTGCAGAGCTAAAAAAACCCCAATGAACCTCAGCTGGAATTGAACCCAACTTTTAACAGGTTAGACTCCCCAGCCACTGTATTCAAAAACATACCATCATTTCCTTGTTATCCAAAAAATCCTCCCAGGGCCCATACCTGCATAAAGATCATGAAGCAAAAAGGGGCTGGTTTCTTCCCAGTCCACACTCCATTTCGCTGGAGGGAGAGGAGGCAATCTGGGCTGCTCAACTTAAAAAACAAAACCTTCCAAGCTCAGATGCTAGTTCCAAGTGAGATACGGTGCTGAAATGTGAAGTATCCTACGACATCAAAGGCCTCCTAAAGAAGCCAAGGCGTTCTTTATGGAGTTGCACCGTTGCAAATCGCCCCCATCAGGCTAATTAGGGCAGGAGCCGGCAAATTGTCTGTACTTGCCCAAGGCAGAAATCTCACCTTGAATTATGGGCTGGAACTCCAGGGCCTGGAGGAGACAACTCTTCCAAAGCGCCCCTTGACAAGAGCAGGTGGAATATAGGTCCCCAGATGTTTAGTGGAACAGAACATGCTAAAACTGATTTGCAAACCTGGAGCATTTCAGCTCCATATTTAGGAACAGAGGAGCATAGGAAGTGGTCTTCTACTGAGTCAGACCATTGGTCCATCTAGCTCAATACTGTCTACCTTGACTGGCAGCAGCTTTCCAAGATTTCAGGCAGGAGTCTTTCTCCGCTGTATCTGGAGATGCCAGGGACTAAACTTGGGACCTTCTGCAGGAAAAGCAGCTGCTCTTCCACTCATCTATAGCCCCACCCCCAAAGGCAATATCTTATAGCGCTCACATGTAGTCACCCATCCAACTACAAACCAAAGCAGACCCTGCTTAGCAAAAGGGGACCATCCATGCTTGCTACCTCAAGACTGGCTCTTGCACCAACCATATTTAAGAATAGTCTCATGAGTGACAAAAGACATCCAGCACAGTGTTATGTGTCTGTAACACTGGACTAAAATGTTGGGTCCCCAGATGTTATTGGACTTCAACTCCCATAATCCCCAACCAAAGGCCACTGGGACTGGGAATTATGGGAGTTGAAGTCCAATAACATCTGGGGACCCAATGTTGAGAATCCCTGCGCCTTTCAAAGACAGCATTGGGACTATGCAAAACACTGGAGACCTGGGTTCAAATCCCCCTTCAGCCATGAAACTCAATGGGTGACTCTGGGACAGCCACTTATCTCGTAACCTACCTCATAGGGTTGTTGTGATGATAAACATAACCATGTACACTGCTCTGGGCTCGTCGGGGGAAGAAAAGGATATAAATGCAAACATAAATAATAAATAAGCAACACTATGGGCTAGGAAAGACTCTTGCCCGAAACCTTGGACTACTGCTGCCAGTCAGTGCAGACAATACTAAGCTAGATGGACCAATGGTCTGACTCAGTATAAGGCAGCTTCCTATGTTGTGCCAAGCCATGCCCCCCAAATTCTGGTTGACACATCCAGGATTTTATTGTTTGTGTAGTCACCCATCGAAATGCAAACCAATGCAAATCCCACTTAACAAAGGGAACAATTCACGCTTACTACCGCAAGACTGGCTTAATCCCAACAGTGATGGGTGTTGTGAAGGCCTGTTTCTCTTTCTGGGTCATGGCAGCGGGTCAGTGAAATAACCCTGCATCTGACCTCTCCAATTAGGAAATTGAAAAAGTGAGGGCCTCAGACCCAAAGCTGACTGCCAAGAGAGAAAAAGACAGTCTGTGCTTTCTGGATGGAGCATCCGCCACACTGTCCTCACTCTCCTGCTATTGCCTCTGAGCAACCGGTACTGAGGTACACTGCCTCTGACTATGGAGGCCCCTTTGGCTGCCAGAGCTGTCCATAGACCCCGCAGGGTGCTTCAAAGAGAACTGCTCCATTCTCTGCAGCGCGAAATTACCTGGTTGTGTGGGTGCCCTGGCTGGGGGAGGCGTGGGCCACACCTGTGGTGTCTTCCTGGCTGCAGCCCTGGCATTTTGGAAGTGGGGCACTGCTGTGGCCTGCAGTAAAGGACGGGGTTCCCCCCGTGGCGGGTCTCCCTCGACCTCCCTGGTCTGTGGCTGGCGCAGGGGGCTGGCATCGCTCTGGATGTGCCGGAACTGTTCTCTTGGCAGCCAGAACTGGTATTCAATGCCTGGGTTGTGCTCCTGGAAAAGAACCTGGCACAGAAGGTGGGGGGAGAACCTGTCATATCCTAAACATTTTTATACCGCCCAAAACTTACGTCTCTGGGCGGTTTACACCAGGATAAAAACAAAGTAAAACATTCGTTAAGACAAAAATGGGGAGGGGGGGGGGAGAGACCCCAATTGCGTGGGGCGGGTGTGTGCTCCCTCCACCCGCTGTCCAACCAGGAGCCTCATGCCTGAAGGCGAAGCTGTCCTCCTTCCCCTGGTGCACACTCCCAGTGCATAATACACTAGGTAGACTGCCTCTGTATGTGGAGGCTCCATTCCTAGCCATCATAGTTAGTGGCTTCCGGTATGCCCAAATGTACTTAGCCCTTGACAAGGCCATAAAAAGAGCCCTGGAATATCAGACCCAGGTGGTCCATCAACCCCAACGTCCTGTTGCCACCATGGGCAAGCTGATGCTTTGACAGGAAGCCAGCAGGCAGGGCGGAAAGGCGACGGCTCAGCAACTGGCATGCATTTATAACAACACAATCTATTGATATATTTTGAAGAGTTTGTGTGGATTTGTTTGTGAAAAATAAGTCATACTTTCCAATTATCTACAGATACCAAATGTTTCATAAACAATCCTGCAACTTAACTTAGCTGAATGCACTGTGTTTTACACCAGAATATGCTGGGGGAAAGGTTTAAGTAAGTTTTAAGTAAGTTGAACTGTATTGTTCTCAACATTCTTTACGTGCAAAAATCAGATCTGTAATTCAAAAATGACATCATGCCCAAGAAGGCCAGCGTGGTGTAGTGGTTAGAGTGCTGGACTAGGACTGGGTTGACCCGGGTTCAAATCCCCATTCAGCCATGAAACTGGCTGGGTGACTCTGGGCCAGTCCCGTCTCTCTCAGCCTCACCTACTTCACAGGGTTGTGGTGAAAGAGAAACTCAAGTATGTAGTACACCGCTCTGGGCTCCTTGGAGGAAGAGCGGAATATAAATGTAATAATAAATAAATAAATAAATAAATAAAAGCAGAAGATCTTTCTCAGATTCAAATTTACTATGAATAGTGATTATTCAGTAAAATGAATAAGGCTTGAAATTGAAATCCTACAAATTAAAAAAACAAAACCCTTTTAGTTCCCTTTTGGAAGCACATTAATAAACCATTCGATTACATATATTTAATTTCTTGGACTTTTCTAGAAGTGTAATCTATACAAAATGACTTTGCCCAATCAACAACATGCCTCACCTCCTAGATGATGACGATGATAATGTTATTAATAATTAACAATAACTAATTAATAATGAAAGCCACCCTCTTAGGGAAGAGACACAAGTCTAGCCCAGAGATGTAACCTGCTGGCTGTTCACAGAGACCCCCCGGGGAGGGTTTGCAGCCTGTCATCCAGCTGCAGCTTCCAGCCCGTCTCTCACCATGACTAGCAAATCCTCCTGGGTGGGGCCAACAGCCTCAAAGCTTTCGTGCATATCGGCCGTGCGAGTGTAGCGCACTTTGGTGCCGGCCACTTCATACTCTCCTGGCCAGTCAATAGCCCAGTCCCCGTTGATGACGTAGCGCTGGTTTGCATTCATCAGAGCTGTGGCAGGAAAAGGAAAGGCAAGTGAGGGCAAGGCAAGGGAGGGACTGTTGCCTTGCAGAGACATCACTTTCTCTGGAATACAGCAACAACTAAACAGAACACAATCCTGGCAGGTCAACAGCCTAGTCTGCACTGATGACGTAGCGCTGGTTGGCATTCATCATAGGTGTGGCAGGGAAAGGAAAGGCAAGTGAGGGCAAGGCAAGGGAGGGACTGTTGCCTTGCAGAGACATCACTTTCTCTGGAATACAGCAACAACTAAACAGAACACAATCCTGGCAGGTCAACAGCCTAGTCTGCACTGATGACGTAGCGCTGGTTGGCATTCATCATAGGTGTGGCAGGGAAAGGAAAGGCAAGTGAGGGCAAGGCAAGGGAGGGACTGTTGCCTTGCAGAGACATCATTTTCTCTGGAATACAGCAACAACTAAACAGAACACAATCCTGGCAGGTCAACAGCCTAGTCTGCACTGATGACATAGCGCTGGTTGGCATTCATCATAGATGTGGCAGGGAAAGGCAAGGCAAGTGAAGGCAAGGGAGGGAGTGTTGCCTTGCAGAGACATCACTTTCTCTGGAATACAGCAACAACTAAACAGAACACAATCCTGGCAGGTCAACAGCCTAGTCTGCACTGATGACGTAGCGCTGGTTGGCATTCATCATAGATGTGGCAGGGAAAGGAAAGGCAAGTGAGGGCAAGGCAAGAGAGGGACTGTAGCTTTGCAGAGACATCACTGTCTCTGGAATACAGCAGCAACTAGACAGGACACAGTCCTAGGCCCTTGGAAAAGTCAAGCTACTACACCAACCACACACACACTGGCTCCAAACAGGGACTACGCAAAGGACGGGATGTGGGGGAGAGGACCTGAGCCAAGCAGCTTCTTACCCAGATAGTTGCGGCTGCGATCGGTCACCTTGATGTGCCTAGCTCCTGCTGGGATCCGGGTCACGTTCTTGTAGCCAAAGAAACCTGTCAAGGGACCAGAAGGCTGAGTTTCCAAGTGGAGAGAACCCACCAGGGAGGGAGGTGAAGGGGTTGCTTGGATCAGGGTGTGTCTCAGCAGAGACAGGGCAGCGGGTGAAAGGGAGACTGTGTTGAGACAGCAGTGGCATTGGTGAGAATGCTGCAGTGGCATTGGTAGGAATGCTACAGTGTGACACACAGCACTGACAAAAGCCTTCCTGAGACACCCCATCTTGCCTCAAATCTCAAGGAATTCCCTAAAATGCCACCAGGGGGTGCTTCAGAATCCTCCTCCCAATTTCTCTCTGGGTTTGAGAGCTCTGAATTGTCTTGTTTTTAAAGTGGAACCCATGATGCACCAGGACAGGGCTGCAGAATTTCCACCCTCCAGCTATAGTTGGACTACAGCTTCCATCATCCCCAGCCACAACTGCCCATAGTCAGGGATGATGGGAGCTGTAGTTCTCTAGGAATTCTCCATTGTTTTGGTTTTTTAATTTCTTCCTTCTGTACAGAGAGCACGCGTATCACATGCGTGGCTTGTGGCCGCTTTCTGTTTCTCTACTCATTGGCTGCTTTTTTCACTTCCCTGACATGGACACTTGCATTCATAAAACACCACCGCCACACACACACAGAAAGCAATCCCAATGCAATAATTGGTATGACTGCATTAAAAAAATTGGCAGAGTTTTCCTGATGTGCTTTGAGGAGCATTTGTGTGTGTGTGTGTGGTGTTCTGCCAGAGTTCTGGAGCACATGTGTGCACAAGTAAAACACCAAAGGATCAGCTGTACCTGTACCTATATACACTTGTGCACGTGCATATGGGCCACAAAGAGCAGAGAAAAGCCACAAACTTCACATGCTCCAATCCCAAAATATTTATAATATAATAATTATAACATTAATTATTATATACTAATAATTATCATATAATTAATAATTAATTATTATGTGATTAATTATATAATTTATTATTATTATTATTATTATTATTATTATTATTATTATATTCTAGCAGGCTAGAATGTTGCATGCTTGCAGTTGTGACACTCATAATGGCATCTGGTGAGAATCAATCATATGAGTTGGAATCCTGAAAAAAATATATTTTATATATATGGGGAAAACAGCCTTCTAGTCCTCATTGTTTTAAAAAAAAAGCTTAACAAAGCCAAAGAAGCCATTCGGGAGCCACAGGTGCTGATGTAAGTCCACCTGTGTTGTCTCTGCACTATTCCTGCCCCTAACACAAACAACAAAAGAACAGCAAGGCAGTGTGCAATGCAGTGGAGAGGAGACAGTATTATGTTAGGATCCGTGAGATCTGGGTTCAAATCTCTACTCTGATGAAGCTTATCAGGGGGTGTAGTCCAAAACCCATTATGCATTATTAATAGAATGCTGTGAGCATTCTGTTAATATTAATTATATTAATAATAGCATTCATGGTGATCCTAAACCTAGAACTACCTGGATGGAAGAAGGTGGGATCCTAAAGTGAAATATGAAAAATAAATAATTGAAATATTTCAGAACAAAATCTAGTCACAATGCAAGAGATGTGTGAAGAAGTTCCTGATTGATTGATTTTTTAAGTCAAGGGGATAGTCTCCAAATTTGATCAGACTGTGTACCCCTGACTGACAAAGGTTGCCACACTTCAGCCATTCTTTCGTAGTCAAGAGGGCTAAACGTTAGGGTTTCCATATAAGGAAAGAGCAGGGATTCTGACAGCTCAGTTCTAAGCACGTTTACTTGGGTGTAAGGGCCACTGACTTCCATTTCAATATGCACAGCAGAGATTCCCAGCCATGGGTCCCCAGAGGTTGCTGGACTACAACTCCCATCATCTCCAGCCACAAAGGCCAAAGGGATTTGTAGTCCAACATCTGGGAACCCTAACGGCTTGGAACCCCCTGGCGTAACGCACTGCAAGCTAGACATTGTAGTTCTTCGGGGCTGGTTAATCTGAGGTACAAAAGGATGCCCGCCCCCCAGGCCCTTGCGTATGGGGTGCCAAGCAAGGCCAGCTCCAAGCAGAGAAGATACAGGGTGGGTTGGGGCACAGGGAGGAGAGGGGCGTGGGGGGAGAGAGAGAGAGGGCCACGGGGGTGGGTGGGTGGGTGGGGAGGAGCATCAAAGCCAAAAGCGAAAGCATTCACCCACGGAGAAGGTCAGGGCATTCAATCACCAGAGGAGGGGGACGCCCCCCGGAACACTTGCTGGATGAAGATGCAGGACTTGTTCTGGCCGTTGCAGACCCCACAAGCATCCGCCTGGGCGTCAGAACCCAGGATCCTATCGCAACCCGCTTTCTGGCAAAGGAGATCAAGAAGGGGCCCGTCAGACGCATCGAGGAGGGAAGGATCCTGACATGGCCCCGGCCATGAGCAGCTGCCAGGACTCAGAGGCAGGCCACTAGCACAGATGAGCGGCCCAGTGTGGAAGCGCAGGACTCAAACCCCAACTCAGCATGGCCTGGAGCCCCAAAGCCCCTGAACAGGAACACCCCCCACTCAGCCAGACTCCCTCAAGGAACTGGGCCACTCCGTAGGAAGTTACCTGCTACCGAGTCAGAGCTTGGGTCTATCTCGCTTAGTATTGTCTACACTGACTGGCAGCGGCTCCCCAGGGCTTCCGGCAGGAGTCTCTCCCAGCCCTACCTGGAGATGCTGCCACGGACTGAACCTGGGACCTTCTGCATGTAAAGCAGAAGTTCTGCCACTGAGCAATGGCTCCATCCCCCAAGGAGAATATCTTACAGCAGACAGTGCTCGCCTGTAGTCACCCATCCAGATGGTGACCAGGGCAGACCCTGCTTAGCAAAGGGGACCATTCATGCTCACTACCACAAGACCAGCTCTCCTCCTCATTCAGTCCCTGGCAGCATCTCCAGGTAGGGCTGGGAAAGATTCCTGCCTGAAACTGTAGACAGCTGCTGCCGGTCAGGGTAGACCATACTGAGCTAGGTGTGCTGCATTCCAGGAGTAAGAGAAGATATGATCAGATATCTTCTTTTACTCCTGGAAAATACCGTTCTTTCAGATGGTCCAAGGGTCTGACTTGGTGGAAGGCAGCTATTCCTATTTGTTCCTATTCCCCCAAACAACTGTGCTTTCATTCCCCAGTGCCGCCAACCGCATGATAAAAGAGCACCGTCAGCGGCCTCCTATTGCTCCAAAGAGAGATGTGGGTGTGTTCTGCCCTCCACCCGCCTTGCCCTGCTGCTACATTTCACACAACTCACCAGACACCGGCCGTTGATGCAGAGATCTCGAGACTCTGGGCTGCACCGGGTCCCATCTAACACCCTTCCGAAGGTGTAGTAAAAATTGTGTCCCACCGCCAGGCAATTGAGATCGCAGAGGTTGGGAGCTGGTGGGGAGAAGCAGAAGGGGGCAAGTAAGGTGTGGGGTCAGGTGGGGGCAGTTTAGAAGAGGCAAGAAGCACACTTTAGCGGCACCCAGAACACCAACCAATTTACTGGGTTTTTTGGACTGAGACAGACCCACTTCCTCAGAGGCAAGTAGCGTTCCCCTCAGTTGATAGGAGCATCTATCTTTCCATCGACAGTGGAGCCAACAAGGGCATCAGATGCAAGAGAGGGGAAGGGAAGGGAAGGGAAGGGAAGGGAAGGGAAGGGAAGGGAAGGGAAGGGAAGGGAAGGGAAGGGAAGATCATGCCGTCGGGTCAGTGTTGACTCCTGGCAACCACAGAGCCATGTGGTTTTCATGGTAGAATACAGGAGGGGTTTACCATTGCCTGCTCCCGCGCAGTATGAGATGATGCCTTTCAGCACCTCCTATATCGCTGCATACAAGCGGGGCTGACAACCTCTTGCTTCCTAGGCAAATCACTTCCCCGCTGCGCCATTAGGTGGCTCACAAGAGAGGTAGCCCATGACATTTCCTTGCAAGGCTCAAAGATATACAAGAGAAGGAGAAATTGCAGGAGAGAAGGCATGTCCTCACCTCTCGCCTGTGGGCTACTCAAAGGCATCTGGTGGGCCACTGTGTGGATTAGAATAGTGGACTAGATTGATCTTGGGCCTGAGACAGCAGGGCTGTTCTTATGTTCTTAAATTATAGGCTTGTTCACACGGCCAGCAGTAGGGTAGGGCAAGCACCCTACCCAAGCTGAACACGCTCCCATTTTGTGATCGTGTGCTGGTAAAAAGCAAGGTAGGAGATGGGGGAAGTAATCGTCCTCAAGGCTCCCACTGAGTAGGAGGGGCTTTTCCTCCTACCTCATTAAACAGATGGGTACATGTGACAAAACATGGGTCAGTGGCTTTTTGATCAATCAGCTCGTGGCAGCCTACCTCGAAGGAGCAGCGTGCTCCTAGATTGGGATCAGAGCAATCTCTCTACTGAGGGCAGATCCCAGGAACGAACGGAGTAACCCCCATTTTGTCACAATACAGCTGCTGGGTAGGATGGAGCCCCCCTACCCAGTGGGAACCTTGCAAATGATCACTTCTCCCACATCTCATCTTCCTTTTTAATATTATTTATTTATTCGATTTCTATACCGCCCTTCCAAAAATGGCTCAGGGAGGTTTTTACTAGCAAACGATCACAAAACGGGAGTGCACACAGCTCCCGGACATGGGTAGGACACTTGTCCTATCTGATTGTTCACACAACCCTCAACACGGCTGGAAGAGCAGCCAGACAGGGTAGGAGAGCCGGGTTTGCTCCCGGTCCACTGTTGTGTGAATGCACATATCGGAGGAGGAGGAGGAGGGAAGAGGGATTGTGAGGGAGCCAGGAGGTGGGTAGGGCAGCTTTTCATCTATCCTCGATAAAATGCTGGAGACAGAATGTGGTTTGGCCATGCCTGCCCTAGTACCCAGCTACTGCCACACATGATCACTCTCCCCTCTTCCTATCCTGATACTCGGGTTAACATGACCGCCGATCGAGAGCACACACAGGTCTCCTACCACTGCTGGGCACTCCTCCAAACCTGTTAAGGGTTGTGTGAACAAGCCTAATCATTGGCGAGAGGACGGCGACGCGCGAATTGGATGCCTCTTGCAGGAGAGAGACCGTCTGGGCTTGGGAAGGACTTTCAGACACACATACAAGGACACAAAAAAGGAAAGACGAGTCAAGCAGTGGTGATGGGGGGCAGACAGCAGCATCCTGCCTGGACTCACCTCCATGGAATGGGACCCACTGATACGGTGTCTGGCTCTCCAGGATGGGCTTCCCATCATAGAGAGAGCACTGGATGGCCCGGAAGGGGGTGGAGCCAGCGGGGCAGTCCTGCAAAGGACAAAAAGGAGGCAGACCCTTGAATGACCTGGCTTGCAACACGCCCCCAGGAGGCAGCAGCAGCAAACACTGGAGCCTGTTTTTCATTTTTATTTATTGTTAAATTTATACCCCGCCTTTCATTAAGAAAATCCCAAGACGGCTCACAATAAAATTTAAAAATAAGGTTATAAAAGACACATTAAAACATTGAGCTAAAAAATAAAAAGACATATCTAATATTTTAAAAAAAATTAAAACACAAGCATAAAAACAGTACAAAACACAAGAAGCAGCAGTGAGACAATCATATAAAAGCCTGGGTAAAAAGTCAAGATTTGACATGCTTTCTAAAAACTGTGATGGAGACTGAGGAGCAGATACCCACCGGGAGAGCATTCCAGAGTCTGGGGGCAGCAACAAAGAAGGCCCTGTCCCGCGTGCACGACAACTGAGCCTCCCTCATAGTCGGCACTCGGAGCAGAGCCCCCTCAGATGACCACGTCAAGAGGGCAGCAACCCTTGGGAGCAGGCGATCCCTCAGGTATCCTGGGCCCAAACCATTAAGGGCTTTAAAGGTCAAAACCAGCACCTTGAATTGAACCCGTAAACAAACTGGTAGCCAGTGCAGCTCTTTCAAAATGGGTGTGATGTGATCCACCGGGCAGCTCCAGATAAAACCCCAGCTGCCGCATTTTGCACTAGCTGCAGTTTCTGGATATTCTTCAAGGGCAGCCCCACATGGAGCGCATTACAGTAATCCAGCCGTGATGTGACTAAGGCATGGGTAACCATGGCCAGCTCTGTTCCTAGTGAGAGGAGAGGCTCTGTTTGGCTCTGCACCAGTCTGGATGAGGGCCTACATAGGAAGCTGTCTTATGCCCAGCCAGACCCTTGGTCCCTCTAGTTCAGGGATTCTCAAACTTGGGTCCTCAGGTGTTATTGGACTTCAACTCCCATAATCCCCAGCCTCAGTGGCCTTTGGTTGGGGATTATGGGAGTTGAAGTCCAATAACACCTGAGGACCCAAGTTTGAGAATCACTGCTCTAGTTCATCTGCACTGACTGGCAGTGGGGCTCCAAGGTTTCAGGCAGGGAAGAAGTCTCTCCCAGCCTTACCCGGAGGCTTTTCAGACAGTGAGGCTTTACTGCGGGTTTACTGCGAGGCTTTACTGTGAGTTTGGGTCATAACAGATACTCCAAGACAAAAAGAGGATTTTTTTTTTTTTAACCACAGGCATAAATTGAGCCTAGGTTCCAATACAGAGGGAATACCCCAAATCGTTTGTGAAGTGCTCTCTGGAATATTGCATGGACTTCAGAGTGGTGGTGTAGTGGTTAGAGTGCTGGACCAGGACCGGGGAGACCCGAGTTCAAATCCCCATTCAGCCATGAGACCTGCTGAGTGACTCTGGGCCAGTCACTTCTCTCTCAGCCTAACCTACTTCACAGGGTTGTTGGGAGGAGAAACTCAAGTATGTAGTACACCGCTCTGGGCTCCTTTGAGGAAGAGCGAGAGATAAAATGTAATCAACCAATCAATCTGGCTGATGTGTGAATGCACACCCACCCTTTTACCATGTAAAGTCATGGTAAAGTCTCTGTCTGAAAAGCTCTGGAAGATGGCGGGGACTGAACGTCTGACCTTCTGTATTTGCATTGTATGCAGAAGGTTCCAAGTTCCCTCCCTGGCAACATCTCCAGTTATGGATGGGAGAAATTCCAGCCTTAAATCTTGGAGAGCATCTGCCAGTCAGTGTAGACAATACTGAGCTACCTGTAGATGGACCAAGGGTCTCACTCAGCACAAGGCAGCTTTTTGTGTTCCCATTGTGAGACTTGATTTTAATAATTTTAAGTGTTTCTCTCTGGGCTTGGCCACAACCTCAGCAGAGACACTTTGGTTCAGGTCCTCCCAGGTATTTTCTGCCAAGAAAATGATCAGACCCTTAGTATTCCCTTCCTAACAGTTTATGAAGACTCACCACAAATTTTGATGGCTGTGATTATTGACTGGTTGGAAGCTGGTGTGTCCAAAAGCAGGCATAGGCACAAGACAAATGCACAGATGTGTTGAACAATGCAGGCCACACACAGTTCACACACATACCTCAATGAATAATGATGGATGGATACTTTTGATTTTATGAGCAATAGAATGTTCGGGTCTTATAATGGCCTATAACTATGCCTTATCTTAGCTATATTGGCACTACTTGTACCAGGATAATACTTTGCCTCTATAAAGTGCTTCCAGGTATTCAAAGCACTTCACATGTCCTGTCTTGATGTAATCATTATCACAACCTTAGGTTAGCAAACCTTATAATATCCAAGGAACAGCTGAGGCTGAAGGGTAGTGACCAGCCTAAAGCCACCTAATTTGTTCAGGGCAGAGAAAGGGGAGAGTTCCTGATTTGTAGTGCAGCCTTTAGCTCAACTAGAGCCTCACCAGCACCAAAATTCCTCACAGGAACACAGGAAGCTGCCATATACCGAGAGACTGTTGGTCCACCTAGCTAAGTATTGTCTGCATAGACTGCGGCAGCAGCAGCTTCACCAACATCACAGGCAGGAGTCTCTCTTCAAGGAAACAGGATGAAACGGGTGCCCCCATACTAGGGAATTGGAACGTTCCCCTTCTTGTAAACAGGTTAGTAAACCTGTATGTCATTTATGCAATGCTCCTGCATAGGAATAGGGAGGGAAGACACGACCAAGAGGTTCACGCAGATGAGACAGTAAATCTCTTCTGGAAAAGTTTGTATGGTTATGTGCAAAAAGACAAGAGTATCTCTTCTAAACAGCAATGGGACAAATTGTGGAAATGGACGGACGTAACCCCCCTGATTACCTGATGTGCCTTGTAATCCCCCACCCCCAAATTACAGTACTACCTGCATATACTTCATAACCTTGTGGGTTTCCAAACCCTTGTGTGTAAATCTTTGTAGATATATCATGTACAAACAACCACTTTGTATATAATTGTGCTTTGGCAACGTACTGTATGCTTTGGTAGTTTGTTGGTTCAATAAAAAAATCTTGTCCTATAAAAAAATCTTGTCCTATATTGGAAATGCCAAGGAGGGGACTTGGAACTTTCTGTACGCAAGCATGCAGGTGCTCTTCCCAGGGCAGCCCATCTTCTAAGGGGAATTGCCTTGTCCCCTGCTCTCCCAAGAATTGTTTCTGCAGGTGCTTCTTGACTGTGATGCTCATCTTACTCCTCTCTGGCGGTTGCTAGGCAGCACCATCCATCTTTCTAAAGCAGGACTGCACAACTCCAGTCCTCCAGCTGTTTCTGGACGACAACTCCCATTCTCCCCAGCCACAATGGCGAATAGTTACCCCTGCTAACTGAACAAAAGAGTTCCTTATCCATCCCCAGCACAGAATCCCTCCAGCGGCTGTTGCTGGTGTCTAGTTTAGGTTTCTCTTTCAGATCGTGAGCCCTTTGGGGACAGGGAGCCATTTTATATCTATCTATCTATTTATTTATGTAAACTACTTTGGGAACTTTTGTTGAAAAGTGGTATATAAATATTTGTCATGTTGGTATTCGAGGATGATGGGAGTTGTAGTCCAACATCTACAGGAGGGCTGACGTTCTAAAGCATCTTTGTCTAGCTTTCCAAACTTGGAGCCCTCAGAGCTTTCTGCAGTGCACAGTAAACCCCTCTGATATCCAAAAGCCTTCCCCATTAAACTGCCCCACCCTCAGCATCTGCACCCCCTTTGTGGACGAGAGGGTACTTACATCCAGTTCACATACTCGATACTGCCTGGGCTTCCCTCGGCACATCTCTTCTTCAGGGAACCTGCATCCAAAGAGGAAACCCAGACAATGGGCGAGTTGATTGTTGGAGTTTGTGATTATTTAGCAAAGCACCAACAAAAGAAGCTACCCACTCCAGTTACAGAGCAGAGTGCAGAGTTTAGTGGTTGCAGCTACTTAAAGAACACGCATGGAGATTGTTGTACAATCTAAACACTAAACTGATTTACTGGTGAAGTACATTTGAGATAGGAAAGACCTATTCTATGTATCAGCTACATAATGAATAGATAGGGAGAGATGTTTCCATCTGCTCTCTAGGAGGAAAGGATGGAAGAGGGACTGAGTGACTCACTACAGGAAGTACCTGAGGATTCAAGGCAGGGGTCATAGAGTAGAGGCAAGCAGGGGCAGCTAAGGAGACCCTCACTAGCTACCTCTGCTTCCAATGCCCCTCGTGGTCAAAGGGTCAATGCACTGGAACTCCATCTCCAACACTAATTACCCTTTATCGGCTAACTGGTGGATTAATACACAGAAACTTTGGTTGGTGACTGGAAGTTCAACTTCTTTTTGAGGAGTTCATCACCTTTCTGGAACTAGAGAACCAAATGTTCCAGAAAAAATGAAAGGACCCGAAACTGCTCAAGGGTCTGTGAAAACATATTTGATGAATCAATTAAAGCTCATGCAATCAATCCACAAGTAAGCATGCTTACTGGGAAGCAAGTCCAGCCGAATCCCATGGGATTGACTGACTAGTAAGTGTGCCGAGGATCACAGCGGACGTCTGCTTTGATTGAGCCAGAGCCCTTCCACATGATGCGCAGGCAACACAGTTCTGGAGGACGTCATTCTAGGACCTCCCTTGCCACTCGTGGAGGGACTCAGCTGCCTGAGGCTAACCCAGGGTTTCCAAATTATGGGCCTGGATCAAGGGATGGATTTGTTAGAAACGTCCCAGATGCCCCCATGGCAGGAGTATAAGGGCCTTGGAAGGCGCCCATGTGCTAGACTTGAGAGGCTATGGCCTCTTGTTTTTTTGCAGTGACCTAGGCACTGCCGGATTTCTTTGGCAAACTTTTTCAAGGCACTGCCACCATTGCTGTCACTGCAGCCAGCAGCCAGCCATGCAGGGGCCTCCGCTTACAAGCTGCTGGCCCTGCTATTCACCACCTCCACCCCCCACCCACCTGCCAGCCGCTCTGCAGCCCCCACTAACTAACTGCCACTGCCGGCTACCTGCTTCCCCCCTTTGCCAGCTGGCCGGCCAGCCAATTTGGTATAATGACATCACTGATGGGCGTGAGCCCATCTCAGATGCCAGGTGGGAACATCATTACACCATGTCAGCCAACTGGCTGGCAAAGGGCGGCGGGGGGTGGGGAGCAGCGGTGAGCAGGGGCTATGGAGCAGCTGGCTGGTGGTTGGGTGGGCAGGAGGCAGTGGCAGGGCCGGATTATGATATGCTGAGGGCCTAAGCTATGTCCAACTTAAAAGGCCCCACAGCATTATAAAATGGGTTGGAAGATGTGAAAAGGGCCAATTCCATGCTTGGAATCATTAGGAAGGGGTTTGAAAATAAAACTGCTAATATTATAATGCCCTTCTACAAATCGATGGTGCAGCCACGTTTGGAGTACTGTGTGTAGTTCTGGTCGCCGTATCTTTATGTATCTGCTAAGTGTGCTTCTGTACTTCCTGTGTTGTGATACCGCAGTCCCTATGATGTCAGCAGGGCAGGGGCGTAACTATAATAGGGCAAGGGGAGACAGGTGTCTGGGGGCCCACTGCCTTGGGGGGCCCCCAGAGGCAAGTCACATGACTGACTCCCCCAGCCACGCACCCACCTGGGCTTCCTTCAGTTGTATTCATCCTCCGGAATTGATGTGAGTGTTAAGACCTGGAGTTACCAGAACAGCATGTCTTTCTCTAGTACCATTAAGTGACTTGCATCATCCACAATTTACAAAACCTTTAAAAAAATAATTTAGGATGATGTTCTATTGTGGCACGCACGCATGCGCACACACACACTCACAAATTTAACTATGCTTTTTGTTACCACTATTTAGCCTCATTTAAGATTTCTTTACTTCATGAGCTGAGCTTCAGTGAGGGGGGGCCCATTTTAAAATCTTGTCTCTGGGCCCACTCCAACCTTGTTACGCCCCTGCAGCAGGGTGCTGTTCACATTTCAGATGCCTTGTTTCGGATTTCATCACTGCGATTTAATGCTATATACCGCCCTGAGCCATTTTGGAAGGGTGGTATACAAATCAAATAAATAAATAAATAAATAACGTCGTACGTCCGTTGCAAAAAAGTAGCTGTATTTTCCCCTGTAGATTCTGGGGATCGTTTTCATTTATTTATTTATTCGATTTCTATACCGCCCTTCCAAAAATGGCTCAGGGCAGTGTACACAGAGAAGTAATAAATAAATAAGATGGCTCCCTGTCCCCAAAGGGCTCACAATCTAAAAAGAAACATAAGATAGACACCAGCAGCAGTCACTGGAGGGGGACTGTGCTGGGGGTGGATAGGGCCAGTTACTCTCCCCCTGCTCAATAAAGAGAAGCACCATGTTAAAAGGGGCCTCTTTGCCCAGTTAGCAGGTTTTCAATTTGATCCTGCTAAGGTGAAGCATTTTACAACAGTTCTAGTGGGTAATCTGGAAAGTGCCCTGGAGCACTTTCGTTACGAGGCAAGGCTACAACACCTGGGACTTTTTAATTTAGAGGGGAGAAACCTGAAGGGTGACATGATAGAGGTCTATAAAATCATGCATTGTCTTTAAAGAGTGTTTAGAGAGAAATTTTTCTCCCTCTTGCCTAACACTAGAACCAGGGGTCATCCCATGAAACTGATTGCCAAGAAATTTAGGACCTACAAAAGGAAGTACTTTTTCACAAAAGGCATAATTAACCTATGAAATTCTCTGTCACAAGATGCGCTGTCAGCCAACAGCCTGGATGGCTTTAAGAGGGGTTTAGATAAACTCTGGGAGGACAAGTCTATCCATGGCTACTAGACTGGTGGCCATAGGCCCCCTCCAGTTTCAGAGGCAAGATGCCTCTCAATACCAGTTGCAGGGGAGCAACAGCAAGAGAGGGGGCATGCCCTCATTTCTTGCCTGTGGGCTTCTCAGGGGCATCTGGAGGGCCACTGTGTAGAACGGGATGCTGGACTAGATAGGCCTTGAGCCTCATCCAGTAGGGCTGTTCTTATATGATAGCAGGCCCTGGTCTAATAAAATGTTGGCATAACTTACAGTTATTTTTTGTTATAAACTTAGTATGATAAATAATTGTGTAGCCATATAACCACCCTGAGCCATTTTTGAAAGGGTGGTATATCAATCAATCCATCAATCAAACAAACAAACAAACAAACAAAACAAACAAACCAAAACTAAATCTTTGTCTTACTAGAACGATAACGTATGTTTCAGAGTAGTTTCCCCTGTCTCCTTTATTTTTCAAACAATTATGTGAAACTTGAAATTTAGTCATTATTTGGTATTCAGAGGCCCCTCAGAATGCAAAGCCCTCAGCTGCAGCTTCCTTAGCTTGTCCCTCAATCTGGCAGTGGGCAACAGTGAGTGGCAGGGCCTGCAGCAGCAGCAGCTCCCTTCGGCAGTCCAGCACTCCCAGCGGCACACGTTCATCTCAGGCAGCCGCTCAAGGGGAGCTCCAGCCCTGCCCCAGCCTGGGAAGGTCCCCTTGTTAGCACTTCAGATTGCCCAGCCCAGCCACAGCCAGGGGGCCACAGGGCTGCTGCCGTCGCTCCCGCCAGATGTTGCTTCGGCCACTGCACAAGCGTCAGGGGGCAGTCTTGGAAAGGCAAACCCCCACACCTCCCAGCTCCCACTCACCGGATGCACCTCCTGGAGCGGAGGGAGGCGCCGTCCCCACACGAACTCGAGCATGCGCTCCAGCTGCCCCAGTGCGTCCAGGTCCCGTGTCCCAGCTGGCGCCTGTGGCGGGGCTGGGGGGCCAGGCCGAGCCCCAGCACCCCGCTGTCTGTCCCCTACTTAAAGGAAGATGGCAAAGTCACCACTCTCGGAAGGGGAGCGTCCTTGCTACATGGCACAGCACCATGAAAAAGGGGCACACCTGGAATACACACACACACTCCCCATAACCTACTCTCCCCATAACCATTTACTCTCCCCATAACCTAGAGAGTAAACCGCCCAGACACACAAGTTTTGGGCGGTATAGAAATATTTTAAATAATAATAATAATTACAGCCTCGCAAATTTCACTGTTGAAACAGGGACATGCCTGTGTGAACATGTAGGGGGCATGGCCAAACAACCTAGGAGTCACAGTGTGCAATTCTGACTACAAGCATGCCAGAAATGGAAAGCAGGTAATTAAGTATAGGACATTGTAGAACTGGAGACAGTGCAGAAGAGGGCAACCAAGAGGCTCAGGGGCCACCAAGAGCACCTTCCTTATGAGGCAAGACTACAACACCTGGGGCTATTTAGTTTAGAAAAAAGACGACTGTGGGGAGACATGAGAGAGGACTATAAAATCATGCATGGAGTGCAGAAAGGGGGGAGAGAGAAATTGTTCTCCCTCTCACATAACACTAGAACCAGGGGTCATCCCATGAAATCGATTGCCACGAAATTTTGGACCGACAAAAGGAAGTACTTTTGGGAGGAGAGCTGGTCTTGTGGTAGCAAGCATGACTTGTCCCCTTAGCTAAGCAGGGTCTGTCCTGGTTGCATATGAAGGGGAGACTAGAAGTGTGAGCACTGTCAGATCTTCCCCTCAGGGGATGGAGCCATTCTAGGAAGAGCATCTAGGTTCCAAGTTCCCTCCCTGGCAGCATCTCCAAGACAGGGCTGAGAGCGATTCTTGCCTGCAACCTTGCAGAAGCCGCTGCCAGTCTGTGAAGACAATACTGAGCTAGATGGACCAATGGTCTGACTCAGTATACGGCAGCTTCTTATGTTTCTACGTTCCTATGTACTTTCCCCACACAGTGCATAATTAATCTATGGAATTCTCTGCCACAGATGTGGTGACAGACAAACAGCCTGGATGGCTTTGAGAGGGGTTTGGATAACCTCATGGAGGTGAGGTCTATCAACAGCTACTAGTTGGAGGGCTATAGGCCACCTCCAGCCTCAGAAACAAGATGCCTCTGAATCCTAGTTGCAAGGGAGAAACAGTAGGAGAGAGGGCATGTCCTCAGCAACTGCCTGTCAACTTCCCAGCAGCACCTGGTGGGCCTCTGTGTGAAACAGCACTGGACGAGATGGGCCTTGGGCCTGATCCAGCAGGGCTACTCTTATGTTCTAAGTGCACGCAGAACACAACATTCTAGACAACCAATACAGATGAGCCAAGCACAGGCCCTCCAACATTTTGCAGATGAAAACAGGGATACTTTTGTAACAACCAATTCTCAAACTGAGCATGGATGTCCAAGCCAACAGTCATGGGGAAGAGAGCTGGTCTTACAGTAAAGGTAAAGTGTTCCGTCAAGTCAGTGTTGACTCTTGGTGACCACAGAGCCCTGTGGTTTTCTTGACAGAATACAGGAGGGGTTGACCATTGCCATCTCCCGTGCAATATGAGATGATGCCTTTCAGCATCTTCCTGTATCGCTGCTGCCCGATATAGGCATTTCCCATAGTCTGTAGTGAGCATGAATTGTCCCTTTTGCTAAGCAGGGTTTGCCTTGGTTTATATTTGGATGGGTGACTAGATGTGTGAACTCTGTAAGATATTCCCCTTAGGGGATGGGGCCGTAGCTCAGTGGTAGAGCATTTCACTCTCTGGCAGCATCTCCAGGTAGGGCTGGGAAGGATAGTGAAGGCAGCAGAGAAACAGGCCACCATCCAAGCCCACTGGGAGCATCCTGGACCATCACCTCCAGCACCTTCCTCCTTGTTTAAGTCATTGCTGACCAATCTAGAGGGAGACTCCAGTCCTCAAGTTCAAGAAGCAGGAAAAAATAACCTTCCTTCTCCCCCATCCCCTCCTCCATTGTCTTAATCAGCATCTCTTTCTCTGTTTTCCATCCTGCACACTCTTATTAAATTCTGGAGTCTCTTTCCAGAGCCTGCTTAATCTCTTCCCAGACATTTGGAGTGGGATTTTATGTAGCGGGTCTCCCTGTCAAGAGATCCTGCACCAGTATGGAGCCAAGTGCAGATGTACACACACACACACACACACACACACACACACACACACACACACTCACTCCAGGAAACTGGAGAAGGTAGATAAGGAAGCCCCCCCACTCCCAAAGTCAAGCTGTCCAGATGTGGATTTGGGCATGGGGGAGTGGAGAGAGGCTCATACCCAGAGGTTGAGCCTGGGAAGGAGCCACCTTTGTTTATGGAGGAAAAGGTCAAAAGAATTAAATATTTATCGCTGGACTAAGCAACAAGTAACAAGAAGACAGGCACATCCAGCATGTGTGGAGGAGAGGTTGACTGTAGCAGGGGAAACCACGCAGAGGAGTGAGTGAGTGTGAGTGAGTGAGTGGGGGGCGGGAGGGGGGGGAGCAGGTGGAGAGTGCTTCAGGGCTGCATATAGGAGGGGTGGGCTGACCTCATCTTGCAAAGATGCTTCTTGTTCTACTGTTTTTAAATCCAAATCCCCCTGGTCCACAGATGTGCTTTAAAACAAAAGCCCTCTCCCACTGGAGCACCGCACAGCTAAAGCAGAACTGGTCTGTGTTCAGGGATCCTGAACTGACATATTTGCTTCATAGTCTATGAGCAAGCCGGCAAATTTTGGCCATCGGTATCATCTTGGGGGATGAATGCTGATTGTGGTTTTGGGCAACATTTACCAGCCCCCCAGAGGTGGAAAATAGGCAATAGCCTTGTTGCACTTACAGCTTGTGGGGGTGTTATCACCCCTTCTTTATCCTTACTCCCAAATGAGGTGGGAAAAATTGCAGTCATTTTTGCACAAAGGAAAGGGTTAAGGTCAGGGTTAGGGTAACAGTGAACAAATTGTTCTACTCTCTCCATGGAGTAATCTTTGGAAGACATCAGTTTCCATTCCTCTGACAAATCAATGAAGTTCTATAGTAACTTTTGTGTTTTAAAAACTTTTTAAAGCTTTTAAAACACCATTGCAAATGTGGCCACTGCGGGCCCAGTGGTCAGGACGATAACAGTATAACAACGCACTGAAAGCTCGAAGTGCTGCAATGCTAACCCCCATCTTCTATCTACGGTAGGGCTGCAGACCTTGTCAAAACTCACAGTGGGTATTCGTCCCCACAGCTGGCTTATGTACACTTAAAATAATGTTTACTGGTGCACACCCTAACCCTTTTGAGGTGCAGAGAATATGGGTGCATGTCGAAGGCTGCAGTCCCCCAGTCACAGACGTGGATGATACAAGGTAGCCCAAAGGTTATTTTAGGGTTCCAGGGCACGTAAACCTTGGCTCTTGTTGAAGAAGGAACTGAGAACCCGCTCTCACCTCTCGAACTAGACCAAAACCAATCCCTCCAGAAGCAGGGGATGAAGGAAACAACCCGCCCCTGTACTTTGACCCCCAGGAACTGATATTGGAAGGGGGGTTGCCTTTGGACCTAAAAGGTTCACAGAGCCCCTCATGACTCAAAGTCATTGTCAGTCTCCGTGCATTTCTCTCACCCCCTTTAAAAAACCATCTTAGCCCAGTCGCCATCACCACATCCTGAGGTGTGGAGTTCCAAAAGCAAATGACGAATGTTGGGTGAAGGACATGCCCTTGTCTGTCCTGAATCTCCTGCCCATCCGTTTTACTGGGTGTCTCCAAATTCTAGTCTCGTAAGAAAGGGGAAAGGAAACATTCTCCCTTTCGGCCCAGCTCCTTCTCTGGAAGGAAGCCAGGAGGCAAAGCGCTCACCACTGATCACTGGAACATAGGAAGGTGCCTTCTACCGTGGCAGACCCTTGGTCCACCTGGCTCAGTGTTGTCTACACTGACTGGCAGCGGCTCTCCAAGGTTTCAGGCAAGAGTCTCTCTCAGCCCTATTTGGAGATGCTGCCAGGGACTGCACCTGGGACCTTCAGCACGCAAGCAAATGCTTTACCACTGAGCTACGGCCTCATCCCCTAAGGGGAATATTTTACAGCAGGCAGGTACTTACTGGGTGCATGTAGCCAACCATCCAAATGCAATCCAAGGTGGACCCTGCTTAGCAAAGGAAATAATGCATGCTTGCTTTCACAAGACCAGTTGTCCTCCCACAAAGCACCAGCCTTGGGGTAAACAGGGCTTCCCCCCCCGCCCCCTTTCCCAATCACTGCACGCACCCATCCCATGTGTCTTAAAAAGGCTTCCCTTCTGCCACATACCCAGAATTAGCCAGGAAAGATTTACGTGGCAAACGTGATCTGATGGGAACCACTCATTTTAGCGATGAATCTCCAAGAGGGCTGGCAAGGCCCCATCCCAGACTGGCACATCTTGGAAGTTCCCAGTTGGGACAGCCGTGCAGCACTCGGGGGTGGGTGGGGGGCAGCGGCGGCGAGTATCTGTGTGTTGGGAACAGCACCTCTCCAGAGGGATTCCAGCCCCGTTTGCTCAGATATCGAAATGCACACGCTGTGGTCTGGAGTATGTCTCTGCAGCTCGGCTGCAGTGCATTAAATTCTTTCCGAGATGACGCACGTCCCTTGCTAATCTCTCCCTATCTCCACAGCCATCTTGCTGCCATTTCCAAGGGAAAGCAGAGCGTGCCAGGAGAGGGCTGCTGGGTGCTGCATGGGGGGGGTGGGGGGTGTCACAGTGCAGAAGGGACACACGGCAGACCCAGGAGGAGCTTGGACACCCACCTGCCCAACTCTCTGCACAGCAGGGGCGTAGCGACTATTGAGCAAGTGGGGGACAATTGTCTCCAGGACCCAAGGGTCTTGGGGGGGGGGCAAGGTTCCACCACACCCTTGGCCAGGGTGGCCCTTGCCCCCTTCCCGCACCCAGCAGCAAGGAAAGCGCTCGCCAGCTGGGAGCACAAGGCATGCCCCTCTCCTCTCCAGGCAGTGTTTCTCGCTGACTGGGGAAGGATGGACTCTCCTTCCCCTGGGCATTGGCTCCTCCCCTGCGTCTGACATCAGATGCTGGGGGCGGGGTCAGTGCCAAGAGTGGGACTGTGAAAGCAGAGTTCCTCTGTCTGCAATTGGTGGAATAGCTGAATGGAGACTCCTTTCCCTGGAGCTCTTTTCTCTGGTTGATTCCACCAACCGCTGACAGGGGAAATGAAACTCTGCTGGGGATGTCACAGCCCCGTACAGCAACTCTGGAGGTGGAAGCAGCAGAGAGCTGGGTGAGGCTGGGAGCTTTCTCCGCTGCTCTGTGCAGACACCTCCACTGCGGTACTTCCTTGCGGGAAGAGCTCCTGGAGGAGGGAGGTGGCTGGTGAGATTTGGTTGCTCTGAGCAGCTCACTGGGGGCCTGTGGCCCATGGGTCACCCCCTGATGATGCCCCTGACTGGGGCCTTATCGAGGGCTCCTGCCCTTTGAAAAGTCCCAGGCTGGAGATGATGGGAACGGCTGTCCAACAACATCATCTGGGGACCTGAGGTTGACAACCTCTGCCCTTGAGTTTAGCTGACATAAAGAAGGGGAGCACTGAAGCACCAGAGACAACCCCTGCACCTTAGGAGCATTGGAGGCTGCCTGAGTCAGAGTCAGACTATTGGTCCATTTAGCTCAGTATTGTCTACACTGACTGGCAGCAGCAGCTCTCCAAGTTTTCAGGAGACTCTCAGCCCTACCTGGAGATGCTGCCAGGGACCGAACCTGAGACTTACTGTGTGCGAAGCAGATGCTCTACTACTGAGCTACTGACCCCTTTCCTAAGGGGAATATCTTACAAAAGACAGCACCCACGTGTAGTCGCCTATCCAAATGCAAACCAGGGGAAACCCTGCTTAGCAAAGGGGACAATTCAGGCTCACGACTGCAAGACCAGCTCGCCTTCCCCTTGGAAAGTGAGGTTATGGTTGCCATTCTATGCACATTTCCCTGGGAGGAAGCCCCATGGAACCTAGTGGGATTCCTTTCTGAGTAAACCCCATTCAGCTTCATGGGTTTTACTCTGGAGTCAGTGGCACAGGGAGGGCAGAAAGGCCCATGTTCAAAACGCGAACATGGGGAGTTCTGCAGCATGGCTGCCCCCCTGGCAGAGCAGGACTCACCTCATTGCTCTCGCTGGCACTGCCACTCCTGCCTGATCACCAGACACACCCCACCCCACACAGCCAGTGGGAAGCAAGAAAGCCTGGCCTAGAGCTAGCTGGGAATGCACATGCACACTGATGCAGCAGACACAGTGCACATTGTGCCTTCCCAGCCAGCTCTGGACCCGTGGGAAGCAAGATGGCCCTGTTTGGGATCTTCTTGTTACTTTCCCGCTGGCCCAGGAGCCTGGGGAGGCGGAGGCAGGAAAGGGAGAGGCGAGGCAAGGCGAGGCCGCTCCAAACACTGGGTGCCTGCCTTGTGGTCTTACAACACATCAACCCCTGTATAGCTCCACCCCTGCTCTGAGTTAATAGGCTGAAGGAGCTGAGCTGCTGGCTCACAGCCAGGAACTTTGCTCTTCCACAGGTTGCCTGATGTCATAATTTAATTTAATCGATTTAATTTATAAATAAGTTCATTTGCAGTCAACAGCAGGATGGCTCGGGCCAAGCTCCTCTCTGCTCCCTGGTTTGTGGGGAAATCGGCTGCTTTCTGTCCACTTGCGCCAAATGAACAGAATTTACAGGCAGGACTGGTGGAGAAAGAAACTTGCTTTGCATGTCTCTGTTTTAATCCCTAAAACATCCCACAGTGGTTCTCGTTTTAAACATGACCAGTTCCTTTAATGGCTTTGAGCTGTCAGGGCCCCTGAGGTCAGGGAGGACAGGGAGGAAGGTTTCTGGCTGTCACGTTTAGATTTCCTAAAGCTGAGGGTTTCGAGAGTTATTCCCATTCACTCCAAGGAGACAGGCTCAACTGGCAGGGAGAACCTTGCCAGATCAGACCTCTACAGTTCCAGGATCCTGCTCCCCACAATGGCTAGCTATTTGCCCCAAAGGGGCGCCAAAGAACAGGGAATGAAAACAATAACTGTCTCCTGCCGTTACTCTCCTGAACAGCTGGTGCTCAGAGATAGAGTGCTCAGAGATAGACTGCAACTGAAAGTGGAGGTTCCATTTTAAGCTTCCATATCTAGCAGCCATTAGCCTTTGTTAGATCCAATATAAAAATTGCTTTCAGAGGTCAGGCCCAACTCTCCATTTAGCCTTGTGCATCTGGCAATAGCCCCCTAGATTATTCTGGAGAACCCACAGGTAGGGCATGAAGGCAACACAGCCCCTCCCAGCACAAGCTACTCAGAGGAAGGTGGCCTCTGAAAACTTAACTCCCAGCCTGTTTTTAATGCCAAAGCTAAGTCCAGAAACACATGAAACCATAACTTCTGGGCATGTGCAAAGTATCCCCTCCTGTCATCCAGCAGCTGCACATCTGGGATATGCAGATGGTCCTCTGTTAGCTGGTCTTGTTCTAACAAGCATAAATTGCCCCCTTGTTAAGCAGGGTCTGCCTCAGTTTGCTTTTTGGATGGGTGACTAGATGTCAGCCCTGTCTGCTGTCAGATATTCCCCCTAGAGGATGGAGCTGTAGCTCAGGAGAAGAGCATCTGCCTTGTATGCAGAAGGTCCAAGGTTCACTCCCTGGTACCTCCAGGTAGGATTGGGCAAGACCCCTGCCTGAACCTTGGAGAAGCTGCTGCCAGTCAGAGTAGACAATACTGAGCTGGATGGACCAAGGATTAGACTCGGCATCAGACAACTTCCTACGTGGCCTCTGAAAACAACGCCTTAGCTCCCAGTCTGATTTTAATGCCAAGGCTAAGCCCAGCAAAATGGGCAGTCACCATAACCTCTGGGTATGTGCAAAGTACTCCCTTCTGTCATGCAGCTGCTGCACATCTGGGACTGCCGGGAAGGGTTCTGGGAGAAGCGTGAGTCATTTTTAGCAAGGGGAGAGTGCACTGTTGTTCAGAAAAGGAGTGACGCTTAACTGGCTCCATGTGTCTGAAAAACCACATCCCCGAACCCTCCCAGAAATCCACTGGAAATTCAGTAGAATCCAGAGAGTCCCAAGGGGGGCTGCTGACCCCTCTGGACACTTGCAGAGTTTAATGAAGTCAGGCTGAAGCGGAGAGTAAACACTGGGATAAAGAGAGTTGGCAGCGGCTGGGCTGGGAGATGAGAAAGTGGAGCGTGGCCCCCATGCGGAGGGAAGGCCGGCCAACCCCTCTGGGCTGCAGGCTGGGGCCTCAGCTCCAGCCATCTCCCCCACGGAGAGCCCAGCCTTCATCAGAAGGGAGGGATCCACCCGCCCGTGGGGTCTCCTGCCCCATCCGCCCTGCAGACAGGACAACAGGAGCCATGAAAACAATCCAGAGCAGGAGTTTTCAGCCCTGGGTCCTCAGATGTTGTTGGGACTACCATGCCCATCATCCCCCTGCCACAATGGCTGAAGGCCATTTTGGCTGGGGCTAACGGGAGCAGGAGATCAATGACATCTGGGGGCCCAAGGCTGAGCCCCGAGAGCTCCGAGGCCATGACAGGGAGGTTGCCACAGGGGGCCCCACAGATCCTAACTCTGGCATTCCCCAGATGAACAGCAGGGCAACGCCATTCTTCTCCTCATAACAAGGCCTGAATCTACTGACTCTCACACCTGCCTCAAGGCCCTTCCCGCCTCTGCCTGATGCAGCATCCGTTCATCTGACCTTGCAGTCTGACCTGCATGGACTGAGGCCAGGTAGCTGTTTCCCTCATCTTGTTTGCTTGAATTCCCTTGCTTGAATAGAAAGAGAAATGCCTCACTCCCTCTCAATTGGCTATCAAGAGCTGAAAATGTGCCTCGGCAGTTTCTGTCCATGAAATGGGCACTGTCTGTGCTGCATTGAGCCCGGGGCCTTCTGCATGCAAAGCAGGAACTCTGCCCAGAGGGTTATGGCCAGATGTTCTGACTCTGCTTCTTCTGGGTTTTCTTAAAGGTAAAGCGTGCCATCAAGTCGATTCTGACTCCTGGCGCCCATAGAGCCCTGTGGTTTTCTTTGGTAGAATACAGGAAGGGTTTACCATTGCCTCCTCCCACACAGTATGAACCAATGCTTTTCAGCATCTTCCTATATCACTGCTGGCATGGAAATCTGCCTTATCGAGCTCAGTATGATCCACTTCAATGGGGAAGCAGAGGAGGCCTTTTCTCAGGTCTGTCAGCTGACAGCCTTCATTTGGCTGAGGTCTTTCTGTGGACTAGGACCTGGGAGACTCGAGTTCAAATCCCCATTCAGCTATGAAACTCACTAAGCTTGTTCTACCATCATTAGCTTTTTAGTTTTAGGAGTTTTAGGAGCTTTAGTTTTAGGAGCTGGGCACACTCCAGGTTTTTGGCCATGTGCTTGTAAACAGCAAGCTAGGCGGCAAGAAGTTTACCTGCTCAGCCCGCTGGGTAGGACTGTTTCTCCTCCTACCTCCTTCAGAAGCTGGGGATGGAATGGGGTAGGGCATATGCATCCTCTCTAGCTGGGGCTGAGCAGGCGATCCATCTCCCTGCCTCCTACCTGGCTTTTTATAAGCACACAATTGGATTCTGGGAGTGAGCACAGCTTGCCTTACCCAGTCAATGATTGTGAGAACAGGTCTACTGAGTGACTCTGGGCCAGCCACTTGTGCCAGGGCTGCTCAGCTTCGGCCCCCCTGCAAATATTGGCCTACAACTCCCATAATACCTGGCAATTGGCCACTGTGGCTGGGGATTATGGGAGTTGTAGTCCAAAAACAGCGGGGGGGGGGCAAAGTTGAGCAGGCCTGTCTCAGCCTAACCAACCTCACAAAGTTGCTGTGAGGATAAACATAAACATGTACTCTGCTCTGGGCTTCTCAGAGGACGAGTGGGATATGAATGTAAAACTAAACAAACAAATAATACACTAAGCTACAACCCCTTTGGTTAAAAGGAGAGCAGGAGATTTAGCTCAAAAACATAGGAAGCTGTCTTCTAATGAGTCAGACCAGGGTTTCTTAACCTTGGGCCCCCAGATGTTGTTGGACTACAACTCCCATCATCCTCAGCCACAAAGGGCATGTCTGGGGATGATGGGAGTTGTAGTCCAACAACATCTGGGGGCCCAAGGTTAAGAAACCCTGAGTCGGGCCACTGGTCCATCTACCCTAACTTTGCCTTCACTGACTGCCAGCAGCTCTCTAGCATCTCAGGCAGAGATTGGTTTCCCAACCCTGCTCCCTGAGACACTTTGAACTGGAGCTGCTGGGAACTGATCCTGAAAGCATGACCTTCTGCAGGCAAAGCAAAAGCTCTACCACTGAGTTGTGCAAATTTTTGCTAATTAACACACAGTGCTGCCAGACAGTCAGGCCACTGGCCCATCTCACTCCAGCGTTGTCTGCTCTGATTGGCAGCATCTGGCCTTTTCCAGCTCTGCAGCCTAAGATCCTTTCACTAGAGGTGCTGAGGACTGAACATGGGACTTTATGTGTGCAAAACACCTGCTCTGTTATTGATCCACAGTCACTCCCTTGCACAGACTTTGATCAGTTTGTTCAGTTTGTCCATGCCTGAGTTGATGCTGAGTCAGGCAAGGAAAATGCTGCTGAGTCAGGATGTGCCTCCCTTCTTACAGCAACCTGTGCACTGGTGATCTATGTCAAGGGAAGGAATTGGAGACCAAGTCTTGGGGATTTCTAGGAGTGGAAATACTAGAACTTTGACCATCTACTGTGAGAGAGAGAGAGAGAGAGAGAGAGAGAGAGAGAGAGAGAGAGAGAGAGAGTGAGAGAGAGTCAGTCTGGAGGGACATCATCATCGCTTCAATGGGAATGTGTGGTTGGTGGAAACCCGCATCTGTGGTGACTTGGTGGTGAGAGAGGGACATCCTTTCCACTCCAAAATGTAAATTTGAAAATGAGTTATTAAAAGAGAAAGCTACTGTGGTGGTGGTGGCGGCGGTGTGTGAGTGTGTGTGTGAGAGAGAGAGAACACTTCAGGGTGTGTCTCCCAGATTTAAGCCACAATTAAAAGGGGATTTCCCTTGGGGAGGCAAATCTACATGCATGGCCTGATCCCTCTGACTTACCTGAACGGCACCTGAGAAGGTCAACCAGGTGAGGAGGAGAAAGAGGAACCTCCCCGGGAAGATGCACCTGTGGAAAATGAAAAGTACACGCTGAAATGAAGATTTCCAAAACCATTTTTGTGGGGTATACCAGCCCCAAAGGAAGTGGGTTCTTCATGCGGTATGCCCATCACCCCATTACATGGAGCTACTGCATCAACAAAACACAGAGAGAAAATTTACACTTCCCAAAGAGTAGGCGGTTACGGCTGAAGCCACATGGGCACTTTAGACAGGAATCTTCCATTAAGGTGCCTTTAATTACTGTTCTGTGTGTCACTCCAAACCCCTTCAACTAGTGTGGGAGAACATCCAAAGCCGCCTTCTGTGGTGCTAGGCCTATGTTCTCCCGAGTCTGGCCCTTGGTCCACCTAGCTCAGTGTTGCCTACTCGGACTGCCAGTGCCCCTCCATATTTTGGACAGGGTTTCTCCAGCTCTACCTAGAGATGCTGCCACTTACAACGAAGCAGATTTAGGCTAGACATTAGGCTGAACTTCCTGACCATCCACAAGAGCTGTCGTAAGAACATAAGAACAGCCCTGCTGGATCAGGCCCAAGGAAGCCCATCTGGTCCAGCATCCTGTTTCACACAGTGGCCCACCAGATGCCGCCGGAAGCCACAGACAGGAGTTGAGGGCAGGCCCTCTCTCCTGCCATTACTCCCCTGCAACTGGTACTCAGCGGCATCCTGCCCTTGAGGCTGGAGGTGGCCCACAGCCCTCGAGTCAGGCAGTGGAACAGTCTGCCTTGCACAATGAGGGACTCTCCTTCACGGAAGGTTTTCCAGCAGAAGCTGGACGGGAATGCTGTTGTAGATTCTGGCACTGATCAGGGAGGTGAACTAGACGACTCCTGAAGTCCCCCCCAAATCCTATGGAAGGTGAAATGTGGAAAAGTGCTATCCCCAAATGTGTGCAAGTGGTGTTTGGCTAGAGGCACCCTTGATAGTGCCTGAAACTTCCTGCCTGAAATGTTGGAGTCACTGCCAGCCAGTGTAGACAATACTGAGCTAGACGGACCAACAGTCTTGACTCAGCAGAAGGCAGCCTCCTATGTTCCTGTGTTTTTTGTACCTGGACTTTGGAACTCCTGGGCCCAGGGAATGAATCTGCCTCTGTCCCTGACAACATTTCAGAACAAACTAAAGGCCTTCTTGTTCTGACAGGCTTTTGGCCTGCTGGGGCTCATTTGATTTTGATGGATTGCCTCTTTGTCATTTTATTTTTTTCCTCTGCTCTCTCTCTATGATTAATTTTTTTTAAAAATAATGGGTTTTTACACTTTTAATGCAAGTTGCCTTTGGCACCTCTGATCTGAGGGAGAAAGGTGGGATATAAATATGTTGAATAAATAAATACAACACTATGGGGGGAAATAATGGGTGAGCCCAACATACACTAGATCTGCTCACAACCCCACCCCACCCCCAAATTATAAATCTGCCTTCCTGCAGTCCCATTAATCCACGTTTAAAAGCATGAGCATGTTTAAAATGCACTTAAAACTGCAGCTCTTTCTCAGAGATATGTTTGAAAGTGCTTTAAGAGGGACATGGAAACATAGGAAGCTGTCTCATACTGAGTCAGACCATGGGTCCACCTAGCTTAGTATTGTCTACACTGACTGGCAGCGGCTTCTCCAAGGTTTCAGGCAGGAGTCTCTCTCAGCCCTGTCTTGCAGATGCTGCCAGGGAGTGAACTGGGGACAAGAGGCGAAGCTATAATTGAGTGGATGGGTTAAAGAACCCAAACACCCCAGATCCTGAGACACCCCCCCCCCAGCTCCACCCCTTCCTATTTTCTTCATTATGTTCCTTACTCCGAGGGGCAATAAGAGTGATTGGAGAGAGGCAAACACGGGCCTCCTCCTCTTCCCCCAGCTACGCCCTGCAAGCAGATGCTCTTCCACATGTCCATAATTCTGTGGTAGAGCCCTTGATTGGCATGCAGAAGGTCCCAGGTTCAGCCACTGACATCATCTCTAGTCCAAAGGATCTCAGGGAGCATGACTGAGAAAGGCTTGGAGAGCCACTGCTGGTCAGAGGAGACAGTACAAAGCTAGACCGACCAGTGGTCTGACTCAGGATGGCAGTGTCAGATGTTCACAGTGTCATCAGAAGCAGGGAAACTGGAGCCAACTGGGCCGCAGCTGCTGAAGGAGGAACTTGTACAGCCCTCCGCAGCTGTCGAGGACCAACGCTCTGGAGCCCCAATATATTAATTCATTTCTCAGGTGCTAAATTAAACTTGTGGAACTCACTGCCACAACAAGTTGTACTGATTACCATGGGCTTAGATGGCCTTACAAGTGAATCAGATAATTTTGCGGAGGAGCACAAGAGTCCTGTCAGTGGCTGTTAAATCATGATGTCGAGATGGAATCTCCATTTTCAGAGGCAGTATATCCTTGAACACGGTGTGGGGAAGGGAAGGCTGTTACCTTCATTGCCTGGGGGGCATCTGATTAGCCTTGGTCCAACTCAGCTGGCTTTCCTTATTTGTTTATTGAGCTGCTTTTTACATTCAGTTCCTGACTCAGGATGCGTCAGCAACAATCAAGGCAGTATAAAATTCAATCAAAATTTAGTCCTGACCACTGAGCATGAAGCCACGGGTAGACAGGCCTGGAAAGAAGTTTGCATTGGGACAACCATGGAAAGGTCTGCCAAGGTGTCCTCCTTGTTCTTTGAACTTGGCCTCCCTCAGTGGTACAGCCCTAGCAAGCATTTGCTAAGGTCAGCGGAGAGTGTCCCTTTAACAGCAGTGACAGCCTCCGCCGACCTTAGCAAATGCACCAAGGCAGCCTCTGTGAGGGCTCCAAGCTGAAGCTGGCGGCACGTGCCACGTCTTCGCCTTCTGTGCTCTTGCAGCCAGCGGAACAACTTCTGTGTCTCATCATATCACTTTGAACAATCACTCTTATTGTCATCTGGAGGAGATGAAGAGGAGGCCGGGAGGGAGGCGGCCCTTGGAAACTCACCCATGGGGCTGAAAAACACATTTCAACACAAACTGGCCAGTTCCAGCCCAGGCCAAAGGCTGTGTGTGTTTTGCCCTGAACTCCTCTTTGCAATGTGTTTACACTGCAACAATTAATGGAAGCAAAGCCACCACGACCAGCGTTTCTCCCCTGCTCCACACACAGCTCAAGGGAGAGTTGGGAACCCAGGACCGCAAGGCAGCTGCCATGCAGCCTCTGGAAACCGGCGCTTTTTTGTGGGGTGGGGGGGGAAGTGGGGGGTTTCCAAATCCTATGGGTGGGCCAGAACTGTGGCACCACCCCCACAAAAGAGCAGAAATGCCTGTAGACGTGTGAGACGGCTGAAAGGGTAGCAAAGGGGTGTGTGGAATCCAGGAGGGGCATCTTCAATAGTCAGTGTGTGGGGCTCCTGAATGTTTCTACCCCCATTCCACCCACCTCCGTGCCCAACATTTTCCCTAAGCCTTACATGTTGTCCCTAGGCCTATCAGCACTCATCCTGCATGGGTCTGTGGCCTGCTGAGCCCTGGAAGAACATCTTCCTCTCAGACACACTCTCCGACAGCCACAAACCCTTGAATCTTCATGAGCCTCTGCCCCACCACTGATCTGGCCATGTGCTACATCAGAAGTAGGCAACCTTTGGCACTCCAGCTGTTGCTGAACTACAACTCCCATCCTCCCCAGCCACAATAGTGGAAGAGCAGCAGCCACTGGAGAGTCAAAAGTTGCCCACCCCTGCCCTAGACATTTGAGGAACACCGGCCTCTCCCCGCTAGTAGAATTCCCTTTCTGTCTGTCAGTCAGTCCGTCCGTCTCCTGGCAATTTCCCTTAATCCTTCTGTTTAATTTACTTTGAAGTTGTATACCCCTGCCTTTTGAATGATGCTCTCACATGAGCCAGCATGGTGTAATGGTTATATTGGACTAGGATCAGGAGACCCGAGAACAAATCCCCAGTTCATCCATTAAACTCACTGGGTGGCTCTGGGCCAGAGCCAGCTGAGCTTAACCTACCTCACAGGGTTGTTGTGAGGATAAGCATAACCATGGGCATAACCTCTGGGCTCCTTGGAGGAAGAGCGGGACCTACATGTGAAAATAAATACAAAAAAATCTGCCTGGCTACCTCAGGAAGGTTGCCTGGCGATCAAGGGCCACTGCTGGGAGTGGGTCCCTGGACTCCTTTTGCAACCCATGGGCTCATGGGGGGCAGTTCAGGAGCTGTACCTCTTGCATTCTGGCCTGGCTGCTACTCATCTCTTTTTGTTTCCAGTCCACATCCAGGTCCAGCTCTCGCTCTCTCTCCACCTTTCCACACTCGATGGAGGAAGTTCTAGTCCTCCGGAAGTTTGAGCTGCACGAACAAGGTGGGTTTTGGTGCCACAGAGGAGCGCAGTGGATTCGGGCCTATTAGGCGCTCCCCAGATAGCAAAAGCAAAGGCCCCAAGAAGGCAGAGGGGGAGGAGGAAGAGGCGGTGCAGACGCCCCCCTGGGAGTGGTGGGAAAGGGCGGGGAAGAATTGCCCCAAGGCGGCAGCTCGAGCTTCCCGCCCCGGGGAGGCTGAAAACAGAGCCCGACAAGCCAAGCCCAGACCCAGGCCCTTCGGCATTCAGACGATGCGTCCCGGCAAGCGACACCTCAGTTCCGGCCTTCGGGGGTGTTGTGGCGGCGTAGTAGCGGATTGTTTGGGAGCTGACGACAAATGTCGAGTCTGGCATTGCAGTCTCAATTCCCAGGGCTTCTGAATGAAGGGGAGTAAGAGTACCTCTGAGCATGTGCAGAAGGCTCTCCTAGACTCGGCTCCTAGTCCGTCCCCGAGAAGGAGGCGACGAGGGGTGGGGCGCAGTGGGAGCCAGGCAGGGCTGCCCCCTGCTTGGCACCTCTGCTCTGGACGCTGACCACCGGATCTGCGGATGGGTAGCGGAAGAGCAGACCCCCGCGGGCTGAAAACGCCAGAGCGGCGCCTGCATCTTGCTTCCCGGGTGCAACGGCCTGACGTCTAAGGGCAAACTGAGCAGACCCCCGCGGTCGGAGGGCTGCAAGGGCGACTGGGGCGTGGGCAAGAGCCCCCTCAGAAGAGCAGTCTGCCCCATCCCATTTCTGTTCCAAACATATAATGTGTGGGACGCAGCTCGCCCACCCCTACATGCACTTTGCTCTTTCTGTGCCCCCTTTCAATTTTTTTTCCTGGTTTCTTCTGACTGCAGAAGGCTGGCTGCTCCCCGAGGTCATCCATCATCCATCCCCAGCGGAGAAAGCCGGCGAGATCTCGTCTGTCATTGCTCCGAGCCTCAAGTCTGTTGGGAGCAGCCCTGGGTGACTCACCGCCGCCTGGCGAGTTCGTGCGCCCCGGGAAAGTGCGGAGCTCTGGCGTCTCTCAACCCTTCCCCCACCCCAAAATCGTTTATGGATTTATGGCTCAGCTTCCTCAAGTTATTTCGAGAGCAGGAAGGGGCTCTGCTTGGAAGAATAATCTGGAAAGTCCCAAGTTTCCCGCAAATCAAGTTTCTAGTCCTTGTGGGAGATGAGATGGATTTAAGAACTACACCTGTTAGTTTTGTTTGTTTGCTTGCTTGCCTGCTTGCTTGTTTTTCGATAGGGAGCTCACTGGGACAGGGGCGGGTGTTTTAATTATTTGTACAGCGCAATAGGCAGAAACCCGCAACACGTGGCAAAGTTTAGATAGTTCCAAAGTGAGGCGTTGTTCCCTCTCCTCCGAGCATCCTCAGCCGGGTTTGGGGGCAGATCTGGCTTTGGCCAAAAGTTATTTCATTCTTCTCAGAAAAGGACACGCGAGTTCACGTTTGAGACGCGCATGTCTTATACCCATTGTACACACAGGGGAAATCGAGACCAAGAGGACTCCCCCGCCCCTGGGGGGTTGAACTGAAACCGGGGGTGCCCAATGGCTGGTCCCGCCTTCAGCTCTGTGAACCTCTTGCAGGCGCCATTGGGTTTGCAGGGCGGGGGGCGAAGGAGGGGTGGCGTCTTTCCTGAGACGTTCCTTCCCCCATGCCAAACACAGGGAGTCAGCCGCGAGTCCCGTCCCGCAGGGCCCAGACGGGCTCCTTGCCAAGCGGCCCTGCCTGCGTGCCAACGAGGGAGCAGCGAAGGCCAAAAGGCCACGGGGAACGGAAACAGCCCGCGCCCGGCATTGCAGCGCTGCGGAGCACTCCGTGCGTTAAGCCACGCTGGTATTTTCTGGGGATTAGCGAAGCAAGCAGTCGTAGGGAGGAGGCCAAGCAGAGCCCTTCGCGGAATGCCGCGGTCCTCCCGCTCGGTACGTGCAGACTCAGCCAGCAGTGTGCTTGTCCCACCTTATGCTGCCGGCACTGAAGTGGCACAAACCCCTTTGGGAATCGGAGCTGGCTTCGGCCAAGGCGAAGCGGAGCTCCTTTCATCCTCTTCCCCCAGAAAGCCCACCCGGGGCGGCAGCGGCTGGCCGGCGGGAGGCAGCTGCCCAGACGGCCCTGCAGGCGCTCCAGTCCCTTCCCTTGCGCACCAAGAGAAGCCGGCATGCGCTGCTGCTGCCTGCCCTTTGGGTGGCTCATCATGCGCCAGGGGAGGGCACGGGGCCTGGCCTGGAGTCGGACCGTGGTAGGCCCTGGGTGGAAAACACTCCTCGGATGTCTGCAGAGCAGAGAACAGAAGCAGGTTATGGAGCAGGAAAACTAGACTCGCTTCTCGTTCTGGCCCTTTCCTGGAACTGGTGGAGAGCGGGCCTCTGAGCACGAACAAAATGCCTTTACCTCCGTCCTCCTCAGGTGTTATCTCCAGCATATCTTGGAAACCGAGCAGGGCTTCCAAGGTCACTCGAGCGGAGGATTCTATGCCCTCTCTTTGTGGGCACTTGTTCAAATATTGACACCAATGGAGGCGGCGCTAAGGACACAAGGCGGGATACTCAAGTGGCAAGTGCAGCAACCTAGGGGCCAAGTTTGGCACGGTTGAAGTGAGCTCCAGATTCAAAGAAGGGGCGGGCCCACGGCCTTTCCAGGCCCCAAAACGACATGGCGAGAGCCTCCTTTCGCGGATTTACAGAGGTGAGACTCTGATCCATCTTTCTTCTGCAACCGCGGCGCCCAGTCCTCCCCCCCCCCCGCTGTTTCTGGAAGGTTTGGAGCGCACTCCGGGGATTGGAATCCTAAAGAGTCACCCACGACCTCTATACATTTCCGGCGGGATGACTGCTCAGCTGGACCCCAGGCAAGGTGTCCCGAAGGTGCTTTCAGAAAGGACGCTCGGGTGCAGAGTTTGGTGGGTCCCCCGTGCGACTACCACCAGCTCGGAAAGGGGCGCAGGAGCAACAGGCACCAGGAGAGGGGGGTTCCCTTTTAGTGAGGAAGCCTCTCCTTTCTTTCAAAACATGCCTTGCCTTTCTAGGTATTTCCTCAGTAACATTCACCCTCTCTCAACTTTTAATGTGGGAAGCAATTTGCACACCTCATGCTTTTTCACAAGGGCCCTCCGCTTAAGTGGGTCCGCTTCCGTTTCCATTTCACAGAATCTGTGAAATGGAGCTGCAAGTCCTAGGCTAGCTGAATGGAGCCTCCGTGTTCAGAGGCAGTCTTACGTCCGGATACGAGCTGTTGAGGTGAGCTGTTGCCTTCCTGTATGAGGGCTTCTTCCCCTCTCTGGCTATCCGCCTGGCCGGGATCCTTCCCAGCCTCATCCAGCCAAGTTCTCCATTCTGGTCTCTCTGACCCTTCCTCACTAGCAAGGCGTGAGGAGGGCGTGAGCCGCCACCGCCGGGGGACACCTGGGTCCTGGATTCCCCTCTGAAAGGGCACTTGGTGGCGTTCTTTTTGCAGATATTCCCCGAGGAGCACCGGGAGGCAGCCAGCGTCTCATCATCAAGGGAGCCGGAGCCACAGGGAGGACGGATGCGCCCCTTGCAGCTCTGGCACAAGAGAGCAGCAGCCGGGTGCAATTTTTCGGGAAGGGGGGGGGCGTGTTCCTTAAAAATAAAAGCCCCAAGATGTGAGGCAGACTCGCATTCCCCTGCGCTCCTGCCCTTTGCTGAGCCTCCGTTCCCCCCGCTGTAACCTGCCCCCTCTCCCTCACCCGGTTGGCGGAGCTTAGAGGTGGCCCGGGCCGGGTAGGCGGAAAGCGACTCACCAGCAGGCGCTCAGGGGCTGCGGGCAAGGTGGCTCCCGCTTCCAGCCTCTTCTGCTGCTGCTGCCCCACGGGGGGCCGCCTCTCCGCCAAAGACCGGCGCCCCCCTCCTTCGAGGGCCCGCCTTCCACCACCTGCATCGTCTCTGCCAGGGGGAGCCGGGCCCCTTTTGATCCCGGGAGCCTGGAGGAATCAGTCTGGCGAGGGGTGCGTGTTTGCCCCGCCTCGGATCAAGCCCAGGTGCCCTGGTAGCGGAGGCTCCTGCCGCCAGCTCCGCACCGCGGAAAGCCCCGCATGCCTGCGCGCAGCTGCCTGTCCCGGCCGGGCTGGAGCGCGTCCCGCGGGAGGGAGCAGGGTGGGGTCTCAGCAAGCAGCAGCAAGGGCTCTGTGTGGAATCCCCCGCTGGCTTTTCGCCGCCGCCGCCTCCTCTCTCCCCCGCCCGCCGATGTTCCCGACCGTGTTCAGCCTTCAGTTCCAGCCCTGCAGGCAGCAACTATTCAGATTCCTGCTTCAGTAAGGTGCGGGCAGACAGGCGGCTCTCGCATTAACCCGCCGCCGCCTCCTTGGCAGGGCTCCCCTCAATGCAGTGGCAACGAATAGCGGCGCGGCGGCGGCCACCCCCTTTCTGCCCCCCTTGCAGGCGGGGGGGGGGCACGAGGGGCGCAAGGCAAACGCATTCCCTGTAGTCTTGGCCGAGATGAGGCTGCGGCTCATTTCTGGGAGAGTGGAAGGACGAAGGGGATTAATATTAACCCCTCGGTCCCCAAGATCATTTTCCAGGCTTTCTGCCAAACACGTGCATGGAAGAGACGCTATAAATAAACGCCCGGGGAGGGGGAGAGGTGGAAAATGTCACCGCATCGCAGGGGGGGAGTGGGGGGGGGGAGAAGGCAAGCCAGGGTTCACTCCCGAGCTGAAGAAGGCGACGGAGCCGGAACTCCACCAAAGTGCAAATATCCCATTTGTGGGGCGAGGGAGATCAGGGGTGCTTGTGGAAATGTCCCGGAAGTGGAAGGAAGATTTTTTTAAAAAAGTATTACTATCATTAATATGCTGTCATGAACAACAAAGAGAAATCAAATCCTCTTACACTCAGAAAACGCAGTCACTTGAAGCCGCGCGCGATCCAAATAAATCAATGGACATCGATCATAACGAAAAAAATATGATTGCCCCCGCCCCTGGGGCTCCTTGTTTTGTCTCCAGTATAATTTGCAAGTGTTGACAACTGATAGTGGCAGTGTGTGTGTGTGTGTGTGTGTGTGCGTGCATTAGGGGAAGTATAAATAATCACACCCACTTAAAACTCAGAGTTTATAGCAGCAAGCCCAGGCGCATCGGCATGGGAGAAAGGCGGAAAGATTCCGGGATTTGGTCTCATTCCAACCCTTGCTGTCTTCAAACCGGCTTTCCAGATACAAAAAGCACAACTTTGTCCCATAGGCGCTTAGGAAGCTGCCTTATACTGAGTCAGACCCTTGGTCTATCTAGCTCAGGATTGTCCACACTGGCTGGCAGCAGCTCTCCAAGGTTTCTGGCAAGAGTCTCCTCCAGCCCTACCTGGAGATGTTGCAAGGGACTTTATGCATCCAAAGCAGATGCTCTGCCACGGAGTTGCGGCCCCATCCCCTTTGTGCTATGGTCTCTCCCCACAGCAGGTGTGCTTTGAAACACAAGCAGCTCTGCTCAGCGGCTCTCTACCCAGTCTTAAGATCATAGGCAGTTGCCTTATACTGAGTCAGACCCTTGGTCCATCTAGCTCAGTATTGTCTACCCTGACTGGCAGCAGCTCTCCAGGGTTTCAGGCAGGAGTCTCTCCCAGCCCTACCTAGAGGTGTTTCCTATCCCAGGATTGGACTGGGGGCCTTCTGCATGGGAGGCAGATGCTCTCTACCACTGAGCAACAGCCCCACCCTCTTCTTTGTTTTGTTATAGCAAAAGGCAGAGTTCCCAGTTCTGCCGCAGGCGCTGGAGAGAATGAGGCCTCTGCTTTCCAGAGAAACCTTGGATGCCGTCTTTTCCCACGTTGTGGGCCAGGATCATGCGGGGGAATGGAAGAAGAGGGAGTCCTTCTGAGGTGGAGGCAGAAGCAGGAGGATGAAACAGAGACATGTCATAGTACTTGTTTAGACCCAACCCCATGTGCCCCAGGACCCAGGTAATTTTGGTGCCCAGACCACTCCCGGCCCCGCTGTGCCCAACCTCCAATTTTTCTTCTTCATAATTTCAGCTGCCATGTGCTGAAATGGGGGGGGGGGTGGCCCGGGGGTGAGCCAAGCAGGCTTCCCTTCTGGCTCAGCACTCTTGAGAACTGCAAGGTGCTCCAGCATGCCTGTGCAGTTGGAATAGATCGTCGCAAGCCTGTAATGTCACGGGCTGCACACATGGTGGCTGAAATTATGGAAGAAAAAAACCAGAGGTTCAGCTCAATGGGGCAGGCACGGGGTGGCGGCAGGAGGCCCCCCTGGCCATTCGGAGCCCCCCCGGACCTTAGAGGCCACGGACCAGGACCCCAAGGTCCAGGGGTCATAATGCCTCTGCCCTGGACTTTTGAGCTTCTCTCCCACAGTGACTGCATGAGTGTGGGATGCATTTTAAAATCTTTCTGAATCAAGATTTTAAAACAGATTGAGGCTTATCCTGGCAGGTGGATTTACAACGCAGGAGCAAAGGAAGCTGCTTTATACTGAGTCAGACCCCAGTTCCCATCATCCCTGGCTACTGGTCACTGTGACTGGGGATTATGGGAGTTGTAGTTCAAAAAAAGCTGGGGGGGATCTAAGTTGAGCAGGCTTGAATTTTCTAGCCCAATATTCTGTCTACACTGACTGGCAGTAGCTCTCCAAGGTTTCTCTCCAAGGTGCCGTTGCTGTTGGTGCCCTCAAGAACCCGCGCGTTAAAAATACTGCGCGTGTCATGGTGTGTGTGTGTGTAGGGGGGTGATGCAGTTGGGGGTGGGGGTTCCAAAGGCTGTAGGTCCAGGCTCCAAAATTGCCTAGGTGCGCCTTTGTCTGTGGCAACTGCCTTCCACTCGGGGAAGGGCCACCCATGGGTGATGTGCACAAAATGGATTGTGTGTTTTATTTTGAGCTCGAAACAAAACGCAGACGGCTGAAACGTTTCACAGCAGCCGACTCGATTGTTTTGACAAGACAAAACTCGAAACATTTAGGGGAAACTCGAAACACCCCATTGTTTCCTATGGGTAGTTCCTAGGAACACCAAAGCGGGTTGGGTGGTAGGACATGATGGGAGCTACCACCCAACCCACAAAAGAAATGACCAAGCAGGCGATTTTTAAAAATTTTGTAAAAAACAAGGAGATCACAAGCCAATCGGAAGTCAGTGCCAGAAAACCAATCAGCATGGGGAAAACACACACCCCCCACACACAATGGCACTGGAAAGATTTAGAATCAAAACGGGGTTGTTTTGTTCTAAAAGGGTGTTTTGTTTCGAGCTTGAAACGGCCCATTTCGAGTCGACACATCAACGTAGAAAAGTTTTGCACATCCCTACCCTGTTCCTTAGAAATGCAGCATCAACTTGGCAAGAGTTCAGTTGCAAGTCAGTTAAGGCCAAAATTTACTGAGCAGAATGTGGGCCTGGTGGGGCAGGGAAGAGGAAGAATTTACTATTTTAAGCTTTGGCACATGGTGATAAAGTGCTTTTGGCCTTTGGACAAATTTAGAAATGGGATCTGAATTGAAAATATTTGCACTAGATTAATGGGCTTTGGTTTCAGCATGGGTCCGTGGGCAGAGGCCTGTAGGTTCCGTTTCTGAATTTCCAAACATAGACCTTCACGGACCTTGGTTTCGACTCGGTTTCTCAGACTCCAAGTTTCTCTTTTTCCCCTCCAGTGAGAGAAGAACTCACTTTTAGGACAGAAAAACAAGAACAGCCATGCAGGGCTGAGGAGGGTGGAGATGGGAGCGTCCTGGTTTAATTCCAGCCCTTAGGGGAAGAGTCCAGGAACTTGACAGAACAGCTGCCAGATAAGATAACACTTTTTTTTCCAGGCGATAAGAGGGATGAAAGGGGAAAGGGAGGCAGTGATCTCTTTCCAGTGCATGCTGGGAAACAGGCTGGGGTGCACCTGTAGGCTTTGTGACACACCCCGGGTTGTCCAGCATCCTCATCAGGGGAGCAGTGGGGAAACTGGGTGGGTGTGGGGGGTCCATTCTGCTTGATCTAAGAGAAGGGAGAGGGAAGCCACAAGGAGGAGATTCAGAGTCTGTCTGTTGCTGTCCAGTTGCAGCAGAGGGTTTGGTCGGGGCTGGCCTGCCCGTATAGGTGATCTAGGCAGTCGTTGGGGGTTGTAATTTTTATTCAGTTAATTAGAGCACTAAAGAAGCCACCCGCTCCAGTTACAGAGTAGAATGCAGAGTTTAGTTGTTGCAGCTATTTAGAGAAGACACAAGGTGATTCTTGTAGAATAAAATACTAAGTAGATTTATTGGTGAAGTACTCCTTTGCAGGGGTGTAGCTACAATTGATCAAATGGGTTCAAAGAACCTGGGCCCTCTAGCTCCTGAGGGGCCCCCAGCTCCACCCTTCCCTATTTTCTTCATTATCTCCCTCACTCCAAGGGGCCTCTGGGGAGAGGGGTGAACATGTGCCCCCTCCCCCCTAGCTATGCCCCCGGCACCTTTGGATAGGAAAGACCTAATCTTTAATCTAAAGAACTACATAATGAGTTTCCATCTGCTCTCTAAGAGGAAAGGAAGGGACTCTGACACACCACAGGAAATATCTGAAGAGTCATATCAGGGGTCATAGAGTGGAGACAGGTAGAACAGCTAGGGAGAGACCCTGACTCACTATCTCTACTCCCAATGCCCCTAGTGGTCATCGGGATAGTCAGTGCAAAAGGTCGATGCACTGGAACTCCAAGGAACTCCAACAGCAGTCACCTAGACCGCCAGGTTTTAAAGGGTACCCCAGGTTCAGCTCCCCTTAAAACTCTGCATTTCTTGACTGGGTGGTGGTGGTGGTACATGTATCCTCAGCCAGCTGTTTGCTCTCCTAGCCTGCTTCGCAGCCCCCTGTCCAAACAAAGCCCACACCACACCCACCATGCAGAGAAGAAGAACTTTGTTACCTGAGCTGTTGTAGGGCAGGATACAGAAGAAGTTGGCAACAAAGGAGAAAGTTCTTCTGCGCACAGCAGCAGTGATGGGGGGGGCTGTGTTTGGGTGGGGGGCTGCTAAGCAGACGAGGAGAGCAAGCAACTGACTGGGGGCAGGGAGGGCACCCCTGGGGCGGAGCCACCGTTGGGCGAGCAGGTTCAAAGAACCCGGGCTGCTGCCCCCAGGGGCCGTGCCTCACAGCTTCAGACAGGGGCGCGCGCGTTATTTTGCTCCCAAATGGGGTTGCATAGCCCCCTTCGAGACCAAAATTGGCCCACCCTGTATTGGCAGCAGGGAGAGTCCTTCCAGCCCACGCTGCCCAACGCAGCGTGGCCCCATTTGAGAGGGAGACGACGTCTCTGCATTTGATGTCAGATGCGGGTCTGTGGCTAGCCAGTCCCCTAGTTCTGGCGTCTGACGTCTGACGTGGGGGGCGGGGCCAAGGGGGCCATGGCAGAGGCCAAACACAGGCTGCTGCCAGCCAGCAGCCAGCCAGCCTGCCTCCGCACCTGGCACCCCGCCAACACCCCAGACAAGGAGTGTGGAGTCCCGTCTCTGCCCTACAGCCCACTGGGCACACACAGGGCTCCACACTTCTCAGTCATTGTAGAATCCAAGAGAAAAAGTTGTGGTATGCAAGGACAAGGCAGTGGAGTGGGATCAGGAATATTAATAGTTTAATGAAATAGATATTATGTACAGAGAGGCAAGTGCAGTCTGCTTTTCTGTTCTCTTGCTGCTGGCTATTTGTTATCTCCGCCTCTACTCCAGGACTGGAATACAAGCCCCATTCAAAATCTGGCCTGGATCAAGGAATGGATTAACCCAAAGCACCACAGTCATATTTTGCCTAAGGCAGCTGCCAGCTAAAACTCTAGAACTGGCCCTGGATTCACTCACCTCCAGATGGTTCTAAGCAGAAGGATCCAGATTTCCATTGGAATGTTTCTAATCCTTAAAATCTTGCACTCTGGGACAGGCACTACAATCCCCTGGGAGGTGCATCATGGTGAGAAAGAGACCTCCGATTCCTTGGACACTTTCTCCACTCCCAGTCAGGTGTTTCTCCTGTGCAGAGTGAGGAATATCATTGACTTGTGCATAGGACAAGCTCGAAATTACAGAGCATCTCCTCTGGCACAGTAATGTCTTGTGGCTTTCATTTTGCCAAGTCCTCAGAATTGTAGAGGAAATACCTGAAAATGTGTCAGTTCACTGGAAGGTCACATGGAAGGCAAAGGCTGTTGGATTCTCCAGGCTCTCTCAGTGGCTTCTGTTCTGACACACAACCACCAGACTTTGGGATCCATGGAAGAGCAGGCTCTTGCCATGCCAGCATAAAGGATTTGACCCCTGTAAATATTAAGAGACATCCCTAATTCCCTGCTAAATGAGCAAAGTTAGCACCTGTTAAAAGTGGTGACTCTCTCTTTAGCAGTGGGGGGGAGCAACTGGCCCTATCCATCCCCAGCACAGCATCCCTCCAGTGACTGTTGCTGTTGTCTTTTTTTGTTTTTGTTTTAAGATTGTGAGCCCTTTGGGGACAGGGAGCCATTTTATTTGTTTGTTTCTATGTAAACCATTTTGGGAATTTTTGTTGAAAAGCAGCAAATAAATATTCATTGTAGTATATAACTATTCGTCATATTCGTATTCCCTATAAAGGGAATACCTTTTATATTCCCTACAAAGGCAAAGTGTGCCCTATGCTGCAGGAAAACTGTGTGCGTGCATGTGGGTGTAGTGGGGGGGGGATGCCTAAACAAAACAACAAAACATGCAGCCAACGCTACCCAAACAACTTATGCAAACTGAAGCTAATTCTTTTAACGCCATCCAGCTGTGAGCTCTCTTGCCCAGTTGCTTCGCACCGCATGATGTTCCTGGATAATGGCATTTGATTATTTTATTATGTATTTTTGTATGTTTTTCGCTGCCTGGACGGGTAGAAAACATCTGGATCTAATTTAAAAATAAATAAATATAGATGCACCACTAAAAACGTGCAGACAACCTGCTGCCAGAGTGGTCTGTCTGAATGGGGAAAGCACAGAATGGAAGAGTGGGCGCAGCGGCATAGCAGGGTCAGGAGCCCATGCTCTGTTTGTTCTGTTCAGACACACAACCCCCAGACTTTGGGATCCATGGAAGAGCAGCACCTTAACCAGGCTGTTGCCATGCCAACATTAAGGATTTGACCCCTGTAAATATTAAGAGACATCCCATTCCCCCTGCTAACTGAGCAAACAGGCACCTTTTAAAAGTGATGATTCTCTTTATTTAGTGTGGGGGGGGAGCAACTGGCCCTATCCATCCCCGCTGGTCAGAGATGGTCACAGCCACTGGTCAGGGGCCCATGTTCAATGTTGGCTCCCCAACCCCTTTGAAGCACCATAGGCACCCCCTACATTTTAAACCTTTTTGTGTGTGCCGGCAGCTGCCAATGCAATCCCCTGCCCTGGCCACAAAGTGCCCCCAACAACACCTCCCACTTAGCACAACGTTGTCTATGGGGCAGTGTGGCACCTGGCCACTCTAGGTTGCTCTCGCTTTTCCTCCTGCTCCTGCCCACTGCTGCGACTGCCACCTCCCAGCTGGCTCGTAAAATGGTAAGGACTTGAGTGAACAAGAGAGGAAAGAGGACACACAGCCTGTTACTGTTGTGCAAGGGAGCTGAGAAGTGGTGGCTGTGGACAGGAGCAGGAGGAGGGCAGACAGGCGGGAGAGTCTGGATTTGGATAACTTCATGGAGGAGAGGTCTATCAATGGCTACAGGCCACCTCCAGCTTCAAAGGCAGGATGCCTCTGGGTACCAGTTGCAGGGGAGTAACAGCAGGAGGGCGGGCCTGCCCTCAACTCCTGCCTGCGGCTTCCAGCAGCATCTGGTGGGCCACTGTGCGAAACAGGATGCTGGACTACATGGGCTCCCTTGGGCCTGATCCAGCAGGGCTGTTCTTATGTTCTTATGAGTCAGGTGAGGGACAGAGACAGGCGAAGGGCCCTCGGTGGCCCCTCTTCTTGGGATGACCCATTTTCTCATAACATATCCACCCAATTGCGCCCCGAGTGGGCGCTGGATACAGCATCTACCCTGAGAACCAGTTGTGCTGAGGTCTGAGGGTATGGGCAGGTTTTAGCTGAAACACAGCCGAGAAGTTTGTGAGATGAGTCTGAGCACGAGCACGAGCACGAGCACGAACACACACACACACACACACACACACACACACACACGCAGCAAAGCGGCTGGCAAAGAGCAACTTCAGGAACTCCAAAGAACAGCATGCACCGCAGACTGCTGGAGCGTGCAAAACAACTTCCAGCTTTCTGGGGAAACTATTTTTAAAAAGAGTTTTTGCAGCTGGGAAGATACACTTGAATCTGTCTGGAAAAGGCAGATGTTGGCAGACAACTAGATAAGACGGCTAGCTCAGGGGTCAGGGGAGTGGGCAGTGTCCCCTCTGAAGGATTGGCTGGGAGCGCTCCAGGCCAGATGCCACCACTCTGTGCCGATAGCTCAGCCCCTCCAAGGTTTTACAGGTGAAAACAGGGACCCTCTGGAAACACCTCTCTTCTAATTAACTCCCTTCTAGTTGCACCTTAGACCACCTTAAGTGGCGCAGTGGGGAAATGCTTGACTAATATGCAGAAGGTTGATGGTTCAAATCCCCGCTGGTATGTTTCCCAGACTATGGGAAACACCTATATAGGGCAGGTGCTGAAAGGCATCATCTCGTACTGTGCAGAAGATAGCAATGGTAAACCCCTCCTGTATTCTACCAAAAGAGAGCCACAGGGCTCTTCGGGTGCCAGGAGTTGAAATCGACTTGATGGCACACTTTACCTTAGTTGCACCTTGCTGAAGGTCCTCAATCTTCTGCCTACTGCATTCCTTTCCTCTAAGATAGACCTCATTCCCCACTGATTTAAAGACCCAAGAAGGTGTTTGTTGTCTTGGGGCAGAAAACATCATGTTCTTGAAATCTGCTGTGGGAGCTGGACCCCCAAGGGCTCCCACCTTTTAAGGAGGACACCCCTGCCTTTCCCCCAAAAGGCAAACAGAGGGGGGGGAAATGGGACAGAGATTTACGTAACTGGGATTATGGCCACTGGCCAGGATATATTTAGAGAGGGATACATAGGGGCCGCTGGAACATGTGGGAACATGTGGCATCATATATCACCATATAGTCCTCACCTAAGACCCCTTAGAGGCCTCTGATGGGGGTGGGCAGCTGCAGGACTGTGAGGGAAAGTGGGGCAGGAGCAAATAGCCCACCAGCCACAAAATGAAAGGCCTTTTTTGTAGCCTCAAGCTGAGAACATCTGAGATGGAAATGGAGTGGGAGAGGCTCTATCCTGAGCCAGACAGTCATAAGATCAGCCCTGCTGGAACAGGCCCAAGGCCCATCTAGTCCAGCATCCTGTTTCACACAGTGGCCCACCAGATGCCGCTGGAAGCCACAGGCAGGAGTTGAGGGCATGCCCTCTCTCCTGCTGTTGCTCCCCTGCAACTGGTACTCAGAGGCATCCTGCCTTTGAGGCTGGAGGTGGCCTATAGTCCTCCAACTAATAGCCAATGGTAGACCTCTCCTCCATGAAGTTATCCAAACCCCTCTTAAAGCCATCCAGGTTGTTAGCTGTCATCACATCTCGTGGCAGAGAATTCCACAAGTTGATGATCCGTTGTGTGGAGAAGTACTTCTGTTTGTTGGTCCTAGATTTTCTGGCAATCAATTTCATGGGATGACCCCTGGTTCTAGTGTTATGGGAGAGGGAGAAGAATTTCTCTCTATCCACTTTCTCTACATCATGCATGATTTTATAGACCTCTATCATGTCTCCCCGCAGTCGCCTTTTTTCTAAACTAAATAGTCCCAGGTGTTGTAGCTTTGCCTCATTAGAAAGGTGCTCTAGGCCCCTGATCATCTTGGTTGCCCTCTTCTGCACCTTTTCCAGTCCTACAATGTCATTTTTTAGATGTGGTGACTAGAATTGTACGCAGTACTCCAGGTGTGGCTGCACCATAGTTTTGTATAAGGGCTTTATAATATTAGCAGTTTTATTTTCAGGCCCCTTCCTAATGATCCCTAGCCTGGAATTGGCCTTTTTCACAGCTGCTGCACATCGAGTCAACATTTTCAACGAGCTGTCCACCATGACCCCAAGATAACTTCTTGGAGGAGAGGCCTATGAACGTCTATTAGTTGGAAGGCTATAGGCCATCTCCAGCCTCAAAGGCAGGATGCCTCCGAGTAGCAGTTGCAGGGGAGTAACAGCAGGAGAGAGGGCATGCCTTCAACTCCTGCCTGTGGCTTCCAGAGGCATCTGGTGGGCCACTGTGTGAAACAGGATGCTGGACTAAACAGGCCCTTCCCTGTGCCTGATCCAGCAGGGCTGTTCCTATCTATGTTCTTATGTACCAGATGGTTCTTTCCTCTGATCCAGCAGGAGAAGAGATGATGATAGCTGGTGCAACGGAACCGCCATGTTAAGCGGCAATAAGTCTTGGTTATCAGTTGCTAGGAAGCAACAGTGTATCCTGCACATAAGGCCACATTACAGTGCCTGGCACCTCACCCAACTCTGAAACGTGCATTTTTGGACCGCAACTGAGCAAGCAGTTGTAGTCCATGAGCCAGGCCCACGCATTTCGGCCATTAGTACCACCCTAACCACTAAGGTCAAGGAGCACAGTGAAAAAATGGGACTACGATTAAATGTCAAGAAGACGAAACTAATGACAGTGGGGTGCAGCAATCAGCCTCAGAATTGACACTGAAGACACTGAAGTGATGGATAGCATTTGCCTTTTAGGATTGACCGTCAACAGTAAAGGATCCAGCAGTCAAGAAAAACGCCACAGACTAGCACTTGGAAGGGTTGCAATGAAGACCTTGGAAAGGATATTTAAATGCCGTAGTCTACACCTACAAAGATTAGAATCATTTGGACAATGGTTTTTCCTGTGACACTCTATGGATGCAAAAGCTGGACTTTGAAGAAGCAAGACAGAAAAAGCATTGATGCTTTTGAACTTTGGTTCTGGAGAAGACTTTTGAAAATACCATGGACAGCCAGGAAAACAAACCAATGGCTCATAGAACAAATCAATCCAGAATTTTCACTCCAGGCACAAATAACCAGGCTCAAACTATCATACTTCGGACACATTATGCAAAGATCCAGCTCCCTTGAGAAGTCCATAATGCTGAGGAAAGTTGATGGAAAGAGAAGAAGAGGACGGCCAGCAGCAAGGTGGATGGACTCGATTACGACAGCAATGAATGCACCACTGAGAAAACTAAAAGGCCAAGCTGAAGACGGATCATCCAGGAGAGAATCTATCTATGTGGGTGCTAAGAGGAGACATTGACTTGACGGCATTTAATCAATCAATCAATCAATCAACCTTTAAAGACACATTTCTTCGCTAAGCTTTTAAGGTATTTTGTAGTTTTTATGGGTATTTTGATTTGATCTTTTTATGTTTCAATTGTTAAATTTGGGGGGGGGGGGTTGTGTGTGTGTGTGTATATATGAATTAGACAGACAGACAGACAGATAGACAGACAGATAGATAGATAGATATTATTTCTGTTCTAAAAGAACTTTACGGGCTACTGATATATTTCTGGGTGAAATACAAAGTGCTGGTTATTACATATAAAGCTTTTAACAGCTTGCACCCATGGTATTAAGAAAGTGCCTCCTTCTTATCAATTTCTGGAATAACAAGATACAAGACAATCAACCTAGAGACTTCGGTAGTGGGTGGTATACAAATCTGTTATATAAATAAATAAATCTCAGGGGACAAATGTTCATAGTGATTTTTGGCAATGCCCCCCACCACAGCCCGAGATGGAGATTATGTGATAGCATTGATACAGCTTTCTCTGTGTTATAACCTCTTCATTATTCCACCCTCAAACGATTAGGGTAAAATTGCAGTCATTTTTGCACAGAGCAAAGAGTTAGGATCAGGAGTAGGGTAACAATGAACAAACTGGTGTACTCTCTATATGGAGTAATTTTTGGTGGACATTCCTATCAATTTTCATTTCCATTCCTCTGACATCAATAAATGTTTATAGTCGTTTTTGTGTTTTTAAACTTTTAAAAAGCTTTCAAAACATCACTGCAAACTCGGCCACTAGTACAGATCCAATGGTGAGGACAATCAAACCGTAGCACACTGAAAACAGAAAATCTCGCAATGCCTATTTTCCTTCTCTGGGGAGTAAACCTTGTCAAAAAGGTCACAATGAGCATTCGTTCTCTCCAGAAGGTGCTGATCACACCAAGAGTGTCCTAGTGCTGAAGTGGATGAGTTCTCAGTGAAGGTCAGTCCTGGGAGTTTTCCCAAACAGCAGGCTTTACCACAGGTTTTCTGAGAGGCTTCACTGCGAGTTCGAAGTTGCCCCCAAAAACCAACGCAAAAAGTGATTTTTTAAAAACTGCAGATATAAATTGGGCTACACTCTAACGCCCGATGAAAAACCTGAACTGACTTCAGGGTAAATTTGGCCAATATGTGAACACACACTTTCATTCTAGAAGAGATGTGAACTAAAAGCTGGGTGTGAAAAACTTCCAGGTAGTGTTTCCTGTAACAAGAGTTCCCAGAAGTTGTTGACTACAACTCCTATCATCCCCAGCCAAATGCCACTGCAGGTGGGGTTGATGGCAGTTGTAGTCAACCTCTGGGAATCCCTGTTACAGGGAACACTGGCTCCCAGAGCCTGTGGCTTAAGAGCATGGATACCCTCTAGTGTCTAAACTAAGAACCACAAGCACTGTTCCACAAATTCCCATTGCATAGAAAACTCACTGTCAGGGCATCAGTGCAAAGATGAGGGGAGGGAGACGGCAGGGAGAATGTTGCCTTGGGCCACCTCTCAGCTCATAGCAAACTGTCTCAGAACCACAAGGCATCTACTGTATGTACCCCTAATAATAGTCTCTAGACTCTTTCACACAATGATTGATGGGGCAGGACCAGTGATGTAGTCTCAGATTCAGAAATGCAGGCGCTCTCCATGAAAGCCCCCATAGCCACACCCACCAAGACAATCATGCCCATCCTAATGGCCACACCACTCAATACAATAATTGGGAGGCTCAAGGATCATGTCAAGGATCATGTAGACTCTAGGGGTATGTATTAGAATGAATGACAGGAAGTGCCCACTGAAATGCACTGGTTCCTTCTAAATGGCCATAGGAATGCCATAGGAATGGCCATTTGGCAATTCCATGCATTCCATAGCCTTTTGGAAGGGACCAATGCATTTCAGTGGGCATTTCCTGTCATTCGTTTTAGGATGCCCTGACAGTGGTCTACCGTAGGATGTGCATACTGACAATCTCAGGTTCAATCCTTGGCAGCATCTCCAGGTAGGGCTGGGAAAGACTCCTGCGCTTGAAACCATGGAGAGCCACTGCCAGTCAGTGCAGACAAGACTGAGCTAGATGGAACAATGGTCTGATTCAATCTAATGCAGCTTCTTATGTCCCTAAGACAGGAAGAATGCTAATAGATACCTAGAATGGCAAGAGCAGCAGATTATTTCCATTGAGAAAGCAAAGGGCTTTACATCCCTGCTGAGACTCTGGAGAGAAAAAGTGCTGGGACTGTTTCCTTGCCAGTCCTTGCAGCACAACACCCCTGGGCAGGGTGGAATTCAGGAGTTGTGCATGTTCCCTGATCCTCTATGAGTTGAAATCAAGGTCGGAGGCAGGGAGCGTGATCGTGCGCTAAGCCCCAGCTGGGTAGGACTGTTTTTTCTCCTACCTCCTTCTGAAGCTGGGGGCGGAGTCTGGGTAGGGTGTGCTCGTCCTACACAACTGGGGCTTAGTGCATAATCAAACTCCCCTCCTCTAACCTTGTTTTCCACTCTCTGACAATCAGAAAACAGGAGTGTGCACAGCTCCTGCACTAGGGTAGGACTGGAGTGAATGAGCCGACTGCTTTTAATAATCATGTCAACAAGCCTACTGCTCTCTGAAAATTTGCGCTGACCACCTAGGGAGGAAGAGAGGCATGTGAGAGCATGTAAGACAATTTCAGGGGCAAATCCATAGGAAGAAGTAACAGAATGTTTCTGAAGATTTCTAACCAAAAAGGATGTACAGTATACCCAAATGTGAGGAAAGGGGGGTGTCAGACACAATGCAGGGACATTCTCCAACACCTTCTTGTGACTGATGCCAGGGCTAGCCAATCAACGCTGTGCAAATCTAGCTTCTCAGACAGGGACTAAAGGTCCCTCCCTTGAATCTGATCCGGGGAGAATGTCCTAGGTGCGTCACAGCTGCGGGGAGGGTGCTTCCATAGCAGGCTCACTGCTGAAATCATCATGGTGTGCATCTGTACACAGGCAAACAGTCTCTTCTCTCTCTTTTGAATTGGGGCTTCCAAGGTAGGGCCTCAGAGAACACGTCCCTCTTCTAGGATTGGGGGTGGGGGACAGGAGAAGTGCAGAAAAGACCGATCAGGACAAGTGCACAATCTGAACCAGCCTGCCAAGCTATTGTGTGCCTTTTGGGAGAAATGGGTATGTCCGTTTATGCCCACGTGTCAAATCTCCGTATAGAGGCTGTCCCGTGAATGGGAAGAGGGCAGGGGAGCTTGTTGTCCACCTCTTCACATGTATCCAGATAGGGGTCCAAGAGCACCATGTTTGGGATGGCCGCGTTCCCTTGCCTTTGCCCCAGGAGGTAAATCCGTCCATTCACTGTGCTGCAACCCTTGAAGAACTTGCGGGTCAAGCACTCCGCTTCCACTGGGGTCCATTCGCCTGTGTCCATGTCAAACCGAAGGGCACCCCCTCCAATGGTGTAGATGGCGCCATTCAGTGCTGTGACACACAGGTCGTACCTGAAGAAGGCAGGAAGAGGAAGGGGAGCATCATCAGTTGTGGGAGAAGTGATTGAAGATCTTTGGAAACATATTACTGTGGTCCTTTGCACCAATTCTGAACTCAGGCAGTCCAGTGCCTATTAGTTTAGAAACAAAACACCACAGTCCAAAAATATGGGAGACTACAGGTATGCAGAAGTATATTATGTTGTAAACTAAAAGAAAAATAAATGCTTAAAAAACCTCAAATTGAGAGCTTCAGCCGGACAATTGTGGGACTTGTGGGCTCCCACGATCTGTAGAATGCAGAAGGTCACAGTTGAAAAGGTGGAGCGGGTGGTGGAAAACTGAATATTAGGAAGGAAGGAGGACCGGCTTGCTTGAGCCCCTGTTGGCTTACAGTGTCCTGGAGGGAAGGATTAGTACATGCACATGTAAAGTTCTCCTCTCCATACCATTTGGGATAGTTTTAGAAGGGAAGAAAGGGGAAAGGATAGTTTCTTTTTCTTTTCAACTCTTACAAAGCTGCTCTCTATAGGCAATAAAGTGCAGAAGCCAGGGGGGATAGAGGGCCTACCCTCCCAATTTTTCCCTGCCCCTCTAATTGTCTTACTAACAAATATTGTTTAAATAACTGAACGTTGCTGCTAACACTTATGACTGACGGGGACCAGATAAGCTCCTTCTCCCCTTTTTTGTCCCTCTCCAACATTTAGTGGGGCTATGGGCCTGAAAGGTGTTGTACCCACAAAGCAGGCAGCCCCAAACCTGAGTCCTTCAGCACTTCATAGCACAGCCAGCTAGAGAAGGTTTCAGGAGAAAGAAAGGAAAAAAGTCTCCCTTCAATCCAATCTAATCTAATCTAATCTAATCTAATCTAATCTAATCTAATCTAATCTAATCTAATCTAATCCAGCTATCTATGTTTCTATACCTCCTGATATAGACATCTCTAGGCTGTGTTTTCCCCTTTCCCCTACTCCTGAAGCCTTCCCCAACCTCTGCGAGCCACAAACCACACTACAAGGCTCCTGTTCCAGGTTAGCCAGAACTCTGAATAGGCGCAACAGACCCCTTAAGGGGTGGAGAAGCACCACAACGTTTTGTGGCAGGTCCCGACTTGTCCTAGAATCCCATGGGGGAAGCTGTGTCGAGCCTCACCTAGGCAGCGGCGAGAAAGAAATGACATCCCAAACATCAGTCTCCACGTCCAGTCTCTGCACTGCCCGGCAGACATCTCCATTCTCATCCAGGCCACAGATGACATAGATTCGTGTCCCCACGCTGACCGCCCCAGCTCTTTCCACCGAGTGGACCAGGGGACTCCTGGTCTCCCACGCGGAATCCGTCGGTGCCAGGCGTTCTACATCTGGGACGATTCCCTCTTCGGTGCTTCCCCCCATCACGTACAGGTGGAAGCCGACCCCCACCGCGCAGTGGCTGTTCCGAGCCTTCCTCATGGCTGGTCCCTCCAGCCAGCTGTCGTCCCAGCTGTTGTAGATCAGCACCCAGTCCACGGTGGCCCAGAAAAACTCCTCCAGGAAGTAGCCACCCGTCACGAAGAGGAAGTTCCCTGGTGAGAGAAGGAAACAAGGGTTCTGCGTGTTGTGCTGGAGTCATAGCCCACTGAAGCTTCCCCCAAAACAGCAGTCTTCCTTTATTTGTTTCTTTTTATAAGACACAGGTTTCTACCATCGTTCTCAGTCATAGACATGACCGAGGAGGCGCTTCCTGTCTTGGATAGTTCAACCTGTCCTCTGAAGGGTCCATCTCAGACATCCATTGAAGTCATTCACACAATCAAAAAGTGTTTTCTACCCAGGTTTGGGAGCTGTGTGAGCTCCCAATGGGGCTGAATGGACACATCCCGGCACAGACCATTCCCCCTGCATCCAGAGGTGTAACTAGGGAAAACGGCACCCGGGGCAAGCGCTGAAATGGCGCCCCCCCGCGCCCCCAACATACTACATTATACTTAGGTTTTTCCTCACAAGCGCCCGCTGCCGCCGCCATGCCAGGCCACTGACTGGCCGCCAGACGCCAGCAAAGCAATGGGGGGGCGTGGGCGGCGCGGAAGGGACCGCTCGTGGGGGAGGGGGCTCTGACGTGCTCCCTTGACTGCTGCAGCGCTGCTGCACTGAGCAGGAAACATTTGTATTAACAAAAAAATTAAAAAAATAAAATAAAAAAATTTTGTCATGGCGGCGCCCCCCATGTGACCAGAAAAGATGGCGCCCGGGGCACGTGCCCCCCCTGCCCCCCTATAGTTACACCTCTGCCTGCATCTGACATGGACACAGGGGGCATGGCACTGCTGCTCCCCCCACAACTGGTTGAGCCCAAAAAATTCTGCCACAGCTGCCCACCTGCTGTCCTGGGCCTTGCCTTTCGTGCTGCCTCAGCCCTGGAGACTTCAGTCTAATCCTCCTCTAGTGGGGGCCTTTAACTGCCAGGCTCCCTGAAGGTAAGGTTTCTCTGCTGGCAAAGCTCCTTTGGTGAGGTGCTCAGGCCCCACGCCCCTGGGGACAGCATGCTGATGTTACCTGCCCTCAGAGGCCAGCGAAGGACATTTTAAAAGCTCCCTTTTATCTGGAGGCTTGCGTCAAGAAGGTTCCCCAGTGAGGGAGGGAGTGCCATGCGTGAGTGTTATTGGGATGGACAGAGGGAACCCGGAGCAGAGTTTTGATGGGGATCTGGATGAAGCCCAGCTACCCTGAACACATTTTAAGACAGAACATACCGCGTTCAGCTTTATATACTCAAATCTCCCTGCTTAAATACACCTAGTTATCCACTTACTGTCTTGTTACAACAGTAGTAGAGGGGCGAGGCAAGGTTGGAGTGGGCCCAGAGACAAGATTTTTAAATGCCCCCTGCCCCGAAGCTCAGCTCATGAAGTAAAGAAATCTTAAATTAGGCTGAATAGTGGTAACAAGAAGCATAGTAAAATTTATTTTTTTATATAACACCTATGTGCCACAGTAGAACATCATCCTAAATTATATTTTAAAAGCTTTTGTAAATTGTGGACAATGCAAGTCATTTAAGGGTACTACAGAAAGACATGCTGTTCTGGTAGCTCCAGGTCTTAACACTCATATCAGTTTTAGAGGATGAATACAACTGAAGGAAGCCCGGGCAGATGTGTGGCTGGGGGAGTCAGTCATGTGACTTGCCTCGGGGGGGGGCAAGGCATTGGGCCCCCAGACAACTGTCTCCCCTTGCCCTATTATAGTTACGCCCCTGAGTAGTAGCTAATCTCACTTTGGGCTTTCCTACTGTTCAGCGGTAGTTTACTTTGGCCTGGCAGGATTGTCTTGAAACTGTAAATAAAGGGGGTTGCGCAAAGCCACCAACCGAGGGAGCAGTCTTTTCTAGCTTGTGCAGACCTCCCACAACAGGGAACATACAGCTTTATTTTTACAACGTTGTAGTACTGTAACACAAAGGTTTAATCCGAAAGAAGGTATTGGAAATGTGAACGGCACCTTGCTAACAGCGCAGCAACTGCAATGTTGAAACACAGGCAGTACGGACACACTTAACAGTGACACTGTTGTAGGGTGTAATCTGGAAAGCGCCTTTGTGTGGAACCACACCAATGCCAACACTCCATCTATTGAAAGGGAGGAAATTCCTCAGGGCGCTGAAGTATCTGAGGAGTACTCAAATGGGTGGCAGCAGGGGAGACTGCAGCGTGTCCCACTGGGTATTTGTGTGGGACGAGCCTTCACAAAATGCCTTAAACCCTGGAGTGTATAAAATCCTGCATAGACACCTCCATTTCAAAGACTGGCTGGCAGCAAGGCGGAGGAAGAGAGAGACCGCTCCCTCTTTGAGATCTGGAGAGCTGCAGCTCAGGGGCGTAGCAAGGTTGGAGTGGGCCTAGAGACAAGATTTTAAAATGCCCCCACCCTCACTGAAGCTCAGCTCATGAAGTAAAGAAATCTTAAATGAGACTGAATAGTGGTAATAGTGGCATAGTAAAATTGTGGCACATATAACCTATGTGCCACAATAGAACATCATCCTAAATTATTTTTTTAAAGGTTTTGTAAATTGTGGACGATGCAAGTCATTTAATGGTACCAGAGAAAGACATGCTGTTCTGGTAGCTCTAGGTCTTAACACTCACATCAATTCCGGAGGATGAATACAACTGAAGGAAGCCCGGGTGAGTGTGAGGCTGGGGGAGTCAGTCATGTGACTTGCCTCTGGGGGGCCCCCCAAGGCAGTGGGCCCCCAGACAACTATCTCCCCTTGCCCTATCATAGTTACACCCCTGCTGCAGCTGCCAGTCAGAGGACACAGCGCCAAGCAAGAGGAGCGAGGGTCCAACTCAGCGTAAGGCAGATCCATATCTTCTTGGGGGTGGGCCATAGCTCTGGGGCACAGCAGTTCATCTCCATGCAGAAAATCCTAGCTCCAGCCACCCCCGGTGAAAAAGACAACAGGGCTAGAAAAGGTCTCTCCACTGGGGGCCCTGCAGAGCTGCTGCCAGTCAGAGAGACCATAGGAAGGGATGAGGCAGACCAAGGAACTGACAGTATAGACATGATAGCACCAGATATTCACCATGAGCAAAACCCTACAACTTTGCTCTTTTCCTTTTAGCTGGTGGGGACACAGCTCAGTGGCAGAGCACAGACGTTTAAGGCAGAAGGCCCCAGATTCAAGCGCCAGCATCTCCAGCATCTGAGCGACAGGACTGGGAAAAGAGTATTTCTCTCTGCCTGAGAGCTGGCTGGAGAGCAGCTGCTGGTCAGAGCAGATAATACCGAGCACTGACTCAGAAGACGGCAACTTCCTGGGCTCAGTTGCCAAGGCCTTAAAACAGTTGGTAACCTTCAGGTTTGGCTATTGTGGTGTGTACTCTATGATGTTAGGCTGCCTTTGTATGTCGTCCAGAAATGGCAACTGATGCAGAATGCAGAATCCAGGTTGGTCTTTGGGGCAACCTAAAGAGACCCCTCGGTTGTCGCCCCTAGGTGGGGGAACACGCTCCCTATGGATATGAGAGGATTGTCTTCCCTGGAGGCCTTCAGGAGAGCTTTCAAGACCCATCGTTTTAGCCCGGCTGTCAAAGGTATTTAGCTTTAATTGTAATTTTAATCTGCTTTTAATTGGTTCCTGATTTTAATTATTATCTGGGTGAAATACAAAGTGCTGGTTATTACATATAAAGCTTTTAACAGCTTGCACCCATGGTATTAAGAAAGTGCCTCCTTCTTATCAATTTCTGGAATAACAAGATACAAGACAATCAACTTTTTCATTTGGAGTAATTTAATATAGTTGACCTATAATTGTGCTCCCCCCCCCCGCTTTTCTCTTTTTTGGCTAAGCCATGATATTTAATAGTTGTGAAAAATAAAAAGTATGTTATTATTATTATTTTTTAAGAAAGAAAGCAAGCACCATGAACCTCTCTCCCACCACCCCAGCCCCTTGCCACCTACTGAGATCTGGGTGCTTTCCAGACTAGACCCTACAATGGGGTCAGGACATATCTCGGAAGTGTGCTTCCACACTTCCTGCATCGTGACACCCCAGTCCCTACACAGACAGCAGGGTGCCGTTCACATTTCCTATGCCTTGTTGTGAATTTAATCGCTGTGATATAGAGCAAGGACGTCATATATCCAGCGTGGAAAAGTTGCTGTTTTTTCGGGTTGTTAGTTGCTGCAAGACTGCTCTCCCTGCTGTTTACATTCTGAATGTGACTTGCCCCCAAATAGAGGCATTTTGCTGCTGTTCCAGTAGCTAGCCTGGAAAGCACCCAGGAGAGATCTGGTTGCAGTTGCCACTGGCTCCAGGGGTGTAGCAAGGTTGGAGTGGGCCCAGAGACAAGATTTTAAAATGGGCCCCCCTCACTGAAGCTCAGCTCATGAAGTAAAAAAATCTTAAATGAGGCTGAATAGTGGTAACAAAAAGCATAGTAAAATTCATTTATTTATAGTTTAGATAGAGAGACAGTGACAGAGACAGAGACAGAGACAGAGATATATCCTATGTGCCACAATAGAACATCATCCTAAATTATTTTTACAAAGGTTTTGTAAATTGTGGACGATGCAAGGCATTTAATGGTACTAGAGAAAAACATGCTGTTCTGGTAGCTCCAGGTCTTAACACTCACATCAATTCTGGAGGATAAAGACAACTGAAGGAAGCCTGGGCAGGTGTGCGGCTGGGGGAGTCAGTCATGAGACTTGCCTCTGGGGGCCCCCCAAGGCAGTGGGCCCCCAGACAACTGCCTCCCCTTGCCCTATGATAGTTATGCCCCTGACTGGCTCATTGGGTGGTGACTCAAAACCAGCCTTTCCCCCATGGTCGCTCCAGGACTTTGGAATGTGAAAAGCAAGAAAGCAATTAAGACACACCTGTTTCTTCACACTTTCAATTAACATTTTAATAGTGTTGTTTTAACTGTTTTCATTGCTTTTCATTGTTTTAATAGTTGACTGTTTTTAAATGTCTGAATTGTATGTAAGCTGCCTGAAGAGGTCTCATATCAGGCGGTTTGTAAATCTAATCAATAAAGATGTGGAAACTAGGACAGATGCTGCCAGTCAGCCCCCCCCCCCCCCGCCCACTGCTGCTCTCAAGCACCAAGGAGTTACCTACTGCAGCCACAGCACACTGGGTAAGGTTCTTGCGCTGGAGGGGAGCACAAGGCTGCCACGTGCCGGTCTTGGGGTGGAACTGGAAGAGCTCCTGCTGCTCCTTGTCATGCTTCCCAGCCAGCACGTAGAGAGTCTCGTAGCTCCGGCTGCTGCAGGGCAACTGGGCCACGTCTCTCCAGCTGGGGGGCGGGCAGCTGTCCAGCTTCTTCACCAGCTGAGCCGAGGCGTCCCCCCCAGAGCGCTTGCTGCGCTTCACCAGGAGGTCCAGGAAGGAGAGGCTCAGGAAAGGGACCCGGACAAGGCCAACCAGTTCCAGGAAGTCCTTCTCCCGGCCCGCCAGGTCCGTGGTCACCCACCGTATCACCGTGTCAAAGGCCACTTCCTCGCGGGCCACAAAGAGGTCGTCGCTGTGCAGCAGCTCCAATAACTTTTCTTTGGAGAGCTCCTCGAACTCCTCCTGGGTGGCCACTTCGGCCCAGTGAGTGAGGGCCACGTAGAGGGCTGCCGGACAGAGCTCTGTACAGGCAAAGTGCTGGGCATAGGCCATCAGGCTGAGGCAGTTGGAGACATGGAGCTCCCTTTCTAGAAACTTCTCGCAGTGCTTCTTGGCACGCTCAAACTGGAGGAAGTCAGCGGCCTCCAGGAGGTCAGTAACGTTGTGCCGCGTGATGTGGATGGTGCCCGTCCGTGTGAAGCTCAGAAGGGCCTGGAACGGTTCCACCTCAACCCCTCTGATCTGAATATGCCGTTCGGTGCGCTCCTTGGTGCCCCCAAAGAACATGGCCTCAAAGTACCGGCTGTGGCATGCCAGAGCCCACCTGTTGACAGGAAACAGCTTCCCTCCCACCTCCAGGATGGTGTCACCTTCTGGGTTTGCCTGGAGTGCTGTTTCCTTAAACTCCTCCTGGCTGGCCATGCTGCCTGCACAAACAGGCCGATCACAGATTATGTCCTCCCTGTTCAGTGCTCTTGGTTCCCATAAAGGCCTCGGAATTGTGGCTGGCAGTCTGGGACCAATATAGAAGTGACTGTCTGACCCTATAAATAGACCCACTCTCTCCTGATCCTCTGCCTGCTTGCTTGGACTTCCCCCATCAAGCAGCTGCTATTGCAGCTGGCTGGTTGGTTTGCAGCAACGTTGTCCCAACCTGAGTGGGGAAGAGCTGCTCCTTGCAGGGGTGGAGAGCTGGTCTTGCAGGAGTGAGCCTGAATTGTCCCCTTTGCTAAGCAGCATATGCCATGGTTTGCATTTGGATGAGTGACGACATGTGAGTGCTGTAGGATACGCCCCTTAGGGGATGGGGATATTGCACAGTGGCAGAGCATCTGCCTTGCATGCAGAAGGTCCCAGGTTCAATCCCTGGCAGCATCTCCAGGTAGGGCTGGGAAAGACTCCTGCCTGAAACCTTGGAGAGCCACTGCCAGTCAGTGTAGACAGTACTGGGCTAGATGGATTAAGTAAGGGTCTGACACAGTCTAAGGCAGATTCCTATGTTCCTAAGAGTTTGACTGGGCAGAAAACAGCTGCCTAAGTTCATTCTACTGAGTCAGACCATTGGTCCATCTGGCTCAGGATTGTCTACAAGGACTGGCAGCGGCTTCTCCAAGGTTGCAGGCAGGAATCTCTCTCAGCCCTGTCTTGGAGATGCCAGGGAGGGAACTTGGAACCTACATTCTCTTCCCAGAGCAGCTCCATCCCGGGTGGAATATCTTACAGTGCTCACACATGTAGTCTCCCATTCATAAGCAACCAGGGTGGACCCTGCTTAGCTAAGGGGACAAGTCATGCTTGCTATCACAAGACCAGCTCTGGATTGGGGAGGAACCACAGCTTAAGGGTAGAGCATTGGGCATGGGGGCCATAGCTCAGTGACAGAGCATGGTAGGTCATCTGTTTTGCATGCAAAAGGTCCTAGGTTCACTCACTCCCTGGTGGCATGTTTTAATTTTTTTTTTTAATCAAATTTGTGTTTTAATTTTTTTTAAATGAGATTTGGTTTTATATTTTTTAGCTCAGTGTTTTAATGTGTCTTTTTAATAATCTTGTTTTTAAATTTTATTGTGAGCCACCTTGGGATTTTCTTAATGAAAGGTGGGGTATAAATTTAACAAATTTAACAAAAATATATCTCCAGGAGGGGCTGGAAGAGACTCCTGCCTGGAACCTTTTGGAATTCGTTGCCTGTTAGTGTACATAACATGAGAACCAGGGGTCATCCCATGAAATTGATTGCCGGGAAATTTAGGACCAGCAAACAGAAGTATTTTTTCACACAACGCATAATCAACTTGTGGAATTCTCTGCTACAAGATGTGGTGACAGCCAGCTACCTGGATGGCTTGAAGAGGGGTTTGGATAACTAGATGGAGGAGAGGTCTATCATCGGCTACTAGTCGGAGGGCTACAAGCCACCTCCAGCCTCAAAGGCAGGATGCCTCTGAGTACCAGTTGCAGGGGAGTAACAGCAGGAGAAGAGGGCATGCCCTCAACTCCTGCTGTGGGCTTCAAGTGGCATCTGGTGGGCCACTGTGCGAAACAGGATGCTGGACTAGATGGGCCTTGGGCCTGATCCAACAGGGCTGTTCTTATGTTTGTGTAAACAATACTGAGCTAGATGGACTAATGGTCCAATGGTATAAGGCAGCCTCCTATATCTCTATGTTCCTAAGGATATATCCCTATGTTGGCTTCCCCTGCCTTAGGAGAAAGTCAGAGACATCTCATGCCTGCATTGGATCCTTGCTGCAGTCCACAGACCTTTGCATGCCACAGCAGATTCCATATGCATGGCTGTATGCTCTGCTGTGGAACTGTGGTGGGTGCTGGGTTGGGAGGGATGGTGGCGCTGAGCCCAAATGAGAAACACTAGCCTCTGGGAGGTGGCCAAACTGTTTCAGCTGTGTCACCTCTCACTGCAAGCTCACATCACAAAAGGCTCCTCCCAACATAAATCTTCCCCATATCTGTATAACTAGCATATCAGAGAAATCAGCCTAGTGCACATGTGCACACAGACAGACAGACACCCACTCACTCACCCTTTGTGCATAGAAGACCCAGAGATTCAGATGGTTGCACAATTGTAAGGTACCCCATGGTTGCTTTTTCTCATATGGAACATAGGAAGCTGACTTATACTAAGTCAGACCTTTGGGCCATCTAGCCCTGGTGTCCCAGGTAGAGGCGGTGGACAGAGGTGCTTTTTATCAGTTTCGGCTGATACGCCAGTTTCGTCCGTTTCTTGAGATGAATGACCTCAAAACGGTGGTCCATATGCTGGTAACCTCTAGGCTGGATTACTGCAATGAGTTCTACGTGGGTCTGCCTTTGTACATAGTCCAGAAACGGCAGTTGGTTCAGAATGCAGTGGCCAGGTTGGTCTCTGGATCATCTAGGAGAGACCATATCACTCCTGTGTTGAAAGAATTACACTGGTTGCTGATACGTTTCCAGGCAAAATACAAGGTGCTGTTTATTACCTATAAAGCCCTAAACAGTTTAGGCCCTGGGTATCTAAGAGAACGTCTTCTTCACCATAAGCCCCACCACCTGTTGAGATCATTTAGAGAGGGTCACCTGCAGTTGCCACCAACGCGTCTGGTGGCTACTCGGGAACGGGCCTTCTCCATTGCTGCCCCTGGACTTTGGAATGCGCTCCCTGTTGAAATAAGAGCCTCCCCATCTCTGGCAGTTTTTAAAAAGGCACTGAAGACGCATTTATTCACCCAGGCTTTTAATTCGATTTATGGTTTTAATTTTTAATGTTGGTTTTAAATTATTTTAATGTTAATGTTTTTTTTAATGTTTACATGATTTTAATTTTTTGATTTAGTTTTGATTTTAACTGTTGAATTGACTTTGTTTTTATTTGTTGTAAACCACCCTGAGCCATTTTGGAAGAGCAATATATAAATTAAATAAATAAATATAGATAATGCCCTTATACAAAATGTTGGTGTGGTCACATTAATTATTATTATTATTATTATATCCCACTCTTCCTGCAAGGAGCCCAGAGTCTTGAGTTTCTCTTTCACAACAACCCTGTGAAGTAGGTTAGGCTGAGAGAGAAGTGACTGGCCCAGAGTCACCCAGCTAGTTTTATGGCTGAATGGGGATTTGGACTCGGGTCTCCCCGGTCCTAGTCCAGCACTCTAACCACTACACCACGCTGGCTCTCACATTTGGAGTACTGCGAGCAGTTCTGATCACCATATCTTAAGGACATTGTTGAACTGGAAAAGGTGCAGAAGAGGGCAACTAAGATGATCAGGAGCCTAGAGCACCTTCCTTATGAGGCAAGGCTACAACACCTGGGGCTTTTAATTTAGAAAAAAGACAACTGAGGGGAGACATGATAGAGGTCTATAAAATCATGCATTGTGTGGAGAAAGTGGATAGACATTTTTCTCCCTCATTCATAACAGAAGAACCAGGAGTCATCCCATGAAACTGATTGCCAAGAGATTTAGGAGCGACAAAAGGAAGTACTTTCAAAGTGGGGTGACACCCAACAGCCTGGAGGGCTTTAGATAAATTCATGGAGGACATATCTATCAATGGCTACTAGTCTGAGGGCAATAGGCCACCTCCAGCTTCAGAGGCAAGATGCCTCTCAATACCAGTTGCAAGGTAGTAACAGCAAGCCAGAAGAGCATGCCCTCAGCTCTTGCCTGTGGGCTTCCCAGAGGCATCTGGTGGGCCACTGTGAGAAACAGGATGCTGGACTAGATGGCCTGAGCCAGCAGGCCTGTTCTTATGGTACATAAATATTTGGGGAAATAAATAAACAACATTGGGTCTTGCATAGCCCCAATTCACAAAGCACATGCTGGACTCAAAGTATATAATTATGAACAGCAACACTGTTACTTTGCATGCTGCATTAAGAACCTAGTAGACAAGTGTGCAGAATGTGGGATTCTTATGCACAAAGCAAGTTATCTGGATACAGAGGATCTGGGACTCAACACACACTCAATTTACAAGTGCTTTATTCTTGTCTTGCTGCTTAGACTTCAGCCCACATAAAACCTGCATTCCCCCCAAGCTATACTACCTGTATTATGGGGCAGACAAGAAGGTCTAAGCAAGAGCAGGAGCAATTAAGCTTGCTTTCTGACATGGGTTGGCTTGCTCACTTGAGTCATCTATCAGCACCTGTTCTGCAGCCACCTCTTTTTTGGTGGTCTGGATTGCAGAGGAAGTTTGGCGTGCAATCATGTGGTGGCAGCAGCAGTAGAAACTCAAGGTTAGGAATCATTAGGAAAAGGGAGGAAACTAAAACAGAAAGCCAATTCACAAGTTCATTGTATACATTCAGGATGGGGCTGAATGTGGAAACATTCTGCATAGAGTTCTTACTGTCCAACCTCAGAACAGGGTATTTGTAATGCTGGAAAAAGGCAAGCAAAACAATGAAGGGGGCTAGAGCACCTTCCCTACAAGGAAAGCTTGGGGCCTTTTAGTGTATGGAGAAAGTGACTGGAGTTGGAGATCATATGATAAAAGGTTTATATTCTTTCCGTCTATAGGGCCTTGTGCTCCATTCTAAACATGTGTTTTAGGACACCTGATGGGCATGTGATTCTACCCCTTGAAACAAGAGTTTTTTAAAGACACCAACTACAAAATCTAAACTTCAGCTGTGCCACATGAAGCTGAACTTATTCTTTGTACAAAAAAAGATTTGGTGGTTTGTACAGAGAGGAGATCCCCACAGCTGGTCTTATGATAGAGAGTATGAATTGTCCCCGTTGATGAGCAGGCTCTGTCCTAGTTTGCATTTGGATGAGTGACAATGACAACTAATATTTATATACCGCTTTTCAATAAATGTACCCAAAGTGATTTACATAGGAAAATGTATGTAGTTTATGTAGTGTTACATGGGTGACTACAGGTAAACACTGTCTGCTTTAAGATATTCCTTAGTGGCTGGGGTCGTAGCTCAGTGGTAGAGCATCTGCTTTGCATGCAAAAAGTCCAAGGTTCAATCCTGGCATGTGCAAGGTACGGCTGGGAGGGACTCCTTCCTGAAACTTTGGAGTCTCTGTCAGTCTGTGTAAACAAAACCGAACTAGCTGGACCAATGGTCCAACTCAGTCTAAAGCAGCTGCCCATATTCCTACGATGGGTACTAAAGGGAAAAAAGTTATCCCAGATTAATTTCCTTATCTCCCCCCACCACCCATAAGAGCTGGACTAGGACCAGGAAGACCCGAGTTCAAATCCCCATTCAGCCATGACATTTGCTGGGTGACTCTGGGCCAGTCACTTCTCTCTCAGCCTAACCTACTTCACAGGGTTGTTGTGAGGAGAAACCTAAGTATGTAGTACACCGCTCTGGGCTCCTTGGAGGAAGAGCAGGATATAAATGTGAATAATAATGATGTTCCTAGTTGTATGTCTGATGTGGACCATCTGATAGCTTTCCAGTTTCAAAGCAGCACAATCATATGAACAGGTGGTGAATTTTTGGACCAATTTTATTTATGAATACATGGATTATTTTATTCCAGACATAAGCAGCAGGAGAGATATTCACCACTATTAAGTTTTCACACAGAATAATCCTAGACATCTTGTTTAGAGCTTGAGGGGAGTGGCTAACCTCTGCTCTCTCTTCCTAGCCCATGTCCTTACTTGGAGAAAGTAATTCAGACCCTCAAAAGAAAGATCGACATTTCCTTCAAGTGCCAGGAAGAGAAGAGCAAGCTGGTTTGGGGGAGTTCTTGTTCCTGGTCTGGCCTGGCCAACAATTCTCAGGAATCTCCTATGTAATCCTTTTATTGAACTTACTTGTGCTATTTCACTGGTTACCAAGAGTATGGATCTCAGAACAGGAGTTGAGTCAAAGGTTTCCAGCAGCATGAGAGGGAACTTGCTCAAGGAGAGTCAAGACACTCCTAAGCCCCAAGCCTGTTTTCTTGCCACACACAGTGCCAAACCACAAATAGTAAAAAACAAAAGCAAAGCAAACAACAAATCCTCCTCTTGTATAAAAGAAATGTAAAAAAATAACTCCCCATGTAAAGAAGCTTCTTCTGGGGGTGGGGAGTGGCCTTTTCCGGCCTTTCCAGTCCAGATTTTGCAGCAGAAAGTCCCAGCTATCCATCTTGTTGCTGAATGAAGGGGTTGGGAATAGCTTCCATGCCATCCTGTGGGCAAATGAGAACCACAGAGGTCCCCCTGCAAACCACCAGTCCTAACTGACGAGTGTCCTCGGTGAGCTTGTACTGGTCATCTGGATCTGAAAGGGAAAGCCCAAAAAAGCCCTAAATAGCAGCTCCAGAGGCAGGAAGTTTCAAGATCCCCCTTCATTCCATTTCCTTGCTCGTGTGACCTTATACATACCTCTCATATACTCAATGGTACCATCCAACACAAGGTTTAGGAGCGGATCAAATCCTTTCAAGACACCACTGGCTATTGAAAGAGGGAGAAAAAAGGCAAAAGTTGAGGAACCCTAAGCAAAGCTTTAGGCCAAGCCAAATATTTTGCAGAACTCCCCTGGCACCATGCAGAGGCAACTGTACCTTCCGTGCAATGCTTCACTTTCCCGAGCACTGGTGGGACTCCTTTAAGGGAAATGGAGTCCTCTCAAGCTGTGCCATCTGGGAAGGTATGCAAGGATTGCTGGGAAGTGTGGTCTTTCCCAGCACTCTCTCTCCATAGAGTTCTATGGGGAAAGCACTGGGAAAGACTAAACAATGAGGTGCTTATTGTGGGAGATTGGAATTTGGTGCTTATTGTGGGAGATTGGAATTTGACGGATGAGCTAGAACTTCCTGTGCTGGATGGTGTTACACTCCCGCAGAAGGAACAGGTACACAGCTTGGGAGTGCTCTTGGATCCAGGCCTCACCCTTGTATCTCAGGTGGAGGCTATGGCCAAGACCGCTTCCCATCAGCTTTGGTTGATTCGACAGCTGCATCTATTCCTTGAAGAGAATGATCTCAAAACAGTGGTGCATCAGCTGGTAACCTCCAGGCTTGACTATTGCAATGCGCTCTACATGGGGCTGCCTTTGTACATAGTTTGGAAACTTCAGTTAGTCCAAAATGAGGCAGCCAGACTGGTCTCTGGGGTAACCCAGAGAGATCACATTATGCCTGTTTTCAAGCAGTTGCATTGGCTGCCAATATGTTTCCAGGCAAAATACAAAGTGCTGGTTATTACCTTTAAAGGCCTGAATGGCTTAGGTCCAGGTTACTTTAGAGTGCGCCTTCTTTTGTATGATCCCCTTCACACGCTGAGGTCTTCCAGAGAGGTACATCTCCAGTTGCCACTGGCACATCTTGTGGCAACTCGGAACCAGGCCCTCTCTGTAGCTGCTCCTGGTTTGTGGAATGCACTCCCAACAGATATCTGTAGTTTGGATTTGTCATTGACTTTTAAGAGAGCCCTAAAGATTTACTTGTTTGGCCGGGCCCTCCAAGGTTTTTTAATTATTTAAGCATTTTAATTGGTTTTAAAGGATTCTGAATTGTTTAAAATTTGTTTTTACATTGTTTTAAGTAGTGTTTGCCTTTGTTTTTTTACTTGTACACCGCTCAGAGCCTTTGGATGGGGTTGTATAGAAATATAATAAATTCTACTGCTGAGCTGAAATTCACAATTTTCCAGCAAAGAAACTACAAAAGGAGATTTCAGCTGGAAACTACTGAACTAGAATTTATCTGGAAATTTGATTCTATTCATTCAGGCATGAACCAAGGCTGGGATTTATCATCTCATTATGTATATTAAGTAACTGAGTTCAGCTGGAAAGACTGTACTGTAACCCATTATTGCTGGTATAAATTATCACTGTACTTATCTCATGCATTTCACCTCACATAAGAATAATCAGCCAAAATGCTTCTCACATTCCAGAGCTATTGGGACTTGTGTATGGGGCAGTATAAAAATGTGTTAAAAACAGTACACCTGCTAGCGTTCCATGCGCACCTTTCAGGACGGAAGGACAGTTCACCCTGGCTGCCATTCTCATCTTCCCTGCCGTGAGCCCAGCAGGCAGATAATTCATCCGGCTGGGGACTGAACTCCCCAAGTTGCAGAATTCAACCCCCAACTGGGCAATTTAACAGTCCTCTGGGCTTGGGCAAGGTGGTGGTGGGATAGATGGTCAGGGGTGGGGTGGGGAACAGGAGCAGCAAGCACCACATCTGCAGCTTGTTTTCTGCCTCTGCCCCAGTGGTGGGCAAAGAACATTCTCAGCATCTTTGCAAAACAATTCCTTGGGGGAATGTCTTGCAGTTAAAGGTGTTTCTACTGTAAAGGTCTGGAACACATGTTTTGTGACACCAGAAGAGAATTGCCTCTCATTAAAAGGAGATATACAAATTCATGGAAGTGAGACCAGTCACTGGCTAAGTCAAGATAGCTGTTTGGGACCTCCTTGTTTAGAGGCGATCTGTCTCTAAACAAGTTGCTTGGGAGAGGCTATCGCCTTCATGCCTTCTTGTGGGCTTCCTGGAGACATCTGGTTGGCAAATGTTGGAGCCACCTAGCCCAGCATCCCGAATCCATCAGGGCCTGACCCAGCAGGGCTCTTCTGACATTCTTATCAAGAGATTCTATGAGAAAAGAGTGGCACAAGCACGCACAAAGTGAACAGCAAAGGAAGAGCAGCTCAAGCTGGCCTTACCTTCTCGTCCACCCTGGAACTTGACACGGATGGTTTTGTCAATGTACTTGGAGAGATCCAAAATGCTCTCCTTCTTCTTCTTCTCTTTGTCCTAGAGCAGAAGCAAAAAGGGGACTCATGAGCCCAACGTCCAGCTTGCATTATAAAGAGTTCAGAGACTCAGAAGATTATCTAAAACGCTCTCTGCTCCTTACATAAGAACAGCCCTGCTGGATCAAGCCCAAGGCCCATCTAGTCCAGCATCCTGTTTTGCATAGTGGTCCACCAGATGCTGCTGGAAGCCACAAGCAGGAGTTGAGGGCATGCCCTCTCTCCTGCTGTTACTCTCCTGCAACTGGTACTGAGAGGCATCCTGCCTCTGAGGCTGGAGAAGGCTTAGAGCCACCAGACTAGTAGCCACTGATAGACCTCTCCTCCATGAAGCTATCCAAACCCTTCTTAAAGCCATCCATGTTGTTGGCTGTCACCACATCTTGTGGCAGAGAATTCCACAAGTGGATTATGGGTTGTGTGAAAAAGTACTTCCGTTTGTTGGTCCTAGATTTCCCGGCAATCAATTTCAATCTCCTTGAGCCAGGAGATTCCACTGATGAAGTTTCTTCAACAGTCACCTGTCCAAAGGGTCCAGGATGATCAGAGATATTCCCCCCCCACCTTGTTTACCTCAGATCCCTTTAAGACAGGTGAAAAATAAATAGCATATTGCCTTCCTCACCCTAGACACTGCCTAAGACAGTGATATGCACTATTTTTCAAGTAGGAACCACTTTGGTTTAAAAAAACAAACACACACCTCCCATTGTGAGAGCCCCACTGTGCTGACCTCTTTAACCAGAAGCTTTTCCCAGTGCAGGGTTAGCCTTTAAGAGAAAAAGAGTCCTGTTAAGCCCAAACACTATCTCAGAAGCGCACATGAATTTCTGGGAAGGGTGGTCCTTCCCAGTGCTTTATACACAGAGCTCTATTCGTCAAGTGCGGAGGAGGACTACACTTCCCACTGTTTCATGTGCACCTTCCAAGATGGCGCCAGGATCTGAGAGGATTCCATTTCCCTTAAAGGGTGGGAAAAGTGCAGGATTGAACAGTTGGTACAGTCGCCTCTGTATCAGGGGAGTTGTGCAGAGTGTTTGGCTTCAGCTGAAGCTTTGCACAGGCCTAATAAACAAGACAGGGTCAATGAAGGCCACCACTGGCTCCTGGGCCTTGCACTGAAGAACAGCACCCTAAGATAAACAGGCTACTGGGATCCCTCCATGAGAAACAGGATGGCCAGATATCTTCTAGACTCTTTTTGACAGAAAGGTGAAATATAAACAAACAAAAATACCATATGAATAGCATTTTTGAGTGTTGAAAGAGCTTTGCATTTATTGTTTTGGTATCATCTTTGCAACAACCCTGGAACATAAGAATTATTACCTCAATAATAAAATAATAATAATAATAGGGTGTCCATTTTCCTTCCATTTTCTATCAGACCAGGAGATGTGGGTGGGGGGTGGGGTAGTGACAGACCAGCCACCTTTTCAAGGCCTCACAACATACTTTGATCCCACCAGGATGATTTTCATTCCACTCACCAGCCTGTTTGTGCCACTTCCATCCCTCATGGGTACAGCACCAAGCACCAGTTGGTGATGCCCTTGAGGAAAAGGCCACCCATGAGAAGCCCTTCAAATGCCTACCAGGAAGCTCTGAGAGGGGACGGAGATAAGTCTACCCATGTTTCGTCTGAATATATACACTGCCTTGAGATCTCTGTGTTAAGCAGTTTAAAGGTATAATAAATTAATTAAATAAATATGAGCAAAGAATACCTCTCCCCCACTTAGCACTGTCTAAATAAGTCTGTTATCTGCAGACCAGAGACACCGACTATTATCTGAACAGACTTGCATATACACAAGATAAGCAACATCTCAGGAATAAGTTTGGCTACGCAGCTCCAGACACGCCCGTGTGAATTTGCATAAGTGCGCGAGAGGCTGCCTCGCTGATACTTACACAAGAACCAATGCCTCCTTCATTTGACTAAACTTGCGCTTACATATAAGTAGAAACTTAATACCATTACTTAATGGAGCAATAAAAACGTAAATATATTTGCATGTGGAGACGAGTGGCAGCCGCGCCTCGTTTATCGTAACTTTGCTGTGCCTCCAACCTCCCGCTCCGCCTTTCTACTCACCGCCATATTGCTTTCCACCGGCATCCCACCCTCTAGCCTCGCTCGCTCCCTAACGTTACTTCCGGCTTCCTGCCGCCACCTTTTCTCCAATCGGCGTCCAGCGATTACGCTACCAGTCCCGCCCCTTTCGCTCCTGTCACCTGAGAGCGAGGGGGAGAGAGAAACGAAAGCCTAGAGTGACGCGGGCACAATCAAGTCTTCCAGTTCCCAACAGAAGTAGAAGCAAAAACGCAGAGAAGGAACGAGCCGGTCCCGGTGCATACACGGGGCAGCACCCTCGAAGTAGCCCAGAGAGCAGCCGTGTCAGAGGCGACTCCCATTGACGGACAGGAGGAACCCCTGCGCGTCACTCTACTCCTTTCTTATCTCTATGGTCTTAAACTGTCAAGCCTAGGCCACTCTAGGCCTCGGCAACTCCGTGGTACAAGGCTGCCCTCCGATGCCGTTGGAAGGCTTTGTCTGAGACTGTGGCTTTGTCTGAGACTGTGATATACCGCTCAGAGGAACCGCGGCGGTCTATCGCTTTATATATTGTATTCTCTTATGTGTCGAAATGTGCGATATAAACATGTCAAATAAATACACATAAAGAAATATTTAAGGGAATCAGCCTATGAGAGAGAGCAAGAGAGCATAGAGAGAAGGGCGCAGGACGGGTGGTTTTGAGGTTGTTTTACTTAGCAGCTCCTGCCAGACCTCCGTCCCTCGTCCTCTCGCTACAGCAAATCGGAAGGCGGGGGGAAGAGACAGGAACAGCTTCCGGGTCGTGTTGCTGGGTAACCAGAGGCCCACTTCCTGCCAGGACCGGAAGTTATTTTTTCCTTCTTCTTCCTTCCTGACTCTAGCCAGGACGAGAGGTGGAAGCAGCGATGGCGGCTACTTCGGGGCGGCTGGTTCTGCTCGCGTCGTGGTTGCTGGTGTCGCTCTTGATCGCCCAGGTGATGCAGGCTGCCCCACCCCGAGGGAAAGTGTGCACGAGAGGGCTGGGCTGGGCTGGGCTGGGCTGGGGTTGTTTCCAGTCTTCCTTCGAGTCGGAACGGGAGGAAGGGAGGGGCGGGTGGAGGAGGGGAGCCTGGCTCCTCCCCCTCCCCCCCAGTTTTCCCCATCTGTTTAATGGGCTCAAGGCTGCAGCGTTCTCTTATTTATATGAGACGTTAATAAAGTTTTTTTATTATTATTCGCAGCCCTGAAACCACGAAGGTACGGGTTTCAAAGATAAAGCAAGCCCTGCTCGTGTAGTCTTGAAGCTAGTGCAGATGGCCTTAAGATGAGATTAGACACGTCTGTAGAAGGGGCGGTTCGGTGGCTACACCTAGGCATAGTGTGCATCTAGAGCAGTGTTTCTCAACTTTTTTGGAGTACACTAAATTCTTCGAGCAGAGTTTCAGGGACCACTATATTCTTCATGCACAGTTTCCCGGACCAGAAGTTAGTAAAGGGGTATCAAGTTTATGTCCGTATGTCTGTCTGTCTGTCTAACAGACTTCTATACTGCCCAGAACTTGCATCTCTGGGCAGTTTATAATTAAAATAATATAAGCATTAAAATATTTAAATTGGGAATCTTTTGCAAACATGGAATATTAAGGGTTCTCAACCTTGGGTCCCCAGATGTTGGTGGATTTAAATTCCCATAACCCCCAACCACAATGGCATTTGGCCATTATGGCTGGGGATTATGGAAGTTGAAGTCCACCAACATCTGGGGACTCAAGGTTGAGAACCCCTGAATCTAAAAGCCTGGGTGAACAAATATGTCTCCAGTATGTCTTCAGTGTGTGCAGGGAGGGGGTGCTTGTGATTACTCAATGGAGAGGGGATGTTGGGCCATTAGAAAAATTCAAAAGCTACATGGGGCCAACAAAAACAACAGACAAGCAAGCTTTTGAATTCCCCAAAACTCTTCATCAGGCTGGATGTCAAGCAAAGCAAAAAGGAGGTGAGGAGAGGAGAGTGGGCAAGTTGTCTGTAGAGCCCAAAGTCTACAGTTTAAACCTCTCACAATGGAGGTGGAGTTTTAGCAGGAGTTGTGTAGTCGCAGGGCCGCATCAAGACAACATCAGTCAGGACCACCCACTGAAATTAATTTAGTCATCTCTCATTTGTGTCAATGCTGCTTGGTCATGATCACCTGGCTTGATCTGGATCCTGCTCTTAGATGTGCACTTTGTGAGGTGGACCTAATGAAACCCGCACAGCAACTCCAAAACTCCTTAAAACCCGTTACGTGGCAGGCGCTGGGAATGGGTTTTTTAAAATGGTGAAATAAAATGTGAAGAAGAGTGGTGGGGACCTGGCATTAAGGGGAAGGGGGCGATTCTGAGATGGCGGAGGCGTGGGGTGTTGTAGTGGTGGATGCCTTATCTTCCTCGGTGGGGAGACGAGGCACTGTTCAGGGTGGGCGAGGCAATGGTGCACCAGACCGCGCTTGGAAGGTCGCCTGTGTCCAAGAGCTGCCGCCCCTGTGCTTGCGCACCAGAGTATAGCAGGTGTTCCTCCATCCTCTCACAGTGTGTGCCTCTGTGCCCCCTTCCCAACTCCCCTGCATGCGCCAATCACGCCAGCCTGCCTTGGGGGCCATGCAGCTCACATGGTCCCACATGCTGACCGTGCGTAGCTGCAAGGCGAGCCAAGGCAGCCCTCCTCCCTCCCTCCACTACTTAGCTCTCACCGCGGCATGATCCCGGCCAGAGGCTGTCCCCCTCCTGACCCCGCGAGGTCATAAAGGGGACTGCCGTCTTCTACCGGCGGTGCAGACCAGAGGATTATTGGGAGCTGAGGGACCACAATGCTCCAACAATGCAAGAAGAAAACAGCGTTTCCTCTCAAGGTGCCTTGGCTACAACAGGCAGCTGGTTTTAAATCGGTTGGGATCAGACATGAACCACGCTGGGCATCAAATCCCCAGGATCACTTCATTCCAGTGCCATTCATCCAATGACCCTTTTGCATGAATGCACAAAATAGTTCTTGCCTCTGCCCCACACCATGCCGCCTCCCTCTGCCACTTAGCCCTCCTTGGTACGCGTGCTTGCTCCCCCTCCCCTGAGGAAGGTTTCTGCAAAGCCGGAGCCAGGGCGGCCCTCCTCCCTCCCTCCGCCGCTTAGCCCTCACCACGGCATGATCCCAGCCAGAGATTCTACCCCTTGGCATGGTCACAAAAGGGACCGCCATCTTCCACCGGCGGTGCAGACCAGGGGGTTACAGGGGGCCGAGGGACCACAACACCCCACCGATGCAAGAGGGAAACAGCGTTCCCTCTCAAGGCACCTTGGCCGCACTAGGCACCTGGGTTTCAATCAATCAATCAATCTTTGGCTGCAGACAATGAGCATGCAAGAACCAGCAGCCCTTCAAGTGGCGCCCACTGCCATATCTTTTCCTCCATGCCCCCGCACCGCATACAGTTTGAAGCTGTAAAGATAGGGAATAAGATAGCTGTAGGAAGATCTCAGCAGCATGGGGAGGCAAGGCGGAAGCAGGGTCCCGCGCCTCCGTGATACTCCTCCTCTTCTTCTTCCGTGCCATGTGCAAAATTGAGGAAGTGAGTGCCTTGCTTACAGTTGTGGAGGTGTGTGTGTTTGACTCCTAGTCAGGGACCGGCACTCAACCCTTTGCGGACCGGCAGCGGTCCAGGGACCGGTGGTTGAGAAACTGTGATCTAGAGCCTCCTTGTGCAGAAGCAGTCTATTTCTCAGTACTAATCGGTGGGAGGCAGATGGCAGGGCCGGAGTTTTTGCCTTCTTGCCCCGTTGGTGGGCTTCTTGGAAGTGTCTGATTGGCTGCTGTGGGAAGTAGGATGCTGCAGGGTTCTTCTGCTGCTAAAATGGGATTACGAGAGGTGTAGCATTGGATATTCGTTGCAATTGTGAAATGGTACTTCCATGTCCGAGGCAGCCTACCTTCCAAGTGCCAGTTGAGAGGCAAGTGTCAGGGGAGGAGTTCTTGCCTTCATTTCCTACTTGTGGAAGGATCTGATTGTTCACTGTTGGAAACAATGCTGGACTCAGTGGACTCACCTTGGTGTGATTTAGGAGCCCAGCTCTTTGGACATTCTTACTTTCTAATGCTAACTAATCCTGAATCCGCCACAAAGTTCTTTGGAGGCATTTAATTGGGTGCCTGTACTAAATGCCTTTCAGCCTTAATTAGTGAGATAGTAGCTCCTTATTTCCACATAGTTCCCCCTTGTTTTCCCACAGGCTTGGATTCATCTCTATAATCCACCACCATTACCTTCCATAACAGGAGGGAAAGGGAAGAGTAGCTTTCCTTTGGGTCAACCCGGAGGGGTAATCTGGCTTCTTGCCCCTGTTGACAGGAACCCCCACCCCATGTGTCATTCCTGAGGAAAGGAGTGGGTTCTGCCCCATGTCCTGATCCAGACCTCTGCCTGGCTCTTTGAGGTGGCACAGTCTTGATTTCCCCCATGTATGAAATGGATGTGCTGCCTCTCTGCATTAGTTGTTGATTCCTGGATCCAGTCAACACCTGTCTTGTCTATTCTGACTGGCAGCTGCTCTCCAAGCAAAGAGGCTGCTCTGACTGGCAAGGCTCGGGCAGAGAGAGTCTTCCTCAGCCCCACTTGCAGAATGGTCTGCTCACTCACCTGCAGTGATAGGTCTGGCCCAGTGTTCCCTCTAGCTGGGATTCCCAGGTGTTGTTGAACTCCCAGAATCCCCAGCTGCAATGGCTTTTGCTTGGGGATTATGGGAGTTGTAGTCAACAGCATCTGGGAGTCCCTGTTAGAGGAAATACTGGTCTGGAGTCGAGTCTTGACTTCACATCCCAGCTTTAGCAAGAGGCACCTCACATGAATCCTCCCTCTGGTTCAATGAGGAGTCATTGATGGGCATTCCTGGAGTATGATTTTCCAGTCGCTTGTGAATCTACCTGATGGTAATACCTAGCCCACATTTGACCAGTTTGCCAACAAAAATAACTTGGGGAATTCTGTCAGCTGCTTTCTGTTCATCCAGCCCTGAAGACTTTAGCTTGTTGAAGGTAGCTAGGTGTGTTGTGATCAACTCCTTACCATGCTAGAACTGCAATCCTGACCCCTGCTCCCTATTTGTGCTATTTCTGTGGGGTTGGACACAGTCCCTTTGGAGAGAAGACAAAGGTGACGTAGGAGCTGAGCAGTTGTTCTTTGTTTATCACCTGTAAACGTTTCACTTCCTTCTTCATGTTTGTCCTTCACAGACAATGTTATCTCCATAATCCTGAGATACAGGGAAACTAGGATCTGTACATTGCAAGCCTGGGGTGTGGTTCACTTTTAGAGCACCTTACAGAAAGTTCATGGCTCTGGTGAGACCCATGGCTTCCTGTTTGGTGGTTCAAGCTCTTCACCCCCTGGGTTGCATGCCACCCCTGCAGCCTTTACCCAGTGGCTGTGTGGGGGGGCAAATAACATAGGAACATAGGAGTCAGGTGGGTATATAAAATAGGAGCATAGGAGTTATTTGGAGTCAGGCCATTGGTCCATCTAGTTCAGCACTGTCTACACTGATTGGTAGTAGCTCTCCAGGGTTTAAGGCAGGAATCTCTCCCAGCCTTAGCTGAAGCTGCTAGGGATTGAACTTGGGACCTTCTGCATGCAAAGCAGATGCTATACTAGTGAGCCACCAGTAAGCCCTAATGGCAGGGTTCTGCTGCTCCCTTGAGAGTTAGGGAGATGGGGAGATAAAGGTGAGTCTAGATGTGAACGGAGGAGTTTGGGAGGGAGAAACGGACGTGCATCTCAGGCATGAGCTTTGACTGCTCTGTTTCTCTCAAGATTTGCACACAAAATATACACACAATCTTTCTCCCTAGAGCTTTCCTTTAAAAAATAAAAGAAAATTGTCTCTCAAGATCAGGGGAACATTTGAATGCATGGAAAACATGCTCCTCCCCAACCACTTGTTTAGTTTGTCTGGTTTAAATACAGATATTCACAAATTTAGGCTGAGTTCACTAGTCAGCCATTATTTGTGGCTGCCACCAATCCTCTCCCTTCCCTGATCCTTTTCTGGCACACAGGCAGAAAGCTTAGGAGAGAAGCAGGTCTTCTCTCATTTGCAATGGGATGTGGAGATGGTAAGAAATGCTGGGAGTCCTCTCCTGCTGCTCAGAAAGGATTCCTTCTCAGAAGTGGCAGTAGAAACGAGACCTTTGGTGAGGAGATCTGTGTGGTGAGGGGGTGTCCTGCTTGCCAGAGGGATGGTGGCACTTGCCACTGGTGAGCTGGCCAGTGGATTTGTATTTGCTTTAATAGCTGGAGAACCACTTGCAGAAGTGCTAAGCAGGGTCTTGCTTGAAGAGGAGAATTGCTCTTGTTCAGAACAATTGCTCCTGGTTTAGAACAAAGACTCTGGCTAGGGGCAAGATTCCGCCCCCCCCCCCCCGACTGAGATGCTCAGGACTGCACCGCACCCCAGTTTGGTCACAGAGTCATATTTCCACCTTTGCATATTGCTTGCAGAATTGCATTTCTCCCTACCCCCCCACACCCATCTGAAGAAGATACCCAGCATTAACTGAGCGGATATCCCAGAGGCTTCAGTGAAGAGATGATGATTATTATCATTATCATCTACATTTTTTATATCCCGCTCTTCCTTCAAGTTGCCCAGAGCCACGTACTACATACTTATGTTTCTCCTCACAACAACCCTGTGAAATAGGTTAGGTTGAGAGATAAGTGACTGGCCCAGAGGTCCTCAGCAAGTATCATAGCTGAATGGGGATTTGAACTCGGGTCTTCCTTGTCTTAGTCCAGCACTCTAACCACTACACCACGCTGGCCCCAGTAGACTGTCTCAGATCACAGGCTCTGGTCGCTGTGAACAGGCCTTAAGGAGAGCAAGGGATCCACACATTAAGGTTTAGCTCACTAGCTAGCTGTTATTTGTGGTCACCACCAATCCCCTCTCTTCCCACAGATACTTTTTTGGCATTTTTTGTAGTCAAAGGTCTTAGGAAAGAAAGGGATCTTCTGTCCTTTGCACTGGGAGATAGAGATGGTAAGAAACAGGGGGACCCCTTTCCTACTGCTCAGAAAGGATTCTTGCTGTTTCTCACCTGCTCAAAAATGGGATGGAAATGAGACCTCTGGTGATGAGATACGTGTGCTGCTGGGTGTCCTGCTTGCCAGAGAGCTGGGGGTGGCAAGTGAGTTTCTAGATGGCTGCAGAGAGCATTTGGGACTCTGGAGCTCACCTCTTCCACTTTGAATGAGGCCTGGAAACCAACTGTCAGCCAGTGAAGTGACGTGGCAGGATTGGTCCCCACTTGTCTGGCTGCGTCCTGGACTGGCCGCAGCTCCCAAACCCACTTTGGAGGCATTCCTCTGTAGAACATGTGACCGTGGACGAGTCTGGATGTGAGCAGGGCATGAGTGACAGCAACCCAATCTTTCTTGCGTGTTTCCAGGTCTCCTGTGAATTTGGCATGGTCCATGTCTTCTCGGAGAAAGGGAGCACCAAAGGCAAGGATTACTGTATCCTCTTCAACTCCCTGTGGGCCCACCTCCCCCATGATCTGGGCAAAGCGGTGAGTTGTTGCTTGCTTCCCGAGACATGTGCTTAGCCTGCCCTTTCCCGCGGCCCCAGGATGGGGACCCAACTTGGGCCCAGGCCCAACAGAAGCTTTTAAGGCTTCTGTCGCCCTCCGATAGATGTCTCTCACTCGTTCTCCTTCTCCTCCCTAGTCTCTCTTGCAGCTGCAGGACCAGACGGTGTCTGTTTTGTGCTCACCTTCTGATGTCCCCGACGGGGGCTTCAGCAATATGATCCCTATGGTGATGCGGGGCAACTGCACCTTCTATGAGAAAGTCAGACTGGCGCAGATCAACGGGGCTCGGGGGCTGCTGATTGTCAGTCGGGAGAGGCTGGTAAGTCAGTTCTGGCATTGCGAGGGAGGCCTGAGGGAGGGAGGGACTCAGTCCTCCTCCCTCTCCATCTCTTCTGTCCTGGTGCTCCCTTCTTATCAGGCCTCAGTGGAGGAATGTGTGCTTTGCATGCAGCAGATCCTGGGTTCAGTCCCTGGCAGCATGGCCAGGTAGGGCTGGGAGAGACCCCTGCTTGAAACCCTGAAGAGCCATTGCCAGTCGGAGTAGATCAGCGTTCTTCATTGTAAGGCCTGGGGGCCAGTCAACCCTAAGAGCGGCTTCCTGGCTCATTGTGGATTGGGCCTGTGTGAAGCTTCGGCCAAAGCTGAATACTCTGTGGGGTCCCTCTGGCACCATGCCCAGTGTCAGAGGGAAACGGAGCCCTTTAAGGGAAACGGAGCCCTCTTGAGCTCCCGCACCACCTTGGAAGACATGCACAGAGTGCTGGGAAGTGTAGTCCTTCCTAGTCATGCTTTTCTCCTAGAGCTCTTAAGGGAGGGCTCTGTCTCTCTTGAAGGGCCCTCCCAAGCACTGAGAAAAGTGCAGTGCTGTGCAGGGGCAAGCACAGTGGGAAATGGCTCTCATACTGAAGGTTTTTGCTGAAGTGGCTCCTGTCTAAAAAAAACCACCAGTGTTCAGGCTGCTCCAGGCAGAGAATAGTTAAAGGGGTCTCCTGAGAGGGAAAACCTCACAAATAACAGAAACTACCATTTGCGGTAACTAAATTGGTATACAAGGAAATTGTATACTAACTGCGATAACTAAGTTAGGAAAGATAACTAACTGAGATAACTAAATTGGTATACAAGGAAATTGCCCACAAATGGGCAAAATGGTAGGAAATAAACCTGTGAAAGTGAAGGGTCACCTCCTGTCCTTTGTCCCCCAGCATCTGGCATTCAGAGAGCAACTGTCTTTGTATGTGGAGGTTCCACATAGCCATCATGAGTAATAGCCATTGATAGGCCATTCCTGCTCAATGAATTTGTCTCAGCCCCTCTTAAAGGCATGTAAACCAGCAAGTGTTGCCGCATCCTTTGGCAGTGAGTTCCATAATTTCATCCCAGAATGTCTGAAGAAGTCTTTTCTTTTGTCTGTCCTCCCTATCAATTTTACTGTGTGGCCCCTTGATTTCTAGTCTCTTGAAGAGGGAGGGAAACCACTTTCTCCATGCTACAGATAAGGACCGTTTATTGCAATCATTAATTGCGTAGGAGAAACTTCCTGCCTAAGCTCAGGAGCTGTGAGGGCTCCCATTTTCTGATTGCCAGTGAATAGAAAACAAGGTAGGAGTGGGAGGAAGTGAAAGTCTGCTTGTCAGAGAGCTTTTTGTCCTACCTTGTTAAAGAGCTGGGTACATCTGCTGGGTAGGGCGGAACCGTCTGACTCAGCTGCTGCTTAGCAGACTATCACAATCAACCCCTCTTACTTTTTTCTTCACTCAAGATGATTGGAAAACAGGAGCCTGCACAGCTCCCAAACCTGAGTAGGAGTCTTCTCTTACCCAATTAATTTATCAGTCCATTAATTGGGTAGGAGTACTCAATTAACCAGCCTATAGTTTTATAAACCTCTGCTTCCCAATGTTAGTCCTCCTCCTTCCAAATGAAGGTGCTCCAAATGTGGTTCCCCCTGATCATTTGGGTTGCCTTTCTCTGCCCCATTTCTAGCTCTCTGTCATCCTTGTTGAGATGCAGTGGCTAGAACTCTTCAGGCTATTTCAAAGGCAACCACACCAGAGAGTTGTAGAATGGTCTTCGGATGCTGGAGGTACTTGGGATACTGGTGCCTCTCTCTCCCATGCAAGACCTGCCTCCTCAACAGCACCTTCACCAAACCACTCCAGGCTCCCCTTCCTGGCAGGCAGAGATGTCGGTTTTCCTGTGCTGTAAAAACATTTTTCTTTTTTAAAATATATAATGGAAATTCAGGATTTTTTTAAAAAAGAAAATTTCATTTCCTTTTCATTTCACTCATTCAGTTACATTCATATATGAGCCCTAGTCCAGGGACTGTCGGGCAATATACAACAAATTAAAAACAACCAATAGCTGTAATGAAATTTCATTTAAAATTACACTAAAAATCAAAATATACACAATGGCTATCAAACCTAAACTATGCCCAGGGCTGTATGACAGATTACTGCCTCTGAACATGGGGTCTTCAAGTAGCCATCAATAAACTACCTCCTTCATGAGTGTTTCAACTTTCCTATCTCCTCCCACATAAGCATTCACAACTGTACAATTCAATTCAGTTTATTACAATCAAAGATCAACACGCAGTTCAAATCCAGATACAAGAGTCCCCAAAAGTGAACATTGACACCTGTACATGCATGCATGTATATACATACACATAAAATATACAATTAAGAACTATACATAAAATATAAAATGGAATAAGATGACAAAATAAAAACAAAATGAATAAAGAGCCTGTATCTCTGACACACCGTGGGTGGCTCTTAATTGCAGCTGTACAGAATTTGGCCACCAGATGCAAGACATCGGTATAAGTATCAGAAAGAAAGAAGTTTATATGAAACTCATCAGAATTATTTGGATATATAAAAATAAGAGAAGCAATAAATCTAAGACTTGGATCATGATAAAATGAGCAATACAAAAGCACATGACCTACTGTTTCAACGCTAGTGTCAGGGCTCTTCTGTGGGTTGGATATGTCAGATTATACAGATAGATGGCTGGTTTTTGCAAGGGCTTAACTGCTCCAAGCCACCTGTAGCTTGATGCCTGACCTAAATCTATCTGGTGTCCCATATTGATAATACACTGCTTAAGGATCACTCTGGCATTATAGCCCAGGGGGAGTAGAAATTCTATTGAAAGTCCATATACTGTTAATTTTTCAGTGATCAAGTGGGTCCAATCAGAGGGGTGTTCATCTTCAAAGATTAAGGGAGCTAAGCCAGAAGGAGGGGAAATCAATATCAGCCAGAAGCTGAAAATATAAATCCAGGCAGAGGACTCCACGTTTAACAAACCAGCTTCCAATCACAGCTTGACATTTGACACACAACAGGAGGTTGAAAAAATAGCCCTGAGAAACTTGGACTGAATCCTTTCAAGTGGACGAAAGTCACGATATATGCAAATCCCGCCCAACCCCTACGCCTTAGCTTTTCCTGCCCCCTCCAACCAAAAAGCAAATCTTATGTAGCCTGTCAGCCTTATGGAGGAAGCTGCCGTATACTGAGTCCATCTAGCTCAGTACTGTTTACACTGACTGGCAGCAGCTCTCTAAGGCTTCAGGCAGGAGTTTCTTCCAGCCCTACCCAGAGCTGAGGCCAGGAATTGAACCTGGGACCTGCATGCAAAACAGATGCTACAGCCCCAAATGGAGGGCTTTTTTTCCTCTCTTTGCATTCTTTAGTTTGTGGTTGTGGGGTGGGTTTGTTTTTGAGTTGGATGTGGGTCTCACAGGGCTTGCTCTGTGTCAGGTGCTGGGCTCTCCCCCCTGCCCCTGCATGGTTCCACTCGAATGACTTTCCTTTTAACTTGTTTCTTTTCCCGTATGCCTTCCTCCCACAAAACATTAATGTCTCTTTCAAAGCCTTCTCTAAATAATTAGAATTATTTGGAAGATATTCATCTCCTGGGATTCCACACCACTTTGGTGTCCAGAACAGAGTATGGGCTTTCTTTCCCAAGTCTGGAAGCAGCCTGCCCAAAGCCCCTTCTGTTCCCCGGCTGGGGCGTTGCTCTTGCACTTTGCAGGGGCCACCTTACCACTGGGATTTCCAGATGTTGTTCACTACAACTTCCAGCATCCCCAGCTGCAGTGGCCTTTGGCTGGGGGTTCTGGGAGTTGTAGTCAACATTATCTGGGAATCCCTGTTAGAGGGAACACTTTGTAACTTCGGTGTGTAGCCTTCTTCATGGCTATGAACCGTGTCCCATCACCCCTGCTTACTTCTCCGTCATCCTCCTGTTAGAGGTTGTTGATTTTTACCCACAATAGGTAAAACAGCAGAGCACTAAGGAATGAGCACACACTCCAGTTACAGAGGATGGTTTGGATATTGCAGCTATTTAGAGAAAACACATGGAGATCCTTGGGTGACTAAACACTAAACATTTATTGGTTAAATACACTTAGACAGGAAAGACCTATATCTAATCTAAAGGAGAGAGAGATGTTTCCATCTGCTCTCTAGGAGGAAAGGAAGGATTGTGACTCAGCACAGGAAGTGCTGCAGAGTCAGTTCAGGGGTCATAGAGTAGGGACAGATAGGGAGACCCTGACTCACGGTCTCTACTCCCAATGCCCCTAGTGGTCATTAGGACAGTTGGTGTAAAAGGTCGATGCACTGGAAGTTCATCTCCAACACCTCCTGCTGCCATTGTGTACATGTTGCTGCCAGATGTGTGTGTCCTGCAGAGACCCAAGTTCAAATCCATTCATGAAACTCACTGGGTGACTCTGGGCCAGTCATTTTCTCTCAGCCTAACCTACCTCACAGGGTTGTTATGAGGATAAAGATAACCATGTGCACTCCTTTGGGCTCCCTGGAGCAAGAGTAGGATATAGGAAAGGAAAGGTTGTCCCGTCGAGTCAGTATTGGCTCCTGGCGACCACAGAGCCATGTGGTTTTCTTGGTAGAATACAGGAGGGGTTTACCATTTACATCTCCCACACAGTATGAGATGGTGCCTTTCAGCATATTCCTATATTGATGCTGCCTTGATATAGGAGTTTCCCATATTCGATATACATGTAATTAATTAAATCTAAGTACTGAACTTGTAATGAAGCTCCTAAGTTGAGCAGAATGTTGCAAAAGGAAGCAGTTGGAATAAATGAGAATATAACAGGGACCCACCAGATCAAACCAAAGTGTGTCACTCAGACCAAAATGGGTCCTAGCCAGATGCCCCGGGGAAGCGAAGAAGTGGGACATGTAGGCAAATAGTTCTTTTCCTGCCATTGCTCCCCTGCAGCTGGTATTTAGAGGCATACGGCTCCTGAACTATACTGGTTCCATTATAGCCACTGTAACTAGTAGCCATTGACTGCTTCTTCTCTCCACCTTCAATTTTTCTAATTGCCTTTTGAAGCCATTTAGGCTAATGGCCATCACTACATCTTGTGGCACTGAGTTCCCTCTGAGTTCTCCTAAGCGACGAAGGCCTTTAAAAAAAAATCTGGCCCAGATTTCCTGCCAGTCAGTTTCATTGGCGTTCCAGTGTGAAGGGAACTCCAATGTGAAGGGAGACGAAGGAGCAAAAGTGTTTTTCCACACCACACACCATTGTAGAAACCTGAGTTGTATCCTCCCTGTGAGCCTGGTTTGTACTATGGCGTATGGTATAAGTTGATATGTCAGCAAAGCCATGCACATATTGACACCAGTTCTCTTCAAAAGACCCTTTATTGCTCAAAAATAAAAGTTGGTAAACATCAATACAAATGTTTCAGCATACACGCTAGGGATGTGCAAACTGGTTCGACTTCTTGGGGGAGGGGGGTGTCCAATGGCAGTTCCCCATCCAGCCTCCATTTGTCCCAGGCCACGCAGAGGCCCATTGCACATGCACAGCGGCCTCCAAAATGGCCACCGTGTGTGTGTGGGATGCCCGAACTGGGCAGTTTTTGCCGAAATGGAGGCCGGGGGGCAGGGGGGACCTCCGCGGACCCTCCCGCAGCCTCAGAATCACCTGGTTTTTCTCACAGGCTAGTGAATCTTATAGCAGCAGCCAATACCTCTCAAGCATTGACATCTGGTCTCTGTTTTTCTATAAATATAAATAACTAGCTGACCAGGCACAGAGCATTTGCGCCCCTAGGTCTCCCTGACTTCTCCCTGACTCTCCCCCCGCCCCCCCCGCCTGCCTGGCAGCCTCCTCCAGCTGGCCTGCCACCACCTCCTCCTGCCTGCTGCCTCCTCAGGCCGGTGCGGATTCGCCTGCCCGCCCGCCGCCTCCTAACTCCTCCTCTGTGCCCAAAGCCTGGAACTCTCGTGAGTGGTGCCGCCATTCTTGTGAGAGGTTGCCACACATCCCCATGTGGCACATCTTGGAGAATTGATTATATAGATTATATAGATGTTTCCTTCATTTTCATTTTTTGTACATTCCTTTCAATCCCCCAAATAGATATTTTGTTAGACACTAGTTTGCCTTCATGCTTTCCCCTCATATGCATTGACCAGGGCTTTTTTCTGTGTACACAGAGCCTCATATCTGCTAGATGTTCTGTGGCGTATGGGTCGTCTTGGCCATGAGCAGCATATCGTGTGCACCCAGCAGCTCATCCCTTCCTGCTAGTAGTGTGCACGGATCGGTTCGGAGGCCATTCCACTGGCCTCCGAACCGATCCGGACAAGGGGTGGTTTTGGTTCGGGAGGGTTGGGGTGGGGGGTTCCATTAAGGGCGGGGGGGCTTTACTCACCCCTCCCGCGCTTTGCTGCTCTGGCGCCATAATTATTTTTAAAAATGCGCCGCAGAATTGCTCGTTGCTTGCCGCTCCGGGGCTCCTTCTTGACTTCAAAATCGGGCGGCAGGATACTTCCCTGCCGCCCCCGAAGCCCCCTCAAGCCATTTGAGCTCTTGAAATCTCGCCCGGACCGAGTGCTAAAGCGCTCGGGCGGGCGGCGGGGAGATGTCTGTCCGTCCGCCCGCCCCCTTCCCTGCCTTCTGCGAAGTGCAGGGAGCCTTCTGCGCGCGCCTCCCTGCGAAGTGCAGGGAGCCTTCTGCGCGCGCGAAGTGCAGGGAGCCTCCGTGCTTGTTGGGAGGCGAACACTAACACATCCCCCACCCCAGTGCCGAGCCGCAGGTCCGCGGTCCGGTGCACACCCCTACTTCCTGCCAAGACTGCCCTCACTTTCCCTGCTCCTTAAATCTACCCCCCAGGTTCCCCCCGCCGGCAACCGAAGTCAGTATGAAGAGATTGACATCCCGGTGGCCCTGCTGAGCTACACTGACATGTTGGACATTGGCAAGGTAAGCGGGCCGGCCCGCCAGCTGCTTTTGAAATGTGTGCCTAGTTGTTGCAAGTGGGATGGGTTGGCGGTGGCAGGGGGCGACCTCAAGAACAGAGCTCTTTCCCACTTAAAAAAAGCTTAGCAGGGGTTGTTGTTATTCTTGTTTTGGAGTCAATCAGTTGACAGATTAAATTTATGTATAAGGGAAAAAACCACTTGACTGTATCAGGCAGAGGTTTGTAATGAGAAACTTGGTGAATACATTCACATTTTCCTCTCATTTTCCTCCGTGCTTGTTGGGAGGCAAACACTAACACATCCCAACTTATTGGGCAGACAAGTCATTTAAGTTCCCTAAATATTTCACTCGTACTCCCCTAAAAGGTATTTGTTTGATAGATTATGTGCTGTCAAGTCGGTGTCGACTCTTTAGCGACCACATAGATAGGTGGAGTCTCTCCAGAAAATCTCCCATTCAGTAGTGTAACTGCACTTGACACACAAGAGTGCTCAAAGAGCGAATCTGCAGCATCAAAAGGAATATTGGTCAGATCATGTGAGGGGTATAGGAGAGGAGAGCTGGTCTTGTGGTAGCAAGCATGACTTGTCCCCTTAGCTAAGCAGGGTCTGCCCTGGTTGCATCTGAATGGGAGACTAGAAGTGTGAGCACTGCAAGATATTCCCCTCAGGGGATGGAGCCGCTCTGGGAAGAGCAGAAGGTTTCAAGTTCCCTCCCTGGCAGCATCTCCAAGATAGGGCTGAGAGAGATTCCTGCCTGCAACCTTGGAGCTGCTGCTCCAAGCTGCTGCCAGTCTGTAAAGACAATACTGAGCTAGATAGACCAATGGTCTAGCTCAATATATGGTAGCTTCCTATGTTCCTATGTAAAGAAAACACCAGGGTTGATTTGATTTAAACCATGATTTAAATCGCTTCACAGAAGGACTCAATTTTAATGATTTAACTCACGATTTAAATTACTAGTCAGGAAGATTCTATTTAATCATCATTTTCTATAAAAGTATATTCTTGTTGTCTAATATAACCTTAATACATTCAGAGGTAGCTGTAGCTTTCATTTTTAGAAGGTAGGTACACACTATAATAAGTGCACACATCTCATAATGCTGTTTCTTTTGGGCAACCAGGCCTTGCATTTCGTCATTGCACTGTTTGCATTTTGCACGCATGCCTTTCTTACCCACAGGTACAGGAATGTCTTCAAAATATTCCTAAACGGGATCTCTCTTTTGGCCTGCTGCCATAATAGGTGTTTCTCTCAGAAAAAGTTTCCTCAGGATGTCATGAATACGTTCTAATCGCTTTTAGTAACACTTTCTACTCCCCTCCCCTCCCCTATCCCATGCATTTATATCCAGATTCCTCCTCACTCAGATCTACTCCATCCCCACAAATCCTTTGTTCATTCATTGTCTTTCTTTGTCTTTGCACGGGTTGAGGGGGCTGGGCAAGGGCTTGACTGTTTGTGCTGCATGTACACCACCAGCAGAATAGAACTGATCAGGTCTATTATCTCTCATCCCCATATGCTGCTGAAAACATGTTCATAGGATATAATTAGAAGATATGGTTAATATTCATGATGATATCTTTGATCTAGGTTCTTTATGAAATTTTTTTTCTTTTAAAAAATCCAATTTAAATTATAAAATGATTATTTTATTGCTATTTAAAGTCAATTTTTATCAACCCTGGAAAAGACACATAAAGACATCATGTAACCCTCAACAAAGAAAAGCCTAATCCTGCGTCCCTCACTGGGATAATGTAGCCAAATGAACAAATGTATTATTTGTTGATGGTGATAGAGATTCCAAAGAGCTGACCTGCATTCCATAAATCTAACCTTGCCAAGGGCTTGGTGAGAAATGCAGTTGATTGTTTGGCTATGCAGTTTTTGTTTGGCTGGGAAGGGTTGTTCCAGGAGGCCTCTGCACTGCCAGGCAAAGTAGACAGTCCTGACCTGGAGGGACCAAGGGTCTGACTCATTAGGCAGCAGCTTCCTATGTAACCCCTCTTTCTCCCCAAGTGACAAACAGCGCAGGTGTCTTGAAGCTCAGTGGAGTGACAGTGTAAGAACTAGGTGTGATGACCAGAAGGATGTCACACAGGGAATCAGCTTATGTGTCCCCTGCCCCCCACACAGTTAGCTTTCCAGGAGCCTTTTTCATATGCCACCCACCTGCCCTGGGAGGGAGGGAGGGAGGGAAAAGGAGGCAGGTAGGCAAAGACAAACAAGAGAGCTGGACTCTGTTTTTTGTTTTGTTTTAATGCATTATGTGGAAATGGAAGATTAATGTTCTATATTTAGCTGAATCAAAGACCAGGTTTTTCCAAGTTCTTTGATGTTAGAAATTGGGGGTGGGGGTCATCTTAAATTCCCCTTCCTTTCGGGTAAATACAGGTATAATCTCTACGTTTCCTGTGTGTTTAAGGGTGTTGTCTTACATTTGGAGGAGTCTTCTATTCAGGTATATCCAAAGCTAGGTGCTTATAACTTATAGCTGTCTTGTAACATTTCTCTGTAAAACTGGGTCCTAGGAATATTTACCCGTATTTTATGGACTATAAGACGCTACAGACTATAAGACGCACCTTAATTTTAATCCAGTTTTTCAGAGTTTTAACATATTAAACTGTTATCAAAACTGTACCAAAAAGTCCTGCTAGCTCCAGGAAAGGACTCTCAGCCTTGCTTCAGTTTGTTCTCCTTTCTTCTTGCCTCAGATAAGTCCTCTTTCAATTGCTCCTACTCCACTCCTTGTTTTCTCTTCAACCTCGCTTCTGACCCTATTAAAAAAAACCAAAAAACCTCTTTCGTTTTCGAGCTTTCCTTCTCCTCACCAGAATGCACATACTTGGGGTGGGCGGGCAGGGGTCATATGAACTTCCAGAGGAGGGAGCGGCCACCACTTCGGCTCTCCAACTTCTTTGCACTTTCTTCAGCTGAACATGTTTGCAGAAAGGCAGCTGAACATGTTTGCAGAAAGTAAAACGGGAGGGAGAGCTGATAACGATGGTGTTGCTGGTGGTGATGTAAAACTTGCACGATCGGGGAGGAGGAGGAGTCCACGGCCCAAGCGGCAGAGGGTGAGCTGGAGCGGCAGTCCCCAGGTGGCACGGGGTTAATAGAGGGTCGCCCCCAACCCCATCCTTTAGCATTGGTACAGGCTTTGCCGGGGAATAGCCCCCCTTCCTTGAGCCTGTTGGGCAGGCTTACGAGTATGACACATAGTTACGAGTATAAGACGCACCTGAATTTTGGTGGATATTTTTTGAGGAAAAAAGTGCCTCTTATAGTCCGTAAAATATGGTATGTCTTGGTGCAGAAGGTGCCAGTTGGTTTAGGTGGAGGGACTGTTGGAACCGGGGCTGTTGCTGATTTCCAAAACAACTCGCTGATGGCTTGTGCACCTTTTGTGAGCTCCTGCCATGCCTGGAGCTCCATACCAACTGTGGAGCAGAAAGCCGGCACTGCCCAAGTGCCACTGGGCGAAGGGGAAATCCTGCTTGTGGGGGACAGAATGGCAGGCCAACTCAATGGCTCCTCTTCTTTCCCTCTCTCCATGCTACTGTCGCTGCTGCAGAGTTTTGGCCCCTCAGTCAAGGTGGCGATGTACGCGCCCAACGAGCCGGTCTTGGACTATAACATGGTGATCATATTTGTGATGGCTGTGGGCACAGTCGCCGTTGGTGGATACTGGGCAGGAAGCCGAGATGTGAAGAAGTAAGTTGGGCTAGCAGACCAGCTGTGTGTCAGGTAGCTAGCCGGGTGACGACAGCATCTTCTGGATTCTTGTGGGCGTAACGCGCTGCCAGGATGGGGCAGGATCTTGACCTGGGGCTCCCAACGATCTCTTTTGCCCTGAAGGCCTAGCACGATGCTTTGAGGGCACTCTCGGGGCTGTGGTCCCCTCCTGCCTAGGCATTCATTAGCTGACCCCCAGGGGCCAATTCCTGCCCACCAGGCTCCAGCCTCGGGGCTTGCCCCCTTGGCCAGGGCAGTGCCTAAGCGCCTGCTCCTTGGTCCTTACTGTTGCCTGGGATCGTGACTGCCGGTCCTTGCTTGCTACTCTGTCCTTCAGCCTCTATTTGTTTTGGCTCATGTATCTGCTGCATCTGGCCCACTTGGACTGACATACGAATACGCCAAATATTTATATACAGTTTTTCGACAAATGTTTCCCAAAGCGGTTTACATAGAGACAAATAAAGCAAATAAGCAAGCAAGCAAACAAATAAAATGGCTCCCTGTCCCCAAAGGGCTCCCAATCTTAAACACTAGACACCAGCGACAAACCGCTGGAAGGATGCTGTGCTGGGGACGGAGAGGGCCAGTTGGTCTCCCCCGGCTCAGTGACGAGAATCCCCACATTGAAAAGGGGCCTCTGTGCCCAGTGAGCAGGGTCTCCCCCAGGCCCTGGAACCCGATTTGGTGGCCTTCTCGGCCCTCAGCTGGCCCCACTCAGCAGGTGAGGCCCTGCATGGCACACAGAAGGCCCCAGTTTCCGTCCCTGGCACCACCTCCAGATAAGGCAAGGAAAGCCCCCCGGGCAGTCCACACACACATGATGAGGCTAGAAGCCTCCTACTCTGATTTGGGCGTTGGGTGTTTGCTGACTGTGTGTGAGTGAAAGCCAAGGTCGGAGATGCGACGCCTGCTCGTCTGCTAAGCAGCAGCTGGGTCAGCAGGCTCCCTCCTACCCAGAGCTGCTGGATGAGGGAGGAGGGAAAGCTTTCTTTCCCAGCTGCTGCTGAGCACAGATCATGGATGGCGCCTCCAACCTTGGTTTTCACTGACAGACTGGCAAACAGGAGCAGGCACAGCTCCCGAACTGGGGTAGGAGTTTTCTCCCACTCAGTTCTGGATGGGGTCACACTTCCCTGGAAGGAGCAGGTACGCAGTCTGGGGGTGCTTCTGGATCCAGACCTCTCCCTGGTATCCCAGGTTGAGGCAGTGGCCAGAGGTGCTTTCTATCAGCTTCAGGTGATACTCCAGCAGTGTCCATTTCTTGAGATGAACAACCTCAGAACAGAGGTACATATGCTGATAACCTCCAGACTTGACTACTGCAATGCACTCTCCATGGGGCTGCCTTTGTACAGAGTCTGGAAATTGCAGTTGGTACAAAATGTGGCAGCCAGGTTGGGCTCTGTGTCATCTTGGAAAGGCCATATCTGCAGTTGCCACTCCTGAATTGAAAGAGCTACACTGGCTACCAGTAAGTTTCTGGGTAAAATACAAGGTGCTGGTTATAACCTATAAAACCCTAAAGAGCTTAGGCCAAGGTATTTAGGAGAAGGTCTTCTTTGCCATGAGCCCTGCCCCCCATTGAGATCCACAGAGGTTCATCTGCAGTTGCCACTAGCTCTCCGGGTGGCTACTCGGGAACAAGCCTTCTCTGTTGCAGCACTGAGACTCTGGAATGTGCTTTCTGCTGAAATAAGTGCTTCCCCATCTCTGAAAACTTTTTAAAAAGTCCCTGAAGACTCTTTTTTCCCCCTCCCACCCAAGTCTTTTAACATGGCTGTGGTTTTAAATTATTTAAAGATTCTCATTATTAATTTGATTTATGTTGTAAACCTCCCAGAGACAGAAGTTTGGGACGGTCTACAAATAAATAAGAGAGAGAGAGAGAGATTGTCTGATCTGCCTACTGGGCTGAGACTGGGGAGCTGCTGCCAGTCAGTGTGGGCTGGGTCAGACTCTGCCTAAGGCGTTCCTCTCTTTCAGGCGATACGTGAAGCACAAGCGCGACGATGGGGCTGAGAAGCACGAGGACGAGACGGTGGACGTCACCCCCATCATGATCTGCGTCTTTGTGGTCATGTGTTGCTCAATGCTCATCCTTCTGTATTTCTACTACGACCAGCTAGGTACCATCATCTGGCCACGACTGCCATCCTCTGGGGCCCATGAAACCCCAGAACTCTCCGGCCTAGCCTTCCCAGTGGGTCAGGTCCCCCAGGGGTAGGAGGCATGGCGGGTGTTATTTGGCCTCTGCAGCTGTTGCTTGTTGTTTTTGCTTCTTAATAATAATTGTTGAATCGGATGAGCCGCTCACAAAATATTGCAAGCAGAGCAGGGGGAGTTGGGTTTGCTGCCACTTGCACTTAGAAAAGAAAAAAGTTTCTTTGTGGTCCTGCACAGGAAGGGAGACGCAAGGTCTGCTCCTCAGGGGCCATGAATTGGCAGGTTCCAATCCCCTTGGTGAGGAAGAAAAACTGTTTCCCCTCCTCACCTTGCTGACTCTCATAAGGGAGACCCAGGAGAGTTGGGATCACCTCTTTGCAGCCATCCTATGGAGGGCCAGGCTCGGGCCTTCAGGACAGCATCCCTTTTTTCCTTCTCTTATTCTTGCTGCGTGTGCACAGGAGCAGCCGCTTAGCTTGCCAAAGGTCCCAGGTTCAGTCCCTGGCATCTCTTGTTAGCAGGGCTGGGAAAGGAACATCTCTTCTCCTCCTGCCCCCCAGCCCTTGGAGAGCTAGATGGACCACGGGGCTGGCTCCGTAGCAAAGCATTTCCCAGCCAGTGTGTGCCATGGGACCTTGGCCGATGTGCTGTGCTGACCGGCTCCGTTAGCTGCAAACGTGGGGAATGGCCTGCCCTTGCAGCCGACTTGCCCCATAATGCATTGGGAAGGAAGCACCCCCTACCCAATGCATAAAGGAGCAGGTTGGCTGCAAAAGCCGAGAATGTCAACTCCTAGTTTTTGCAGCTGACTTGCACCTTTGTACACCAGGAAGAGGGCACCTTCTTCCCAGAACGTTATGGGGCAAGTAAGCTCTTAATGTGGGGGATTTAAACTTGTGGCTTTGCAGTGGAATGGCCCCATAACAGACAGGGAAGGAGGTGCCTTCTCTGGGATGCATAAAGGAGCGAGTCACCTGCAGAGCCAGGAGTTCAAACTCTCAAGTGACTTGCCTCGTAATCAGTGATGTAGTTGCCAGTTCAGAAGTGCAGGCCCTCTCCAGGACAGCCCCCGTGGCCATGCCCACCCCACCCAAATGCATCAATACCACCCAAAACGCATCTCCGCCTCCCCCCGCCCTCGCCGCCGCCCAATCCAAGTGTGCTGGGTGGGTGGGTGGGTAGAGGAAGGTTGGGAAACACTCCCTACAGGTAGCTTCTGGTGTTCACTGGTGAACACTGACACCTTGTGGCGAATCAACAAATCTGCACATTCAGCAAGATGGTTCTTCACTTGGTTGTATGCAGAACAAATCCAGCTTCTCACCTACTTTTCTTCTACTGTTTGGATTCTCATCTGTTCAAAAAGCATTGACTGTTTTATTTTTGTCTTGTTTCATTTGAGATCTGTTGTCTTGACTCTTAGAGGGTGTTGTGTTTCTTTTTTTTTAACACAAATTTATCTTCCTTCCTTTTCTACCATATTCTAGCCTCTTCTCTCTCCAGCATCCATTTTGTTAAATCTCCATTGGACCTTACTGCTTTGCTTTGTGTAGTGTCTAGAGCTCTATAATCATCATCATCATCATCAACATTATTATTTCTTGTCATTCTAGTAAACCCCTCCTCTTCTCTCGTCCTCAAATGCTCTTTTTCTATTTCATCCATTCAGTATCCTGTGTCTCCCAATTGCAGGAATTCTCCATTTCACCCTGTAATTCTACATAGCTTACAAAATGCTTAGGTATGCGTTCATCCAGTGTTCTCATCTTCTTTGAATTTAGACACCCTTTTATTGTCTTCACTCTTTTTCTTTCCTTCTTTGTAACAACTAAATTCCCGTTCTGCACTGTATAGCCAACTCTTCAGGGAGGTGAAAGTTCAGTCTCCCCTTTTCCTTCCAAGCTGAGCCTGCTCCTCCTTCGTTTTCCATTTCCTCCATTGTTGAACTGGCTCTTTTTGGCCCCCGTGAGAGACCCAGCCAGTGACAACTTCAGGAAATATTACCAAGGGATTTGTTGGGTAGGTTTCTCCAAGGTGGCTGGCCCGAGGAAAGTTCCTCCTCATGGCCTGATTTTTCCGTTGCTAAAGACATACCCTCACCTAGCCATTGTCAGGAAGATTCCTGGGCCAGTCCATGAGAGTTTCAAACTTCCAGTTACTGGGGAAGGGATGGGAGGAGAGCTGGTCTTGTGGTAGCAAGCATGACTTGTCTCCTTAGCTAAGTAGGGTCCACCCTGGTTGCATATGAATGGGAGACTAGAAGTGTGAGCACTGCAAGATATTCCCCTCAGGGGATGGAACAGCCACTCTGGGAAGAGCAGAAGGTTCCAAGTTCCCTCCCTGGCAGCATCTCCAAGACAGGGCTGAGAGAGATTCCTGCCTGCAACCTTGGAGAAGCCACTGCCAGTCTGTGAAGACAATACTGAGCTAGATAGACCAATGGTCTGACTCAGTATATGGCAGTTTCCTATGTTCCTGTGAAGTTGTAGGGACAGCTCAGTCGAGACCTCAGGTAAGGGATTGTTTAGACTGAACCCAAAGCAATCTCCCTGGAGAACAGGAAGTGGACATACTTGGGACATTGCACATAAATCATGTACCTTTCAAATTATACAACCCCTGGGCTGCGAAGGAGCACCCCAGGGCAAACCTGCAGCAATGTCTAGCCTAGTAGGCAATGCCTAGATTCAAATCAAACCAGTTTTCACTGACAGGGGAGTCAAGTGCAGCTGAAAGAAATCACTGACAATCCCAAAGTCTAAGAAGGGAAATGGGTGGTCTCGCTGAGGAAGGGACCAAGCAAGAACTGACACTGTAAGTGTCCCTCCCTCTCCCCCACCCCCCACTTTGTCTTCCAGTTTATGCCATCATTGGGATCTTCTGCCTGGCTGCCTCCATCGGGCTCTACAGCTGCCTGTCTCCATTTGTCAGGAGATTCCCTTTGGGCAAATGCAGGTATGAGGCTGCTTTAGTCTGTGCGTGTGTTTCCTTGTGGTAGCAAGCATGACTTGTCCCCATAGCTAAGCAGGGTCTGCCCTGGTTGCATATGAATGGGAGACTTGATGTGTGAACACTGCAAGAGATTCCCCTCAGGGGATGAATCCATTCTGGGAAGAGCAGAAGGTTTCAAGTTCCCTCCCTGGCATCTCCAAGACAGGGCTGAGAGAGATTCCTGCCTGCAACCCTGGAGAAGCCGCTGCCAGTCTGTGAAGACAATACTGAGCTAGATAGACCAATGGTCTGACTCAGTATATGGCAGTTTCCTATGTTCCTTCCGATGCGCCTCAGCCATTCAACATGCAGGGCCCAGGCTGCTGCCTTGAAATTTGGGAGACCTGTAGGCTTGAGCCTGAAACGTTTCAGAGGCCATTATAGAGGCCTCCGAAACGTTTCGGGGACGGGGGGGTGTGTCTTTTAAGGGCGGGGGAGGGTGCACTCACCCCTCCCACCACTTTTCCCCCACCGATGCTCTGTTTGTACCGAAATCCATGGGGTGGCAACATACCTCCCTGCCGCCCTTTCCCCCTTTTGTCGCCATAAGTCGCCGGAAGTACAGGCTGCGCATGCCCATCTGCCATGCATGCACGCACACGTGATGGGCACACATGCAGCCAGTACTTACGGCGACGAAAGGGGGAAGGGGCGGCAGGGAGGTACACTGCCGCCCCATCAAATTCGGTACAAACGGAGTGCCACCGGGGGAAAGCTGTGGGAGGGGTAAGTGCTCCCTCCCCCGCCCTTAAGGAGCCAACCCCGCTGCCACTGAAACGGTGCTGAGCCATTTCGGGCTCAAGCCTAGAGACCTGTGCAGCTTCCTGATTGGCCTTCTAGCAGGGCGTGGCCTCCCTTCTCTCCCCAGCACTCCCATCAGCCCACTTCCTATGGAAAGAAGAAGTGGATTCTGAGTGAGAGGCACCTGTCAAATTCCACAAGAAAAGAGAAAGCCGTGTGTGTGTGTGTTTATGTATATATGCAGTGGCTCTCAACCTTGGGTGCCCAGATGGTGACTGGAGGGCAGCTCCCATCTTCTCCAGCCACGATGGCTGAATCCCGGGGATAATAGACGTTGCAGTCCAACACCAGTTGGGGACCTGGGTTCAAATCCCTGTCCAGCCATCAGAGTTCCCTGAGTGACCCTGGACCAATCTCACTCTCTCAGCCTACCTCGCAGGGGTGCTGTGCGGATAACAAGGCGGAGGAGAACCATGCACACCTCCCTGCACTCACTAGAGGAAGGGCAGGATTGTGAATAAGTTCTTTTAGTGAGTTTTTTGTCTTTTCTATTTGGGAGCAGCTGTGTGTGCTCTAGTTTATTCTTTTGATTGGATGCTTCCCTTCTCTTCCCCCCCCCCCCCACATATTGATATATTAAATTTGAAATAAAACATAATTTATTTGTTGAATTATATTGTTTTACTGTTACCCACTTTTGGAGTTGAAAATCAGGATGTAAATTCTTAAACAGGAGGATGCTGGAAAAACTGTCCATTTAGTGCTTTGAATGGTGGTTCAAAGTTGTGGGAGGTAGGGAGGAGATCAGTGGTCCCTCTGATTTTGTTTTTTTCATCTCTGTGCAGAATGAGTCTTGTTCCGGGCAGCAATATCAAGGCACAGTGTGTGCACATGCATTCAGAGTGGGGCCTTCCTGATTCAACCTGGGTGGGATCTAAAATTAAGTGAGATTAATTTGCAGACATCAGAAAATCTGTGAGCGTGCGCACATGTGTGTTCCCTTAGAGGGAACAGTGGAGGAAATGTTTTTAAACATGCCACACTTTTCTTGAGCCTGCAGAGTAAGGTGGGGAGAGGTGTTAAAGTTCGTGATGAGAGACGGCATGTTGGGGCTGTGCAAAGTCCCTCTTGGAAAAGAGATGTTGGCTGGTGATTTGTCTTGAGCTCCACTTGTGTTTCCCTCCTGGCCAGGGATGTGTGCACACACGTTAGTACAGGGTGTTGCTGCCTCGGGCCGGGCACTTGCTCCAGCCCGCAGATGTGCTCTGTGATTCCGTAGATCTGCCACACGGATAGAAGATGCCTCAAGAACACTCTCCAAATGACACCATTGAGGAATGCCCTCCCAGAAGGGCGTCATCAGTCTCCCTCCTTGACCAGTTTTAAAGAGATCACGAAAACCTTCCTCTTAAAAGAAGCAGCTGAAAGCTGGCTGTAATTGGGTCTCTGGAGTCAATTAGTTTTAATCCTGACTGCTGTCTTACCTGGTGTACACCTTTATATTATCTCCTTCTGGTCTTTATTGTGTTACTGTTCTTTATTGATGACTTACTCTGTTTTGTTGTCTCTTATTGTGGATTTTATGCTTTTATTGTAAGCCATCGTGAGCAGCAGTGTGCTGGAGGGGTGGCATATTTTAAATAAATAAATAAATACATGACCCTTCTTGCTTTCAGAGTTCCTGATAACAACCTGCCATACTTTCACAAGCGCCCCCAGGTCCGGATGCTTCTCCTGGCCGGATTCTGCATTGCTGTCAGCGTGGTGTGGGGAGTCTTTCGAAACGAAGACCAGTAAGTCTCTGCTGTGTATTCTGCATCCTCCTCTTCCCTCCACCACCACTGTATCCCTTGAGGAGGACTACGATCCCCCCCTCTCCCCCCCTCCACCTGGTGCCTGTCAGATCTTCCCATGCCCAAGAGGGCCCCATCACCATCAGATCACAGTCGGGTCCATGCAGCCCAGGGATTCTCCCTCGGACCTGGGGGTGGGGCTTGCAGCTTTTGTTGCATGGACCAGGTGGGGTAGGCCACACCCTTGTACCAACGGGGAGGGCCAGTGTTGGAGGAGAGGAGAGCTGGTCTCCTGGCAGCAAGCATGACTTGTCCCCTTAGTTGAGCAGGGTCTACCCTGGTTGCATCTGAATGGGAGACCTGATGTGTGAACATTGCAAGATCTTCCCCTCAGGGGATGAAGCCGCTCTGGGAAGAGCAGAAGGTTTCAAGTTCCCTCCTTGGCATCTTCTCCAAGATAGGGCTGAGAGAGATTCCTGCCTGCAACCTTGGAGAAGCCGCTGCCAGTCTGTGAAGACAATACTGAGCTAGATAGACCAATGGTCTGACTCAGTATATGGCAGTTTACTATGTTCCTAACCCGGGTCAGGTGAGGCAGCAGGGTGGCCAGGAAAGGAGGGCTGGTCTTGCAGTGGTGAGCACGAATTGTCCCCTTTGCTGTGTAGGGTCCGCCTTGGTTTGCATTTGGATGGGAGACTGCACATGAGTGCTGTAAGATGTTCCCCTCGGGATGGGGCTGTAGCACAGAGGCAGAGCATCTGCTTTGCATGCCGAAAAAGGTCCCGGGTTCAATTCCTGGCAGCATCTCCAGGCAGGGATGGGAAAAACTCCTGCCCGAGACCTTGGGGAGCTGCTGCCAGCCAGTGCAGACCAGACTGAGCTGGAGAGACCAGTGGTCTAAGGCAGCTGATCCCACTCCTCCTTGTACCCCTGCTCCAGAGGAGAGACCTGAGCTGGCCTCTCTCTCCCCTTGGAAGGGAGGCTCTGTGTAGTCAGGCGCACCCCTTCAGAGCTGGTGCTCCACCCTGGTGGCATTGCCTCTGCTCCCCGGGTTTGAGGGTGGGGGAGATGGGGGCTTTGTGGAAGCGGGAGGCGCCCTGCTGGGCCCCATCAGGACGGCAGGACTCCGGGGCTCTTCTGAGGGGCAGCTGTGTCCAACGGCTCCCACCCTGAAGGTTCTGCATTAGGGTTGGGGGGGTACCAGGCCTAAAGATCTGGGTTGCAGTGGCCACCTCCTCCGAGTTAGTGACGGTGGCGGGCTGGCTGCAGCACTTGCCCTGGATACAGAACATGCTGGGTTTGCTCTTCAGTGCATCAGAAGGGCCCTGCTGGATCAGGCCCCTTGGGCAGGGGCAGGCAAAGGCCTCTAGGAAGCCCATGAGCAGAGCAGGAAGCCAGCAGCCCTTCCCCTCTGGTTGGTCTCCGGCACCTCACATTCTGAGGTAGACTGCCTCTGAACAGAGAGGCTCCATATGGCCCCCATGGCTCACGGCTCTTGCTGGACCACCTCCTCTATGAATTTCTCTCATTGCCTTTTGAAGCGGCCTAAACCAATGGCTGCCGCCCTGTTTTGAGGCTCTCCAGCTATTGCTGGACTACAAATTCCATTGTCCCCAGCCACTGTGGGATTTGGGTGGTGGGATTTGTAGTCCAGCAGCTGCTGGAGAACCTCAGGTTAGCCACCCCTGGACAGTTGTCCATCAGTTTTGTTGGTGGTCATGGGAGGCTGGGGAGGACAAGGGAGTGCCTCTGCCCCCCAAGTGGGGCTTTGTGCAGATGTTTGCTGCCCCGCTCAGTGTGCTCAGTGGTGACTGTTCTCCCTCCAGGTGGGCCTGGGTGCTCCAAGATGCCCTGGGGATTGCCTTCTGCCTGTACATGCTGAAGACCATCCGCTTGCCAACCTTCAAGGTAAGGAGGTGGGGCAGCCCAGGATTGCTGGCTGACCTCTGGGCTGGTGGTGCTGAGTGCCAGGCATGTGCAAAGCACTGGGCAGGGGGTGACCCAAGTACCGGCCTTCGGGTGGCCTGAAGGCATTCCCTCCAGATCCTGAGACCTTGCCGAGGGGACCATGAAGGGAATGGCTTCCTCTAAGGAGCTGAGGAAGGTGCATGTGGTTTCGCCTCCCTCCCTCCATTTTGAAACAGGGGCCTGACTGCTGCCCACGCTCCATCCTTTTAAAATATTCTCCTTGTGGGATGAGGCCAAGCCGGTCTACTCCAGCTTCCTGTTTCTCACAATGGCCCAGCAGAAGCCTGCATGGGGAGCCCGCTCCTGGAGTTGGCTTGTAGCCATCCTGACTAGTAGCCATTGTGAGACTCCTCTTCCTCGGTGCATTTGTCTAATTCCCTTTCAAAGCCATCACAGTGGTGCCTTCGCCACACCTTGTGGCCAGTGTTCCCCGTAACAGGGATTCCCAGGTGTTGTGGACTACAACTCCCATCCTCCCAGCTTCAGGGGTCTTTGGCTGGGGATGATGGGTCGTCAGTATCCTGCTGGGAATCCCTGCTGCAGGGAACACGGCTCGTGGCCGCCAGTTCCGTCAATTAATTGTCCTCACAGCAACCCTGTGAGGTTGGTGAAGCTGAGAAGGGGGTGCCAGGCCCAAGGCCCCTAGCAGGCTGCATGGCTGAGCAGGGACCAGCTCTCCCCGCCGCTGGCTCAGAGGGGAGACTGGGAAGGTGTCCCCCTTGCCCAGGAGACCAGAGCAGGGGTGGCTGCAGGGTTCAGGGACCTTCAGCAAAGTGTCCTGACTGGGTCCTGAGAGAGTTGCCTTGCCCCCTCCACACACAGGCTCTGGGCAGAGAGGGGGTCTCGGGGATCAGCGGGAGACCCTTGGCAGTCTCCCAGTGAGGCCAGCCCCGGTGCCAGGAGGGCCGTGGGTCAACAGGAGGGCACCTGCTTTGCATGCAGGGCATCCCAGGGCTCTCGGACGTTTGAGGAAACCAACTCGGGGAGGGAGAGAGGGGTGCTGGGGAAAGCTTGGCTCTGACCGGCAGCAGCTCCCCAAGGTCTCAAGCAGAGGCATCCATCTTGGGCTAGACTAGTGCTTCTCAATGTTTTTGGAGTTATGGACCAGTACATTATTCATGCACAGTTTCCTGGACCAGCAGTTAGTGAGGAGGTCGCCCCCCTCACCCCCACCCCCAGGCACCTCCCAAAAACCAATTTCAGGCAGTTTTCCGGAGCTCATTTCCAGGCAGCCCTCTCCACTGGATAATGTTCATTTCAAGGAAGTTAAATGAATGTTATCCAGCAGTGAGGGCTGCCTGGAAATGAGCTCCGGAGAGCTCCCACTGGCCCCTGCCAGCCCAAAATTGTATTTTGGGGGGTGGGGGGGGTGGGATTTTTATTAGTGATGCCTCACGGACAGGCAGGTCCCAAATTCCATCTTTGGGGCCTCCAAGAATACTGTAAAAAGGCTCTCCCTTTGCCCGCCTGAGAGAGGCCCCTTCCGTACTCTCTCCCCCTGCCCAAGGAGGCCGAGGCTGGGCTTGATGGAGCAGCTCAGTGGAAGGCAGCGTTGTCCCCTGAGTGGGAACGGAGGGATGTCAGCCTGTGGTGGGATGTGCAGGAGGAGGCCGAGCTGCCACCCGCTTCCTGCCACTTGGAGTTCCTCTGAGGAAGAGGGTTCTGATCTCCTGCAGATTTCCTCCTGCAGGGCCACTTCCGCTTTCTTTCTGCTCACAGTTAACTCTCCTCTCTCTCCCCTTTGCCCAGGGCTGTACTTTGCTTCTCTTGGTCCTCTTCGTATACGACGTCTTCTTTGTTTTCATTACACCGTATCTGACTAAGGTACGTGACTTGATTTCTTTAGCAGCGCTCGTTACCTTGCTCTTTGGCCGACGAGAGTTGCTTGCATTAAGAAAGGGGCGGGACCCCATAAGGCAAAATGCTGAGCCTTAGAGCAGATAAAGGTGCCAGCATGAGTCTCGTTTGCTAAGTGGGGTCCACCTGGTTTATATTTGAATGGGTGACTACATGTGAGCACTGTCTGCTATAAGATCTTCCCCACAGAGGGAAGCCATGCTGGATTGCAGACACCCAGTGCAATCTGTTTCCTGCACCTCACCCTGCTGTCCTCTTAATTTAGATATAGGGAACATGAGATTGTCACACACCACTGTCTTCCTTGCTCTGAGGAAGGCAGGGAATATTACTGGCTTGAAGTGGGGCGGAGTTGGGAAGGGAGGAACACCCTCGCAAGGAGTCTGGGAAGGGAGGGGTGTGTGTGTATATATGTACACACGTATGTACATGTTCAGAGTTGTGGGAGTGTGTCCAGAGAACACATTTGATTTTTCTTTTCTTTGCTTGCTCTCACAGTGGTCACATCTTCTCCCAGCATCTTCTCTCCTCCTCTCAGATCCTTCTTTCTGATTTTGTCTGGGAGGCTTCTGGGCAAGGAACTGAAGCTCTTAGTTAACCCCACAAATAAGAAAGGATCTAGAAAATTAAATAGTTTTAAAAATACAAAAAGTGTTTGCATTGCATTAATTGCAGACGTTTCTGCTGTTTCGTTGCAGACTGGGGAGAGTATCATGGTGGAGGTGGCAGCTGGCCCCACAGATTCTGCTACTCATGAAAAGGTAGGATGAACCTTTGGGGCTTTTCCAGAGCAAGAGGGGAAGAGTGCGGTGGACACTCTGGACTCCAAAGGAAGCGAGAGGGTGGGGCTGCTGGGATTTGCAGACTTCCTGAAAGGAGCTAACAGAAGGCTAACAATAATTAGTTCAGAGGTGGTATGAAACCCTTCCTAGAAAATAAAAAAAGACTTTCATTATATTGCTTAAAATACATTCAATCAAGTCAGACATGTGCAAGAGACTTGGATGCAAATGGAATCAATAAAAGGTCCCCAGTATTAAAAGAAAGATGATCATTTTAACTGGGATGTTGTAATAAGTTAATTCAGTAAGGGTGGCATATTAATAGGTTTCATTTCCCTAGCCATCTCTACAAGAAACACTTCTTAGTTTCCGGCATTTAGCATTTAGAAGCTGTGCTTTATTGGATCTTAAGGTGAAAATCTTCCACACAGAGATACTTTTGTAGGTTAACAGAAATATCACAGAATTTATGCTTGCAAGAAGTGTTCAGTTCTGTTTCCAACCCTTCTCTGCTGTTGTGAACCTAAACTGCCCTGAGCCATTTTTGGAGGGGTGGTATATAAATCAAATCAAATATATAAATAAATTACGTCTACCACAAATGATAAAATGTGCCCACATGGTCCTTGCATTTCGAGCATTGCACAACTGACATTTCTGTTGTTTTGCGTATCCCAGGGGTTCCTATCCTTGGGTTCCCTGTTGTTGGTATACAGTTCCCATCTTCCCCAGCTACGAAGGTTGTGAACCCTGGGTGTATCCTACAGAATGAAATATATCCCATTGTGTCTTCCTTTTGTAAGAATTGTCTCTCAAAATGGGTGCAAAGCAAGAAGCTGCTCCAAAGGTACCTCCATACGTCAGAATGAGTTCTGGGCCATGAATTATAGCAACAACAGGAGACCTCACTGATTCCACCAGCAGCTGTATCTGCCCCCAAGTCTCAAGAAGGGCAGAGCAATAACATGTTGTGGCGGCTGTTTGAGCTGATGTTTTATATTTGAATATGTTCCAAGCTCCCCATGGTGCTGAAGGTCCCACGGCTCAACTTCTCGCCCCTGGCGCTCTGTGACAGACCCTTCTCTCTTCTGGGCTTCGGGGACATCTTGGTTCCAGGTATGGCCACCGCCATCTTCTTCTGCCTGTGTTCTTAGGCCTTGAGGGACGTTGGCTCGGCTCAGTGGTGGAACTCTTGCCCTGCAGGCCTCTCCATCTCCTTGAGTAGGATCTCAGCCTCCCTCTCCCTGAGACCCCGCAGAGTTGCTGCCAGTCCGAGTAGATGATACTGGGTTAGGTGGGCCCAGGAAGATGATCAGGGGGTTGCAGCGACTCCCTTACAAGGAACAGTGACAATGTTTGGGCCTTCTTCATTTAGAAAGAAGGCAGATAAGGAGGAACTCATAGATCTATATCAGTGATTTGTGTACTGCCCCATATAAACTCTCTGGGCAGTTTATGATTAAAACCCAACAGTTAGAACCTTAAATAATATAAAGCAAATTAAAATTACCATCAATAGAACTTGGACATCATAGACTAAAAGCCTGATAAAATAGGTGCAATCTAAAGGTTGCGTAAAAACAGCCAGAGAGAGGGAGATGCTGATTTCATTTGGGTGTGTGTTCCAGAGTCCTGGGGCAACCCATGAGAAGGCCCCGTTTGGGGTCGCCACCAAATGAGCCGGTGGTAACTGCAGCCAGACTTCAACCGATGATCTTAATAGGTGGTGGGGTTCATGAAGAAGAAGAAGGTGCTCCCTTAAAGACCTCGGGCCCCAGCCATTCCCAGCTCGGCCTCTGACTGTCTGAGGTTGGGAAATGGGAGAGGGGGGAGCATCTTGGCCTGATTCAGCCGAGCTGAAATGAGAGAAATGGAGGACAGGGCTGACCTAGATTTGGGGTTCTCGAGGGAGCCCTCCCCTGAGCAGAAGGCAGATGTGTTTGGTGCTGTGGGCTTCTGAGACAGGCCCTTGATTGGATGTGTCAAAACCGCCTTCCGCCTCTTGCCTTCCTTAGGTCTGCTGGTCGCCTATTGCCACAGGTTTGACATTCAAGTCCAGTCCTCCCGGGTCTACTTCGTAGCCTGCACTATTGGTAGGTTTGGCTCCACCCCCCCTTCCACCCACCACTCTTGGCTAATAGCCAGGGCCCCTAAGAGCACCGTTCTTATCGCATCAGTTAGTTGCTTTTCGGCTCTTATCTCCCTCCCAACAATTGAGCCATGAGAAGCAGCTCTCCTCTCCTCCTCCCCCGGCCGCCCACTTTCCTCTGGTCAAACAGGTTCCTTGTCTCTCGGATCCTGAGTGGGAGCCCTTTGAACACTGACTGAATTACAGCCACTTTGTATAGGTGCGGAGAGCGAGTGCCCAGGTCCCTCCCTCCCTTTCAAAACAAAACGCAACATGGGGGTGGTGGTGGGGGGCTGGGAAGGAAATGGCCTGGATTCAGGCGAGTCCCCTGAGGAAGGAGTCAAAGGAACGGGGGCTTCCCTCTCTGTGGCCAGACTGCTTCGGGCTGAGTCCGCCCCACCTGGGGTTTGGTCCAGGTGCATTTTGCTCACTGCTGTTTTGGCACAGAGCCCCCCCCTCTCCCCCCCTCCCAGCACTTGCACTGCCTCCTTTTGGGAAGCATCTCCTAAATCATGCATTGTAAAGGTTTGCTTATGTCCAGCTGTGCACTCGGCTGAAAGCCTGTTGGTTGATTCCGTACACGGGTTTCAGACAGTGGATTACATGTGGATCCTTTGGGTAGCATCCCGATGAAGTTAGTCTTGAGAAACTTGTCCCATTCGTACCGATGGTGCTCAGTCATGACGAATTAGTCTAGATGCTCCCCCTTTGTCTTTAGATGATACATGCCCATGTATGAGAGAGAAGGGGGAAGGTCCTAGGCCGTCTCCAGACATGATCCAGTGGGGCTGCAATGCCCTCCCGCTTTCAGCCGGAGAGGAAAAGGGGCAACAGAGTGATGCTTCCGGCTGCCCTTCCCCTCATCTTGAAGGACCAGGTCTATCAGTGGCTACCAGGCTTGATGGCTTTAGGCTACCACCTGGCTCAGAGGCAAGAGGCCTCTGAATTGTAGTTGCAGGGGAGCAACAGCAAGAGAGAGGGCAGGCCCTCACCTCTTGCCTGTGGGCTTCCGAGGCATCTGGTGGGCCTCTTTGGGCAACAGGATGCTGGGCTAGGTAGGCCTCAGTCCTGATCCAGCAAGGATGTTCTTATGTTCTTATCTCTCAGAGGAAGTGGCTACTGGGAGATTTTGGGAGAGCTTGCTCTGGAGAACAGAGCTCTGTGTGTTCCTCTCTCCACCGTTTGGATATTGGCAGTGAATTAATAAAACAAAGCTCCCTCACACACCCTTCGTCTAGCCCCAGTGGAGTATTTGGGCCCTTCTGTAGGTAATCCTTCCTCTCAGGCAGGACTGCTCATCTGCGGGGCCCTCCTGCAGATGTTGGCCTACAACTCCCATAATCCCTGGCTATTGGCCACTGTGGCTGGGGATTATGGGAGCTGTAGTCCAGAAACAGCCGGGGGGCCTAAGTTGAGCAGGCCTGCTCTCGGGCCTCTTGTGGCCAGGGAAATGGACCGAGCCATTTAGGTTTCACTTGCCAGAGCTCGCTTTCCAGCCACGCTTTTGCAGCCCGTGGCTTCTGTGACAGTCCACTCCTATAGAAATGTGCTGAAACCCCTCTGTGCTGAAGGCTGCCCTGCTGGTGGGGGGGCTGACTTCTGGACCCGTTGGGGTCGTCGGTGAAACTGCCTGTGCTGAGGACCCCCCAGCCCACGAACGGTTCCGCTTTCCCCACCACATCTTGTCGTCTCCTCCCCCCCTCCCCCCCTGCAGCCTACGGCATTGGCCTCCTGGTGACCTTCGTGGCGCTGGCCTTGATGCAGAAGGGCCAGCCGGCGCTCCTCTACCTCGTGCCCTGCACTCTCCTCACCAGCTTCCTCGTGGCTGTTTGGCGCAAGGAGCTCAGCATGTTCTGGACGGGCAGCGGCTTTGCGGTGAATACCAGTTTGATATGAGCATCCGTGAGAAAATGCTTATGTTAGAAAAACCCCTAACTAGAATTAAAGTTGAGTAAAATTATTCTTAGTGTTATCCACAGTAATAACAGTCATAGTCGAGGACACTTTATTTGTTGTGTTTTCTCCTCCTCTCCTCTAACACTCTCTTTTTGTCTTCAGGAAATGGTTTGCTTTATTACTAGGGGTGTGCACGGAACCGCCACACTGCGGTCCAGCACTGGGGTGGGGGGTCGCTTTAAGAGCGGCGGGAGGGTTTACTTACCCCTCCTGCTGCTTTCCACTGTGGCGCCGTAATTAGTAGAGTAATTGGGGCGGCAGGATACCTCCCTGCCGCCCCTTCCCTGCTGCGGCTCTGCAAAGCTCCCAGTGATGATTTGCGCGCGCGCATGTCAGTGACGTGAAGCGCGCGCAAATCATCACTGGGAGCTTTGCAGAGCCGCAGCGGGGAAGGGGCGGCAGGGAGGTATCCTGCCGCCCCAATTACTCTACTAATTATGGCGCCACAGTGGAAAGCGGCAGGAGTGGTACGTAAACCCTCCCGCCGCTCTTAAAGCGACCCCCCACCCCCAATCCAAACCACCCAGGTCCGGACCGTTCCGGAAGCCTTTTCAATGGCCTCTGGACTGGTCCGGGCCCATCCCTGTTTATTACCCTTTTTGTTGTTGTGGCAAGTGAATTGCTAAAATGAATATCACGGGGCGTTAACACAAAAACATGTTGGTGGGGATGATATTATGACCTTCCCTACAAAAATAACTGAAAATGTGGATCACTGAAATTTGCAGTTTCCCTATCGTCGTCGTCGTCGTCATTCTATTTACACACAGTCTACCAGATGTTATTGAATGGATTTGGTACTTTAATTATCGGGCCTTTTCCAAGGAGTATTCACGCTGTCCTGAGTAGTGTGGCCTTCTGTAGTTGATGTATTGTAATTTTATTGATGCCCAAGATGTTGAGATGGTGTTCAAGTTCTTGATGATGATGATGATGATGATGATGATAATATGGGGCCACAGAAATCACTATCAGCCAATTACAAAAAGCAACATTACTGGGAACAGCCTATATTCTGCGACGATATCTATAATAATAGTAACAGCAACAACGTTGATAATAAAATTCAGCCGTCCTTGGGAAGGACTCGATGTCTGGATAAAATAAACCAGTCAATAACACCTGTCGGACTGTGTAAACAACAAAAATAATAATATGCCATATGTATAAGGCACTTTGAAGAGTAGCGTAAGTTGAAGAACAAGGACTTGCTTTCTCCAGGTGTACATCCTACAGGAAATCTGCAGCCAAGCCCTGGCCTGTAGCCACCCACGGCTGGCCCTAGGGTTTTTGGTGCCCTAGGCGAAGCTGGGGCAGGGTGGAGAGGAAAGCAGATTATACCTTTAAAAATCCATAAGGTTGCAGTGACCTGCCTTGCTCCTCAGCTCAGTGAGGGGTCTGCATCCACCGGATGACCCGCCCCACCGCTTGTGTATGTGTGGCTGCTATTTAAAGGGTCAGCCCAACAAGGTTTTTTACTGGGCTGTCCCGTCAAGTGGCCGCTGCACATGCACGTTGGCCAGGTGAGCAGCAAGGGCGGAACTCCACACAGAACTGAGCAGCAGTGCAGGGCGGGGCGGGGCGGGGAGCAGCAGCAGTCTGACAGATTTTTTTAAAGGCATAATCTTCCTTCCTTCCTGCCGCCCCCCCCCCCCAGCCTCCACTACCCCAGGCGCAATACAGAGGACAGCTATATACTGCAAGGGGTGGTAGTGGGCACCTCCTCTGTACCCCCTAGAATTGGCGCCCTAGGCGACCGCCTAGGTTTGCCTGGGAGATAGTCTTGAACCAAGTCTTGCCTTTGCTGCCGTATTGGGGTTGTGTGGTCGCCTCCTCCTGCCTTCTCTTTCTCTCCCGGGAAGCCAGATTGAGTGTGGTGGACTGGCAGTGGGCTTAAGACCATGCTGCCTAGAGGCTGACTCTTCTGGCCTGAGTGAGGCTAGATGTTGGCGGGTGCTGGGGTGCACTTCCAGCTTCTCCCTGTTGGGCAAATGGGAAGGGGAGGCATTTGTGGTCTCTGAGAGTGGGCAGTTGTCACCTGAACAATTGCAAAACTGGGCTGGATGCTTTTTATCAAGCTCTGTGAATTAAGGATCGAAGAGGATGATTGGGCAGCATGGAGGCACACCGCCCCGCCCCGCCCCCAAGAACCTGGAGAACTGCTGTAGTCCTTGGAAGTAGTCGGCTACAAATCCCTAACAGAGGACTGTCAAGCTCTCTTCAGATGTGCTTCAAAAGGCTGAGGTAGAGCATCTAAGCAGAGCATTTGCTGAAGTAGAGCATCGTCTAAGACAGGGCGAGAGAAGTCCTAGCCCTGTCAGTGCTCTGCTCGTGGTGAGAGTGGCATTCATCTGAAGATGACACCCCTGATGGTGGGCACTTTGTTGATTGGGAGATGTGGCCCCACACAGAAGCGCCCACCATCATGAGTTTGGCATTGGCCTCTTCAGATGAACACCGCTGCCAGGGTGGGACTTCCAATCCCGCTTTAGATGCTCTACGCCTATAGAGTGCCTTTTGTATAACGTCTGAAGAGGACTTCAGTCTCCTTGCAAACTGCAGTCCCCCAAATTCCTTGGCATCCCTTATGCAGCCCGTCTAGGCTAGTCACGGAGAAATGGCTTCCTTTCCCAGCTTGCTTGCTTTGTCACGTCTCCGATGGCTTCACGGCTTCTGCATTTGCTTTGGTCACTGGAATCCTTGCTTTGCACTCCAGGTCAGCTGCAGTCGGGCACCTGATGGATTCTTGGTCACTCCTTGTGACCTCCGAGTCGGAGACTTTTGCAGCTACCTAGAAATCAGCAAGTATTACCAAAAATAAAACAATTTAAAAAAAAAAATCCTCTGCCAAAAAAAAAATCAAAATGATTTCTCCACACAAATGATGACTACTTATGGAATCAATTGAAGCAAACATTCACTGGAAAATGCTCCTTCGTATTTCATAGGGTGATCTGGACACTTTATAACAGGACTGCGCAACTTCAGCCTTTCAGCAGTGGTTGGACTGCAGTTGCCATCATCCCTGACTATTGGCCACTGCAGCTGGGGGTGATGGGAGTTGTAGTCCAACAGCAGCTGGAAGGCCAAAGTTGTGCAGCGCTGTTTTATAACAATCAGCTGAAGATTAACTAAAGTCACCCTTCAGCTTAGGAGCTCCCGTTCTGTCAATATAGTCTACAAAGCAGCGTACAAAGTTTTATTCTTTAGGAGACATTCTGTTGACTTTAAGTATAAGAGGATTCCCTTGAGCTGTAGGTTTTTCTGGCTGTCCACACTGTAGCATGCTTGAAGATGCCCTTGTACTCAGGAGTAGAAACTGAGATGCTGGCTGAGCCACCTGTCCATTTGGCAAAGGCCAGCTTCCATCCACTAATGCTGCAGGATCGGAAGCCAGTCAGATTTTATTAGTTTGTGCGTGCCCACAGTCCAAAAGAAAGGGAGAGAAAAAAACCACCCACACATAGCCCAGACCACGGACCCTTAGGAACATAGGAAACATAGGAAACTGCCATATACTGAGTCAGACCATTGGACTATCTAGCTCAGCATTATCTTCACAGACTGGCAGCGGCTTCTCCAAGGTTGCAGGCAGGAATCTCTCTCAGCCCTATCTTGGAGATGCTGCCAGGGAGGGAATTGAAACCTTCTGCTCTTCCCAGAGCGGCTTCATCCCCTGAAGGGAATATCTTACAGGGCTCACACATGTGGTCTCCCATTCAGATGCAACCAAGGCAGACCCTGCTTAGCTAAGGGGACAAGTCCTGCTTGCTACCACAAGACCAGCTCTCCTCTCCCCCTTAACAACAGTTGATCAACTCCTAATAGTACAGGTCTGGTTTTGATCATGAGGTTTAAACTTCTTGCCACTGACAGGGTAAGACCAGAAGTTGGGAGGTGTTCTGTGGGATGGGTGGCATCCTCCTTAGAAAGCCTTGCTTGTACAGCCGGGTCCTTCTAGGTGGCTGCTGCTTCTTCTTCAGCAGGTCCTCTCCCTTCTGTAGGTGCTGAAGGATCTTCCCCTGTAGCTCCCCCTGCAGCCACTTGAGGGATTCCACCACTGCCAGGTGAAAGGAGAGGCTGCTCTTCTTCAGGGCTTGCATCTGCTTCCTAAGGGGATGGGGGCATGGTTTAGTGGCAGAGCATCTGCTTCTCATGCAGAATGTCCCAGGTTCGGTATCTTCAGGTAGAGCTGGGAGAGGTTAGTGTAGACACTGCTGAGCTAGATGGACCAATGGTCTGACTCAGTATAAGGCAGCTTTCTGTGTTCCTCACCACTAAGTTTTTCTGCTCCTTCAGTTCTCTTGCACAACAGAGATGGGAGCTTCTCATGAGATGAGGGCTACTCTTCATTTGGAGCCTCTGCAACAAGTTTTAGCCCTTCTTTTGCCTCGTGGGCTTTCCGTTGTGGCTTCAGGGGCTTCTCCTGTTTTCTGGGTAATTGATTTGTCGTAGGCCCTTCTTCAAATGTTCCAGCAGGGAGTTCCACCGGCTAAACTGCTTCACTGTACCAAGACCTCAGTACAGCAGGTAGCTCTGGGTAAAAAATATTGCTGTGTGCCAGCCCATTCCTCAGGGCCATGGCTTCTGGGCCAGCTCAGTTAACCAAGGTGCATCCTTCACGTGCACCAATGAGATGCAGATACACGATGCTTTTGCATTCTCTCTCGGTTCACTGATTCTCCCCGCTTAAAATCTGGCACCAGGTGGGGAAACAAAAGTGGAAGAGTTCCTGCATACACCCAGTTGCTTGGGGTGGGATGTCTTGGACTGTGCTCAAGATGGCTTGGTGGTGTGGCTGAAGGTGGGAGCAGAGCAGAGTGGAGTGCAGCGCATCTGGTGCAGCCAGGCTGCTCCTTGCCCCCTCCCTCTCCCTTAGCCGCCTCCCTCTTCCTCATGTCCAGCATCCTCCTTGCACGTGCTGTTTTCCTGGGAACTGGTGTGTGTAGGACTTGGGTGGTGTGAGGAGGCTGGTCCTGGCTGGCAGCAGCTTCTGTTACTGCCTGTAGCTGTCATCTGCCGCAAGCCCACCACCCAGCTCTGGCCTACTTTCCAGCCTGTAGTGGCAGCCTCGCTCTGTACAGCTTCCCTCTAAAATATTAGAACATTGTTTCTGAACATGCCAGAATGCGGCACCATAAGAAGCCAAAGCCACTTATGGACAGCGGTGTGGTTTTGCAGTTGCAGTCATATTGTTCTTCCTCTAGATAGTTGGTTGGCCCTCTTGCTTTCACCTTTGGCTTGGATCTCAGGCTGCTGTTGCTCCTCCTTCTCCTCCCCCCAGGAGCATCTGGCAGGACGTGCTAAGCTGGGAAAGTTTCTATTAAATTCAGTCCCTGCCATCAGTTGCATTTCACTTGGCCCTGCCTAAAAAACAGAGAGAGGAGGCAGATTCAGAATGTGCAGAGGGGGGAAATGTAAATATGGAATTGAATATGAAATTCTATTTTTCTAGGTGTTACAACAAGTTGCCTCCCCCTGGGGCACAGAGTCAGCTTCTTCCAGTAACATGGATTATTGGCAGCAGAATTACCAGGATCATCCTAACTTGTGGGAATCTGTATTTCTGGCAGAAGTTGTCCTTGTGCCCCAGAAGAAGGCAGATTGCCAAAATGCATTGGGTCTATAGAGAGACCATTTCATATATATCTTATCTTGCATCCTTTTAGCGTTTCCTTCCTTCCTTCCTTCCTTCCTTCCTTCCTTCCTTCCTTCCTTCCTTCCTTCCTTCCTTCCTTCCTTCCTTCCTGTCTTTTGCTCCAGTCTGGTTGCTTCCTCATGTTTCTTCTTGCTTTCTTCTTGTATTGCAAACGTGCTTTGTTTATGTACTTCTTTAATGCAAAGAATCCTGGGCGTTGCAGTCAAATGAGGTGCTGAGAATTCTGTCTCAGTGTTCCCTGGGAAGAGAGAATAGGCTTGTTCACACGACCGCCTGCAGAGTATTCAAAGTTTCCAGCCTGGGTAGGAGAGCCAGGTGATCTCCCAGTCATCAGCCGTGTGCTCGCAAACTTCAAGGCAGGAGACCGGGAGAATAGTCGTGTCCGAGTTGCCGGCTGGGTAGGACGAGTGGGCCCTGCCCAGCTTCCGTCTCCAGCTTTTTACTGAGGTAGGAGGGGAACCCATCCTACCCAGCTGGTGCCTGGCACACGATCGCTCCTCCCACCTCCTGTCCTAATGTTTGCAAACAGACAACCGACAATCAGGAGTGTACTCGACTCTCCCACCCAGGCTGGCTGCTCCCCCAACCCTGCCCGCAGTCCTGCGAACAAGCCTCGTGACTCCTTGGTTGGTTTTAAACCAGTCGTGTGGACATGCCCCTTGTCCTTGGTGTGCGGCCGTCACCCTCCCCATCACATAAACACAGTTTTCTTCTTCTTCTTCTTCCTTTGCAATGCAGAAGGACCTACCTCATCCTCCCTTGGTGATCTCCCCTGTCAGCCGCCCGGTGCCCCCGAAAGCCGAGAGTTCCCCGACATCTCAGCCAGAAGCAGACAAAGCAATGACCGGCCCGGCCCTCCACCCCGAAGAGCTGACCAGCACCCCATTGTGCAGCGGGGAGTCGCAGGCCGCCTCCCTCGAGACAGAAGAACAGCAGATTGGGTCTCCTGAGGAGCAGGCCGGCCAGTCGGGCCCCAGCACGCCCCATATAGAAGATCCGCCTACTCAGAAGGACGCCGATGCCCCAGAAAGCAAGGACCAGCAAGCAGAGCCGAGCCCGTCTGACTAGGCGCAGCTTCCCCCGACCACCATCCACTTCTCCCTCTCCCTCCCTCCCCCTTCCCACCCCCTGACCATCACGGACTAACTCAAAGCGCAACCCAGGAACGGTTTGGTTGCATATCGGCGCTTGGCACAGAAGCGCATCGCCTGTCTGATCATTCAGTGCAAAGAGAACTCAGCTGCTGAGTTCTGGGCAACACACGCAAGAGATAACATTTCATACCCGATTCCCCCCCACCTCCCCCGGTCGCCCAAATATGGTGCTTAATGAAGGTTCTGGTAGAATTTCAGTTTGTTTTTAAAGGAAGTGGTGAGTGGACGCCTTTCCCCTTCCCCGTTTCATAATGCTGGGGTAGTATTACGATGATTTTTTTTATAAACAGTAGACAGTTTTTTGCGCTTGTGTGGCTGTTATTGCTTTAGCCTGGGGCCATGGTGGGAAGAGCATACCTCCTGGGTGTCTCTGACTAAAGGCATTTTCCTTTTTGAAAAAGAGCTTCTTCCTCCTCCTCCTCCTCCTCCTCCTGGAAGGTTTTGTGTGTTGTAGGGTCCGTCTCCACCCCCCCCCCGCCCCTTCTTCTATTGAACCATTTCGGTACAAATTTGTTGAGAGAAGAACTGGCCTCTAGGAAGGCTGGAATCCTTCGTGAGGGGCTTCAGCTCTGTCTTTGTGTTTGTTTGGATGGAGAATCATGGCGCGGTGGGCGTTGGAGCCCTGTCCCGTCTCACTGTCTTCTGAGCATCTCTTCTGGGAAGCTTCCCCAGCCCTCATGGTCTTAGAACGGTTTGCAAGAAACCTGCAGACCCGTGAGGCTGGGAGGCTGATCCAGCTACCCTTTAAAACCCTAAGCTAAGAGGAGGGTTTTTATGGCTGTCACTTTATTTCCTGGGCAGGAGAAATGGTTTGGTGTGCTGGATTCTCCTCCTTCGACAGCAAAGAGGGTGGGTGGCAGGGACAAGATCCGCTGGCTTGGATTAAGTCTGTTGCCTGGGCACACAGACAGACTCCAGGGAGACATCTCTCTGGGCACTAATTTGGCCTGGATCGCCAGCCCTTACTATGCACCTGACAGTACTGCGTCTCCCACCTGCTGATCCGATGCTATAAATCTCTCCCCCGCGAGCTGCTTTCTAGGAATTTGATGGCCACTTTGCGGACAAAGTTCTTGTCTGCCGCCATCCTGTCTAGTGCCCCCAACTCCTGGTGACCAGTAGACTTCCTTAGGTGAGGGACAAACAACTTTGGCTCTCCTGCAGATGTTGGACTACAACTCCCAAATCCCTGACTATTGGCCATTAGTGGGGGATTATGGGAGTTGTAGTCCAAAAACTGCTGGAGGCCAGAATTCAGCCCTGCCAGGCTGTTCTTCCATGAGTAATGGGAGAGGCCTCTCGCATCATCTCCCCTGGCCAGGTGTCCCTCCCTGGATGTCTGTGTTCTGCCAAGAGGTGACTCGTTTTGGGGTGGACCTGCTTCTCTCTTTCTCTCAGTATCTCAGGCTTACTGTCTTGTTTGAGGTCCACTGGAAATCCACATGTTGGGTTTTCTAAGAGACATCTGTGTGCTTCTTAAAAAAGAGGGCACCTTTCAAGCCATTTGAAAAAGCAACCCCCAGTCTAAGTATCTGTGGGAAGAACTGGAAATGTGTCTTCAACAAACAGTTTGGGGAGGCTGTGGCTATACCCTGGGAGTCGGGGGAAGGCCTTGGATCTCTTGCTTAGTGAATGCCTACCCGTAGCCTGGCCTGGCCCTCCAGTCTTAACGCTGGGCAAACAAGGACTCTCCCCTCTGGATGGATTACAGAGGGTGCCCCTGGGCATCCCAAGAGTGTAACCTTTGTGGGTTTTGTGTGTCCCTCCCTTATCACGTTATCTTTGTTTTTCCAGACTGTAAAATGTAGCTCTACAATCCATGTATGGAAGTTTACCAGCTTCTGCAGAGTTCCCAGGCAATCCTGCCAGATCCCACCTACTAAGGTGCCTCTGGCCCTCGCTATTCTGGGGAAGTCCCCTGGGTCACAAAGGCCTCAAGGCTTCCCCGGTTTGAGACAGGCTGGCTCCTTGGCGGGATGTATTGACGGTAAACAGACCTGGCGCTCACTTGTGCAGAAGGATGGATGCTTATCTTAGATACTACAGAATTATGCCTTAATTTAAGCCATTTTATAAATACTGTATATGGAACTTTGGTTTTACAAAAGCAGGTTAAACAATAAACTTGATGAAACATCAGGTCATTCAGAGCTGAGACCAATGTTGTGGTACACGTTTTTCAAAGGTGTGTCTTGGTTCTGTTCCTGTTGGAGTCTTTTAGATCTTGGCACCCTTCTCTTAGCCTTTTGAGGATCATGGATGGTGTGCACCTGGGGTAAAGGCAGAGGGAGATGGGCGGAACTGGAAATAAAAATGGTTGATATCCTGTTGATGGGGCCTTAGCTTGGTGAAGAGGCACCTGCGTTGCATGCAGGCGGCTCCAGGTTCATTTTCCCACCATCTCTAGGTAAGGCTGAGAGAGACCCTTCTCTGCTAGAGAGCTGTTGCCAGTCAGAGCCGCCAGTACTAACCGAGATGGGCCAAGGTCTGACTCAGTTTAAAGCAGCTTCATATACCATATTTATCTGAATCCAAGACTAGGTTTTTATTTCCAAGTTTTTAGATATAAGAAATCAGGGGAGTCATCTTAAATTCAGGGCCAGGTATAATGTATAGTTAACCTCTATTTTTAAGAGGGTCACTTTAAATTCAGAGTTGCCTTCAGTTTGGGTAAATACGATATGTTGTTGGAATGTCCTTCTATGAATCTGTGGCATAGCAAGATTTGGAGAGTGGCGGTGTACTAGTCACCTCATCTCTAAAATGGTATTGTAAAGCTGGAAAAGAGGCTGAAAGGACAGTCAAAATGAAAAGGTGAAAGGGTTTGCAAGTTTTAGTTTAGAAAAATGAGACAAAGGGAGGACATGATAGAGATGGATACAATTATGCATACTGTGGAGAGAGAGGTATCCCCCTCTCCTCTCATAAAACACCAAAACTTGGGGAAATGCCTGGCGATTCAGGACAGACAAGAGTCTTCACGATCTGCATAGCTAACTTGTGGAACTGGCTGCCACAAGATGTGTTGATGGCCACGAGCTGTTACAGCTTTGAAGGGGAATTAGAGAGATTCATGGAGGAAAGAAGCCTATCAATTAGCCACGAAAGCTAAAAGGGAACTTGTTGGAGGCAGCCTACCTCTGAATACCATGGTGAGATGAGCAGGTGGCAGGGGAGGGTTGTTGCCAGGAGCATAGCCACTATTGGGAGAACGGGCTCAAAGAACCCAGGCCACCACCAATCACGCCCCCGCATCTGATATCAGATGGGGGGGGGCATTATTTTGGTCCCAAATGGGGCCCCATTTGGAATCAAAATCGGCCTGTGCTGTGTTGGCATTGAGGCCGGAGTGACTTTCCCTGCCTTAAAGGTCTCGCTGCCTGCCACTCCTGGTCTCGCTGCCAATGCAGCAGGGCCAATTGATCTCCCTCCCAAATGGGATCGCGTGGCCCTGTTTGGGAGGGAGGCTATGCCCCCGCTTCTGATGTCAGGCAGGGTGTGGCTAGCCGGCCGCCTGCATCTGATGTCAGACACTGGAGGGGCAGGGTGCCGCAGCGGTGGCCGCACACAGGCCGCTGTCGGCCTCCCTACGCTTCTGGTTGTTGCCTTTGCGCCTTGCCTATAGGGGCGTCTGATTGGCCACTGTGGGAAACAGGAAGCTGGACTAGGTGGACCTTCGGTGGGATTCTCAAAGCAGTCCTTATGTGCCCAGAGGATAGGTTCCTCAATAGCTCTGCGCCATGATGGCTAAATTGAACCTCCATAAGCAGCAGAAGTCTACCTCTGAGTACAAGCTGCTGGGGGAGGGCATCAGCAGGAGAGAACGACCCTGGTAAAAGTGGACTGCATATGTGGGATGAATTTGTCCTCCTTGGCGTTGCTGCTTGGCATTGGGCCTCCAGATGCAGCCACTGGATTCCACTGTGGCTATGTGTTGCTCTGGACCATGCGTCTGCAACCACATCTATGGGAATGCAACCACATCCCAGGTCGTGCTGAATTTGATATTGTTGGGATGTGATAAGAATGTTCCCACTGCAAACTGAGCAGCTTGTAAGGAAGAAATCTGACCTGACTTGAGGGTGCTTTTTGTGCAGTTGGAGGTAGCAAAAGGGCCCAGTTCATGTACGCTCAGTTATGTCCTTTTTGTACCGTCCAGGTTTTCTCCTGTCTCTCCAAAGTTGCTTCTTGACTCTTTCAAACGTTGTCACTTACAGCACAAGAAAATACTGCACATGCCAAAAGAAATCCTCCTAATTCCTGCACTGAGGCAAGCTAGACTCTGGAGCTGAAAAAATGCACATACAAACAGTTCTGCACAGGTTTTGTTTCTGCTGATCCTGAGACAAGGCAGAGAGTTACACCATGCTCTGCACACTGAAACTCCGGCTTAATTACTGCCACCCTCTCCCTGTCACCCACCAGTGAAGCTCTAAATGTTAGACTCCAGCACCCAAATGGTGCTGCATCTCTGGAGCCCTACCTGAGCTCACCTGCCATAGCCATGGGGCTCCCTCTGTGTGCCCATAGAAAACCCTGGATTGCCACCCTTGTTTGCCACCCATGCAGCAGCAAGGAATGTTTTTGGTGCTTCATTTCCCCTTCCATTGCTTGACATCACAGATGTGCTGTGATAAGAGTAGCTGCTTTTGTATTTGATTGCTCAGCAAAGCTTTTTAAAAGTACATACGAACATAGGAAGCTGCCTTCTACCGAGTCAGACCATTGGTCGATCTAGCTCAGTATGGTCTACAGCAGTGTTTCTCAACCTTTTTGGAGTCAAGGACCGCTACATTCTTTGTGCAGAATTTCAAGGACCGCTACATTCTTCATGCGCAGTTTCCCGGACCAGCAGTTAGTAAAGGGGTTTCAAGTTTATCTATCTATCTATCTATCTATCTATCAGACTTCTACTGGCAGCGGCTTCTCCAAGGTTGCAGGCAGGAGTCTCTCTCAGCCCTATCTGGAGATGCTAGGGAGGGAATCTGGACCCTTCTGCATGCAAGTATGCTCTTCCCAGAGTGGCCCCATCCCCTAAGGGGAAGATCTTACAGTGCTCACAAATATAGTTTCCCATTCAAATGCATACCAGGGCAGACCCTGCTTAGCAAAAGGGACGATTAACGCTTGCTACCACAAGACCAGCTCTCCTCCCTCAGTATCCCCCAGTACTGTAGTTCTGTGACAGGTTAATCTGGGGAATGGTCAGTCACTGAACTGTGTATTTTGACTGGAAGCATCCATATTTCTGAGCACTCTAAAAGAATTATTTGGGATTTTTTCATTAGCAAAAAGGTGATTAAAGGGAGACATTGCAGAGGTTTATACATGGTGTGGAGAGAACAATTTCTCCCTCTTCCACAACGTTAGAACCAGGGGTCAGACCATGAAACTGATTGCCAGAAAATTTAGGACTTTTCTCACGCAGCACATAATAAATATATGGGATTCTCTGCCACAGGATGTGGGTGATGGCCACTAGCTTGGATGGCTTTAAAAGGGGCTTAGACAAATTCATGGAGGACAAATATTTCAATGGCTACTAATCCTCATGGCTATAGAGACTTGCATTTTGGGCGGTATACAAATATGTTAAATAAATAAATATAGCCCTCCTCCATATGCAGCGGGGAAATGCTTGACTAACAAGCAGAAGGTTGCCGGTTCAAATCCCCGCTGGTACTATATCGGGCAGCAGCGATATAGGAAGATACTGAAAGGCATTACGGTATCTCATTCTGTGCGGGAGGAGGCAATGGTAAACCCCTCCTGTATTCTACCAAAGACAACCACAGGGCTCTGTGGCCATGGGCACCAGGAGCTGAAATAGACTTGATTACACACTTTACTTTTACCTTACCATGTGCAGAGGCAGGATGCCTCCAAATAGCAGTTTTAGAGGAACAGCAGCAATAGAAGGGGCCTGCTTTCCTTTCTTGCCTGTGTGCTTCTCAGGGGCATCTGATGGCCCATGGTGGGAAATAGGATGGTGGACTAGATGCATCTTGGGCCTGATCCAGCAGGGCTGTTCTTATGCATGAAGGCCTAATATTGGACATCCTATGAGGCTGGGGGGATTGCCAAAGCTAAAAACCCCACCTGGCTAGAAGGGTGTTTGGTTGTTTGCCACTTCAAAAGCAAAAGAAATGGCTTACTTTTTTTTACCCACTCCAGCTTAAATGATGTAAAGATGTTTCAATATATCTTGGAGTTTTGCACCCAACTGCCTATGCAAACAGATGCAGGTCAGCACAGTGACTTTTTTCTAAGGGCAATTTGAACCCTTTCCCAGTGGAGTCTTGCAAGCAAGCGGCTCCTTTTGTTGAGGGCTTCTGAGATTCAGCAAGGGTGGCAGCGGCTGGTTCTTGCTTACAGCACAATCCTATGCCTGCTTGTTCAGAAAGTGAGTTCAGTGGAGCTTCCTCCCAGGTAAGATTGTAGCCTTCATCTCAGTTGACTTTCCTGGCTTCCTGGAGGAAGCAAAGGAACATAGAAAGCTGCCTTGTACCCTGGTCCATCTAGCTCAGTATTATCTACCCAGACTGGCAGCAGCTTCTCCAAGGTTTCAGGCAGGAGTGTTTCCCAGCCCAACCTGGAGATGCTGCCAGGAATTGAACCTGGGAATTCCTGCCTGTCAAAAAAATGCTTTTCCACTGAGCTACAGCCCCATCCCCTTTGGGACATGCCAAGTCTTCAAAGCTGCAGCATTTGCCCTCGTTTTGGGTGCTGGATGCAACTGCCACTCTACGTGTCTGTGTGCACCCCTCCCATTCACGCCCTGAGTTCCTTGGTACACGCTGTGCTTTTCTTCTCACGAACACGGCGCAAAGCAATAACTCTGCAACTGGGAAATGTTCTTGGGTTACCTCTTGCTTTTGAAAATGATGGCAGGGTGACCCCTGACGCCAGGGCTTCGCTGAAACTCTCGTGGGGAGTGGAGGATAGTTACAGTCTCATTAAGGGACAGAGGGCGCTCAGAACCAGAAAGACCAGTTCTGGTGGGGAAAGGCTGGCAGAATTATTAAGCTGCAAAGGCTGTGAACAGAGAAGGAGAAATGAATGCTTTGGGCTTTCACGAGTTACCCTTTTCCTCTGTCACACTTGTGGAATGAGTCTAGCTGACAAATGTGAGCCATCCGTACCATCTCAGCGGGAGGATGCTCAGTGATATTTTGGCAATGTCTCCCCCTCTAGAGATGGAAAGCAGGTGATCGCATTCTCGCATTTACAGCTTGCTCTGTGTTATCACCACTTCTTTAACCCTCCCACCCTCCCCTATTATTGAGGTGAAATTGCAATCATTTTACCCTTACAGCAAAGGGTTAGGTTAACAATTAACACATTGATGGATTCTCTCCATGCAGTAATCTTTGGAGGACATTCCTGCCAATTATCATTTCCATTCCTCTGTCAACATATAATAATATCATTTTGTTATATCTGGTAGGTTCTTTAGTATCTGTGTCTATATTATTGTTGTAAGCTGCCCCGGACAGTATTGCAATGGAGGAGTGGGGTATAAATATTTTAAACAAACAAACAAACATCCGTAAAGTGTAGTAGTAGTTTTTGAGGCGCTTCACACGATCGGTGTGAAGCACCAGATGGGGTTAGGTGGAGAGAACGAGCTTAGCTGATCAACAGGCAGCCCTGCCCCACTGCCGGCTCCATCACAGAGCCAGTGGGAGTGGCAGGGATCAGGGGCTGCACAGCCCCCGGAAGTTCCAGGATCACCTGCGTGAGCAGGCGAGGCATCATGGAGAGACCCCTCTAAGCCCAGGAGGCTGCTTGCAGCCTCCTGGTGGGGGGTGGGTCTCCTTGTGTGTCGCCATGGCACGGAGCTGCGCCGTGGGAGCACACGATTGGAAACTGGGTTAGCGGAGCGCTTGCTCCGCTAACCTAGGCTAAGGAGAGGGCTACTTGGGCGGGCTAGCCGCCAGAGAACCATTGGGCTCGCCCGCTGGTTCTCACGATGGGGAGAAACCGGGCTGGGCTTCTTTAGCCCAGTTTCCCCCCATCATGAGAATAGCCTCTTTGTGTATTTTATACTTTTTAAAGCTCTTAAAACACCATTGCAAATGTGGTTGCTGCAGGCCTGATGGTCAGGACAATCAAAAAGCATGAGCACACACTGAACATATTGCAATACTATATCACCTCTTTTCCATCTCTAGCAGTGTAGACCTTGTCTAAACTCACAGAGAGCATTCGTCCCCCCCCCCCAGCTGGCACTGACCACCCCAGCTGGCTTATGTACTGTAACTACCGGTAGTTGCATGAATCATGTGCATTGAGCAGAAACAGTCTTGCTTGTCCCCCTTCGAAAGACTGTTGGTCACCTTTACTCACATGGGACCAATCTCATGTGCTTTGTGAAGGAGCTCACACAATTATACGGGGCGCAAAGCAAGCAAGGAGGCCACAAAGGTGCTGTAAAGCATTGTCAAGGGAATCTGTTCCCAGGTGCCATTTGGGGATTCACCCTTGTTCACCTGCTGGTGCTGTGGTGATTCTGTGGCTAAGACAGGCATGAATTGTCCCCTTTGCTAAGCAGAGCCCACTTTGATTTTCATTTGAATGTGAGTGCTGTAAGATATTCCCCTCAGGGGATGGGGCCGCTCTGGGAAGAGCATCTAGGTTCCAAGTTTCCTCCCTGGCAGCATCTCCAAGAGAGGGCTGAGAGAGTCGCCTGCCTGCAACCTTGGAGAAGCTGCTGCCAGTTTGTGCAGGCAGTACTGAGCTAGATGGACCAAGGGTCTGACTCTGTATAAGACAACTTCCAAGGTGAGGAAATAGCCATAGCTGAGCATCAGAGTGCTTGCTTTGAATGTAGAAAGTTCCAGGTTCAATCATTGGCATCTCCAGCTCAAAGGCTTCAGAAAGACCTTTCTCCACTCAAGATCCTGAGACGCTGCTAAGCTAGATAGCCTGAAGGCTGCTCCATAGGCTGGTCAGGGAATTGATCCAAGTCTCCTGGACCCCCAACAGAACATCTCACTTGTTCATGGGTAGCGTCACCCAAGGGGGGCGGGCAGGGTTGTACATGGTGCTTAGCTTGCAGCTGATGCTGCAAAAAAATGGTGGTTGTTGCCGTCCGTCTTCAGGGGTCCTCTGGGCTTCCAGGCCAGTCTCCTCTGCTGAGGCCTTTCAGGGCACTCCCTGGTTGTGAAACGGAGATGGACGAGTGGATAATAGCTGGCCTGGCCAGATGCCTGCTGGCGGGGTAGAGAAGGGCCCGCTCTCCTTTCCCAGTCAGTTCAAAGGCTCCAGTTGGGTAACCTGAATATGACTCATTGCAGACGGGAATCAAAGGCTTGGATAATTACAATGTTCTCTTGTGCTCATCCATAATGATAAACAGGCCTGAATCTCAACAGAGGCTGGCTCTGTCTTCAGGTTGGCAGCGCCTGTCCCTCTGGCCCCTCTTGTCCACCAGCTGTTGGCTGCACTCAGCCACTAGTCCTTTGACGATGTTATTTTTAGACCATAACTCACCCTGAGCTCTAGGAATACAGTGGGCTGGCAACTGGTGAATGAGGAGCATGGGATGAAATGGGGCTGAGTGGAAGCAGCCTTGTTAAGCAGCATCAGTACAGGAAGGACAGAGCAGGGAGCCAAGCAGCCAGCCACAGTGGGCTCCAGCCTTGCGGCCTGATTCAGCCAGCCAAGCAGGGTCGGTCTCTGCGCTAGGTGGTCCCAGGGCGGTCACCTAGGCCACCAGACCTTGGGAGGGACAGATGTGGGACCGCTGCCCCCCTGCACAGTGAATCTCTGTGATGCAGGGAAGCAGGTTATACCTTTAAACATTCCTTTTAAATAAAGGATAATACCTGCCACTGCAAGGAGTGGTACTCTGTGTGGAGTCGGCTCCCACTGCTCAGATGGCTTGTGTGCTTGCATGGTGCCCGTTTGAGGGGCCAACCTGTGGAGGCAGGGCGCATGGTAGAGAAGGACTTCACCCAGCACTGGGCAGCAGCAGGACATCTTACACATTTCTAATGGTATAATTTGCTTTCTCAGCTCCAACCCCCAAGGATAAATTTGTTTCCACCCTGCCATTCAGTTAAAATTATATTGTGTGCAATTGATTGATTGATTGATTAAGGGCCATCAAGTCTGTGTCGACTCCTAGTGACCACATAGATAGATTCTCTCCAGAATGATCTGTCTTCAACTTGGCCTTTAAGGTCTCTCAGTGATGCATTCATTGCTGTTGTGATTGAGTCCATAGTTTAACCATGTCATAAACACCATTGGTACTACTCTGAGAGATCCTCAGCTCTTCCTCAGTAGCATAAGAACATAAGAACAGCCCTGCTGATCAGCCCAAGGCCCATCAGGCCCAAGGCCCATCTAGTCCAGCATCCTGTTTCGCACAGTGGCCCACCAGATGCCACTGGAAGCCACAGGCAGGAGTTGAGGGCATGCCTTCTCTCCTGCTGTTACTCCCCTGCAACTGGTACCCAGAGGCACCCCACCCCCAAGGCTGGAGGTGGTCTAGAGCCCTCTGACTAGTAGCCGTCAATAGACCTCTCCTCCATGAAATTATCCAAACCTCTCTTAAAGCCATCAAGGTTGTTGGCTGTTACCACATCTCGTGGCAGAGAATTCCACAAGTTGATTATGCCTTGTGTGAAAAAGTACTTCCGTTTTTTTGGTCCTAGATTTCCTGGCAATCAGTTTCATGGGATGACCCCTGGTTCTAGTGTTATGGGAGAGGGAGAAGAATTTCTCTCTATCCACTTTCTCCACCCCATGCATGATTTTATAGACCTCTATCATGTCTCCCCACAGTCGTTATTTTCCTAAACTAAATAGCCCCAGGTGTTGTAGTCTTGCCTCATAAGAAAGGTGCTCTAGGCACCATCTTGATCATCTTGGTTGCCCTCTTCTGCACCTTTTCCAGTTCTACAATGTCCTTTTTTAGTTGTGGTGACCAGAATTGTATGCAGTACTCCAAGTGTGGCCGCACCATAGTTTTGTATAAAGGCATTATAATATTAGCAGTTTTATTTTCAATCCCCTTCCTAATGATCCCTAGCATGGAATTGGCCGTTTTAACAGCTGCCGCACATTGAGTCGACACTTTCAACGAGCTGTCCACCACCACTCCAAGATCCCTCTCCTGGTCAGTCACCGACAGCTCAGATCCCATCATCATATACTTGAAGTTGGGGTTCTTCGTCCCAATGTGCATCACTTTACACTTGCCAACACTGAACCGCATTTGCCACTTTGTTGCCCACTCACCCAGTTTGGAGAGATCCTTTTGGAGCTCTTCACAACCAGTTATGGATTTCACTACCCAAAAGAGTTTATCATCTGCAAATTTGGCCACCTCGCTGCTTACCCCTACTTCTTGATTATTTCTGAATAAATTAAAAAGCACCGGTCGCAGTACAGATCCCTGGGGGACCCCACTTCTTACTTCCCTCCATTGCGAAAACTCTCCATTTATACCTACCCTCTGTTTCCTGTCTTTCAACCAGTTAGCAATCCACACATGTACTTGTCCCCTTATCCCATGACCACTAAGTTTCTTCAGGAGTCGTTGATGAGGAACTTTGTCAAAAGCTTTTTGGAAGTCCAGGTATACGATGTCAACTGGATCACCTTGATCCACACACTCGTTGACACTCTCAAAAAACTCCAAAAGATTTACCTTTGCGGAACCCATGCTGGTTCACTCCCAGCAGGGCCTGTTCTTCTATGTGCTTTACAATTTTATCCTTGAGGATGCTTTCCATCAATTTGCCTGGAACGGATGTTAAGCTAACCGGCCTGTAATTTCACGGATCACCCCTGGATCCCTTCTTGAAAATCGGTGTTACATTTGCAACTCTCCAGTCCTCTGGTACAGAACCTGATTGCACGGATAAGTTATATATTTTAGCAAGGATGTCGGCAATTTCACATTTGAGTTCCTTGAGGACTCTTGGATGTATGCCATCCGGCCCTGGTGATTTGTTAGTTTTCAGTTTTTCTAGACAGTTTAGAACATTATCTCATCACTTCAATCTGGCTCATTTCTTTAGCCGCCATCCCCGAAAAGCCTGGTTCAGGAACAGGTATATGATCAGTATCCTCTGCCGTGAAGACGGACGCAAAGAACTCATTTAGCTTCTCTGCAACCTCCATATCCTCAATAATCCCTTTCACTCCCTCATTGTCTAATGGTCCAACTGCCTCCTTGGCAGGTTTCCTGCTTCTGATGTATTTAAAGAAGTTTTTGTTATTCCCCTTGATGCTTTTAGCTAAATGTTCCTCAAACTCTCTTTTCGCCTCCTTTATTGTTGCCTTGCATTTCTTTTGCCAGAGTTTGTGTTCCTTCCTGTTTTCTTCATTTGGACAGGCCATCCAATTTCGGAAGGAATTCTTCTTCCCTTTTATGGCTTCCTTGACAGTACCTGTTAGCCATGCAGGCATCTTCCTCGACCTAGTGGTACCTTTCCTCTTTTTGGGTATACAATCTAACTGGGCTTCTAGTATTGTGGTTTTGAGTAAACTCCATGCACTCTGGAGCGAAGTGACTCTCCTGATTTTCCCTTTCAGCTTCCTTTTCACCATACTCCTCATTTTAGAGAAGTTTCCTCTTCTGAAATTCAAAATGTCTGTGTTAGACTTCCTTGGTGATTCTCTCCCCACATGTATGCTGAATTTGATGGCACTATGGTCACTGTTTCCTAAAGGGTCAATGACACTGACATCACGCACCAGGTCCTGGGTGCCACTCAGAATTAAGTCCAAGGTTGCCTTCTCTCTGGCCGGTTCCAAGACCAACTGTTCTAGGGCACAGTCATTTAGCATGTTGAGTACCATCCAACCTGAGGGGCCCATCATCCAGCACTACATCGACAATCATTCCATTTTGTCTATCCATGTGGTTTTCTTGGTAAAATACAGGAATGGTTTACCATTGCCTTCTCCCGGGCAGAATTAATGATGCCTTTGTCGTTGTCACTGAAGTGATCGTCTGCCTCCAGAACCTTCCTATATCGCTGCTGCCCAATATAGGTGCCTGCTTTCTTTAGCTGGGCCAAAACGAAAAACAGGGGCAATCACGGAATGAAAAAAGCAATAAAGAGGGGAAGGGGAAATCCCACCAAAAAAACCAAAAAACCACACAACAAATGTGCAAATAATGGCCAAACACTGAAAATCTATATAAACACTGGAAATATATATTCAGAAACAATTAGCCAGTAATAAATAATCAATAACATTAATAAGCAGAAATTATGAATCTAAGCTAAATAATTCAACAAGAAAAATAACGTATGCAGTGATACTCAAGCCATCTCATAACACATAATACACAAAATGCCTTCTCACGATACAGAATACATGAATATAAGCATGTGCAATAACAATCAGAAATATTGAAAGGAGGTGTAACTTAGCCAGGCAAAAATAGGGCTGCTGGATGAAATGGGCGAAGTCAAGTGTCATGATAGAAATACCAAATGACAAAAACGCCGCATCAGACATAATCTCAAAAAGAGGTGTGGACGTCCTCAGTCAACGAGCATACCCCTTTATGCCCTTTAGGAGAATGCAAACTGAACATGTACAAATGTAGTAGAAAAGGGCAAAAGAAAGGGGGGGTGCTGGCTTGTAGGCGAGACGCTCAAGACCATCCACACAAGAGTGAAGATTTCAAATCACAAACATGCTGATTGCAGAGAACCCGTCGAGCATGGCTTCCATAAATAAGATATCATGGATCAAAGATAAAGCCCACTGCATGCCCATATGGAGAAAAACAAACTTCATGAATCAAAGTCGTTAATGAATCAAAGTCGAACAGCTCTTCCGGATATATGCCGTTTCGCCAACAAAGCTTCATCAGCCTCCTTAACAACATTAATACCGGTACCCCATTCCTCAAGCTTAACACAGTCTTGCAGTCCTTTCCGACTGCAGGGAGACATGATAGAGGTCTATAAAATCATGCATTGGGTGGAGAAAGTGGATACAGATAAATTCTTCTCCCTCTCCCATAACACTAGAACCAGGAGTCATTCCATGAAACTGATTGCCAGGAAATCTAGGACCAGCAGATGGAAGTACTTTTTCACACAAGGCATAATCAACTTGTGGAATTCTCTGCCACAAGATGTGGTAACAGCCAACAACCTGAATGGCTTTATGAGGGGTTTGGATAATTTTATGGAGAAGAGGTCTATTGACGGCTACTAGTCAGAGGGCTCTAGGCCACCTCCAGCCTTGGGGGCGGGGTGCCTCTGGGTACCAGTTGCGGGGGAGTAACAGCAGGAGAGAAGGCATGCCCTCAACTCCTGCCTGTGGCTTCCAGCGGCATCTGGTGGGCCACTGTGCGAAACGGGATGCTGGACTCAATGGGCCTCCTTGGGCCTGATCCTGCCGGGCTGTTCTTATGTTCTTAAGTATCATGTAGTGAGAAATCTACAAAAGGATGGACTAATCAAGCTGATCTACTGCCCAACAAATGAAATGCTTGCAGATCTACTCACTAAGCCACTACCAAGACCCTGCTTTGAAAAGCTGAGAGAGAAAATGAATCTTGTGAACTGAGTCACGAGACATCGAGAGGGGGTATTGGAAGTTAAGGACTTTGCGCTGTCTCTTGTCTCAATGACAGTGGAGGACAGACTAGTGAGTCAGAGGGCTAGAGGGTCAAGACATTGGTCATCCCTTCTCTACTGCTCTGACACTATCCCTTTGGAACGTAGATTGCGAATCTCAGGGACACTTCCTCCTTCCTCTCTCCCTTCTCTTCTTGTTCCTTCTACCTTGCAACATGCAAGCTCCTCTCCCCTGCACCATGTGTGCAGAGATGCAGAATCCATCTGCATCCAGCTAGCTAGCTAGATTAGAGATCCTAACTCCTCACTTTCCTATCTAGAATGGAGTTCTTTAATAAATGCCATATATATTTATTTGAAACTATGAACTGGCTCTAAGTTACTTTACTCTCAGCATACACGCATGCCTAACTAAATCTGCTGTGTTGTGCCTCTGTGCACTCTGCTATAATGAAAAAGGGTTTCTCTACCAGAGAGAATTCCCAACACTAATATCAATCAGATTTTGTGGACAACCCTTTAACATGACAGTTCTTCGAGCCTATGCCCCAATAACTGATGCAGAAGAGGAGGAAGTTGATGAGTTTTATGCTCAAATTCAATCTGAAATTGACAGAACATGCAAGCAAGATGTGATGCTGGTGGTTGGAGACTAGAATGCTAAAGTTGAAAAAAGTAAGGAGGAAAAAACAGTTGGCCTATATGGCCTAGGAAACAGAAACGAAGCAGGAGAATGACTTATTATTTTCTGCCAAGCCAATGATCTCTTCATTGCTGACATATTCTTCAAACAACCAAAGCGACGCATGTGCACATGGACATCACCAAATGGAGTACACAGAAATCAAACTGATTACATTATTGGTGCAAGGAGGTGGAAGAGCTAAGTTATAACAGCAAAGACATGTCCGCGGGTCAATTGTGGAACAGATCATGAACTGCTCATGTGCACGTTCCAAGTTAAGCTAAAGCGGAAAAACAAAGCTATCCAGCTTCCATGATATGATCTTGAGAATGTACCCACCATTTTCAAGGAGAACATCAGGAACTGCTTTGAAGTTCTGAACCTCATTGATAGGGAACCAGAGGAACTGTGGAATGAAATCAAAGAAGTTGTTAAGGACGAATGTGAAAAGAGACTGCCAAAGACCAAGAAACAGAAGAAAGCAAAATGGATGTCAGAACAGACAATGGAATTTGCCCAGAAGAGGAGAGAAGCCAAAGTCAAGAAAGATAGCCCCCAGGAAGGAACTTATTAGGGAATTTCAGAAAGCTATTAGAAGAGACAAGGAGCAGTACTACAATGACATCTGTAAAGACCTTGAGGATGGAAATAGACATGGAAAAACAAGGAAAGTTTTCCAAAAGAGCTCTGAGCTCAGAGGGAGGTTCCAACCTCTAATTGGTATGTTAAGGGATGCCAAAGGACAGATAGTAACTGATTCAGAGAAGCTCAAACAGAGATGGAAGGAGTATACTGAAAATCTGTACAGCAGGGACGTCAAAGTCCAAGATACTCTAGAAGATATTCCCTACTTGCAAGAACCTCTAGAACGGGAAGATGAAGTTAGATCAGCACTCCAGTCATTACCAAGTCGAACTGCTAAAGGAACTGATGGAATAGCTACAGAAATATGGCAGGCAACATAAGAAGAATCAGTCAAGGATCTAACCAAACTATGCCAGCAAATTCGGAGAACAACACAGTGGCCAACAGATTGGAAGAGGTCAGTCTACATACCCATACCAAAGAAAGGAGACTTAACAGAATGTGCAAACCGTCGCACAATATCCTTAATTTCACATGCTAGCAAAATAATGCTCAGGATCATCCAACGCAGATTACAGCCCTACGTGGAAAGGGAAATGCCAGATGTTCAAGCTGGTTCCAGAAAAGGCCGAGGAACAAGAGACATAAGTGCTGATGCACGCTAGATAATTGAGAAAGCCAAAGAATACCAAAAAGAAGTCAATATGTGCTTTATTGACTGCAGAAAAGCCTTCAATTGTGTAAACCATGTTAGATTGTGGAATATCCTTAGGAAAATGGGCATCCCAGAACATCTCATTGTTCTCATGAGAAACCTATACACAGGACAAGAAGCCACAGTCCAGACAGAACATGGTGAAACAGACTGGTTCCAGATCGGCAAAGGAGTAAGACAAGGCTGTATACTATATCCCTCTTTATTCAATTTATATGCTGAGCATATACTGAGAGAAGCTGGATTGGAAGAAGATAAGCATGTTTTTAAAGTTGGAGGAAGAAACATCAATAACCTGCAGTACACTGATGACACCACTCTGATAGCTGAAAATGTGGATGATCTGCAAGCTCTAGTAATGAAAGTCAAGGAGCACAGTGAAAAAATGGGACTATGACTAAATGTCAGAAGACTAAACTAATGACAGTGGGTACAGAAACCAGCCTCAGAATTGATAATAAAGACACTGAAGTGCTGGATAGCTTCTGCCTTTTAGGATCGACCATCAACAGTAAAGGATAAAGCAGTCAAGAAATACGCACAGACTAGCACTTGGCAGGGTTGCAATGAAGGCCTTGGAAAGGATTTTTTAAATATTTGATTTGATTTGATATTTGATTTGATAGATTTCTATGCCGCCCTTCCAAATATGGCTCAGGGCGGTTTACACAGAAAATAAATAAGATGGATCCCTGTCCCCAAAGGGCTCACAATCTAAAAAGAAACATAAGATAGACACCAGCAACAGTCACTGGAGGTACTGCGCTGGGGGTGGATAGGGCCAGTTACTCTCCCCCTGCTAAATAAAGAGAATTACCATGTTAAAAGGTGCCTCTTTGCCAAGTTAGCAGGGGTGCTGTAACGTGTCTATACCTACAAAGATGAGAATCATTTGGACAATGGTTTTTCCTGTGACACTCTATGGATGCAAAAGCTGGACTTTGAAGAAGCAAGATAGAAAATACATTGACGCTTTTGAACGTTGGTGCTGGAGAAGACTTTTAAGAATTCCATGGACAGCCAGGAAAACAAACAAATGGCTCATAGAACAAATCAATCCAGAATTTTCACTCGAGGCACAAATGACCAGGCTCAAACTATCATACTTTGGACACATTATGCGAAGATCCAGCTCCCTTGAGAAGTCGGTACTGCTGGGGAAAGTTGAAGGAAAGAAGAGGATGACCAGCAGAAGGAACTTGAAAGCCCAGGCTTTCTTTTTCCTTGAACTCATCAAACTCCTATTGAGATTCAAGCCCCTGAAGTTCTGTCTTCCAAGAGCTACAGTCATTCTCCTGCAGCCATCCTCCATGGTCACATGTGGTGTAATCTCCTCTAACAAAAACCTGCCCTTCTTCTTTGTTTGTTCGATTTCTATACCGCGCTTCCAAAAATGGCTCAGGACAGTTTACAGAGAGAAATAATAAATAAATAAGACGTATCCCTGTCCCCAAAGGGCTCACAATCTAAAAAGAAACATAAGCTATACACTACCAACAGTCACTGGAGGTACTGTGCTGGGGGTGACTAGGGCCAATTACTCTCCCCCTGCTAAATAAAGAGAATCACCACGTTAAAAGGTGCCTCTTTGCCAAGTTAGCAGGGGTCGTCTTGTTCCCAGAATTCTCCGCAACTGCTCTCTAGGTCCCACCCACCTAGTGTACTGATTGGCTGCCCTGTAGTTCACCAGCATGTCTGTCAAGACAAGGGTTCACTCTCTGTTAACTCTTTAGTGGGAGTGGTGGCTGATCAGTACAATAGGCCTTGGGCCTGATCCAGCAGGGCTGTTGTTCTAGAGCAGGCCTGCTCAACTTTGCCCTCCCCCCAGCTTTGTTTGGACTACAACTTCCATAATCTTCTGCAATAGTGGCCAATAGCCAGGGACTGTGGGAGTTGTAGGCCATCATCTGCAAGAGCGCCAAAGGTGAGCAACCCTGTTCTAGAGTCTGGACAGCCAGTTGTCAGAGATTCTATAGCAGTTGCATTGCACTGAGTTGGACCAAAAGACCTCCAAGATCCCTTCTAACTCTGAAATTCTGGGATTCTGACTCCCCTTTGCTGCTCTCTGCCTGGGCCTCCATGGACCACTAGGTGCCATTTTGTGGCTGCCAACAGGAGCCACCACTGGCAACTGTCTCCTCAGCCTGCTTTTTTCCTGCCAGTGCAGCTGAGTGAAAAGAGAGTCCAGCCAGGGCCATTTTTGAAGTCACAAAGAGAAACATTTGGGGGAACAGCTGTCAGCCCAGGAGCCATGAATTTAAGGGCATGTGCTGCCTTGGGCAGTTGGTAGCCTCCAAACCCTGCGCCTCATGAGGGAAAGAGAGCTGTCCTCCATGACTGAGTGAGGGAAATTGCCACTATGGAGGCCACAGTCCTGAAGTGAAAGTGGAGAAGCTTCCTCCTGCCTCCTCCATCTTGCTCTGGCCATATTCCCAACACCCCAGCACCTTATATTATTTAGACGTGAAGATAGATGTTTTTTCTGTAGCAGTTCCCTGCACTCAGCAGGGGATTGGACTAGAAGACCTCCAAGATCCTTCCAACTCTTAACATTCTGTGATAAATAAAGTGTCCCACTTAATTATTTCCACACAGTGAGAGAAAGGCACTCTACACATGTTCAGAGGCAGTCTTCTGTTGAGCTTTGCTGGTTGTGGGCTATGGCATGATTTTTAGTCACTAAAAGCCAAACCGGAGTTGTGATTCATTATCTATGGATAAAAATCAATTGTTTTAAATTCCCTCACTTAAAAAAAAACCAAAAACCCCACAAACGTGTAGTTCAAATGGTACACTATTTTCTTCTCAATGGACCCTTTGCCCAGGACCTCTTAGTGCCTTCAAGCACCCCTGCTCCAACCCTGTGCCCTGTAAGGGAGAGGAGGAGAGAGGCTGGCATTTAGGAGAGTGTCTTTCTCTTCCTTTGCCTTATTGTGCCTCCAACAGGCTCTGTGAGGGGTGCCATTGCCAACCCTGACTGAAGCCATTTCTGGATTTCCCAGTTTTGTGCACAAAGATTTCCACAAACTTCCAGGCTTGCTTTCAAGAGTCTCCTGAGAATAATGCCAGTTCCTGGAGGCTCCAGGCTAGTGCTGGAGGGTTGACAGCAATTGCAGAATCCACGGGGGAAAGTTGTGGTATGAAAGGTACAAGACAGTGGAGTGGAATCAGGAATACTAATAGTTTAATGAAACAGATACTATGTATGGAGAGGCAAGTTCAGACTGCTTTTCTATGCTCTTGCTGCGGGCTATTTGTTAGCCCTGCCTCTACTCCTGGACGGGAATACAAGTAACCAAAGCCCCATTCAAGAGCCGGGCTGGACCAAGAAATGGATTACCCCAAAACACCACATCAATCTTAATGATGAGGTGCTGAGGGAAAAGCCACTGCATTGATAGGAATGCTGCCGAGGGAAAATAAAAAGCAGGAAAACAGAAAAGGCCCCTAGAACCCCTTTGGCGGGGGGGGGCGCAAATGATCACTCTCCACATTGCTGCTCTCTGGGAGGCAGAAAAAAGCTGCCCCATTGCTGGTAAAGATGCTGAGGTGAAAGAAAAGGCAGCAGGAGGGCCCTTTCCCCTGAGTCTGCCATGGGGCTGTAGCTGCATTCCAAAGCCACCGTGCCTTCTATGGGGGGAAACCACCTCATGGCTGGAAAGTGCTGAGGTGAAACAGAAGGCTGGAAGTCAGTGAGGTCTCCCCCTCCCGCTCCTGACAGTGCCTCCTCCATTTTGCCTCATGCCAACTTGCAAGCTCCTTTGAAGTGAAACACACGTGCGTCGTCCTCCCACCTCAGGTCTTCTTGGCTTTTGGTGTCCTCCATACTAATAAAATTGCTGGGAGAGTTCATTGGGGATTTGGAGCTGCAGTCGCCCATGTGTAATTGCTGAGTGTAAAATGCTAGGCCGCTCCATGTCGCCCTCTCTTCTCTGCCTGGAGGGGTACTGAGCCATTTTGGCTAGCCGTGAGCAAGCAAGTGGACATTCAGCCTAGACAAGATGGAGGCGCTCATATTGATCCTGAACTATTCTGTCATGTGTTCAGCTGGATATTCCCACAGGGAGCCCCCCAAGTTCCCCATGTTTTCTGTACAGTATCTTCATGGGTTTAACTGAGAAAGTGGCAGCTCAAATCCCTGACGGATAAAAGACAGAGAAGCTTAAAGAAAACTGGAAGCTTTGGCATATAGTGGTTATCTATATATTTATTTCTCTTAGGTGTACCCATCGCTAATCCCATGTGTACAGTGGCGGGCCCGGCCACCAGAGGGAGGAGGTGGTGGCAGGTCGGGCCAGCTGCCGAAACGAGGAGGTGGCGGCAGGAGGGGTTGGGCCGGCTTGAAAGCTGTCCAGAAGCCACGGGCAGGCAGGGGGAGAAGCGGGCCGGTGGGGCGTCAGAAGTGCAGATACTCTGCGCCCGGCCCAGCTAGTAGTGGATATAATTATTGTGATGACAAGTGATTTTCGGCCCGTTAAATAACGGGCGCTAGTAAGCGCTCCAGGCCCCCCGCCGCCATTCCCCCTCCCGCTGCCAGCCTCCATGCCGCGGCCGGTCTCCCCGGCCGGGCAAGGGCCCCAAAGTCTCCCCCCTGCCCGGCTTCGGCAGCGGTGTCAGGCCTCGGCGGCGGCTCCACCACCACCTCGACCGGCTTCCCCCGCCGCCTCTTCCCCCCGCCCAGCTTCATGGCGGCCGCTTCTCCTCGGGCGCCGCTTCTCCTCCCGGCCATCATGGCCGCTTGGTCCCGGCGGTCGTGTCTCCCTCAGTGTGTTCTGGGCATGCACTCTGCACATGCCCAGAACCGCCGAGGGAGGCACGGACACATGCCTGGCCGACACGGATGGACATCAAGCCTTTTATTATAGAGGATGCCACAGAAGTCTGTTGCTGCTTCAGTGTAAGGCCTTTGTGGATTACTCGTGTCTTTTCTCTTTCATCCTGGAAGCTAGTGCTCTTGCTCGTACTCTCTCTCTCTCTGGTCCACACAAGGCTGCCTAGTTAGCATCTTAAACCTCCAACACCTTAAGACAGGGGTTCTCAAGGCCAGAGTGGTGTAGTGGTTAGAGTGCTGGACTAGGACCAGGGAGACCCGAGTTCAAATCCCCATTCAGCCATCATACTTGCTGGGTGACTCTGGGCCAGTCACTTCTCTCTCAGCCTAACCTTCTTCACAGGATTGTTGTGAAGAGAAACTCAAGTATGTAGTACACTGCTCTGGGCTCCTTGGAGGAAGAGTGGGATATAAAATGTAAAATAATGATAATAAAAACCTTGGGTCCCCGGATTCAAAGTTCAAAGTTCTTTATTTGAGACCCAAGGTCAGCATAACATAACATAAACAAAACATCTCATAACATAGAAAGATACAATTGGGGGAAAGAAATATTTAAATATATAATTATCCACAAATAAACAATCAGTAAAAATTTAAAATAAATCAGATTGCTCGCTGCCGTAACAATACTGCAATAGAACAGAATTTGGCCACCTTAAAGGTGACATCTAAAGTTCTATCCGCAAGAAGATAGGAAACATAAAAATCTCCTGAGCATCCTGGGAAGGGTGTCAGAAGAGGAGTTAATAAGGAACATCTTAAATCTCTATATAATGGACAGCGCAGCAAAGCATGTTGGATGGATTCGACTTCCCTCATACCACATGGGCATAATCTATCCTCCTTAGGAATCCCCAGAAACCTCCCTGAGAGCACCGCTGAAGGTAACATATCATGTCTTGCTCTGAAAAAGGCCCTCCGCTAGCACATCAAGCTAAAGGCATTCAAATAAGCAGCAGGGCCCCAACTAGAACTGCTCAAACCCAGCCTCCTTTTAGTACAATCACGGATTCGGGAGCGTTCTTGTTGGATTTCAAAGTCCAAGAGTCTTTGTTTCAGGATCTGCCTAGCCTGGTCGTGACTTAACAGGACCAGGTAGTCCATAGACAGACCCAAGGACACAATTTTGTCTTGAATAGCCTGGTCCCAAGTCGGCTGGAATACATCAGCCAAGATAAGAGAAATCCATCCTCGGGCGGGGGTGGGTGGGAATTTGACTTTAAGCCAATAGGTCAAAATAGACAACCAGGCCCAGACCTTGATCTTCAGAACACCCAACTCAAACGTTAATAATACATTGAGGACGCATCTAGGTACTCTAAGTACAGCCCTAAGGAAGTCATTTTGAACCACATCCATAGAATTGTATGAAGGAAAAGGACCAAGTTGCTCCCCATATAATAGCTGGCTCCTAAGTTTGGCTGCAAATAATTTCAGGCTGGCCAAAATGATCTCACCTCCTTTATAACAGAAAAATCTCTGGATAGCCAGAGAACTTCTCCATGCAGTAAGAATAACTTGATCTATATGCGCCTTCCATGAACCCCTTGCTTGCAGGGTCACACCCAAATATCTATACGTATAGACCTATTCTAACTGTTGGAGGCCACCACCCTCTCAATTACCTTGCCCAACCATGGAAGATTGGAGTCAGGCCTATAGTTGCTTAACTCTGAAGGATCCAATGCAGGCGTCTTCTGAAGAGGTCTAATGATTGCCTCCTTAAGACAGGAAGGCATCCTGCCTTCCCTCAGAGAAGCATTTATAATATCTATCAGGCCTTCTACAACAATCCCCTTGCCAGACATGAACAGAATATAATAAGCTATCTCAGACAAAGGTCAGGAACAGTGTTCCCTCTAACAGGGATTTTGAGATACTGTTTGGGAATGGCTTTTGTTTGGGGATTATGAGAGTTGTAGTCAACAATGTCTGGGAATCCATGTTATTTATTTATTTATTTATTAAAACATTTTTATACCGCTCAAAAAAATTACGTCTCTGGGCGGTTTACAACAGAATAAAAACAAAGTAAAACATTCGTTAAGACAAAAATGGGGGAGGAGGAACACACACATCACAACAATTTAAAAATTTTAAAATAATATTTTAAAACAGCATTAAAACCATTAAAACAACATTAATTAAAAGCCTGGGTGAAGAAATGTGTTTTTAAAGACTTTTTAAAAGCTGTCAGAGATGGGGAGGCTCTTATTTCACTAGGGAGCGCATTCCAAAGCCTCGGGGCAGCAGCGGAGAAGGCCCGTCCCTGAGTGGCCACCAGACAAGCCGGTGGCAGCTGCAGATGGACTTCTCCAGCAGATCTCAGTGGGCGGTGGGGTTCTTGCAGAAGAAGGTGTTCCCTTAAATACCCAGGGACCAAACTGTTGCTTTTAAATTTTTTATTGGTTTTTACAATATCTTAACAATCCCATTACATCTAATTAAGTAAATATTGACTTCCCGCTCACCAATCTGCACGATTCATTAACTATACAAGTCAACCATTGCTATAGTAATTCAAAACATATATCCTACACATTACAAACTCGATTTTACTCTACCCAACCTGCTATTATTACTAAAGAGTGCGGTTTGCAGAATGCTCAGACCCAGACATTAAGAGAGTATTAACTGGCTTGCTATTTTCATTTTAAATGCTTTTGCCCAAATAGGCTCAAAAAGTCTACTGCTTCTAAACCATTTCATCGGGACCAATGGTTGCTGCTACTAAGTCATTATATAAGGATGCACGATAGATAGATAGATAGATAGATTTCTACCCTGTACTATTACAGGACAGATATATTTTTAATTGAATGAGTGTGCATGGTGCTAAAGTCATAGTTGGCAACTGGCACTGGCTTTTATACCAGGGATTCTCAAACTTGGGTCCTCAGGTGTTATTGGACTTCAACTCCCATAATCCCCAGCCTCAGTGGCCTTTGGTTGGGGATTATGGGAGTTGAAGTCCAATAACACCTGAGGACCCAAGTTTGAGAATCACATTTATACCTTTAAAAATACGTAAGTTGTACCACTGCTGCTGCCCATTTAGGAGACAGACTAAGGACACAGCAGCCACCACAGCGCCCCCACCTGTCTGGGAATGAATGACAGCAGGCTCCACTGAGAACTGCCAGTGGGCTCCTTGGGAAACTGAGAAGAGAGGAAAGCGAAGAAGGGAATGGCAATAGGAGGAACCAAGGAACCAGTTAACTATGTTGTGATATCAAGCTTGTGCTATGGATCACATAGCTAGCTCAAACTACCTGGGTTCCCTTGGTGAAATGTTTGCATCAGCCCTTGCATATTCTCATCCGTCAGTCAGGAAGGCGGCAATTGTGAAATTGTGAATTTTTCCAAATTGCACCTCCTGTGTTGCAGAGTAGCTAAATGGATTCTTTGCATCCGTCTTCACAGTAGAGGATACTGAGCATATACCTGTTCCTGAACCAGGCTATTTGGGGATGGAGGCTAAAGAACTGAGTCAGATAGAAGTGACAAGAGTTGACGTTCTAAACTCTCTGAAAAAAATAAAAAATAGCAAATTTCCAGGGCCAGATGACATTCATCCAACTCAAATGTGAAATTGCCAACCTCCTTGCAAAATATATATAACTTATATATAACCCTACAATCAAGCTCTGTACTGGAGGACTGGAAAGTAGCCAACATAACACCGATTTTCAAAAAGGGGTCCAGGCGATCCAGGAAATTACAGACCAGTTAACTTAACATCCATTCCACAATACAAAAGGGAGAACACGTGAAATCAAGAAATCACAATCAGAATACCGTGCTGATGGAACACACCAATGCAGTGGAAAAATAAATACTAAATAAATGGTATAATCAGTCCATATATTCATATATTCATATATTCCTGTCAAACATATTGTGCACAGAGGAGGAGCCAGGCTCCTATATGGACCCAGAGAATATAGTTACTAATGTTTCTTTGATGTATCCTTGATGTCGAACTTGGAATTCATCCATCTTAGTCAGCTGCTCTGCTTCCTGGATTTGGAATGTGTGCACCCATAACTCTTCATTTCTTCACTGACCCATGAGGTTTATTATCAAAGACATCAAGGATACATCAAAGAAACATTAGAACCTATATTCTTTGGGTCCATATAGGAGCCTGGCTCCTCCTCTGTGCACAATATGTTTGACAGCAATATATGAATATATGAAAATATGGACTGATTATACCATTTATTTAGTATTTATTTTTCCACTGCATTGGTGTGTTCCATCAACATAGTTTTCTGATTGTGATTTCTTAACATCCATTCCAGGCAAATTGATGGAAAGCATCCTCAAAGATAAAATTGTAAAGCACATAGAAGAACCGACCCTGCTGAGAGAGAACCAGCATGGCTTCTGCAAAGGTAAATTTTGCCTCACAAACCTTTTGGAGTTCTTTGAGGGTGAAAACAAGTGTGTTAATAAAGGTGATCCAGTTGACATAGTATACGTGGACTTCCAAAAAGCTTTTGACAATGTTCCTCATCAAAGACTCCTGAGAAAACTTAGCAGTCATGGGATAAGGGGACAAGTACATGTGTGGATTGCTAGCTTGTTGAAGGACAGGAAACAGAGGATAGGTATAAATGGAGAGTTTTCACAATGTTGAGAAATAAGAAGTGGGGTTCCCACAGAAATCAATACTGAGACTGGTGTTTTTTAATTTATTCATAAATGATCTAGAAGTAGGGGTAAGCAGTGAGATAGCCAAATTTGCAGATGATACCAAACCCTTTAGGGTAGTGAAATCCAAAACAGATTGTGAGGAGCTCCAAAAGGATCTCTCCAAACTGGGTGAGTGGGTGAAAAAATGGCAAATGTGGTTCAATGTTGGCAAGTGTGAGGTGATGCACATAGGGATGAAGAACCCCAGCTTCAAGTACACGTTGATGGGAACTGAGTTGTTGGTGACTGACCAGGAGAGGGATCTTGGGGTCGTGGTGGACAGCTCATTGAAAGTGTCGACTCAATATGCGGCAGCTGTGAAAAAGGCCAATTCCATGCCAGGGATCATTTTGAAGGGATTGAAAATAAAACTGCTAATGTTATAATGCCCTTATACGAAACTATAGTGTGGCCACACTTGGAGTACTGTGTACAATTCTGGTCACCACATCTAAAAAAGGATATTGTAGAATTGGAAAAGGTGCAGAAGAAGGCAACCAAGATGATCAGGGGCCTAGAGCACCTTCCTTATGAGGAAAGGCTACAACTCCTGGGGCTTTTTACTTTAGAACAAAGGTGACTGCGGGGAGACATGATAGAGATCTATAAAATCATGCATGGTGTGGAGGAAGTGGATAGAGAGAAATTCTTCTCCCTCTCACATAACACTAGAACTAGGGGTCATCCCATGAAATTGCCAGGAAACTTAGGACCAACAAACAGAAGTACTTTTTCACACAATGCATAATCAACTTGTGGAACTTTCTGCAACAAGATGTGATGTTGGCTACTAGTTTGGATGGCTTTAAGAGGGGCTTGGATAACTTCATGGAGGAGATGTCTATCAACTCCTACTAGTTAGAGGCTAGGTGGCCAGATTTGGCTTTTTAAAAGCCAAATTCTGGCTTACGGCCCATTTGACCCACGAGTATACCCCTTAGGTTCTGGCAACCCGGGCTATAGGCCACCTTCAGCCTCAGAGGCAGGATGCCCCTGAGTACCAGTTGCAGGGGAGTAACAGCAGGAGAGAGGGCACGCCCTCAACTCCTGCCTGTGGTTTCCAGCGGCATCTGGTGGGCCACTGTGTGAAACAGGATGCTGGACTAGAAGGGCTTCCTTGGGCCTGATTCAGCAGCATTGTTCTTATGTAACCCCATCCTCCTGATGGGTGTTTCCAAAATCTTTTGAGACACAAAGGTCTCAAAAGAGCGGTGTTTGCTCCAGTAAATCTCTCATACAGAGTAACCACAATATGAATGTACCTGAAGGATATAATTGTGGTGGAAGTCAAGTTTTCCTGAAAGTTCAACATTTTCTGCATTGTTCTTTAGGAGTAGGAACATAGGAAACTGCCATATACTGAGTCAGACCATTGGTCTATCTAGCTCAGTATTGTCTTCCCAGACTGGCAGCGGCTTCTCCAAGGTTACAGGCAGGAATCTCTCTCAGCCTTATCTTGGAGATGCCAGAGAAGGAACTTGAAACCTTCTGCTCTTCCCAGAGCAGCTTCATCCCCTGAGGGGAAGATCTTGCAGTGCTCACACATCAAGTCTCCCATTCATATGCAACCAGGGCAGACCCTGCTTAGCTATGGGGACAAGTCATACTTGCTACTGCAAGACCAGCTCTATTTTATCTATGGGGATAAAATATTCTGGAGTAAGTGATGATGCATTGAGGTGTCTTGAAGTACTTTAGCAGCCTTAGGTAAAGGAAGGTTCACAGTATAATATTGTTTCACCACCTCTTCACTTCTCTTTTAATTTCTCTGTGACTTGCACAATTACAGGTGTCACAAATTGCAGAATTAGTGGGTACACTATAGCATTTGTCAAAGGTGACTGTCCAAACATGATGAGTGTGAATACTGACAATCCCAGATGAATTTTATGAATGTTTAAAGCTCAGAGGATGCTTGCAGTTCCCAAAATGGGATTGTCAGTATTCACCCATGTCTATCTGGCAAGCAAGGACATGCACCAGTGAACACTGGCATTCACTAAACTAATCTGTCAGCATCCGCATATAGATATTGATATTTAGTAAGTTTTGGACATTCACTGTAACATCTACAACAGAGGTTGGTGAATTTCAGGCTTGCAGGATCTGTTTTGAACTCCAAAGTCCACCCACTGAAGGCAGATGCACAATAGGGCCTCAGGAGAGCACTCTCAAGTCCAAAAGGGTGGGCTACACCCTGTGAGCCATACCCCGGGGATAACTTCCATATACAAGAACAAATCTACACTACAGATTCTAACACAACACTCTCAAAACAGCCAGCAGAGCTGCATGGAGATCTGGCCAAAGTCAATCAATTAATACTCATATTTTACAGGTGAGGGGCACAGAGGCTAAGAGAGATACAAGTAGTGCAGGGCCATATTCTACTTGCCATTTTGGAGCAATTGGGAGTTGGAAGCCCTTGCTGATATTCTGAAAATCATCCAGAGATCAACTAGTAAATCCTGATCTACCTTCTGCCCACTCCTGGTCTATGGTGTACATATGACAGGGGCCCGGGGGCAAATGTGCCTACCAGTGGCATATACATTCAGTGCATACAGTGTCAGAAAAAGACATACCATGCACTAGCTCTATTCAAACATTATGTTGTACCTATGTTCAGATTTCTGTACATACATGTTTTTGTGTCAGTGACTGTAACTGCATTCATTTAAAAAGTGAACCTGGATATAGGTCCCCCAAATTTATAGTACAGATAGGAAGTGTACCACTCTTTTTTAATCCAATGTAACATGAGAATAACACTGTAGAGAGATTGTTCACATGTTGAATATAATATGTAAATAGGGCTAGATTATCCATGTGCAGAACATAATGTGCTAATAGGATTATGATAATCCAGTATGCTTTGCATACACAATACAGATACAGAGCTGCTGATTTCATAACATGAAAAAGTATTCACAGTCTGATCCTATATGTGTTTGCTCAGAAGTAAGTCTTATTGGATACACCTACTCAGTTTATTGGTTTATTATAGTTTTGGGGTAGGGTGGCCATATATAAAGTAAGATTGTGTAGAAGAATTGTAAAGTGAGATTTGTAAAGTAATGTAAATATGTAAAGTATGATAGTGTAGATTGTGTGTGGTGCCTTTGTGTAGAAGAAAGAATTGAAGCAGGTAACTTCTAAACTCTTACACATAGGGTGGGTTCAGATGTGGTGTGGTACCTAGCTACTGCTGACCTCTGTGTGATCTCAGCCTCAAGAACATATGTGCCCCCTCCCAACCCTGCATGAGTTCCTTTCTAGGTTAGAATATGCTGAGATGGGTTGTGATGTCTGAAGTTGACCCACCAATCTCGGCTTTTCGTAACCTACTTGCTTCAGAAAACTGAGTCCCAAAACTCACTTGAACCTGAGGGTTAAGATAAGCTGGAAAGGAAGGAAGAACTTGTACAGTGATGGGAGGTCATGTGGAGTTCAGCTGTGCCTGCAACCAAGGAGGTACCATGTCACGTCTGAACAAATCTATACACCCTCAGACAGGCTAACAAGCTGCATTTGCTGATGCTACAGGTTCTAAGTGTGACTACGAATGGGAAGGTTCGGCAGCCTTGTTCTTCTTTGAATTTGAGCACTATATTTTGGTGTTAACTCCTAGATGAGATAAAGTTCATCGAGCACTGTACCAAACAGACATTAATACAGCCATGTTAGGGTAGAGATATAGTTCAGATGAGATTGTTTGGCTGATTCATCTTGTGCAGAAGATTGTGTGCATGCACATGTGCCATTTTGTCCCCAAATAGTCACATGAGGTGGACCATCCAAACCACCCTTAATTCCATGGTTAATATATGGAATGGTGTGCCAGGTGGGGGTGGGGGGTTGAAAGATGTGCCTTCCATGTTCCTCTTCATGCAATTGGGCAGCTGATTGGATAGTTCTGTCCAAACTGGAATTAAAACTTTAAAACTATTTAAAACCACAAATCCGGTTAAATGTTGGGGTGAATAAATTTGTCTTTAGAGAATTTTTAAAAAGTTGTCAGAGATGGAGAGGCTCTTATTTCAGCAGGGCGCACATTCCAGAGTCTCGGGGTAGCAACAGAGAATCCCACCCCACCCCACCTCGTGCATCCACCAGATGAGCTGGGGGCAACTGCAGACAAAACCTCTCCGGATGACTTCAATGGGTGATGGGGTTCATATTGAAGAAGATGTTATCTTAAATACCCAGGGCCTAAGCTGTTTAGGTCTTTATAGGTTATAACCAGCACCTTGCATTATGCCCAGAAACCTATTGGTAGCCAGATTAGTTCTTTTAATATAGGAGTAATATAGTCTCTTCGAAATGACCTAGAGACCAACCTGGCTTCTGGATTTTGTCTCCAAGTGACACCATCTGGAATCTGCCTGAGAGGTAGGAGTGGAACCACTGTAGAGCAGTGCCTCCCACTCCAAACCCCGTCAGACCCTCTAGAAGGATACTATGGTTGATAGTATTGAAAGCCACCAAAAGATCCAAAATGACCACACTCCCTCTGTCAATTCCCCATTGGAGATCATCTATCAGATCGACCAAGGCACTCTCTACCCCATAGCCCACCCGAAAACCAGCTTGAAACGAGTCTAGATAATCCGTTTCCTCCAGAGTTAAGCAACTGCCTGGAGCAGTTGGGATCCTCAATCGACCATCTTAACTGCCTAGGTCTCCTTGCAAAAATCATTACTTTGGATTTCAAGTAATTGATCAAAAGATAATTGTCTCTACAGTAGAGAACCAATCTTTTAAATGCTCGCCTCAGGCCCACTGGAGTCCTAGCTAAAATAGCAGCATCGTCTGCATAAAGAAGTAGAGGAATACACACACCTGCTGCAGAATGCGAATGTAGGCTGGAGTCAGTTAAACAAGGGGCCAAATCATTGAGATATAAATTAAAAAGTGAGGGGGCAAGGATACATCCCTGCCGCACTCCGGATTATTTTGGGCTACAATTCCCATCAGCCTCCAACCATTTTGGCAGAGTGTGATGGGAGTTGTAGTCCAATAACGTCTGGGGACCCAAGCCTGAAAACCTGCATCTTAAGGCTTCCCACTCTTATAAGAAAACAAGGGTGAATATACAGGTCTAGATCATGACAGTCACAGACTGGATTTGTTTGGAACTCCAGAAGGCAGAACACAGAGCTTTGTATTCCAGATCCTCTAATAGTAGTATCAGATTTCAAAGAAAGCTATGAAGAGGATGGCAGCAATCTTTTGCTGTGCAGCACATGAGTGACTGTAATGGAAATGAATATCACACTTGTACACTGTTTCTTTTCAAAAATTGTTCACTTTTACAAACAAAAACAAGATTTCTTCTACATGCAAAGCAAATGTTCTGCCACTGAACTATGGCCTCTCCCTGAACAGTCAAAATTGCATTGAAGTCCATTTAGCAGCCTTCACCATGCAAAGGACTGCAGGCCAAACTGAATCCTATGGAGAGCAGTCTCTCCCTAACCTTTTCATCCAGTGAACCCTGATCCCAGACTTTCATTCGCTTGCAAGTGCTTTCCTCTGAACTGGTTTTATATTCATTGAGAAGTGAAGTCCCTGGTTCATCAACCTTACAAACTCTGTTTAACAAGCCATTTGGGAGAAGGCTGGCTTTCCTAGTTGTGGGGCTGTTGGTAGTTTTTCTGAGTAAATGTCACTAAATAGTGCTTGGAGCCTTCAGGGAAGTCAGCAAAATGGCAAGAGGGGCCATGCTGCATTCAAACCCAGTGAATGAGCTATGCACTGTCCCTTTAAGTACAACCTTCTGGACTCCACTTCCTTTGATAGGAGGAATCCTGCTGCAGGCCTGTACTAAAAGTCTTACTAGGTTGATGGAGAGATCCCTGTGAACTGCTTTATGAAGCCACCAACACCAGGGATGGATCCTGGAAAAAAGGTTCAATAGACAACACATGGAGTCACTTGTGGGATGGCTTCCATGCATAACAGTGGAAAAGCAACAACAACAAAAAAGCCCTCTGGACTGTTGGAGAGAACTGGACTAGTTGGAAGGAGCCGATCTTGTAGCCTACTTTCCTCTAGGAAAGTAAGCTCATGAGGTCACCCGGCATTCTGTGTGTCTGTGCAACTTTGCAATGCCTGGACCAATATGAACCAAATTGGGAACACCTCAACGGCGTAACTTGTGATGATGTCATCCACCCCAGTTCAAGATGGTGGATACATGAACATTTGAGGTGCAAGTGGAAACTACTTTGGATCAAATTTGGTACAGTTGTAGGGACACCTCAAAGGCATAGTTTGTGATGATGTCATCTACTCCAATTCAAGATGGCGGACATGTGAATGTTTGAACCTAACTGCCTGATTTGGACCAAATTTAGTCCAGTTGTAGGGGTAGTGAAAGGAAAGTAGGCAGATTAGTTCTTACCAGAACTACTTGTTTGGGTCTAGAATCAGGTGAGCAGTCTTCATGCCTTAAAAACTGCCTCGTTCCTAATGTGTCTTGATCCAAGGGGCAGGGATATTCGTTTTTTTTTTGTTTGTTTGTTTGTTTTTTTGTTTATTTATTTATTTTTACATTTTATATCCCACTCTTCCTCCAAGGAGCCCAGAGTGGTGTACTACATACTTAGGTTTCTCTTCACAACAGCCCTGGTGAAGTAGGTTAGGCTGAGAGAGAAGTGACTAGCCCAGAGTCACCCAGCAAATGTCATGGCTGAATGGGGATTTGAACTCGGGTCTCCCCGGTCCTAGTCCAGCACTCTAACCACTACACCACACTGGCTCTGTTGAGGGCAGAAAGATAGCAGAAAGGGGAAGAAAAAAGCAGACTGTTTATATTATTGGAATGTGAGAGAGGAAGAAAAACTTATGTGAGGTTTCCCAGAAGAGGAGGCTTACTACATGAGAAAGTGTTATAAACGCTAAACAGAGTCACTACAAGCTGTGTATTCTGCCCTCCTCCTCCTTTGTTCCGTCCACATGGGGCTTTTGTATTGAAAAAATGCAGGTTTCATCTCCCTGCTTTTCCTCACAGCCTTCCTCTCACCACGCACTACTATCAGTACTTTCTGGAATTCCCCCACCCATTTCCCCTCCCATGGCCTAAATACCTCCTCTTCATTCCCACCCCCATTGTGTCCATGTGTGGTACCTGGGGATCACACTGATATGTGAATCTGCTTCACCTTTGGGCAGGTGGTAGCCAAGGGACTTTGCTGGGTTTCTGCTCTGTTCTTCCTATTTTATTTTATTTATTTAGGAGTATTTGTGCACACTCACTCTTTTGCCTGCCCCAGAAAGCATATGGTGGCAGAAAGCCCTGGTTTTCAGGGCTTTGACTGTGCTTCCCCGGTTGGGCAGGTGGCTGCTTAGATGGGTTTCTGCTTTGTACTTGCTTATATTGAGAGAGATCTGGTTGAGGTTTAGAGCAGGGTTTCCATGCTTGGCTCTCAGGTGTTGCTGCACAACTTCCAGCATCTCCAGCTGCAAGAGCTCAGCTGGCTATGACAACATCTGGGGGCTCAACCTTGGGAACCCTGGCTCTAAACTCTCCCTTGACTGCTTCCCCCGCTCAGCTCAGAAATACCCCATCCAGAGGGGTAGCAGTCGTATTTGTCTGAAGCAGCAGAACCAGCAAAGAATTCTTGTGGCACTTTAAAGGCAAATACATTTATTTTAGCACAAGTCAGAGCTGTTTGTGAAAGCTTCTGCTACAATGAATGTGTTGGCCTTTTACAGCCATAAAACCGGTGAGTTTTTCACAAGTCCCAAACATTCTCACCTTTCCTGGCGGGGTTCCTCCCAAACTCGGAATCATGACAAATTCCCTCTGTGTGTCAGATGGCCCAGAGGCAGATAGAGGAGGAGCACATTTTTCCATTGCTCCGCTAAGGGTGCTTCTGACCCCCACAGATTCTCCTGGGCAGTGGAAATCCCTCTGCCCTCCACAGCGGGGCCTGCCATGGAACCAGTGACCGTCTGTCCAGTCCACACAGAGGTGGGTGTAGGTTGTGCCTCAAATGTAGGGGCATGGTGGGATGCCCTGGAGTGGCTAGCAAAAGCCATCTGGCCCAGCCTCACCCCAGAGCATGCTGCTGGCATTGCTTTGCCCTGAGCCTCATCGGGTCTCTTCGGGCTCACTCCCCAGGATCTTGGCTGGTGCCGTGTAGCTGTGCCTTCCCTGCCTGGGCAACCTCTCCCAGCAGAGAAGCATCTGTCTCTCTCCTGACTTGCTTTGCCCAGACTGTGCCTTTAAGCTCTCCCTGTATCGCCTCCGCCTCCTCCCTCTAACCCTCCCTGCCCAACAAAGCATTCCCTCAGCTCACCTAGCTGAGTACAGTGGTGGAGTCAGTGAACTGATGGGGATGCCTCAGAGTGGCACTGAAGGAGGGCTTCTTTGCTAAGGAGCAGGCAGACAGGTGAGTCTGGCCTTGGGGTGGCAGCAGCTGGACTGCTCTCCTCTGGGGCACCAGAGAGGCAGAGGAGATTCTTGTGCGGCCAGTTTGTGCTTCTTGGTCCTGCAGAGAAAGTGAGGTATCTGCTTGGGACATTTGCAAGGACTAGTCCCAGCAAACACTTTGGTCCTTCAGAAATCAGCTTACATCCAAACTGTTGTTGCGAGGAGGGAGCAGGCTCCACAAACAACCAGGCAGGGGTGTAGCTAGGGGAAAGGGGGCCCGTGTTCATCCCTCTCTTCAGCAGCCCCTTGGAGTGAGGGAGATAATGAAGAAGATAGGGAGGGGTGGAGCTGGGGAGCCCTCAGGACCTCAGGGACCCCCAGGTTCTTTGAACCCATCTGCTCAGTTATAGCTGCACCCCTGCACCAAGAATCTTGTTGCATCTTAAAGACTAACGTTGAGTTTGCAAATGCTGTGCCTCTAAATCCAGACCTTATATTCTGGTATCCCAATTTGAAGTTTTAGGCTGAGTATGTTCAATAGACAGGGATGAATTTTTAACTCTGCAAGGGTGAGGTTGTATGTGGAAGTTCAAAAGATGACTAAGAAGCCCCAGAAAGTAACTTTTGAATCTTGACTGTCAAACACTAGCTCCTTTTTGCCACAAATTGTTCTTCAGAAATCAGCTTTTCCATAGTAATTTCAATTTTTTTCCCCTGCTGAGAAAGAGGACAATGTCCTGATTTTGTGGATTAGAGTTAGAGTGGATTTGGGAAGGGAAATGGTGCCTTTGAATCTGAATTTGGTTGTTTTCATTTTGAAAATGTTGAGCTATTGAATGTCTTAACATTTTTGGAAATGTTACGCTATTGAATGTCTGTGGCATGCCATTCCAGCTCTAGCAAAAATTAGGATGGGGGAGGGGGTGAGTAGACAAGTGTTTTCTGGTGCTCTTCTGGATATTTGGGGGGTGCTTCATTGCATTTGCAGCAGGAAAGGCATGTGAATCTGGCATAAGTTGGCACTACTTGCCCATTGCTGGAGAAGAAAGAGCTTGTCCTTCTCAAAAGGACCAAGGCTGATGTGGCCAAGAGCTGTTTTCTGTGTCTTCACATAATCAGAAGGGTTTTTTCTTTATCGTTTCACATCTTTTGCATCTTGGCCCCAGCATGGGAAACAGGAAGGCAGTCCACACAATCTTAATTATGGTGGGGAGAAGCCTCCTGCCCTTGTTCTGTCACTGTACATGCTCCTGTTTTGTGATCACGTGTGAATTTAAAACAAGATCAGAGGCACCAGTAATGATCATGTGATAAGCAGCAGCTGGGTCAGGGGCTCTCTTCTACCCAGCACCTGTACCAAGGTCTTTAATGAGGTAGGGGGAAATGCTTTCTGACCTAGCTGCTGCTTAGCACGTGATCGCAGACGGCGCCTCTGACCTTGGTTTTAACTTGCACATGATCACAAAACACACAGCTCTCCGACTAGGGTTAGGAGACTTCTCCTATGCTGATTATCAGGGGTGAAGAAATGTCGGCTCAGTTTATCAGCCAGACAAAATATTTTACTCGTCCAGCTATGTTGGTACATTGCTCATCAGGACTTTTTTCACTCATCAGGCATCATTTCTCACTTGTCACAGACTAATAGACTAGTGGATTTCTGCAGCCCTGCTTATTATCATCATGTGGACTGCCTTCTTATCTTACTCCAGCCCAGGGTTAAATCCAGTCTTGCTGTGGTCTCATCCTGGGCCAGAGATATTAACACCAGTTAGGATTTCCAGAGAGATGTTAATCTGTTGTAAGAAAAACAACCAAGACACTTGTGGCATTTTGATGAACACATTTGCTGCTCTGTACGCATTTGTGGATTGAGAGACCCACTTCATCAGATGCATGAAGTGTTGTCCTCAGTTTGTCTGGTGCCCCAAGGGCACCCCCTGAGGAGGGATGGGGGAGTTAATGTATAGGCTGGAGAAAATCTAATCTTTGTATAACAAGACGGCTGAACTGGTGGTAAACAGATGAACTGGTAGGAAACTAGGTGCCCAATGATCAAGGACAGGTTATCGCTCAGTGGTAGAGACACCTGCTTTGCACATGGACACTCCCAGGTTCAGCCTCTAGTAGCATCTCCAGGTGGGGTGGTGAAAGACCCTTGTTTGAAATTCCAGAAGGTTTCATACTTTAGGAGGCAGGGGTACCTATATCCATATATTCAACAATGGAAATCACCAGACCAGAGTCCAGGAGCATTCACTGGATATGTTTTGGACATGGTGTCTGTATTGGGTTGGAAGTGGTCCCTGGAATGCCTCCAAAGAATGGAGGAGAATTTCTGTGCTATTGAGGGATGGCAAAAGGATTGAGTAGTAATGACCCAAATAGGCTGGGTGGGGCAGATTTCACATGCAGATTTCAGATTGCCAGCAAGGCCCATGGACGGCCCTTCCTGCACACACCCCAATTCTCCCCCTTTTCTGTCCTCTGGCCCAATTTTGTCAAGAAGGCGGGATGCCCCATGAAAATGCTGTTAGCCTAGTTACTAGCCGTGTCGGGTCCCAGAGCATGGTCTAAGGGCACACGATGCAGCCATCTTGCTGAAGCTAAGCTATGAGCCCCTGGTGGTGCAGTGGTAAAACTGCTGCCCTGTAACCAGAAGGTTACAAGTTCGATCCTGACCAGGGGCTCAAGGTTGACTCAGCCTTCCATCCTTCCAAGGTCGGTAAAATGAGTACCCAGAATGTTGGGGGCAATATGCTAAATCATTGTAAACCGCTTAGAGAGCTTTGGCTATAAAGCGGTATATAAATGTAAGTGCTATTGCTATTGCTAAGTGGGTCATGATGTGGTCAGTGCCTGGATGGGAGGCCCATGTATGCCACCTTTGGGGATGGGGCCATAGCTCAGTAGTAGAACATCTGCTTTGCAGGCAGAAGGTCCCAGGTTCAATCCTTGGCAACTTCAGGTAGGGCTAGGAGAGGCTTCCGCCTGGAAACTTGGAGAGCCACTGCCAGTCAGTATAGAGTAGACAACCTTGAGTTAAATGGACCAAAGGTTTGACTTGGTATAAGGCACCTTCTTGTGTTGTCATTTCTCAGGGTTTAGCCCTGCTCTTCGAGGTTTCTGGAAGTGAACTCCCAGAGTGGGGACACATCTCTTAGGCACACAGCTGTGGAAATGCACACTTTTAGGAGTGCTTGAGCCTTTTTCATATGGGGAGGGGCTGTCTGAAACCCTGAAGAGCTGCTGCCAGTCCGTGTAGACAATCCTAAGCTAGATGAACCAAAGGTCTTGCTCCATAGAATGCAGCTTCTGATGTCAATACACATTATTAATTTTGTTTCAGCCAAGGAAACTGATCTTTCTCCCTCTCTCTCTCTCTCTCTCTCTCTCTCTCTCTCTCTCTCTCTCTCTCACACACACACACACACACACACACACACACACACACACACACACACACCCTACACTATTCCTTCGGTAAGGAGATGGCACTTGGTACAACCCATGCTTTTTTCCAAGCTAATCTCAATAAGGGCTAGAATCTTGGTAGGTGTGCCTAATTCTTCTTTCTTTTTTAAAAAATGAAATCTTAGAGACTCCAGAAGTCCAGTCTTGCACCAGATGCCAAATGTTGTGCTTCTGCAGCCTGGTGCAGGTGCATAGCTTTACATACAGCCTGGAATGTGGTGGGAAGGCTAGATGGTGGTGAAGAGCCTCTTTCCCCATCTGGGAGGTGCTTAAAATTGGACTGTCCAGGAAGGCTCGTCCGGGCGTCTCCTGTGCCTTCTGCCGGCGGATCTGCAGTTCACCTGGGCCCAAGAGGCTCTGTTGCTTGCTGGCTTCCCAGCTGTTGTGGCTGCAGAGATTCCTGAAGGCCCCAGACTGGGCTGGTGGCTCAGCTGGGGGTTGGGGGGAGGCAGGACAGGGGAGCAAAAGCTGCCTGCTCATTGAAATGCAATCAGGTCACCACAAGTGCCACGGTGGAATAAAGTGGCTTCTGTCAACCCACGGCATTGTTAGCAAGAAAAAGCGCACTAGGCTGCTATCTCCTGTGCGGGCTGGAAATGGACGCCACCGTGCCTAAAAGCTGCCATTTGGAGAGGCTGACAAAGAGGCGCCCTTTCCCACTCTCTTATCAGGGGACCTTGCTTGGAACAGTCCTTGATGTCTCCTGGAAAGGCCGCTGAGAGGTGTTCCCACTGGAGTCGGCCCAGCCGCTCTGGATTCCTTGCCTTTCTCCCCCCTCCCCACCCCCATGCTCAATTTTCAGTTGCATTCATAGGTGTTTTCTTTGGTATGATGAGACACCAGAGCCTGAGCCAAGTTATATGGGCAGAGACCGATTGCCAGGGTGTAAGGAAAGGGGGGGGGCACTGGCCCCTGGTGCTGGCTTGGGTGGACAAAATGCTTCATGTCTCAGCTTGTCTCACTTTCTCAGTCTCTCACTTCTTTCTCATATCAGTCCCCTGCTAACTGAGCAAAGAGACACCTTTTTAAAGTGGTGATTCTCTTCATTTAGCAGGGGGAGAGCAACTGGCCCTATCCACCCCCAGCACAGCATCCCTCCAGTGGCTGTTGCTGGTATCTGCCTTATGTTTATTTTTAGATTGTGAGCCCTTTGGGGACAGGGATCCATCTTATTTATTTACTATTTCTCGATGTAAACCACTTTGGAAACCTTTGTTGAAAAGCGGTATAGACGTATTTTGTCGTTCGTTGTATCTCTTCCCCACCCGCCACCCCCACAGGCTGCTCCTACCAAAGATCAAGAGGCACTTTTGACAGACATTTGTGAGAACGACAGCCAAGTGCCAGCTGGTATCCCAGAAGCAGAGAGCAGGGCTCAGGGCTGTAGGTAGCTATAACTGAGCAGAGATGGGTTCAAGGAACCCGCCCCCCACCCCAGCTCCACCCCTCCCCATTGTCTTCATTCTCTCTCTCACTCTGAGGGGTCATGGGGAGAGGATGAAGACAGGCCCCCCTCGCCCCTAGCTATGCCCCGGCAGGGCTGTTGTTCTGATGATCCTGATTAGGGTAGAAGAAGACACATCCTAGGAGGTGTGTGCACTCATGTACCTGTGGTGTGTAAAAAGCAAGCCGGGGGGGGGGAGAAATGATTGTCTGCTAAGCAACAGCTGGGTCAGGCTTTTTGTCCAACCTGGCTGAAGAGTAGGGGGCAGCTGCTGGGTAGGAGAGCTGGCCTTGTGGTAGCAAGCATGAATTGTCTCCTTTGCTAAGCAGGGCCCACCCTGGTTTGCATTTGAATGGGAGACTACATGTGTGAGCACTTTACGATTAGGGGATGGAGCTGCTCTGGGAAGAGCATCTGCCTGCTTGCATGCAGAAGGTTCCAAGTTCCCTCCCTGGCATCTCCAAGATAGGGCTGAGAGAGACTCCTGCCTGCAACCTCGGAGAAGCCGCTGCCAGTCTGTGTAGAGCAGGCCTGCTCAACTTCGGCCCTCCTGGGCGCTATCCAGACTAGCTGCTCATCAGCAGCAAAATGCCTCCGTTCGGACAAGTCGCTTTCGAAACGTAAACAGCAGGGGGAGCAGTCTCACAACAAACAACCCGAAAAAAAATCAACTTCCCCACACCAGATATATGACATCCTAGCTCTATATCGCAACTAAATTTGAAACAAGGCATTGGAAACGTGAATGGCACCCTGCTGTCCATGTAGGGACTGCGGTGTCATAACGCAGGAAGTGTGGAAGCACACTTCCGAGATACAACGTGACCCCGTTGCAGGGTCTAGTCTGGAAAGCTCCCTGCAGATGTTGGCCTACAACTCCCATAATCCCTGGATATTGGCCACTGTGTCTGGGGATTATGGGAGTTGTAGTCCAAAAACAGCTGGGGGGGCCTAAGTTGAGCAGGCCTGATGTAGACAACCCTGAGCTAGATGGACCAATGGTCTGACTCAGCACATGGCAGCTTCCTTCCCCCTAGGACAGAGCCCTCCTCTGCCCCAGGTCTGCTGCTTAGCAAATGATCACTTCCTCCCCTGCCTGCTTTGCTTTTTGCTCACAAACAATTAAAAAACAGGAGCACATAGCTCCCAGACTTGGGTAGGACACGCCTCCTACCCTAATGAAAAGAGTGCAAACCAACCTAGCAAGTAGCAAGAGGATGTTTTGTCTTTCTTGGAAAGGCTAACTCAACCTTGGAATCAAGCTTCTTATGTATACAGAATTCTTCTTCAAAATTGGTGGTTTTAGAGCAAAATAAACCAGCTGTTTTGCTTTACATTTAGCTGTGGTGGCCCATTAGGGACAAAGTCAAAAGCCACTGTTGGGTAACTCCTTTATGAAGACCAGCCAAAATTGTATACAGTTGTCAACACGTTTTTGAGTGGCACCGCACTTTTCTTCCGGGGGTGTGTGTGTGTTAAGCAAAGAATAAGGGTGGAGGGGTGAGGGAAAAGGAGGAGCATGGTGGCAGTGCCATACAACAGAAGTTCCCATTTTTTAAAACAAGTGTACCCCTTCTGTCACAAACCTTCAGCTCAGGTACCCCATAGACATGCACACACATACAAATTTAAAGATTACAATTATGAAATAGACTTCTCCAGTCACTGGCTTACATCCAGACTCACGAGTACTCCCATTAAAATTAATGGAATAAATTTACTCATCCTATCAAGTTCAATGGGTGTACCAGACAGTGCTAATTTTCTGAAGCCTGTCAGCCAGGCTGAAAGGAGGGGTACACTGAGCTTCAGCACATAGCCCGCCAATCAGGAGCAGAGGAGGAGGGTCTTCACAGTGACAGACCCAGTGCTGAAGCCGCACGGAGGCAGGAGGGCTTTGAGTAGCCCCTGGGAGCAGGGCTGTCAAGCTCAGGGCATGGCAAGCAGGGCGACCTCCCTGGGCCCCACTCTTTTGACCCTGAGAGATGTGCATACAGCAGCTGCTGTTAAGGGACATGCTAGCCTGCCAAGCACACTCTATGATCCCGAAGCTGGAGCAGCTTTGTCAGGGATGCATCTGCCTCCTGCTTCTTTGTGGCCAATGGGAGGGCAGCTGCTGACATCATGAAGCTTTTCCAGTCTGCTGTCAGCGAAGGGGATGCTGGGAATGCATCCAGGCCCTTGGAGGGCCTACTGTGGAGTCACGGTTGGGGCAGACCTTTTCTTTTTGGTATTTGTTATATAGGGTTAGTGGAGATAGGAACATAGGAAGCTGCCTTGTACCAAGTCAGACCCTTGGTCCTTCTAGCTCAGTATGGTCTGCACTGACTGGCAGCAGCTTCTCCAAGGTTGTAGGCAGGAATCTCTCTCAGCCCTATCTTGGCAGTCCTGCCAGGGAGGGAACTTGGAACCAACCTTCTCCATGTAAGCATGCAACTGCTCTTCCCAGAGCGACACCATCCCCTAAGTGGAATATCTTACAGTGCTCACACTTCTAGTCTCCCATTCATATGCAATCCAGGGCAGACCCTGCTTAGCAAAGGGGACAAGTCATGCTTGCTACCACAAGACCACATCTCCTACCTCGCCAAATCAATATCTTTTCAATAAATGTTCCAAATTGATATTCAGATTTTGATATCAGGCTTTCATATATATGAAGGGTTTAATTTGAACCCAGTAAAGAAGAAATTTATTGTACAGTAAATACAGATTTTTTTTACTGTACAGTAAAAAAAAGAAAAGGAAAAGGAAAATTTTGTACAGGCAAAGCCTGTACAAAAGGGACAGGCTCCACTTGAACCAAAATGTAAACAGACTGCTGGTGCTAAAAATCAAGAAGGTTGCAGAGCAGCTTTTAAAATGATGCCTGGGGGATTGCCGGCGGGAACAGGGTGATATCTGCTTCAACTGGCAAAATAAATCCCTTAAGGTTGAGCCAGGAGTTGAGCAGAAGGAAACACAGGACAGCTTGCCAAATAGGTCAAATGATGGTAAGGGGGATAGCACACGCCAACACCAAGTGAGGGACCTGGCGTAGAGGTGTCTGTATACCAATGCCAGAAGCCTCCAAGCCAAGATTGGTGAGCTGGAGTACTTGGCTACTAATGAAAACATAGATATAGTGGGTGTAACAGAAACCTGGTGGAATGGGGAGAACCAGTAGGACACGATTATTCCTGGCTATAAACTCTATAGAAGGGACAAGGAAGGGAGGATTGGGGGAGGAGTGGTGTTGTATATCATAGAAGGGATAGATTCCAATAAGCTAGAAAACCTAGGTGGACCTGAGTCCTCCACAGAATCATTATGGGTAACATTACAAGGACTGCAAGGAAATGCGTTACTAGGGATATGCGTTACTAGGGATAAGCCTCTGGATCAAAGTGCTGAAAATGACCGGGAGTTGGAGAAACAAATAAGAGAGGCGTTGAAGAGAGACAGGGCAGTAATAATGGGTGACTTCAACTACCCACACATAGACTGGGTATATTCACATTCAGGTAATGACAGAGAGTCCAAATTTCTAGATGTGCTAAATGACTGTGCCTTAGAACAGTTAGTCGCAGAACCAACCAGAGAAATGGTGACATTGGATTTAATCTTGAGTCGTGCCCAGGATCTGGTATGAGATGTCAGAGTTGCAGAACCATTGGGTAGCAGTGACCATAGTGTGATCCAATTCAGCATATATCTGAGTGGAGAATTGTCAAGGAAGTCCAACACAGATGTGCTGGACTTCAGAAGAGGAAATTTCTCAAAAATGAGGGGACTAGTAAGAAGGAAGTTGAAAGGGAAAGTCAGGAGGGTCAAATCACTCCAGAAAGCATGGAACTTATTTAAAAGCACAATAATAGAAGCTCAGTTGGAATGTATACCAAGAAAGAGGAAAGGTACCACCAAATTCAGGAGGATGCCAGTGTGGCTAACAAGTAGAGTCAGGGAAGCTATAAAAGGGAAGAAGACTTCCTTCAGAAAATGGAAGTCCTGCCAAAATGAAGAGAACAGGAAGGAACTCTGGCAAAAGAAATGCAAGGATACAATAAGGGATGCAAAGAGAGAGTTTGAGGGGCATATAGCTAAAAGTGTCAAGGGGAATAACACTTCTTTAAATATATCAGAAGTAGAAAACCTGCCAGGGAGGCATTTGGACCCTTAGATGATGAGGATGTGAAAGGGATTATTAAGGAGAACAAAGAGATTGCAGAGAAGCTGAATGTGTTCTTTGTATCTGTCTTCATGGCGGGGGATACTGACCATATACCCACTCCAGAACTGAGCTTCTTAGGCTTGAAAGCTGAAGAACTGGGCCAATTTGAGGTGACGAGGGAAGATGTTCTAAACTGTCTTGAAAAGCTAAAGATTAACAAATTGCCAGGGTCAGATGGCATCCACCCAAGAGTTCTGAAGGAACTCAAATGTGAAATTGCCAATCTCCTAGCAAAAATATGTAACTTGTCCCTACAATCAGGCTCTGTACCAGAGGGCTGGAAAAGAGCCAATGTGACTCCAATTTTCAAGAAGGGATCCAGGGGGGATCCGGGAAATTGCAGACCAGTCAGCTTAACTTCAGTGCTGGGTAAATTGATGGAAAGCATACTTAAGGACAACATAGTTAACCATATAGAAGAACGGGCCTTGTTGAATGAGAACCAGCATGACTTCTGCAAGGGAAAGTCTTGTCTCACTAACCTTCTGGAGTTATTTGAGAGTATCAACAGGCATGTGGATAAAAGTGATCTGGTTGATATAGTTTACTTAGACTTCCAAAAAGCTTTTGATAAAGTTCTACACCAAAGGCTCTTGAGTAAACTTAGCAGACATGGAATAAGGGGACAGGTTCATGTGTGGATCAGTTACTGGTTGAAGGACAGGAAACAGAAGGTAGGAATAAATGGACAGTTTCCACAATGGAGGTAGGTAGGAAGTGGGGCCCCCAGGGATCAGTACTGGGACCAGTGCTCTTTAACTTGTTTATGAACGATCGAGAAGTTGGGGTGACTAGTGAAGTGGCCAGATTTGCAGATGACACTAAACTGCAAGTTTTATTATTATTTATATATTATTTCTCTGTGTAAACCACCTTGAGCCATTTTTGGAAAGGTGGTATAGAAATCGAATGAATGAATGAATGAATGAATGAATGAATAACAATAATAATAATAATTTAGGGTAGTGGAATCCACAGTGGATTTTGAGGAACTCCAAAAAGATCTCTCCAAACTGGGGGACTGGGGGACAAAATGTCAAATGTGGTTCAATGTAAGCAAGTGTAAAGTGATGCACATTGGGGCAAAAAGCACCAATTTCACATATACACTGATGGGATCTGAGCTGTCGGTGACTGACCAGGAGAGGGATCTTGGGGTCATGGTGGACAGCTCATTGAAAGTGTCATTTCAGTGCACGGCAGCTGTGAAAAAGGCTAATTCTGTGCTAGGAATAATTAGGAAGATGTTTGAAAATAAAATGCTAATATTATAATGCCCTTATACAAATCTATGGTGCGGCCACATCTGGAATACTGCGTACAGCTTTGGTCACTATATCTTAAGAAGGATATTGTAGAACTGGAAAAGATGCAGAAGAGGGCAACCAAGATTATCAGGGGCCTGGAGCACCTTCCTTATGAGGCTAGGCTACAGCACCTGGGGCTCTTACCTTGGAAAAGAGGCAACTAATGGGAGTCATGAATGAAGTGTATACAATTATGCATGGAGTGGAGAGGGTAGACAGAGAAAAAATTTTCTGCCTCTCACACAACACTAGAACCAGGAGCCAGCCCATGAAACTGAAGGCTGAGAAATTTAGGACCAACAAGAGGAAGTACTTTTTCACACAGCGCATATTTAATCTATGGAATTCTTTGCCATGGGATGTGGTGATGGCCACCAGCTTGGATGGCTTTAAAAGGGGCTGACAGATTCATGGTGGACAGTTCTATCAATGGCTTCTAGTCTGGTGGCTGTGGGCCATCTCCAGCCTCAGAGGCATGATGCCTCTCAATACCAATTGCAGGGGAACAACAGCAGGAGAGAGGGCATGCACATACATCTTGCCTGTGGGCTCCCCAGAGGCATCTGGTGGGCCACTGTGTGAAAAAGGATGTTGGACTAGATGGGCCTTATGCCTGATCCAACAGGGTTGTTCTTATGTTCTTAAATAACAAGATTGCATTTGAGCATCTGTGCAGTGCCAGTCCTTTTACCACTGAGTGATTGCAACACTGGCACTGGGGATTTGGGGCCTGGGGAACTCTGGCAATTCTCGGCTGAGAGATTAAGTATGTACTAGTTGGGCTGGGTGCAGAGTGTCTGCGCCTCCGCGGCCCAGCCAGCCTGCTTCTCCCCCCCACCCCCGGCCGGCCCGCTTCTCCTCCCCCCCTCCCCATAGTTTTTGGCTGGCAGGCCACCTCCTCCCACCCACCCGCCAATTCCTGGTGGCTGGCCCACTGCCGCCACCTGCTCCCTCCAGCCTGCTCCTGCCTGCTCCTGGTGCCGGCCCACCGCCACCTGCTGCTCCCGGTGGCTGGGCTGGCCCGCCACCACTTGCACCCACCAGCTGGGCAGCCCACCACCACCAGCTCCCACCAGTAGCCAGCATTCTTATTTTCTCCCCCGTTCTCGCAAGAGCTGTCACACATGGGATTAGCGATGGGTACACCTAGGAGGAATACATATATAGATTGCAGATACTTAGCTTGTTCACAAGTGTCCAACCCAGCTTTGGGAGCTGTGTGTGCGCTTGATTTTAAACTGTGTGTGAGCAAAATGCTAGGTAGAAAAGGAGGCCCTACCCAGCAGGCCCTACCTAGATTCTGTCCCCAGCTTTTGAATAAGGTCTGAGCAGAAATGGTCCTACCCAGCTGCTGCCTTGCATGCGATCATTCTGTTGGGAATTCTCTCTGGTAGGAGAAACTCTTATTCATTATAGCAGAGTGCACAGAGACACAACACAGCGGAATTTGGTTAGGCATGCGTGTATGCTGAGAGTAAAATAACTTGGAGCCAGTTCATAGTTTCAAATCAATATAAGGAGTATTTATTAGAGAACTCCATTCTAGATAAGAAAGTGAGGAAATAGGATCTCTAATCTATCTATCTAGCTGGATGCAGATGGATTCTGCATCTCTGCACACATGGTGCCGGGAGAGAGAGCTTGCATGTTGCAAGGGAGGAGGAAGGGAAGAGGAAGTGGCAGGAAGGAAGTCCCTGAGATTAGCAATCTACACATCAAAGGGATAGTGTCAGAGTTGCAGAGAAGGGATGACCAATGTCTTGACCCTCTAGCCCTCTGACTCACTAGTCTGTCCTCCTGTGTCATTGAGACAAGAGACAGTGCATAGTCCTTCACTTCCAACACATTCTCCCCACCTCATGAGAACAGACTTGCTGCCTTGCCAATCTGACTTCTGAGAATGGGAGGACGGATTCGCCTTTTGCAAACGTGAGTAGTGGTGACTGTTCTTTCTCTACAAAATTAATTTGAGTCCCAGCCTTATCTTTTTCTTTAGATCTTCTACAAACGGTGGGGCGAGCATGGAAGCACCAGCCGTTGTGGTGAGGCCAGGGATGAATGAAGAGAAGGTGGCCTCTGCGGCCTCTGCTGGCTGCAGTGTGTGCTACAAGGTGACAGTGGCTACCCTCCTCGTGGGTGCCATCATGGCTGTCAGTGGTGGGATCCTGATGGGTAAGTCTGTTGTGCAAATAGCAGCATTTCAGTGGAGAATCAGTGGGAGCCAACCTGGGCCCTTTCCATGCTAAGAGCAGAGGGGCAGGCACATGGCTAAGAGCAGGGGACAGACAGACAGACACACACACACACGTGTTTCTGAAGGCTCACCCTGCCCCTCCGTGACGTCCTCTTGGGGAGTCCATTGCCTGGCTTGGTGGTCCCTCAACAGCTATCTGGTTGCCTGCCTGTGCCGCCGCCACTGCCAAGCAGCCTGCTTCGCCTGGCCAGCTGCGATGCAGTTTAATAATGTAATTGTGCTGGCTTGCATTAGCACAGTGATGTCATTAGACTGTCATTAGACTTTGCCAGAAGGCCTGGCAAAGGGAAGCCATCTGGGCATAACGTCAGTGGCGGGAGAGCAGTGGGTGAGTGGTGGCGGCAGCAATGGGGGACCACCCCAAATCTCATCCCTGGACCACCCTCCATGTTGCTGTGCCACTGCAGAGGGGGATCCATTTAGTGCAGGCCTGCTCAACTTAGGTCCCCCAGCTGTTTTTGGATTACAGCTCCCATAATCCCCAGCCACAGTGCCCAATAGATTATGGGATTATGGGAGTTGTGGGCCAACATCTGCAGGAGGGTCGAAGTTGAACAGACTTGATCTAGTGGCTTGAAAATAGTGGTGATATTTAGCCTTAGATGGAGTTTGCCACCCGCTTTGGGCTACATTCCTAAGCAGGTCCTCCATGTGCAGAGAGAAGGTGATCTGATAGCCAGGATTGGCTGACTTTTACCTCTGGGTTGAAAACAATGAAGCAGAGTAGGAACCAATGTCTTCTGTTAGTGTTGCATAGAGGTAAGTCATGGGAGCTTTTAATCCCACCCCACTTGCAGATAGAAGTGGAAAGGAGAAAGCACACTCACAGGGCCTGTAATGGCTTGTGATAGATATAAAAATCAAAGTTAAAAGTTGTCTGAGATGTTTTTCGTACTGCAAAGACACAAGTTAATTCAAACAATATGAATCTACTTGCAGAAAATGTTGGCTCTATTGTGCATGTATGATACATTTGACAGTACATTGCCTAGTGAAATATTCATTCTCAAGCTAAAAGGCTGAAATCCTAGTTGCTGATTTCAACATTTTGGGGTGCAGCGCAGGCTTTGTTATTTAAAAAAATGCATGTTAGTACAAGGTTTAGGAATATGTTTGCATAGATCATAAGGGAACTTTAGAATTAAAATCAATATCATTTGAAAAGTTTGTGTGTGTGCTTGTAGTATAAAAATATATTTGACCATTTTTAACCTTTTAAAAAATATTGATGCATCAAAGTGGGGCCCATCACTCTTTGTGGGATTGGCCATGAGACCTGCTATGACTCTCTTACAACTTTCCCCTCAGCGTTCTGATTCTGTGCTGCCCTAGCTGGCATCCATAAACATGTTGCTGCCCTCCAGTATATCTGCACAGGTTGCTTGTGTGGTTCAGGTGGCCCTTCCCTTGCTTCACAATCATCAAGTTCTGCTCTGCTGTACTTCAACTTCAGTGGTGGAGAGGGGACATGCTTCTCTTTCTCCATAGCCTTCCTTTCCAGGCAAGAGTCCTTCTTTGAGCACCTGGTGGAGTTGCAAGGGATCCGATACGACAGCAGCCTGCAGTGTCCCAGCTCGGACTATTCCCACATGTTGACACCCGTTTTGGAGAGGCTGGTGAGTCAGGCCCGTAGAGAGAGAGGGCCCTAGACCTTTCTTGTGGCCTTCTGGAAAAGCTTTGCCTACAAGACAAACAGTCACTTGGTTTAATCTCCACTTGGGCCAATCGCTAGGAAATAGGGGTGGAGGGGTGGGGTCTGTAGCCTGTCTTTCAGTCAAACCTCAACCCAAGAGTGTGGGAGTGGGAGTGGGATTTTTATGGGGGAAATAGTGCCATGTGTCATGTTGTGCAGGCATGCACACCCATGTTAGGGGATCTTTTAACTAAAGGCTTACTTATGTGTGGAAATGACAGTTATATGAATAGGGAGGGGTGAGACCAATCATCATAAACCAAAAGTTTGATTTTTTTAATATAGCATCAAAATATACATGGATTGGGGAATTTGGAAAAGCAAAATGTTATCATGAAAAATAAAACACCATGAATGATTTATGGGTGAATTAACATTTAAAAGCATGGTATTAAAACAACATCATTGTGGATGATAAAACCATAGAGTTCCAGAAGACAGAACTCCTAGAGCCACCACTTCAGTTCTGCTTCCAGCTGATTGGGAGGAGTATTGCTTCAGCAGTGCTCAGGAGCCCTTGTGTGGAGAAGACCAACAACAACAGCAATTACAAATTAGTGTGTTCATTTGGAACTCTTTTTCAGATTGGATGTTAAGCAGAAAGAAAGTGTGGCTGCCAGCTCAGAACAGAAGCTCCAGACTGGAATTGGTCAGAAGAGGAAATGGAAGAGATATTTTGTAGGCTTAAGTCAGTCAGACAACTCTGGCTGCAAAAGGACCTCCCAGGCAAGGGCGATCCTTTCATGGGGCAAAGTGAAGCGTTTGCCTCAAGTGGCAGATTATTGGGGCAGCAAGATCTGTTCCCCCTGCCTTCCGAGCAGCTCTTCAGAACTGACCTTGCAAGCCTCTCCTCATGCAAAGCTTGCAAGAAGCATGAGGAGAGACCTCCCCTCTTCCCTGTACCATTTTAAAATCTTGCAAGGGTTAGTTTTGAAAGGGGGCTGGTCCCCACCAAAGGCACAGCGCAAGGTAGCATTTTGCACCTTGCCTCAAGTGCCACAATCAGTGTTCCCTGTAACAGGAATTCCCTGATGCTGTTGACTACAACCCCCATCAGCTCCAGCCAAAGACCATTGCAGCGGGGGATGATAGGAGTTGGTAGTCAACAGCATCTGGGAATCCCTGTTACAGGGAACACTGACCACAATCCCTCACGCTGCCCCTGCTCCCAGGCATGCTAGGATAAAGATACCATGGCTGCTTTCCAACCGGGAACAGAAAAACGAGCAGTTCTTTGAATCGGTCTTTAAAAGCTTGCACCTGGCTCAGTGATGCTTGGTCTTGCTTTCATCCTCCCTGTCTGGAATATGGAGATATTAAGAAGCTGTCCTTTCATCCCTCTGGCTCCTCCAGATCTGCGGGGTTCATTCTGTGCACTCTCTTCTTGCTCCGGCAGTTCCAAAGCAGTTTCCAGAATTCTCCCCTGGAAGGAAGTTGCTCAGGGTGCTCCATCTTGCAGTACAGGTACGGCTGGCCACACTGTGTTCCTCCCTGTCACACGGGCGCTAGCACTGCGGCAAGCTGAGGGAGGAGGCACAGGAGGGAAGAGGAGCTGGTGTGGGCCTAACCCTGCTGCTGCCCCCCACCATCCTGCTGCAGGATCATAAGGACCTCTCGTTTCCCATTGTTAGGGGGGGCAATGCCAGCCTGGTGGTGGTCCATTTTCGCCTCTGGTTCTCCAAGCAGCTGCCAAGCCCAGGTGTGGAAGAGGAAGCGCTCAGGCGAGGGCTAGCCGCCGCTCTGGACAAGCAGCCAGGGATCCCATTGCCTGCCTATGGCACCATCTCCTCAGCCACGCTCACAGGTATCCCCCAGATAAGGTGATTGATCAAATGGTGGTCGAAAGGGCAAGTCAGGAGGGTCAAGTCCCTCCACTGTGTTTGGAGGCTTTTCAAAACCACAGTCATAGAAGCTCAGCTAGAATCTGTTACCTCGGATCGGGGGAAATACCATCGAGTCCAAGAGGATGCCTATGTGGTTAACTAGCAAGGTCAAGGAAGCTACTGAAAGCAAGGAAGTAGATGTCCAGGGAAGTAGATGAAAGCAAGGGATGTCTATTTCCTTCAGAAATGGACATCTCTTGCCCAAATGAGGAAAATAGAAGGGAACACAAATTCTAGCAAGAGAAATACATGCAAACAACAAGAGATGCCAAAAAAGACTTTGAGGAGCATATAGCTAAGAACATTAAGACCAACACAGAGGTGTAGCTATAATTGAGTGGATGGGTTCAAAGAACCCGGCCCCACCAACTCCAGAGGGTTCCCCTTCTCCACCCCTTCCTATTTTCTTCATTATCTCCCTCAGTTTGAAGGGCCTCCGGGGAGAGGGGCAAACACAAGCCCCCTCTCCCCTAGCTACGCCCCTGGACCAACAATAAAAATGTTCTTTACATTCATTTGAAGCAGGAAATTGGCTAGAGAGGTGATTGGACTGCTAGATGACCAGGAAATAAAGGTATGCTAAAGGAGAATAAAGAGATTGCAGAGAAGCTGAGTGAATGCTTTGCATTTGTCTTCACTAGTGAAGATGTAGGGCAGATACCTGTCCCTGAAATGACATTTTCCAGAAGGGAACCTGAGGAATTGAGGCAAATAAAGGTGACAAGCTATGAAGTTCTAGCTCTTATTGACAAATTAAAAGTAACAAATCATCAGGGCTGGATGGTATCCACCCAAGAGTTCTTAAAGAACTCAAAGGTCTCTTAACAAAAATATGTAACTTGTCCCTAAAATGGGCCTCCATACCTGAGGACTGGATAGAGGCCAATGTAACTCGGTTTTTAAAAAAGAATCCAGAGGGGATCTGGTAACTACAGGCCAGTTAGTTTAACATCTGTTCTGGGTAAGTTAAAAGAAAGCATTCTTAAAGAGAAAATCATCGAGCATATAGAAGAGCAAGCCTTTGTGAGGAAGAACCAACACAGCTTCTGAAAGGGAAAGCCTTGCCTCATTATTTATTTATTTTATTACATTTTATATCCCGCTCTTCCTCCAAGGAGCCCAGAGCAGTGTACTACATACTTAAGTTTCTCCTCACAACAACCCTGGTGAATTAGGTTAGGCTGAGAGAGAAGTGACTGGCCCAGAGTCACCCAGAAAGCACCATGGCTGAATGTGGATTAGAACTCAGGTCTCCCTGGACCTAGTCCAGCACTCTCACCACGACACCACACTACACCATTAACCTCAGAGACCATTTTTGGAAGTGTCAAGAAGCATATACATAGCGGTAATCCAGTAAATAGTGTATGCTTGGACTTCCAAAAAGCTTATGACCAAGTCCCTCACCAAAGGCTCTTGAGCAAAGTAAACAGCCATGGCAATAAGAGGACAGGTTCTTCTGTGGATTGGTAACTGGTTAAAGAACAAAAAGCAGACAGCAGGAATAAACTGACATTTTCCTGGAGAGAGATGTGCAAAGTGGGGTCCGCCACAGATCTGTACTGGGACTGGAGCTTTTTAACTTGTTCCTAAATGATCTGGAGTTAGGGCTGAGCAGTGAGGTGGCCAAGCCTGTTGATGACACCAAATCGGTTTTAAACTGTTGTAATTGTTGTAAATCGCCCAGACTTTGTGGTGGTATAGAAAAATAATAAATAAATTTTTAAAATGGAGGATCGGGCTGTCAATGGCTACTTGAGAACCAGTGTGGTGTAGTGGTTAGAGTGCTGGATTAGGACCAGGGAGACCCGAGTTCAGATCCCCATTCAGCCATGATGCTTGCTGGGTGACTCTGGGCCAGTCACGTCTCTCTCAGCCTAACTTACTTCACAAGGTTGTTGTGAGGAGAAACCTAAGTATGTAGTACACCGCTCTGGGCCCCTTGGAGGAAGAGTGAGATATAAAATGTAGATAAATAACAACAACAACAACCTGGACAGCTGTACAGTATACTTCCATTAGGATCAGAGGGGGTACACCCCTGAACACAAGGTGCTAGGGAACACCAGTGAGAGGGGGCAGTAGTTGCCCTCTTTCTCTCGGATCTCTTTCTGATGCACCTGGTTGGCCACCGCATGTAGCAGGATACTGGACTAGATGGGACCTTGGCCTGATCCAGTAGGGCTTTTCCTTATGCATCCTGGAATCAGTTGTTCTCTCTGTCAAAGAGCTCAAAGAAACACAATTGCAGGTCACCCAGTGTTCTATTCGGAAGCTGCTTGCAAGGTGGGTGAGTCTGAGCGTGTGCAACAGGCCCAAGATCATTTCATGATGGAGCAGGGGATGCAAGCCCAAGTCACTCCACCCCAGTGCTCCAGCCACTGTACCACAGTCTCTCTCAGTGCTAATCTGCTTGATATGTAGGGGCAGATTGGGGCTGGTGGTTCCCCAGTATCCCCTTCCATCCTCAACCCAGCTCCCAGCAAGTGTGAAAAGCCCTTGGGGCAAAAGAGGTTGGGGAAGACCCTTCTGGGCCTGCAACGTTGGAGGGCTGCTGCCAGTTGGTGTAGAGCAAGGTTGCATCACCTCTAACCGCAGTGGCGAATAGTCAGGGATGATGGCAATTCCAGTTCAACATCTGCAGGAGGGCTGAAGTTGTGTGACCCTGGTGTAGAGGATCAGGTGCATAGGAAGCTGGTGGTGGCATGGGTGTAACCCAGTGGCAGCAGCCCGTCGCACCTTAGCCACGCCCCCTGCATCTGACATCAGGTGCAGGGGGTGTGGCCATGTGCAGAAATGGGGCTGCGAGGCTGGGTGCACCTTTCCCTGCCTCGAAAGGCAGAGACACATTCCCAGCTAGGTTGCGAGCCCAGCGCTGGCTGAAGCGCCTTGTGAACGGGACAGCATGGTCCGGTTTCCACATATGGCCATGTCCCCAGTGTCGGATGTCAAATGGGGCGCATGGGGAGGTTCCACAGGGAGTGGTGGCTGGGTTCTTTGGACCCGTCTACACAATGGTGGTTTCCCCCCGATTATATAGAGGATGGTGAGCTAGAGAGATCGAGGGTCTGGCTCTAGAGAAGCAGCTTCAGAACCCCTGCGAACTGGGCAAAGAGGCACCTTTTAACCTGGTGATTCTCTTTATTGATCAGGGGGGAGAGGACCTGGCCCTCTCCACCCCCAGCATAGTCCCCGTCCAGTGACTGTTGCTGGTGTCTCTCTTATGCTTCTTTTTAGATTGTGGGCCCTTTGGGGACAGGGATCCATCTTATCCATCTACAGGGATCCAGCCCAGGTGGAGTCATACCCATTATGTTTTCTTTCTCTCACGCAGGGCCCAGCAGTCTCTCCCTCTCCGGAATGGTGCTGAAATCAGGTAGGCTTCATTTTCTTAACTGGGGGTCTGACCCGTGACTATATTTTAAAACACAACCACCACCACCCAGCTTCGTCCTCCTGGCAACCTGAATTTTGCAATCTAAACACTTTCATGGTAGTACCTTTTAAAGACAGACAGGTTAGTCATAGCCAAAGCTTTCATGGGCCCCTCAGCTGTTTTGCTCTGACTGACCTTGAACGTTGTGATTTGAATGTGTTTTGCAAATGAGCCAGATTTGCACCCATCCTGGCTCCTGTGCATAATTTATACTGCTACACAGGGATGGAAACCCTGTCCAATCCCTGGCCTCTCTAGGGAGGTTCCTGCCTGAAACTCTGGAGAATTGTCACCAGTCAGTATTGATAATGCGCATCTAGATGGTCTGATGTACTGACTTGGAATAAGGCAGCTTCTTATATAATCATATCTGTGTCAGGGATGGGGCCGTAGTAGCTCAGTGGGAGAGCATCTGCTTGCTTGCATGTAGAAAGGCCCAGGTTCACTCCCTGGCAGCATCTCCGGGTAGGGCTGGGAAAGACCCCTGCCTGAAATATTGAAGAGCCACTGCCAGTCAGTGCAGATGATAGGAGCGTAGGAAGCTTCCTTCTACCGAGTCAGACCATGGGTCCATCTAGCTCAGTATTGTCTACACAGACTGGCAGCAGCTTCTCCAAGGTTCCAGGCAGGAGTCTCTCTCAGCCCTATCTTGGAGATGCTGCCGGGGAGGGAACTTGAAACCTTCTGCATGCAAGCAGGCTGGTGCTCTTCCCAGAGTGGCCCCATCCCCTGAGGTGAAGATCTGATAGTGCTCACACATGAAGTCTCCCATTCAAATGCAAACCATGGTGGACCCTGCTTAGCAAAGGGGACAATTCATGCTTGCTACCACAAGACCTGTTCTCCTTCCATAGACCAGTTCTCCTCCCATCATTTTTTTCTGACTGAGCTAGGTGGACCAATAGTCGGACTCGGTATAAGTCAGCTTCCTATGTTTCTGTGCTCACTGCAAGAGAAGGCCACGTACCCAGGAGCCATTGATCACTCTTCCCATCAGATTACGCCCCCCCCCAAAGGTACAACTGCCCCCAAACTCTCTCACATGGTAAAGGGTGGCAGAGCAAGTAGCTCAGAGTTGGGCTGACTTCTGTCATTGCTGTTGGGAGTTTGTGATTATTTAGCAAAGCACCAAGGAAGCTACTACTCCAGTTAGAATGCAGAGTTTAGTTGTTGCAGCTAACACACATGGAGATCACTGTAGAGTGGAAACTAAATTGATGTAGTTGGTGAAGTACATTTGGGATAGGAAAGATCTACCTTATTGATCAGCTACATAATGAATCAGCTACATAATGGAGAGGAGGGCTAGTCTTGTGGTAGCAAGCATGATTTGTCCCCTTAGCTAAGCAGGATCCACCCTGGTTGCATATGAATGAGAGACTTGATGTGTGAGCACTGTAAGATATTCCCCTTAGGAGATGGAGCCACTCTGGGAATAGCATCAGAAGGTTCCAAGTTTCCTCCCTGGAAGCATCTCCAAGAGAAGGCTGAGAGAGATTCCTGCCTGCAACCTTGGAGAAGCCACTGCCAGTCTGTGAAGACAATACTGAGCTAGATAGACCAATGATCCGACTCAATATATGGCAGCTTCCTATGCTCCTATGAATAGGTAGGGAGAGAGAAAGTGGTTTCCATCTTCTCTCTAGGAGGAAAGGAAGAAGACTGACTTACTACAGGAAGGACCTGAGGAGTCAAGGCAGGGATCACAATTTTTAGATTGTGAGCCCTTTGGGGACAGGGATCCATCTTATTTCTTTGTTATTTCTCTGTGTAAACTGCCCTGAGTCATTTTAGAAGAGTGGTATAGAAATTGAATGAATGAATGAATGAATGAATGGAGTAGAGTAGAGACAGGTAAAGGAGACCTTCACTAACTACCTCTACTCCCAATGCCCCTAGTTGTCATTAGGCTAGCTGTTGCAAAAGGTTGGTGCACTGGAACTCCATCTCCAACACCCCTTCTCATCGCCTGGCTCACTGGCTCACGACTCCCATCTTCTCACGAAGCATCTGGAATCTGTCTCTAGGCAGTGGCTTAGTCAATCCATCTGCCAGCATCTCTTCTGTTGGGCAGTACTCCAACTGGACTACCCCTTTCTCTTGCATATCTCGAACATAGTGATACTTTATGGGAATGTGCTTAGTTTGAGACTTCATCTTCTCCATCTGGGAGATCTGGATACAACTTTGGTTATCCTCAAACATTGTTGTGGACTTTGGTTCCTCAGTCCCAAAGTCTGATAGTAGCTGGTGTATCCACACCGCTTCCTTGCATGCTTCAGCTGCGGAAATATATTCTGCTTCTGTAGATAAGAGCAGAACAAGTGACTGTTTGTGGCTAGCCCAACTTATGGCTCCATCTCCATACAAGAACAAATGTCCACTTGTGGACTTGCAGTCTGTTCTGTCTTCAGCCCAGTCTGAATCCATGTAGCCCACTATTCTGGGATTGTCTGACCTTGGTCTCTGAGGCTTTCTTCCAAATTTGTTATTGACCAGTGCAATATATTCTTTAAATCTTTCAAACACTTGACTTTTCTCTCTCAGAGGACATACGTAAGTAAATCTTGAAAAACCATCAATAAATGTGAGCATGTAGCAATTGCCACCCATACTATTATCAAGTGGGCCAGAGACATCAGAATGTATTAGCTCCAAAGGACGCTGTGACTATGTCTGTGACTGTCCAGAAAAGCTGGGTCTCATCCCTTTATTAAGTAAGCAACACTGACATCTTGTGGCAACTTCTTTGCATGACTCCATTTTAAAGTCCTAACTTCTGGATCCATGCTGTCTTACTAACTCATTCAACTGCACTTTAAAAGAAAGAGCTCTGCTGCAGACCTTTGGGATGCTGAGCCCATAACCCTGTTGGGGGTTTGTTCTTATTTAGCAAAGCACCAAGGAAACTACCACTCCAGTTACAGAGTGCAGAGTTAGTTGTTGCAGCTATTTAAGTAACATGCATGGAAATCACTGTAGAGTCTAAACCAGGCCTGCTCAACTTAGGCCCCCCAGCTGTTTTTGTACTACAACTCCCATAATCCTATCCACAATGGCCAGTAGCCAGGGATTATGGGAATTGTAGGCCAACATCTGCAGGAGGGCCAAAGTTGAGCAGCCCTGGTCTAAACTAAATTGATTTATTGGTGAAGTACATTTGGGATAGGAAAGACCTATCCTATCAATCAGCTACATCATGAATAAGTAGGGAGAGAGAGAGATGTTTCCATCTTCTCTCTAGGAAGAAAGGAAGAGGACTGACTCACTACAGGAAGTCCCTGAGGAGTCAAGGCAGGGTTCATAGAGCAGAGGCAAGCAGGGACAGGTAAAGGAGACCCTCACTAGCTATCTCTGCTCCCAAAGCCTCTAGTGGTCATTAGGATATATGGTGCAAAAGGTCAATGCACTGGAATTCCATCTCCAACAATTGCTGTGCTTGTAGGTGCTTGCACTGGGAACACCTTTGCCTGCCGCAGTGGCCAGTGTGCGTTGGCGGAGAATGCAGAGTGCAATGACCGGCAGGACTGCAAAGACGGCTCTGACGAGGCTGATTGTGGTGGGTTCCCTTAATCTGGTGTGTGCTGGGATGACCCAGAGTGGAGGGTGGTACGTCTGTTGTGTCGTGTCAGTTTGGGGTCAGTGTTTCCTCTAACATGGATTCCCAGTTGTTGTTGACTACAACTCCCAGAATCCCCAGCTGCAATGGCTTTTGCTTGGGGATTATGGGAGTTGTTGTCAACAACATCTGGGAATCCCTGTTTGAGATGCATCCCCATGCAGTCGGAAGAGCTGAAAAAAATCTCTGCTGTTTAGGCCTGCAACTTTTAGTTAATTGGTTGGATTCATCAATAAAATGCATTTCAACTGGGCAGCAGTTGTCAATGTTGTACATTATTTAAATTATAAAAATTGCAGGTTTTGAACATCATCTTAGAAGAAGCATTCCCTCCGGTATGAGGGAGATGGGGGCAATACCTCTTCTAAGATGGCCCCAGGCACTCACTAGTTCTTCAGGATGGTGCACATATGTGTTGGAGCAGGCATCATCTTCGAAGAGACATCCTGTCTTCTCCCATATAACAGTGCTGGGAAATGCAGAGTGCAGAAAGTGTACTGCTCTGCCTGCGTTCAGCATAATGTGTGAATAACTGTACCTGAGGACACTGTATACTCATTGTATCAGTGTTCAACATAACTTCTGAACAGGGCTATGATATTCAACCGCAAGATACTGAAGCTCACACATCAAAGTTTGAATGATCAGAATTTAAAAGATTGCAACAGTCCAATTTGTTTTCCTCTTCAGAATTTGACATTTTTGGTTTGGAATGTTTTTGGTAAATTTCATCGGAGTGCATTAATTTGAACCCCCTGCAGTGTTTCCTGTAACAGGGACGCCCAGATGTTGTTGACTACAACTCCCAGAATCCCCAGCCAAAGGCTGTTGCAACAGTGGATGCTGGGAGTTGCAGTCAACATCGCCTGGGAATCCCTGTTACAAGGAACTCTGCCCTCCCGCCAAGTCCTTCCTCACCACCCCCACCCTGAATTCTTCCTCTCCATCATGTCGAGTGATGCTCCCGATGGGCCCTTCATCTCTCTCTTCCAGACTGTGGGATGCGGCCGGCGTTGCAGGTGGCCAACCGGATTGTGGGGGGGTCCGAGGCCTCCCGGGGGGAGTTCCCCTGGCAGGTCAGTCTGAGGGAGAGCAACGAACACTTCTGCGGGGCAACTATCCTGACAGCGAAGTGGCTGGTGTCTGCAGCTCACTGCTTCAACGAGTAAGCCGGGGCAGCCCCTTCCTCTCCTGCTCCACCCTGCCCTCCTTGGCACGGATGGTGCCCTCCTTGGCACGGAGACCTGCACCTCACATGAAGCACTACTAAGACTGCTTCTATTGCACCATCAGTGTGCACGACTCTGTGTAGGAGGAGAGCTGGTCTTGTGGTAGCAAGCATGAATTGTCCCCTTTCCTAAGCAGGGTCCTCCCCAGTCTAATGGGAGACTAGACTACATGTGTGAGCACTGCAAGGTATTCCTCTTAGGGGATGGAGCCATTCTGGGAAGAGCACCTGCCTGCTTGCATGCAGAAGGTTCCAAGTTCCCTCCCTGGCAGCATCTCCAAGAGAGGGCTGAGAGAGACTCCTGCCTGCAACCTTGGAGAAGCTGCTGCCAGTCTGTGTAGACAATAATGAGCTAGATAGACCAAGGTTCTGACTCCTGATTGACCAAGGTTCTAACTTGAGACCTTGACCAAGGGCCTTGACCAAGGTTCTAACTCAAGGCCTTCCTATGTCCCTGGAGTAGCCCCAAGAAGACAGGTCCCTGTTCCACAGAACTGGCAACCTGGAATTGGATGGAGGGGAGGGAGACAAGATGTCCAGGAGGATCCTGGGGTGGTATGGTGGACTGCAAGCAGGAGTGCCAGTTTGGAATGCTCCCCCCATGTGAAAAAGAAAAAGAAAAAAGCTCCCTGCAAATAGAAGTTGCACATGAGGGAGAGAGGTTCTGACCCAGCTTATTCCCTTTGGTGCTAGTTTTCTGTCTGCATGGAGTTTTCCACATGGGGAGCGTTGGGAAATGTGAGCCCCTCCCTGCACTCTGGAATGGCAGGGTTCATTCTACCCACCTTAGAACTGTACCATCTCTCACTTGGCTGCATGTTTGACTAGGCCTAGTTAGTTTGGGGATTACGGGGGCTTGTGTCAAAAGCTGCAAAGAGGAAAGGTGGGGTTTAAGGAGGGATCTGAAGGAAGGAAGACAGGAGGCGCTGTGCAGGACTTCTGAGATGGGGTTAGAAACATAGGAAGCTGCTGCCTACTGAGTCAGACCCTTGGTGCCTCTAGCTCAGTACTCTTTACTCTGACTGGCAGCAGCTCTTCAGAGTTTCAGGCAGATGTCTTTCCCAGCCCCACCTGGAAGTTTTTCACACAGGGCTTTTAGTTCACATCTCCTCCTGAATGGAAGGTGTGTATTCACATATCAGCCAGATTTACCCCAAGGTCCCTGCGAGCTGTCAGGGAGCACTTCACACACAATTCGGGTTTTTCAGTGTGCATTTGAATGTAGCCTGATTTATATCCAGGGTCAGTGGTGGAGCTGGACCGCTGGTGGCCTGTGTGCGGCGGCCCCACTGATCCCGCCCCCGCGTCTGACGTCAGACGCTGGGCTAGCCACGCCCCCACGTCTGACATCAGACGCAGGGCGTGGACTGGCTGAACAGAGCCTTGAGGCTCCGTTCGGGGCCGGGAGTGTAGTTTAACTGCTGAAGGGGCCCCGCGGCCCCTTTGGCAGTTAAACTAAGGCTGGTGCTAGCCCAGGAGCGATCCTTCCCTGCAGGGAAGAGCCACTCCTGGGCTGTGCTGCGAAAGCAGCGCCAGCCTTTTAACTCCTGAAGGGGCCCCGCGGCCCCTTCAGGAGCTAGTTAGGCTGGCACTGCGTTCACAGCGTGGAGCCAGGAGCAACTCTTCCCTTCCTTTGCAGGGAAGAGCTGCTCCTGGCTGGCACTGCGAATGCAGCGGCTGTGCGGCCCCCCACTCGGGAGCTAAACTAGCATCCCCGCGTCTGACGTCAGATGCGGGGGGCATGTCAGGGCTGCGAGACGCGGCCCCTGATTGATCAGCGGCCCAGGTTCTTTGAACCTGTTGGCCTAGTGGTGGCTCCGTCCCTGTCCAGGGTAAAAAAAAATCCACTTTTTGTGTCGGGTTTTTTGGGAAACTTTGAACTTGCAATAAAGCTTCACAGAAAACCTGTGGTAAAGCCGAGGCGCTTTCCAGACTAGACCCTACAACGGGGTCAGGACATATCTCTGAAGTGGGCTTCCACACTTCCTGCATCATGACACCGCAATCCCTATGCGGACAGCAGGGTGCTGTTCATATTTCCAATGCCTTGTTGAGAATTTAATCACTGCAATATAGAGCAAGGACATTGTATATCCAGTGTGAAAAAGTTGCTGTTTTTTCGGGTTGTTAGTTGCTGCAAGACTGCTCCCCCTGCTTACGGCCCGAATGCAACTTGCCCAAATGGAGGCATTTTGCTGCTGTTCCAGCAGCTAGTCTGGAAAGTAGGGATGTGCCTGGTCCGGAGCAGTCCGGACCGGCACCGAAGGGGGGCCTTTCTTTTAGGGCGGGGAGGGCTTACTTACCCCTCCCGCCTCTTTGCCCCCTCCAGCGCCCGTATTTCACTGTGTAATTGGGGCGCTGGAAACCAGCCGCCCCTGCCGCCCCCCCCCCCCGCGAGCAGATTAGGGCCAAAAGTAAGCTACTGCCACCGTCGCCCTCCCTCCCAGCCGCCCGCCCAAGTCCTCACCGCATGGTGTTCCAAAAAAGAGAGGAGCTCGCGAACAGAGCTCCTCTCTCGGCAAAGTCTCGGCCCCAACTGGGGCCTTGGGCACGCGGGCGCCGCATAGGACACCTGGGAACTTCCACCGGAGGCCTGGTCTACCCACCGGCAGGGGATGAGGCCGGGTAGACCGGGCCTCCGGTGGAAGTTCCCAGGTGTCCTATGCGGCGCCCGCGTGCCCAAGGCCCCAGTTGGGGCCGAGACTTTGCCGAGAGAGGAGCTCTGTTCGCGAGCTCCTCTCTTTTTTGGAACACCATGCGGTGAGGACTTGGGCGGGCGGCTGGGAGGGAGGGCGACGGTGGCAGTAGCTTACTTTTGGCCCTAATCCGCTTGCGGGGGGGCAGGGGGGCTGGTTTCCAGCGCCCCAATTACACAGTGAAATACGGGCGCTGGAGGGGGCAAAGAGGCGGGAGGGGTAAGTAAGCCCTCCCGCCCTTAAAGGAAGACCCCCCACCCGGACCCGAACCGGCCAGGTCCGAACCGGTCCGGCCAGTTCGGAGGCCTTTCGAATGGCCTCCAGACCAGTTCGGACACACCCCTACTGGAAAGCGCCCTGCTGTCTGGGAAAGCTCATGGAGATGCTGTCAGGGATTGAATCTGGGACCTTCTGTGTGCAGAGCAGATGTCCTACCACTTACCTACAGCCCCAGCCCCAAAATTGGAATGAGGGAATATTCCTTCTGTTCTTCACCTTGATTGTCTCTTGGCTTCACTGTCAGAACATAGGACGTTGCCTTGTACCAAGTCAGACTTTTGCTCCAGCTAGCTCAGTACACTGACTGGCCGTGGCACAACTCCCAGGTTTCAGGCAGGAGTCTCTCCCAGTCCCCCTTGGAGATGGCCTGTCACGGAGCTGCAGTCGCACCCAGGTACAAGGGGCATAAGGAGGACAACTGTGGGGAAATGGCCAGCAGCAGAGCTGAGGTCCCCTACCTGCACTCTAGGCACGTACGCCCTGTCTGGCGTATGCACACTGCAGACACTGTTCTGGAAGCAAGCCTCACAATGTCAGGTCTGCAAAGAATGGGGTGACTTTTTGGTCACGTGAGGTTGCATTACAACTGGCTGTTCTTGGCGACCCACCCGCTCCCAACTGCATTCCTTGGGGGGGCGGCCATGTTGGGAAACGTGGGGCGCTTTGGCACACTGAAGTTCTCCTCTCCCAGGTTTCATGACCCCAACATGTGGACGGCCCACATGGGCAGCATTTGGCTGAGCAGTGCAGATGGCAGCGCCACCCAGGCCAGCGTGGGCCACATCCTCAAGCACCCCTCCTACAACACGGACACGGCTGACTACGACGTGGCCCTGCTGGAGCTCACGGAACCCCTCGTCTTCACCAAATACGTCCAGCCCGTGTGTCTGCCGGCTGCCACCCACGTCTTCCCTCCTGGCAAGAAGTGCCTCATCTCAGGCTGGGGGTATCTGAAGGAGGACTTTTGTAAGCTAAATCCCAGAAGAGCAGGTGGGGGGTGGGGTGGAGGCGGTAGCAGTGGAAGAGAGTGCTGGGTTTGGATGTAGGCAACCACAAAGCTCAGCTGGGAAGCTTGGCCTAGCCCACCTCACAGGGCTGTTGTGAAACTAAGAGCATTATATAGATCAGGCCTGCTCAACTTAGGCCCCCCAGCTGTTTTTGGACTACAACTCCCATAAGGCCCAGCCACAGGGGCCAATAGCCAGGGATTATGGGAGTTGTAGGGAAACATCTGCAAGAGGGCCGAAGTTGAGCAGGCCTGATATAGATCGTGTGATCTGTAGGCCACATGCCAGCAGGGAAGCAGGTTTAACTTTGTGTTAACAAACTATCAATGGCTGTTAGTCTGGTGGCTATAGGCCACCTCCTGCCTCAGAGGCAAGATGCCACCGAACCTTAGATTCAGGGGGTCAACAGCAGGAGAGAGGGCCTGCCCTCACCTCTTGCCTTTGGCTTCTCAGAGGCATTTGGTGGGCAACTGTGTGACACAGGATGCTGGACTAGACGGTCCTTAGGCCTAATCCAGCCGGGCCGTTTTTATCTGTGGCTCTTACTTGTAGTTATTATTATTATTTTACACAGTCAGACAGGTGTTATTGACTGGTTTGTTTTATCCAGACATCGAGTCCTTCCCAAGGACCTGGGATGCCAGAATTTTATTGTCAATGTTGTTGCTGCTGTTATAGATATCGTCGCAGAATATAGGCTGTTCTCAGTAAAGTTGCTTTTTGTAATTGGCTGATGGTGATTTCTGTGGCCCCTATGGTGTTGAGGTGCTCTTCAAGGTCTTTTGGAACTGCACCCAGGGCGCCAATTACCACTGGGATTATTTTGGTCTTTTTCTGCCACAGCCTTTCAATTTCAATTTGTAGATCTTTGTATTTGGTGATTTTTTTCTATTTCTTTTTCTTCTATTCTGCTATCCCCTGGTATTGCTATGTCGATTATTTTAACTTGTTTTTCTTTCTTCTCGACTACAGTTATTTCTATTGTAACTGTAACATATACAGTTATATGTATTGTGTGGCAGTTGTTGTTGTTGTTGTTATTATTATTACATTTATATCCCGCTCTTCCTCCAAGGAGCTACATACTTGAGTTTATCTTTCACAATAACCCTGTGAAGTAGGTTAGGCTGAGAGAGAAGTGACTGACCCAGAGTCACCCAGCTAGATTCATGGCTGAATGGGGATTTGAACTCGGGTCTCCCCGGTCCTAGTCAGTTGGCTGCAGTAGGCTTGTTCACACAACTCATGGCAAGGCAGGAGAAGCACCCAATGTGGGTAGAAGAGCTGGGTGCGCTTCCAATTTTTGGTCATGTGCTTGCAAACATTAAGGTAGGAGGTGGGGAGCGAGATCGTGTGTGAGGCGGCCTCTAGGTAGGACAAGCATGCCCTACCAAGATCCCATCCCCTGCTTTTTACCGAGGGAGGAGGGGAGTAACAGCAGGAGAGTACCAGTAGCAGGGGAGTAGCAGGAAGTAACAGGGGAGTAGCTTTACCAGTAGCAGGCGAGCAACAGCAGGAGAGAGTGCATGCCCTCAACTCCTGCTAGTGGCTTCTGGCGGCATCTGGTGGGCCACTGTGTGAAACAGGATGCTGGACTAGATGGGCCTCCTTGGGCCTGATCCTGCCGGGCTGTTCTTATGTTCTTATGAGGAGGAAACCCATTCTACCTGGCTGCCGCCTCGCACAGGATCATTCTCCTCGCCTCCTACCTTCAATGTTTGCAAGCATGTGACCCAAAATCAGAAACGCACTCGGTTCTCCTACCAAGGCCAGGTGCTTCTCCTGCCCTGTGAGCAAGCCTATATATTGATATATATATAAAAGACCAAGTGGATTTTTAAAAACAGCAACATTTAATCCACTAAATGACTCTGTCAGGCAGGCCTCCCTCACTTCTATTTTACAGATTGAGAAATAGAGTTGAGACTTGCCCAAGGTCACACAGTGAGTCGATTAAAGAGGTGGAGCTTGAACCGAAGCCTCAGACCGTCTCTCAAGCTGCTAGGCTCTACTGGTAAAGTGGTCCTTGCGATGGAAAAAAACCCCTACTATGGAAATGGTTTTTAAAAAATCAGCATTGCTTTCCTGTGCAAGGTTCAAGGTGGCAGCTGCTCTCTTCTCCTCCAGGGGGTGCTTGTGGTCACTCAGATGGTTTCCTCCTCTGGTCCTGTGTGGACCACTTGACCTCTCTCTCTTTCTCTCTCTCTCTCCTCTTCCCCTCTGCAGTGGTGAAACCAGAACTGCTGCAGAAGGCAACAGTTGAGCTGCTGGACCAGACATTGTGTGCCAGCCTGTACAGCAACGCGCTCACCGACCGGATGGTGTGTGCCGGCTATTTGGAGGGCAAAATTGACTCCTGCCAGGTACAGGCAAGGAGGCTCCTTGGCGCGGCTGCACGGGCCCTTCCTGTTGACTCTTTGGGCTCCTCCTGGAAGGCGAATGTCTTGGCTATGCCACAGAGGTCTTCCTCTTGCCCCCTTTCTTTCGCAGGGGGATTCTGGTGGCCCCTTGGTCTGCGAGGAACCATCTGGCCGCTTCTTCCTAGCGGGCATCGTGAGCTGGGGAATTGGCTGTGCGGAGGCCAAACGTCCCGGGGTCTACGCCCGAGTAACCAAGCTTCGGGACTGGATCCTCGACACCATCTCCACGTTCACTCCTCCGCCGGCCGTCACCCTCCCGATGACTCCTGCCACCGGGGTCCCCGAAGCGGCCTCGACTGTGGGCACCAGTCTCACCAGCACATCCAAGCTCAGCTCCAGCCCTACCCTGGGCTCCACTGCCACTAGCAGCCCAGCCACAGTGCCCCGGCCCCAAGGTAGGGCCTCTGCAGACACTGCGTCTTCTCAGGGTCTGGAATGAGGGTTGAAGGAGGGATTGTGGGATTATGTGGAACTGGCGTGATAGATCAACAAGACTATGCCAGGGTTGAGAGGGCTGAGTTGCATCGTTGCAGTCGGCTGTTTCTTGACCATGTCTGTGACCTTCATTGTCAGCAGCAGAGCATGCTTGGGGCTGGTGTTTTAGGACACAGGTGTCATCATAAGAACATAAGAACAGCCCTGCTGGATCAGGCCCAAGGCCCATCTAGTCCAGCATCCTGTTTTGCACAGTGGCCCACCAGATGCTGCCGGAAGCCACAGGCAGGAATTGAGGCCATGCCCTCTCTCCTGCTGTTACTCCCCCGCAACTGGTACCCAGAGGCACCCTGCTCCCAAGGCTGGAGGTGGCCTACACCCCTCCGACTAGTAGCCAATGATAGACCACTCCTCCATGAAGTTATCCAAACCCCTCTTAAAGCCATCCAGGTTGTTTTTGTTTTTATTTATTTTATTTATTTATTTTTACATTTCTATACCGCCTTTTGTTAAAAGAAAACCCCAAGGCGGTTTTTGGCTGTCACCACATCTCATGGCAGAGAATTCCACAAGTTGATTATGCGTGGTGTGAAAAAGTACTTCCGTTTGCTGGTCCTAGATTTCCTGGCAGTCAATTTCATGGGATGACCCCTGGTTCTAGTGTTATGGGAGAGGGAGAAGAATTTCTCTCTATCCAGATTCTCCACACCATGCATGATTTTATGGACCTCTATCCTGTCTCCCCGCAGTCGTCTTTTTTCTAAACTAAATCCCAGGTGTTGTAGTCTTGCCTCATAAGAGAGGTGCTCTAGGCCCCTGATCATCTTGGTTGCCCTCTTCTGCACCTCAATAGAAAAGAGGAGTACTTCATAGCTACCTGTGGTCCAGACAAGGCCAGTATCCCTAAGTGGCCCTAAATACGGTCAAAGGAGTCCTGGACTTTGTTGGCACATTCATTAGACTCGTTCACATGATTATAACTAGTCCAGGATCTGTGCCGGCTCCCGTTTTGTGATCTTGTGAGGGGGAAAGCAAGTTCGGAGCCGGGGAGGAAGTGATGGCCTGGGAGAGAGGAGCTGCTGGGTTAGATGACGCTGCCAAGGTGGGAGGAAATGCCATCCGACTCAGCTGCTCTCTCCCAAACCATCCCTTCCTCCCCCTCCTGGACCTTGCTTTTCCCCTCACACAAAACAGCTCCCCAAGGAGGGTAGGACACTTACCTACCCTCTGATCATCACTGGGCAAGCTGCCTGAGTTGTTGGGTAGGACGTTTATTCTCCTTCCATCACGGGTGGGTTTTGTCCCTGTGCAGAGTGCGGCCGGAGACCTGCTTTCTCCAAACCCATCAAGATCGTAGGCGGGCTGGATGCGGTCCGAGGGGAGGTGCCCTGGCAGGTCAGCCTGAAGGAGGGGCTCCGGCACTTCTGTGGGGCCACTGTCATTGGGGACCGCTGGCTGCTCTCTGCTGCACACTGCTTCAACCAGTAAGTATGAGCCTGTGAATCTGCCCTTGGCCCCTCCAGCTCAGGGTTGCTGGCTCTGACCGGCAGCAGCTCTCCAAGGCCTGGCCAGAAAGAGGCCCTTTCCCAGCCTGGCTGGTGAAGAAGCTTTTATGGAAAGTGGGACCACCTGCATGCCCATGAGCTGTGCCCCACCCCAAGTACCTGGCTGTTGGTTCTTGGGGAGTGCAGTAGCTGCCTGCACTTCCTAAGCACAACCCTGGGCACAGCTGCCCTTGGCCAGCCCTAATTTGAAGGATGGCCTCATGGAGAGAATCCTGCACCCAGCTAGCCTGGCCAACCTGCAGGACCACACACACATCCCAGAAGGTTGTTGTGATCAGTCTCTTTCAGCAAACATGATGCAGAGTCTAGTGGCTCCTGGTGGAGGAAGCTTTTGCGGCCTGCTTGCTCGGCTGCACGTTCATTTGCCATAATCACTTTATGTATCCATGGCCTGTTGGTAGGAAATCAGCTCAAAGCCATTCACATCCTGGAACAGCAGATAAGGGAAGCAAATGTGAAGTGAAGTGGGCTCCAGCAATTGTGTAGAGCAGTTCAGTTTCAGCCCTCCTGCAGATGTTGGGCTACAACTCCCATAATCCCTGGATATTGGCCACTGTAGCTGGGGATTATGGGAGAGGAGAGTTGTTCTTGTGGCAGCACATGACTTGTCCCCTTAGCTAAGCAGGGTTGCATTTGAATGGGAGACCACGTGTGAGCACTGGAAGAGATTCCCCTCAGGGGATGGAGCCGCTCTGGGAAGAGCATCTAGATTCCAAGTTCCCTCCCTGACAGCATCTCCAAGATAGGGCTGAGAGAGAGTCCTGCCTGCAACCTTGGAGAAGCCGCTGCCAGTCTGTGTAGACAAGACTGAGCTAGATGGATCAATGGTCTGACTCAGTATCTGGCAGCTTCCTCTGTTCCTATGAATTATAGTCCAAAAACAGCTGTGGGGGGTGGAGAGGGCTACGTTGAGCAGGCCTGGCATGGAGACAGGGAGTACGGCAGCACCGGAGCCGCCACTACCCTGCCGTTGCTTGGGGGCTCCAGCCAGCTCCCCCCCCCATTCATTGGGTACTCTGCCAGCTGTGATCCCAGAGCTGCCCTGATCCCAGTGAGAACAGGCAGCCCTTTAAGGCAGGCCTGCTCTCAGTGGCTTGTCAATTTCACCTTAGATAGAGCATCTACTCTCGGTGCATCCCTGCAGGTTTGGGGACACCATCAGGCTATGCTACATGAGATGGGTGGGCGGCAGCGAAGAAGGCAGGCAGGCGGGGAAGGGCGTGCAATCCTTAAAGCTCCCCCAGGGCCACCACCCACCTTGCTACGCCCCTGGGCTCCAGTCCCCAAAAGCTGCTGCTTCCACAGTAACTCTGGCAGGCTTCCAGGCACGACAGGAATCTCTTTTGGAAGAGGAGCTCCCCGCAGAGACTCCAGGGCTGGGGAGCACAGGGCCCCCCGGGGGCTTGCCCGAAGCGGATGGCATCTCACAGGACAGGGCAAGTTCTGTCACCGCAGGCCCCGATTGCACTAATGGTGACCGTGTGTGTGTGTCTTTTGTGTGCACGTGCTGGTAGCACCAAGGTGGAGTACATCACGGCCTTTGCGGGCACCACCTCGCTGTCCGCTGCAGAGAGCACCTCCCTGAAGGCCAGCATCAAGCGGGTGGTGCCTCACCCCTCCTACAACCCCATCCTGCTGGACTTCGACGTGGCCGTCCTGGAGCTGGCCCGGCCACTCCCCTTCAGCAAGTACATCCAGCCTGTCTGCCTGCCGCTGGCCATCCACAAGTTCCCTGTGGGCAAGAAGTGTGTCATCTCTGGCTGGGGCAGCATCCGCGAAGGCAACAGTAGGTGGCCTCCAGCGGCAATCAGGTCCCTAAACAGAACCCGGAATGAGGTGGGTGGGTGGGTGAGGGGAGTGATGGGAATGCCTCTCCCGCGTGGGCCACCTGCAGTTTTTAAAAGGACTCGTGTTAAAAAATAATTTTTGTTTTTAACAACATCTGCTTCCTAGTGAATTGGGGACACCTTTTTCAATCTATCAGTCTATCACACTTGTATACCACCTAAAACCTACATCTCTGGGTGGTTCAAAATAAAATGCAAATTAAAACAGAATTAAAATGTTTAAATTTTAAATTTTAACACAATGTTAAAAACTATAAGTCTAATTAAAGGCATGGGTGAACATTTAAAAGCCTGAGTGAACATTTTTCGTTATTATTTATTTATTTGTCTATCAGATTGGTATGCTGCCCCAAACTTCTGTCTCTTAGTTGACTAAATGTCTTTTTTATTTATTAATCCGGGGGTCCCAACCTTTTTTTAAACAAGTGCGCCCCTTCTGTTGCAAACTTTCAGCTCAGGTACTCATAGAGATTGTGTGTGTGTGTGTGTGTGTGTGTGTGTGTGTGTGTGCGTGTGCGTGTGTGTGTGCGTGCACATGCACACCCAGATTTAAATGTTACAGTTATGAGACAGGCTACTCCACTGGCTTACATCCAGTCTAAGCTGCTCATGAGTACTCCCACTGAAATTAATGGAACAAGCTTACCAGTCAGGAGCAAAGGAGGAAGGTCTTCACCCTCCTTCCCCCCCACCCTTCTGCAGCATATCCATGTTCAGAGTTTGAATATTGATCCACATTTGTGCAGGATGTCTTTTCAGCTCTAATAGGAATATGCACAAGGGGACTGTGTAATGTTGTGGAGAAATCTGGGGAAAGCAAAAAAATAAAATAGAAAGAGCCTTGCAGCACCTGAAAGGCTAACAGGTTTCTCATGGCACGTTTGAAGTGGACTCCTAAAGCCCATTTGGTCAGATGCATCAAACAGCATCCTGGCCTCTCTTTGGTGAATGGTTGTGATGAGGGTTGAAATCTTAGTTGTTCTTGGCAGGCAGAACCTACCAAAGAATCATGAATGCTCCAATCGACCCAAAAGCTCTCATTCTTTGCAAATAGGTGTGGTGGGAGGCATGCATTCCTCTACTTCCCTGGCAGGCATGTGCATTTCACTCTATCTCTGTGTGACCTGCAGTCTCCAAGCCAGAACACCTCCAGAGAGCTTCGGTTGGCATCATTGACCAGAAAACTTGCAATGTCCTCTACAACTTCTCGCTCACGGAGCAGATGATTTGTGCCGGGTTCCTGGAGGGGAAAGTGGACTCTTGTCAGGTAAGAAGCAAACTCACAACCTGCACCTTTTCTTCTGTTGAAACGCAAATGCCTCCAGTGTATGCTCCTTTCCTTGTAGGGATGGGGCTGTAGCTCAGTAGAGCATCTGCTTGCTTGTATGCAGAGAGGAGAGGAGAGGAGAGGAGAGGAGAGCTGGTCTTGTGGTAGCAAGCATGACTTGTCCCATTAGCTAAGCAGGGTTTATCCTGGTTGCATATGAATGGGAGACTAGAAGTGTGAGCCCTGTAAGATATCCCCCTCAGGGGGTGGAGCCACCACTCTAGGAAGAGCAGAAGGTTTCAAGTTCCCTCCCTGGCTCCTCCAAGATAGGGCTGAAAGAGATTTCTGTGTGCAACCTTGGAGAAACTGCTGCCAGTCTGTGTAGACAATACTGAGCTAGATGGACCAGTGGTCTGACTCAGTATATGTAAGCTTCCTATGTTCCTGTGTCCCCGGCTCACTCCCTGGCAGCATCTCCAGGTAGGGCTAGGATAGACCCCTGCCTGATACCTTGGAGAGCTGCTGCCAGTCATGAAGATTGGGGTTCCCAACCTGTGGTACTCCAGATGTTGCTGAACTACAATTCCCATCATTCCCAGTGACAATTTATAGCAACATCTGGAGTACTAGAGTTTGGGAACTCCTGATGTAGTCAATAGTGAGCTATTTGGACTGATGGTCTGAGTTGGTATAAGGCAGCATCCAATGTCTGTATGTGCTCCAGCCTCCTGATCATTAAGGCTGCTCGTTTCCAATTTTAGATGTCCAGAACTGCACACAAAAATCATTCTGTTGCTTTCAGGAAGGCTCTGCTTGAAAGAAGGGTGAGCAGCAGCTATGATTCCTGCAGGACGCCCTAAGGCAGGAGTTTGCCACAGGGAGTATTAGAAGGGCTCCCAGGGGGTGCTCAGAGCCCTCCTGCCTCTCCATCCACACTGCAGCCAGGCTATTCGTTGCGCATCTGAGGATCATCTGACTGGCAGGCTTCAGAAAACCAGCACACCCACTGAAATTAATAACTTCAATAAGATGGCTTAGGAGTAACTTAGTGTGGATGCGAGCCTGTGACTGGAGTCGCCTCCCTCCCTCTCTGTAACACTTAAAATTGTGGTTTTGTGTCATGACTGGTGAACACAAATCCACACAGAGGTGTGTGCTCTCTAGAGGGGAGCCTGGCACACGGCATTTTCCTGACATAGCTGAAGGCTCATCTAAATACTGGGGTGTGAGAGGCCATCGGACTGGAGGCAACCCATGACCCAACACCTTGCAGAGAGGCCCTGGCCAGTCCCTGTGTTGACATGGTGGCTTCCTTCTCTCCAGGGAGACTCCGGGGGACCCCTGGCCTGCGAGGAGACTCCAGGTGTCTTCTACTTGGCAGGGCTTGTGAGCTGGGGGGTCGGCTGTGCGCAGGCCAAGAAACCGGGTGTGTATGCTCGGGTCACCAAGTTCAAAGACTGGATCCTGGACACCATCTTGCCTCGCCTCGGCACCACGCCAGTTTCCACCACAGCAACCACGGCCAGCACATCTGCCTCCACCACCACTACCCCCCCCCACCATCTCCAGTCCACCCTTCACCAGCCAAAGAGCCACCCAGCCAGAGCCCAGCAGCAGCAGCAGCAGCAGGTCCAGCACCACCCGCAGGCCGCCGGCCACCAGCACCTCAAAGGCCACCCAGTTACCAGGTACTAGGGGGGAGTGGGGTATACAAACAAAGCCTTGTCACCGCGTGCCAGTCTGAGTGCGTGTGTGTATTGGGGCAAGGTGTGTGGTCAGGGTCTTCTCCTTCCCCAGTGGGGGTCACCCCGTTTTCAGAGAAGGATAAAGGCGGAAGCCAGATACTCCAGCCTCCTGCTCTCAAGGAGGATCACGGGCCCTCACTCCACCAGGTGGATGATCCAAACACAGTGTCTGATCTGAAAGATTAGCAGCTTTATTGGTAATCACTCCTGGGCTGAAGAAGCAGAAGCACTCCTGGGCTGAAGTCCTCCTTGTCAGATGCAGGAGGAGTCCAGCATGAGTCAGACCACTGGTCCGTCCTTCCAGCCCAGGACTACCTCCCCTCTGTCCAGCAGTCATGGCTCTCTAAGGTGTCAGAGAGTAGAACAACTCGAGAGTTGCCCTTTTCCTGGTGGTCCTCACTTAGCAGATCCCACATTTCTGTGTGATGTTCCTCCACATTCCCTTTTGAGCTTTGCACAGAAATATCAGCCGCTGTACACTGGCCTCACCATTGACTTCTCCTTTCTTGCCACCTGTGTTAAGAGAGTGTGTGTGTGTGTGTGTGTGTGTGTGTGTGTGTGTGTGTGTGTGTGTGTGTGTGTGTGTGATGGTATACATCTGTTGGCTGAGGATCGCCCTTTGAGCATCTGACCTGGTGGGCTTTGTTCCACACTAAGCTTCCCAGCACAATTATGTATAAGGTGCCACAGGACTCTCAGTTGGTCTTGCTAGAATAGAGAGGCTCCCCCTCTGGAACTGGGCAATGCAGACCTCCTTGTGTGCAGCATCCACCCCCAATAGTTCCTTGCAGAGAAGATTGTTCCAGCCTGCATTGCTGAACAATCCTCCTGAGGAACCAGTGAGCTTATGGGGGAGAAAGCCTGTCTTCTTTTCCAGACAGCCTGCTTGGGCTCCACTCCACCTCCTACCTTGCAGCTCAGCCCAACACCAGCAGGAAAAGGGGCAGTGTCGCCCCCGCATCAACCCATCACCAGAACTGTTCCTGACCCAACTAAGCCTCAACCCCAAATGGAGGAACACACTCCTCCATCTTCTGCCCCCTCTAACCTTGGGATTAGCCGCTTTGGGATTTTCTTAATGAAAGGCGGGGTATAAATTTAACAATAAAATAAAAATAAAACAATAAAATAACCTGCTTTCAATCACTTCCGCAGCAGTGCCCTGTACCTCATCCACCTTCAAATGCTCCAGCAAAGTCTGCATTGCCAAGTCGAACCCAGAATGTGACGGCGTCGTGGACTGCAGCAATGGGCGAGACGAATGGAACTGCAGTAAGCACCACCACCACTACTCTGCCCCGCCGCCGCCACTGGCTCCATGCATCCTCTGGTTCTACAGCCCCACGCCCTACATGCTCCGTATCCCGCACCCCAGATTTAATCCTGGCCCTGCTGAATCTGTCCCACCCAGGTGTGTAGGGAGGCCAGCAGTGGCCCAGGTTCAACCCGCCGCCAGCAGCCCTCTAGCCACACCCCCTGTGTCAGGTGTCAGATGCAGGGGCATGGTTGGGGCGCGAGGCGTGGCCCCTGAGCACGGCGGCCCGGGTTCTTTGAACCCATTTGTGCTATGGTGGCTCCGCCCCTCACATAGACTGTATTTTGCCACCTGACACTCTACCCTTCTATGAGGGCTTGACCTCATTGGCCCTCAGTCTAAACACCCACAGCCACCAGTTTAGGAGTTTTAGCTTTTTTGACTGGTTCCACTCCCAGTCACTGAAATCTCTCTCTCAAAACTAACAAGAACTCAGTAGTGTGGGGACTGAGGTGGGAACAAAACAGCAGACAGAGACAATGGTAAAATAGTGGAAAAACAAGAATAGGTTTACTGCAATAAAGCCTTCAAAAATTTAAAAAAACACACACAGTAGAGGACCAACCAAAGGAAAATTCAGTTAGGCAAGAGTACAATTCAAAACTATAAAAGAAGCTTGCTAGCCTCCAGCTCCCTCACTGCTAATTTCCCAGCAGCAGCTTCAGTGCTTCCTACTTAGTTAATCTACCAACCCTCCAGCCTTTTGGTTCACACAGCAGTCCGCTGCTCCTTCTCTCCAACCCTTTCTTTTTATTCAGTTCTCCCCCCCCCCCGCAAAAAAAAAAAGTATACACAACCCAATCAGGGTGATTGTTACCTCAGGCAACTAGGGATGTGCTCGAAACCCGATTCGGCATCCAAATCGTAGCACAATCCCTTTAAAACCGAGGACTCCATACATCCTGGTCCTCCACTCACTGGGCATCTCCCAGCTGCCCCTGTGCAACGCTGGCAGCTTTGAAGCTGCTCTTTTCCATGTTAAAGGGGCAGCTGGGAGAATTGAATAAAACCGTGGCAGCCCTTGGTTTTAAAGGGATTGTGTTGCAATGCAGACGCTGAATCACGTCACGAGCACATCCCTACAGGCAACCAGAATCTTCTGTCGCTGCCAGGGTTGTAGCCACCATTGTGCAGAGGGGTCCAAAGAACCCAGCCACCACTCTCTGTGGAGCCGCCCCATCCAACCGATCCATGCCCACCTGCGTCTGATATCTGACGCAGGGGCCGTGGCCATATGCGGAAATGGGGCCGCACGGCCCCGTTCTCAGGGCGCTTGAGCCAGTGCTGGGTTCCTAGCCTGGCTGGGAATGCATCTCTCTGCCTTTCAAGAGAGGGAAAGGTGTTCCCAGCCAGGTTGGAAACCCAGCAAAAAAGAGGGGAGGAAAAAACCCAACCGTGACGGAGATGAAAATATATAAAAAATCACATGTAGCAAACAAAGAATTGAAAAAATATTTTTAACAAGGGAAAATTTGTATTAATCTACAGTAGCAGACCAATAATGAAGTCGTATCTTATTTCTTACACCGATAAGAAAATAAATAATTGAACCAAACAGAACAATTCAAAATGCAGCACAAGTGATAGCATATACAACAATAATCAAAAGCATCTGGAGGAGATATTACTCAACAGGGCAAAAATGGGGCTGCTGAATAAAGTAGGCCGGGCTCTCTCAACTGGCCGACAATGCAGGGGAATGTCTGGATTCATCCACAAGGGCACCTGGGGGGCTCAGTCTGGGATTGAGGTGACCCACATTCCACTGAGGCCACACCCACACTCGGCTGGACTTATCTGTGTATCTTTCAACTTTTACTCCTGCACGGACAGCATTGAAACTACAATATCCACAATATTTTCTGGCAGTCATGTTTTGGATGCCTTTTTCATGTTCATTGGTTTGAGCCGTGTTTGTCGGCCAGTTGAGAGAGCCCGGCCTACTTTATTCAGCAGCCCCATTTTTGCCCTGTTGAGTAATATCTCCTCCAGATGCTTTTGATTATTGTTGTATATGTTATCACTTGTGCTGCATTTTGAATTGTTCTGTTTGGTTCAATTATTTATTTTCTTATCGGTGTAAGAAATAAGATACGACCTCATTATTGGCCTGCTGTATATTAATACATATTTTCCCTTGTTAAAAATATATTTTCAATTCTTTGTGTGCTACATGTGATTTTTATATATTTTCATCTCAGTCAGGGTTGGGGTTTTGTCTTCCCTCTTTTTTGCTGGGTTTCATTTCCGTGAGTGCCTTTGTTTTTGTTTAGGTTGGATACCCAGCGCTGGTTGAGGCGCCTTGCGGATGGGGCCATGTGGGGCCCCATTCCTGCATATGGCCATGCCCCCTGCATCTGAGGTCAGACGCAGGGGCGTCGCAAGGGCACCTAGGGGCTAGGGATGTGCACGGAATCAGCAGGGGCCAGTTCAAAGATGGGGGGTGGATACCTTTAAGGGCAGGGGGAGGGTGCTCTTACTCCTCCGGACTTGTTTCCCTTGCCGGCGCTGCATTTTCAAACGGTCCGGTGGGGCGGCAGAGGACCTCCCTGCTTCCCCGTTCCCTTGCTGGACCGGAAGTACTGCCCGCCCACAATGCCCTTAAAGGTATCCCCCCTGCCTTCGAACCGGCCCAACCGCCAGTTGTTTGAACCTGTTCAAAGGCCCATAAAAGGGCCTCCGAACAAGTTCGTGCCCATCCCTACTAGGGGCTGCTGGCGGCAGATTGCACCCATGCTGCCAGCGGCTCCCTACACACCTGGTCTCTGCCCGGAGACAACCAGTCAGAGCACATAGATACAGTCCCTCCAAAACCCATCAGCAGCACAACTTTTTACCTCAGCCTTAGCTGTCAATCAGAGGCTGCAACCTTTTAACCCCTGCAGAGCTTTCCAGAACCGGAAGGAACATAGAACAAACCAATACCAAGAAAATAATTTACAAAATATAAAGGGAAGGAGTCATTCCTTCAGACCTGCAATGCAAGTATCTCTCTCCACTGGCGTAAATTGCCTTTTCAGAGCATTACGACACTTGTGTGGTGGAGGGCAGGATTCTCAGTGGCTGTTAATCCTGGGAGGTCAGAGAGCTGTTGCGGCCCTCCTGCCATCTCCCCCCAACCCCTGTTGGGTTCCCTGGAGGCATCTGGAGGCTTCCGTTGTTAGAAACAGGGATGCTGGCCTGCACAGACCCAGCAGGGCTCCACTTGTATTAAAACTACCGCCGTTAATTAGAGTCTCAATCCAGATGTTGTGACTGTGAGCAAGACATCTGCCCCAAAGAGTAATAGGCACATAGGAAGCTGCCGCCTTATACCGAGCCAGACCCTTGGTCCATCTAGCTCAGTATTGTCTATACCAGGGATTCTCAAATTTGGGTCCCCAGATGCTTTTTGACTTCAACTCCCATACTCCCCAACCAAAGGCCACTGGAGCTGGGGATTATGGGAGTTGAAATCCAATAACATCTGGGGACCCAACGTTGAGAATCCCTGGTCTATACCAGGGCTGCTCAACTTAGGCCTTCCTGCAGATGTTGGCCTACAACTCCCAAAATCCCTGGCTATTGGCCATTGGGAATTATGGGAATTGTAGTCCAAAAACAGCTGGGGGGGGCCTATGTTGAGCAGGCCTGGGTACTGATTGGAAGCAGTTTTTCAAGGTTTTAGGCACGAGACTCTCCCAGCCTTACCAGGAGATGCTGCCAGGGAGTGAGCCTGGGACCTCAGATGCTCTTCCATTGAGCTACAGCCCCTTCCCCTAGCCACAAATTATTGTGGTTGGAGATGACAGGAGTTGTAGTTCAACAACAGCTGGAGAGTCAAGGCTGCTGTTGCAGTCTTTCTAGTAATCTTTTATGTTTTGTGGTTGATGAGAAGTTTGTCCCAAGGAGGATAGTGTAGATCTTGTGGGGGGTAGAGTCGGAAAGGGAAAGGGAGGGGAAGAGAAAATGAAGTTGTTTCTGAATAAACCCATATAGTTAAATCTGCATAAGATTACGTTGTGTTTATGAGGGAAGCAGCTATAAAACAATTGCCTATTCCTGCCCTAAGGGGAGTATCTGACAGCAGACAAAACTCACATGAAGTCACCCATCCAAATGCACACCAAAGCAGACTTTGCTTAGCAAAGGGCCTAATTCTTGGAATAATTCATGCTCATGGCCTCAAGACCATCCCTTCCGTTCATTTGGAGGGATGGGATTTCCATAAACAGATGGGACTTGCAAGGGTGACCAGCTACAGAACGTAAATGCAGAGCTGGAACCTTAAGTTACACAGTTCCAAGAGAACTCCAGCTCCTGAGAGTAGACAGGTTAGGAACATAGGAAGCTTCCACATACTGAGTCAGACCATTGGTCCATCTAGCTCAGTATTGTCTACACAGACTGGCAGCGGCTTCTCCAAGGTTGCAGACAGGAGTCTCTCTCAGCCCTATCTTGGGGATGCTGCCAGGGAGGGAACTTGGAATCTAGATGCTCTTCCCAGAGCAGCGGCTCCATCCCCTGAGGGGAATATCTCACAGTGCTCACACATCAAGGCTCCCATTCCTATGCAACCAGGGTGGACCCTGCTTAGCTAAGGGGACAAGTCATGCTTGCTACCACAAGACCAGCTCTCCTCTCCCATCCTCCTGCTGCTTTCATCCTGCTCTCCTTGCAGATTGTGGCATGACGCCAATTACAGCCTTCAGTAAGATCGTGGGGGGCAGTGGAGCTGCCCGTGGGGAGTGGCCGTGGCAGGCGAGTCTGTGGCTGCGGCGGAAGGAACACAAGTGTGGGGCCGTCGTCATTGCTGACCGGTGGCTGCTCTCAGCTGCCCACTGCTTTGACATGTGAGTTGGGTGTGATTGGATGGGGGGGCACCTCTGCTCCATGTAAAGGAGAAGGCCACTCCCAGGCCAGAGCTCTCACCCACACACCCGATCCTGGATTGTCCTCTGAGGGAAGCATGGGCAGGCACCTTGAGGAAGACGGAGCCCACCCCAAACTGCTTCAGGCATGCCCTCTGAGTGACTGAATGTTCCTTGGAGCCTCCTTCCCCACCCGCAAGCTGCCCTGTGATCACTCAACTTAGCCACTCTCCCTGATGCCTCCACTTTCCTCTCTGTAAAGCATGCCGTCAAGTCGATTTCGACTCCTGGCGCCCAAAGAGTCCTGTAGTTTTATTTGGTAGAATAGAGAAGGGGTTTCCCATTGCCTCCTCCTGCGCAGTCTGAGACGATGCCTTTCAGCATCTTCCTATATCACTGCTGCCCGATATAGATGTTTCAGCAGCGGGGATTCGAACCGGCCACCTTCTGCTTGTTAGTCAGGCATTTCCCCGCTGTGCCATTAGGTGGCTGTACCTTCTGCTAAACTCCCCTCTGCAGCCATGGACACTCCGTGGCCATTTTCAGGCTTCAGGTCAAAGGCAGAGGCTTGTTGTTTTGGTCCAGCTGACTACTTTGCTCTAAAGAATATTTTGTCTAAAGCAATGGAGAGCCTGGAGTGGGAGAGCCACAAGTGGGCAGTCTCCAGGAACATCCTAGCGTTTGGGCTTGAGAATCCAGGTGAGGCTGGTTGGCAGGCAAGAGGGAAGCTCTGTCCAGCTGAGTCCTCCAAGTCCCCCCCTCCCTCTAGGCAACTCGCATCGGGCCGAACCAGCTCCAGCTCTGAACCTGACACTTTCCTCCAGTTACAGCGACCCCAAGATGTGGGTGGCCATTCTGGGCACGCCCTTCCTGAGTGGCTTGGACGGGCGAGTGGAGAGGATCTTCCAGATCCACAAGCACCCCTTCTACAACGTCTATACACTGGACTACGATGTGGCCCTTCTGGAACTCGCCTCGCCCCTGCGCTACACGGGCACCGTCAAGCCCATCTGCCTCCCGGACAACTCCCACCTCTTCAGCGAAGGAGCGCAGTGCTTCATCACTGGCTGGGGATCTACCAAGGAGGGAGGTAATGGCTGCCCTCACACCTACGGGTCCAACGGTAGGCAACGTTGGCTGTCCGGCAGTTGCTGAACTCCCACTCCCATCATCCCCAGCCACAACAGGTTGGGAATGATGGGAGTTATAGTTCAACAACAACTCGGGAGCCAAAATTGCCTACCTCCACTAACCTTTACAGATGCTGAGTCCAGAAGCAACAAGTCTGTGGCTACTGGACTCAGCGGAGTCTACAGAGGTTCTGCAAACCCTATTCTGCTCCAGCTCATGCTGAAACAAACCACTTTCACACATCTACTACTTCTAATGGGGTAAAGAGGCACCTTTTAACGTGGTGATTCTCTTTGTTTAGCAGGGGGAGAGTAACTGGCCCTGTCCACCCCCAGCACAGCACCTCCAGTGACAGTTGCTGGTGTCTGTCTGATGTTTCTTTTTAGATTGTGAACCCTTTGGGGACAGGGAGCCATCTTATTTATTTATTATTTCTTTGTGTAAACCGCCCTGAGCCATTTTTGGAAGGGCGGTATAGAAATCGAATTAATAATAAAATAATAATAATAATAATTTATACACCCCCTTTCAATACATAAGATCTCAAAGTGGTTTACTTAGAAAAAAACATAAGAAGATGGTTCCTTGACCCCAAAGGGCTCAGTCTAAAAGACGTACAAAATATATACCAGCCACAGCTACTGGAGGGAGGCTGTGCTGGGAATGGATAGGGCCAGTTGCTCTACTCCTGCTAAATACAAGACTCACCACTTTGAAAGGTGCCTTTTTATCCTGTTAGCAGGGACATCCCATTCCCAAAGTGAGGGATCTGGACATAGGCAAAACAGCCTCAGAAAACTCAGGTTTCCCGAGTAAGATACAGATCTACGCACCCCTTCCTTCAGCTGTTTGCAACATTTCCCACTGTGCTCTTTGCACAGCAAACCACTTCTGCTCTACTCACAAGCACCACCTTCTTCTCCCCCCCCCCCCACCATGTAGGTCTGATGTCAAAGCAGCTCCAGAAGGCTGCCGTGCACCTCATTGGAGAGCAGGACTGCAAGAAGTTTTACCCCATCCAGATCAGCGGCAGGATGGTCTGTGCCGGGTTCCCACATGGGTCCGTTGACAGCTGCTCTGTGAGTCCTAAGCATCACTTGAAAGGCCAGGGAACATAGGAAGCTGCCTTATGCCCGAGTCGGACCTTTGGTCTATCCATCCGGTACCGTATCTGAAATTAATAGGACAAGTACACGTGTCCCCCGAATTCCAATAAGGCTGCTTTAGGAGTGACCGTGTGGATGTGAGCCAGTGACTGGAGTAGCCTGTCTCCCTTACTGTTACACTTAAATTTGCGCTTTTATGTATTCAGGTTTATGCAGACACATGGATGCACGCACACACATTTAAATGTATTATGAGCTGGGCTACTCCAGTCACAGGCTTATATCCAGATTATGTTACTCATAAGCAGTCTTACTGAACTTAATGGGATAGGTTTACTTGTCCTATTAATTTAAACTAGCCAACCCACACAGAGCATCTGTGCGCTTTTGGGGGCCGGCTGTTCCCCCCTCCCTCCTGACCCACTCTCTTGCCCTCCTGCCCCACTCTTTTGCCCACCCTCCTCCTGCCTGCCCTCCCTCCCCCACACCCGTACTGAGCATTTTACCTCACTGGACGGCGGGTGGCCATTTTCAGCCAGACCTCACCACTGCCACAGGCCCTCCTTACCAGGCGGTGGGTGGGCGGCCAAAAAGGGCCCCGCCGCCACTGTTCCTCCACCCGGGCGGCAAACAGGGAAGTCCCGCCACCCGTTTCCCTCCCGCCTCGGCCTCCAATGGAATATTAACTGGGAGTACTCATGAGCTGGCTTACATACAGACTAAAAGCCAGCGACTGGAGTAGCCCGTCTCACAACTGTAACATTTAAATTTGTACACACATGCAGACAATATCTATGGGGTACCCGAGCTGAAGGGTTAAAAAGGCTTGGGAACCCTTGCTCTACACTGACTGGCAGCAGCTCTCCAAGGCTCCAGGCAGGCGTCTCTCCCAGCCCTACCTGGAGGTGCTGCCAGAGATTGAAGCTGGGACCTTCTGCATGCAAGGCAGATGCTCTGCCAAAGCCCCATCCCCTAAGACATAACGAACTGTGGCTGGGGGTGATGGGAGTTGTGATTCAGCAATGTCTGGAGAACCACAAGTGGCCTCTCTACTGAGGTGGGGTCAGAGGGTCCCCCAAAGCGCCAATAGTGCCATTTTCAGCCATGCTTCTTCCTTGTCCTTCACAGGGTGATGCGGGTGGCCCCTTGGCCTGCAAGGAGCCTTCGGGACGGTGGTTTCTGGCAGGCATCATCAGCTGGGGGTACGGCTGTGCCCGGCCTTACTTCCCTGGCGTCTACACCAGAGTCACAGCCGTGCGGAGCTGGATTGGGCAGAACCTCAAGGTGTAAACCCACCGTGCACTCAGGGAGAAGAGGCGGGGCAAGGAAGACGGGCTGGCACAACTGGCTCACTGGGGCAGCGTGCCCAGGAGGGCCCCTGCCTGACTGCCAGGGAGACGCAACCGGAGCTGCCTCTGCCTTTAACAAAGGAGCAAATTTAGAAAATGTGGTGTATTTTTTAAATAAAGAGGCCCCCATTTCACTCCAGCATCAAGCAGGTTCCAGGAATTGGAGGGGCAGGAGAGGTCTTCCCGCACCCATCTCCCATGAGCTTTGGTTATTTCCTCTGCACGTCAGGGTGGGCCGCAGACAACCACCTCAAATTGTCCCAGGAAGATTTGGGATCAGGAAAGACCCACCCCCACCCCAGTCTGGCTGGAGACTTGGGCTTTCCTTTGCTTGACAGAGCCTGCCTCTCCTGGTGGGGCTTCCGGCTTGCAGGGGAGGACTGGAGGCTGGGGCCCCTGTCGTAGCCCTTCCCCACCCTAGGCTGACACACACACCCATACCAAGATGTCTGTGTTTCTGGGGTAGGGGAGCCCCTGTTGTCTCCTGGAACCAGAGTGACAGACACATTAAAGGAACCCCTTTGTGGAGCAGGAAGCTGTGTGAGGATTCTGTGCTGGTCTGGTGGGGTGGGGTGGGCTACGCAAGCAAAGCCCTGGCGATTCTGCTACCTTCAGCTTTCATTTGAGAAGAAAAGGCACCCCACTCACGATTTTCAAGAAAGGGCTGAGAATGCCCTCTGCTCCCCAACCGGTCGGCCATCTAGTTCCTCTCTTGCCAACCACCCTGGAGGCTCACCTGACTTAGAACTGGGAGCTGAATCCCAGAGAAAGCAGAATTAAGCCTCTTCCTTGTGGTGGTGCCAAGACCTGCAACTAGGTGGCACATGGAGGCTGAGGGATATGCCCATCATCTTGACTTGTAGAATCACAGAAGGTTAGACCCGGAAGGGGCCTTGGAGGTCTTCTAGTCCAACCCCTGCTCAGAGCAGGGAACTGCTCCAAGATCCCTGACAGGTGGCTGTCCAGCCTCTTTGAAAACCCCTGGTGAAGGCGAGTCCACCACTGCGTAGGGCAGGCTGTTCCATTGTCCAAACAGCCAGGAAATTCCTCCTAATGTCTAGCCTGAGTTTGCTTGCTTGCTTGCAATTTCAACCCCTTGCTTCTAGTCCTCAGGAGCAACAACAGAGAACAAGTCTGCTTCTCCGGCTATGCCACAGGCTTCCAGATCTCTGAAGATGGCTTCCAGCTCTCCCCTTAGTCATCTTTCCCCCAGTCTAAACATGTCCAGCTCCTAATCCCTGTAAGAAGGATTTCTAGGAGTTGTTGACTACAGCTTCCATCCACAGCTGCAGTAGTCTTTGTCTGGGGATTATGGGAGTTGTAGTCAACAACATCTGGCGATCCCTGCTATGGGGAAGACTGCTCCTGATTATATCAGGGAGCCGCATCCGAGCCAAGCCTAGCAGAGGGAACTCTTTTTTACAGAGGACCAACCAGTCAGGTAGCAAAATCCACTCATAGGAACATAAGAAGCTGCCGTCAGACCACTGGTCCATCTATCTCAGTATTGTCTGCACTGACTGGCAGCAGCTCTCCAGGGTTTCAGGCAGGCGTCTCTCCCAGCCCTACTTGGAGATGCTGCCAGGGAGGGAACCTGGAGCCTTCTGCATGCAAAACATGCTCTACCACTGAACTACAGCCCCATCCCCTAAAGGGAATATCTTAGAGTACACACATGCAATCACCCATCCAAATGCAAACCAGGGAGATCCTGTTTAACAAGGGGAATAATCCATGCTTGCTGCTGCAAGACCAGCTCTCCTCCCTGGAGTACACCTGCACTCACACTCTGGAAGGGTGCCTCAGATGAGCCCCTCCGCCGCAGTGGTTATGCAAAGCCAAGCAGCCATTGAAGTTTTACTGCATCCTTCTAGCCTACTGCAGGCCCTGGGGGGTTGGTGCTTATCACATAGCCATTCCCGTGACAGGGCTGGGGTTAACGCCGTGGGGAGAGAAGGGAGTCCTCCTAGCCAGCGTTCAGTCCCCCAGTGAGCAAAGACTTGGTTATCCCAAGGAGATGCAGAAGTCAAATCCTCCCTGGAAGGCACACAGCAGGAGACATCACCACAAAGAGATTATGTGGAGCAGCAGCAACAGCAGTTCCACCCCCCACCCCACCTCCAGCAAAAGCCCAAGAGCAGCTGGTAGCCTCCAAGGGGGTTTGAGGCAGTGTTTCCTCCAACAGAGATTCCCAGATGTTGCTGACTACAATTCCCATAATCCCCAGCCAAAGGCCATTGCAGCTGGGGGTGCTGGGAGTTGTCGTGAACAACTTCTGGGAATCTCTGTTAGAGGGAAGCCTGGTTTGAGGAATTGTTTCTTGGCGGCTTCTGAGGTGCCCAGCAAGGCTCAGACAGCCCCCCTGAGCAGCGAAGGCCCAACCACAGGCTCCTTCCAGCCTCTCTTGCTCCTGCGACCTGGCTCTCCCTGTGCCACCAGCAGCTTCCTTCCATCAGCCTGGAGCGAATAAATCAGGCCCCGCCAGGAGTCCGTGCACCTCACGCCCCAGCAGGACAATGGAGAGAAGAGGAACCAGACCGTGCCACAGTTACATTTTAATTGCCACCAGGCAACCCTGGCCTCAAGCCCTGTGCACCTCCGGCCCATGGCACCACCTCCTGTGGGTGCCTGAATCAATTCCTTCCCTGAGCCTAGAAACCTCCCCCAATAAGTCCATGCTGGGGTTCAGAAGCCCTCTGCTGCCACACATCACATGTTGGCTCTCTCTCTCTGCAGTCGGGAATTGTAGGCCCGCGAGACTGTGTTCCAGGCGTCCATGTACCGGTCCATGCACATAGCGATGCATTTCTGCAGAGAGAAAGGAAGATCCACACAGGACACGCAAGCGTGTGCATGGGAAGGGGATCAGCACCAGGCCTCCCACCAGCAAGCCCATAACTCAGAATAATGGAGTAAAAACAAGGGGGTGCATTTAGCTAAAAACAGCACTCAGAGGAAAGATGGGAACAGACATGCCTCAGGAACATAGGAAGCTGCCATATACTGAGTCAGATCGTTGGTCTATCTAGCTCAGTATTGTCTTCACAGACTGGCAGTGGCTTCTCCAAGGTTGCAGGAGGAATCTCTCTCAGTCCTATCTTGGAGATGCTGCCAGGGAAGGAACATGGAACCTTCTGCTCTTCCCAGAGCAGCTCCATCCCCTGAGGGGAATCTCTTCCAGTGCTCACACTTCTAGTCTCCCATTCATATGCAACCAGGGTGGACCCTGCTTAGCTAAGGGGAGGGGACAAGTCATGTTTGCTACTACAAGACCAGCTCTCCTCAGAAAGATGTCGGCAGTGGACTGACCATAGGATGCTATTTGGGGCAGGGGGCTCACCTGCTCAGAGTTATCAAGGGAACTTCCGGGTTTCCCGATGCATTTCCGGAAACATTTGTCTGTCATCCGCTGTAAGGAGAAGAAAAGGCTGGAGCAGAAAATGCAGAGATCCACAATGGATGCATGTCCCACTATATCTGGCTTTCAGAGGAAAACTGGCTCTGAATACAGGGCTTGATTGTGACAGAGCGCCCCATATGGAGGCTCTATCACAATTAATAGCTGCTTATAAAGACTTATAAAGAGTTACAGAAATTAAAGATATGTAATGAATTCCCAGATGTTGATCACAACACCTAGCATCCTCAGCTGCAAGTCTTTGGATAGGAATTATGGGAGTTGTAGTCACCTTAAGTGGCGCAGCGGGGTAATGCTTGACTAACAAGCAGAAGGTTGCTGGTTCGAATCCCCACAGGTATGTTTTCCCAGACTATGGGAAACATCTATAGCGGGCAGCAGCAATATAGGAAGATGCTGAAAGACATAATTTCATATTGTGCGGGAGATGGCAATGGTAAACCCCTGCTGTATTCTACCAAAGAAGTCGAAATCAACTTGACGGCACACTTTACATTTAGTCAACAACATCTGGGAATCCCTGTTACAGGGGACCTTGCCTGTTAAGTCACAATGACTGAGAATGGAGCTTTCGTGTTCAGAGGCAGACTACCTTTGAAAGTCAGGAAAGGGTCATAGAACGGGCTGTTGCCTTTACATCTTGCTTGTGGGTCGATGGGTTTGTCACATTGCTGACCTTTGGAAGGCAAAGGAGAAGGGGAGGAGCCAAGCAAGCACAAGGTGGAGTCTCCAGGGTACAGGACTTCCGCTATCTGTGAATAACATGCGCTCGTCTCTTTGCTGGTGAGTTTCTAAAGGATTAGCGAGACATTAATAGACCGCAAACATCTTAGCAGCAGCAGCCGCCGCCAAGATAAGAATGGAGCCTCCATGCATAGGAGTAGCCCACCTCTCCACGACCACGTGCTCGCTAATTGAGAGGGGCAGAACTGTTGTCTTCGTGCTTTCACAGAGTGGCTTCTGTGCTGATCGAGATCCATGACAGTACCGGAACAGAAACCCCCAGGGGGCAACAGTTTTGCCTCCTTGTATGCAATTGTCCACTAGAGAATGATAGACTACCATGTCCATGGAAGTTCCACTGCCACACGACCTTCTCCACCACCACCTACCTGCAGCAGCTCCTGGGCGTTGGCTACGGCGATCTGCACCTTAACTTGCTCCATGAGTGCTCCCGGGTCCATCCGCGACCCCGACCCGAAGTCTCCGTTTCCTGAAGCCATCCTGACCTGCGATCCAGCGGCAGAGAGCAGTTGCGCATGCGCAGTGGTAGGCTCACGCGGGTAGTCGGACTACGCTTCCCGGCACGCCCTCCTCCCGGAAGCAGATAATAGAGAGTTCATCCCAGAGAGGCCGGTGCCAGGGCCCTTCTAAGTAACTTCCAAATTGAGATTGCAGAAGCCGTTGTTGTTGTTTTTTAATTCTCAGGGCGGAAATAAGAACTGCTGGCCTAGAAACCAATGGACGTTTTGATTAGGCAGCCGGCAGCAAAAGGGAAAAGCTCCTGAATGTCTTGTTCCGTGTGGGGGGAAATGAATTCCTCCTGTAAAGCTCCAATATAGCGGTCTTTCACGACTGTGTTAGCGCTCTAGCCTTTCCTAGTTCTATGGCAGTGGGCGTGGTCAATTGGGTTTGAGCATAGAGATAAGTGGGAATGCTGGAGCTGCATGCGTCCTTCGATTTCCGGCCTCCGATGTAGACTAGAATTGCCATTTCTTCAATCCATATACTGCATTGGCACTTCCTGCTATGATCTCAGGGTGGCGCCTGCGCTTCTTCTCCCTCTTTTTATTGTCACCACAGCCCTGTGAGGTGGGCCAGGCTGAGAGGGAAAAACTGGCTCAGGGGGCCATCTTCACATCAGGTATTTGAACGCAGGGCTCTTAAACAACCTGGAGATATCGCTGGACTACACCACTCTTGCCCACTATGCAATATGTGAACGAATTTTGGGTGGCATATTTCTCCTCTCCTCCTGCAAAGGGCACACTTCTGAGCCAAAAAGCACCCCCTCCCACTCTGCACAAGGTCAGGAGTTAGAGCTCCCTCCTCCTTTGTACCTGCTTCTCTTTTATTTTACTTGCGGAGGCGGTGGCAACAGACTCTCTCAGCAGCAGAGTCTTTCGGGAGCAGCTACTACTCGGCCAAGGACCTTCAGAAATAATCCTGAAATGTTTTGATTGATTGATTAAGTGTTGTCAAGTCGATGTCGACTCTTAGAGACCACATAGAAAGATTCTCTCCAGGATGAACTGTCTTCCACTTGGCTTCTGTCTTCCACTTGGCCTTTAAGGTCTCTCAGTGGTGCATTCATAAGAACATAAGAACAGCCCTGCTGGATCAGGCCCAAGGCCCATCTAGTCCAGCATCCCGTTTTGCATAGTGGCCCACCACATGCTGCTGGAAGCCACAAGCAGAAATTGAGGGCATGCCCTCTCTCCTGCTGATATTCCCCCACAAGTGGTACCCAGAGGCACCCCGCCCCCAAGGCTGGAGGTGGCCTGTAGCCCTCCAACTAGTATCCGTCAATAGACCTCTCCTCCATGAAGTTACCCCTCTTAAAGCCATCCAGGTTGTTGGCTGTCACCACATCTGGTGGCAGAGAATTCCACAAGTTGATTATGCGTTGTGTGAAAAAGTACTTCGGTTTGTTGGTCCTAGATTTCTCGGCAATCAATTTCATGGGATGACCCCTGGTTCTAATGTTATGGGAGAGGGAGAAGAATTTCTCTCTATCCACTTTCTCCACACCATGCATGATTTTATAGACCTCTATCATGTCTCCCTGCAGTCATCTTTTTTCTAAACTAAATAGCCTCAGTGTTGTAGCCTAGCCTCATAAGAAAGGTGCTCTAGGCCCTTGATCATCTTGGTTGCCCTCTTCTGCACCTTTTCCAGTTCTACAATGTCCTTTTTTAGATGTGGTGACCAGAATTGTACGCAGTACTCCAGGTGTGGCCGCACCATAGTTTCGTATAAGGGCATGATAATATTAGCAGTTTTATTTTCAATCCCCTTCCTAATGATCCCTAGCATGGAATTGGCCGTTTTAACAGCTGCCGCACATTGAGTCGACACTTTCAAAGAGCTGTCCACTATGACCCCAAGATCCCTCTCCTGGTCATTCACCAACAGCTCAGATCCCATCATCATATACTTGAAGTTGGGGTTCTTCGTCCCAATGTGCATCACTTTACACTTGCCAACATTGAAGTGCATTTGCCATTTGTCACCCACTCACTCAGTTTGGAGAGATCCTTTTGGAGCTCTTCACAGTCAGTTATGGATTTCACTACCCAAAACAGTTTGGTATCGTCTGCAAATCTGGCCACATCGCTACTTACCCCTACTTCTTGATCATTTCTGAATAAATTAAAAAGCACCAGTCCCAGTACAGATCCCTGGGGGACCCCACTTCTTACTTCCCTCCATTGCGAAAACTCTCCATTTATACCTACCCTCTGTTTCCTGTCTTTCAACCAGTTAGCAATCCACACATGTACTTGTCCCCTTATCCATGACGGCTAAGTTTCTTCAGGAGTCGTTGATGAGGAACTTTGTCAAAAGCTTTTTGGAAATCCAGGTATACTATGTCAACTGGATCACCTTGATCCACACACTTGTTGACACTCTCAAAGAACTCCAAAAGTGAAGCAAGATTTACCTTTGCGGAACCCATGCTGGTTCACTCCCAGCAGGGCCTGTTCTTCTATGTGCTTTACAATTTTATCCTTGAGGATGCTTTCCATCAATTTGCCTGGAACGGATGTTAAGCTAACTGGCCTGTAATTTCCCGGATCACCCCTGGATCCCTTCTTAAGAATCGGTGTTACATTTGCTACTCTCCAGTCCTCTGGTACAGAACCTGACTGCAGGGATAAGTTATATATTTTAGCAAGGAGGTCAACAATAGGGGTGTGCACAGACCAGTCTCGGGCCATACAAAAGGCCTCCGGACTGGTCCGGAATTTGGCTGGTCCGGAGGTCCGGCACTAGGGGGGAGTGTCGCTTTAAGAGCGGGGGGTAGTACTTACACACATCCCCGCCGCTCTTCCCCCTCTGGTGCTGGACTTTGTTAAAATATTTTTGGGGTGGCAGAGTTCTTCCCTGCCACCCCTGCCCCCTTCGTTGCCTGAAGAGCTTCCCAAAGTTCTAAGGAGTAGAAGCTGGCGGCGGGCGCATGCACCCGGCGCGTGGTGCGCGCACCGCATACATCATTGTGACATATGCGGCATGCGCTGGCAGCAGCAATGGGCGCGTGCACACCGGGCGCATGCACCCGCCGCCAGCTTCTACTCCTTGGAACTTTGGGAAGCTCTTCCGGCAATGACAGGGGCAGGGGTGGCAGGGAGGAACTCTGCTGCCCCAAAAATGTTTTAACAAAGTCCAGCACCGGAGGAGGAAGAGCGGCGGGCGGGCGGGGGGTAAGTACTACCCCCCACTCTTAAAGCGACACTCCCCCCAGTGCCGGACCAGACCTTCATGGTTCCGTGGACATCCCTAGTCAACAATTTCACATTTGAATTCTTTGAGGACTCTTAGATGGATGCCATCCAGCCCTGGTGATTTGTTAGTTTTCAGTTTAGAACATCATCTCTCGTCACTTCTATCTGACTCAGTTCTTTAGCTGCCATCCTCGAAAAACCTGGTTCAGGAACAGGTATATGCTCAGTATCCTCTGCCGTGAAGACAGACGCAAAGAACTTGTTTAGCTTCTCTGCAACCTCCATATCCTCCTTAATAATCCCTTTCACTCCCTCATTGTCTAATGGTCCAACTGCCTCCCTGGCAGGTTTCCTGCTTCTGATGTATTTAAAGAAGTTTTTGTTATTCCCCTTGATACTTTTAGCTAAATGTTCTTAATCAAGTCCATCCACCTTGCTGCTGGTCATCCTCTTCTTCTCTTTCCTTCAACTTTCCCCAGCATTATGGACTTCTCAAGGGAGCTGGGTCTTCGCATAATGTGTCCGAAGTATAATAGTTTGAGCCTGGCCATTTGTGCCTCAAGTGAAAATTCTGGATTGATTTAACTGGAGATTGAACCTGGAGCTCTCTCACATGCCCAGCTGGTATTATCTGATCTGATTGGCAGCAGCTCTCCAAGGGATCAAGCAGGGGCTGTTACTGAGTTATGGGGCCCTCTCCTTTCTTCCCCCTTTCCTCCAGTAACATTCTAAATATTCAAAAGCAGAGCGACGAGCCCTGTGTCCTGCTACTCCAAAGGAAAATTCCTCGAACAGCAGCATGACAGACAGAAATGCTAGAGGAGCTTGTGTGTCTTCTACCGAGTCCGAATTTTGCTCTATTTAATTTGCACAGACTGGCAACTGCTCTTCAGGGTGTTTTTCACACAGCAGGCTTTACCACGAGGCTTAACTGAGTTCGAAGTTGCCTCAAAAAACTGATGCAAGAAGCGGATTTTTTTACCCTGGATATAAATTGGGCTACACTAATGTGCAATGAAACACCCGAATTGTGTGTGAAGTGCTCCCTGATAGCTCACAAGGACCTTGGGGGTAAATCTAGCTGATATGTGAATTCACACCCTCCATTCTGCAGGAGATTCAAGCTAAAAGCCCTGTGTAGAAAACACCCAGCACTTCAGATGGGGAAGGGTCTTATTCAGTGCTACCTGGATATGTTGCTTTCCTGGAATCTACCCTCAGTAGAGAAATTGCTCTGATCCAAAATCTAGGAGTGCACTGATCCTTCAAGGTAAGCTGCCACGCCACCAGTTGAAGACTGATCTAAATCCACTGACCTAGCTTAGACACAGCTCCAACAACCTAAAACTGTCTGGCTTGAGTCTTGGAGGCACTGTACAGACTCCACACAACCCAGCTCTAGACAACAAAATATTATTCTGAAAACAACTCAACAGTAGCAACTGATCTTAGGAGGCACATGGGGAAGAGTTTTGCAAGTTATCCTCCAGAACCTGTTAAATCGGACTGAAGCCACTTCTAAATATATAAACTTTATTAAGAAACAAGGGTTGCACATAGAATAAGGAATTGGGGGAGGGCGGGATAGGTTGAAACTGGATGCAAAGAAAGACACATAGGAAGGAATTCAAAAGAAAATACAAAAGCATTTACTAACTGACTAGCACTGAGTTTTACCTTAGATTATCAGTAGGCAGGTCCTTGGCCAAGAGAGCTTTAATTTCTACAGCTCCTTCCCTGGAACACCCATTTGCAGAAGGGAAATGGTGAACACTGGCCAGGCCTTTCCCTTCTAGCTTTAAAGACATGACAGAGGGGGTGAGCTGGGCCCAGATGTGAGTCTGACACCTGTCCGTAGTTTAAGAGTATTTTAATTTCCTCCTCTCTGGGTGGTGAGATGCAAATCTCCTGTGTCAGATAAGATTAGGGAATTGGTGAAGGGCGGGCCTGTTAGCCATTGTGGAGTGATATATTTTCACTTCAGAAGGATGGAGGTCTGAGTTCTGTCACAGTCAGTCAGCTTGGGCATTCTGGCATTTCCCCAGTGATGATTAAATCTGGATGGAACTAAATAAGCGATTAATGCATCCCAAGGCCATTCAGACTGTGTCTATACCATATATATAATTGTGTAATATTGGGTCAGAATCTGTTGGATTTCATAACAGGTTTTCCTTATAAAGATCTTTATTTTCAAGCAGGCCCTTGAAATGTGAGAAGGAAACAAAATGTTCTGCTTGTTAAAGCCTGAATCAGACATTATACACAAGGTGCTCTCCATGAGTAGAGTGTCTAAAATGGGTCCGGGAGCAGTGTTCTCTCTAACAGGGGTTCCCAGATGTTGTGGACTACAACTCCCGTAACCCCCCAAGCAAAAGCCATTGCAGCTGGGGATTCTGGGAGTCGTAGTCAACAACATCTGGGAATCACTGTTAGAACACTGGGGATGATCCCTGGTTCTAGTATTGTGAGGGCTTTTTAGTTTGGAAAAGAGGTGACTACAGTCACCTCTCTCTCCACTTTTGAAGCTCCTCACAATCTGTTTTGGATTTCACTACCCTAAATAGTTTAGTGTAATCTGCAGATTTGACCACTTCACTGGTTACCCCAACTTCTAGATCATTTATGAACAAGTTAAAGAGCACTGGTCCCGGTACAGATCCCTGAGGGACTCCACTTCTTACTTCCCTCCATTGTGAAAACTGCCCATTTATTCCTACCCTCTGTTTCCTGTCCCTCAACCAGTTACCAGTACACACATGAACCTGTCCCCTTATCCCATGACTGCTAGGTTTACTCAAAAGCCTTTGGTGTGGAACTTTGTCAAAATCTTTTTGGAAGCCCAAGTATAAAATGTATACTTTATCCACATGCCTGATGACACTCTCCAAGAATTCCAAAAGGTTAGTGAAGCAAGACTTGCCCTTGCAGAAGCCATGCTGGTTCTTCTTCAGCAGGGTCTGTTCTTCTATATGTTTAACAGTTTTGTCCTTAAGTATGCTTTCCATCACTGTACCTGGCACAGAAGTTAAGCTAACTGGCCTGTAGTTTCCCAGATCCCCCTGCATATCCCTTTTTGAAAATTTGAATGATATTAGCTACTCTCCAGTTCTCTGGTATAGAGCATGATTGTTGGGATAAGTTACATATTTTTGCAAGGAGATCAGCAATTTCTCATTTGAGTTCCTTCAGAAATCTTGGGTGGATGCTGTCTGGTAGGTATATGGTCAGTATCTTCCGCTGCGAAGACAGATGCAAAGAACTCATTCAGCTTCTCTGCCATCTCCTTATCCTCCTTAATAATCCCTTTCACACCCTCATCATCTAAGGGTCAAATCACATCATAAGAACAGGCCTGTTGGATCAGGCCCAAGGCCCATCTAGTCCACCATCCTGTTTCACACAGTGGCCCACCAGATGCCACTGTGAGCCTACAGGCAGGAGTTGAGGGCATGCCCTCTCTCCCACTGTTACTCCCCTGTAACTGGTACTTAGAAGCATCCTGCCTCTGAGACTGAAGGTGGCCTATAGTAGTAGCTGTTGATAGACCTCTCCTCCATGAAGTTATCCAAACCCCTCTTAAAGCCATCCAGGTTGTTGGCTGTCACCACATCTTGTGGTAGAGAATTCCACAAGTTGATTATGCGTTGTGTGAAAAAGTACTTCCGTTTGTTGGTCCTAGATTTCATGACAATCAATTTCATGGGATGACCCCTGGTTCTAGTGTTATGTGAGAGGGAGAAAAATTTCTCTCTATCCACTTTCTCCACGCCATGCATGACTTTATAGACTTTTATTATGTCTCTCTGCAGTCTTTTTTCTAAACTAAAAAGCCTCAGGTGTTGTAATCTTGCCTCTAAGGAAGAGGAAGGTGCTCTAGGCTCCTGATCATCTTGGTTGCCCTCTTCTGCACCTTTTCCAGTTCTACAGTGTCCTTTTTTAGATGTGGTGACCGGAATTATATGCAATACTCCAAGTGTGGTCGTACCATAGTTTTGTATAAGGGCATCATAATATTAGCTGTTATCAATCCCCTTCCTAATGACCCCTAGCATGGAATTGTCCTTTTTCACAGCCCGCACACTGAGTCGACACTTTCAATGAGCTGTCCACCACAACCCCAAGATCCCTCTCCTGGTCAGTCACTGACAGCTCAGATCCCATCAATCTATACTTGAAGTTGGGGTTTTTTGTCCCAATGTGCATCACTTTACACTTGCCAACACTGAACCACGTATGCCATTTTGTCGCCCACTCACCCAATTTGGAGAGATCCTCTTGGAGCTCCTCACAATCTGTTTTGGATTTCACTACCCTAAATAGTTTGGTATCATCTGCAAATTTGGCCACCTCACTGCTTATCCCTTCTTTTAAATCATTTATGAATAAATTAAAAAGCACCGGTCCCAGAACAGATCCCTGGGGGACCCCACTTCTCACTTCCCTCCTTACTTCCTCTCTGTTTATACCTACCCTCTGTTTCTTGACCTTCAACCAGTTAGCAATCCATACATCTACTTGTCCCCTTATCCCATTACTGCTAAGTTTCCTCAAGAGTCTTTCATGAGGAACTTTGTCGAGAGCTTTTTGGAAGTCCAGGTATATTATGTCAACTGGAAAACCTCCCTGGTAGGTTTTCTGCTACTGATATATTTAAAGACATTTTTGTTATTCCCCTTGACACTTCTAGCTGTATGCCCCTCAAACTCTTTCTTTGCATCCCTGATTGTCTCCTTGCATTTCTTTTGCCAGAGTTTATGTTCCTTCCTGTTCTCTTCATTTGAGCAGGACTTCCATTTTCTGAAGGAAGATGTTATAAACAGCTGGTGAAAAAAAAAAAAAAAGAGGCTATATGGGCTGACTGGCAGCAATTGATAGTTGCTTCTAAGTCCATTTTCTGAAAGAAGTCTTCTCCCCTTTTATAGCTTCCCTGACTTTACTTGTTAGCCATGCTGGCATCCTCCTGAACTTGGTGGTACCTTTCCTTCTTCTTGGTATACATTCCAACTGTGCTTCTATTACTGTGCTTTTAAATAAGTTCCATGCTTTCTGGAGTAATTAGACCCTCCTGACTTGCCCTTTCAGCTTCCTTTTTACCAGTCCCCTTATTTTTGAGAAGTTTCCACTTCTGAAGTCCAACGCATCTGTGTTAGACTTCCTTGGCAGTGCTCCACTCACTTATAAGCTGAACTGGATCAAACTATGGTCACTGACTGTTCTTCAGTGGTTCTACAACTTTGACATCTCATAGCAGGTCCAGGGCACCACTTAGGATTAAGTCTAAGGTCGCCTTCTCTCTGGGTGGTTCTGCAACCCACCTCTCCAAGGTTTCAGGAGGCAGGAGTCTCTCCCAGCCCTCCCTGGAGCTGCTGCGAGGGAGTGAGGCCGGGATCTTATGCATGCAAAGCAGATGCTCTACCACTTTACTACTGTCCCATCCCCTGAGGGGAAGATCTTGCAGTGCTCACTTGTAGTTGCCCATCCAAATGTAAACCGAGGCAGACCATGCATAGTAAAGGGGACAATTCACGCTTGCTTCCCCAAAGGGTTGCCTATCTGGCCGTTTTTTTCTTTGAAAATGCAAGAAGCCCTGTGTGCTGTTTCTGGTTTTTCCCAGGCTCCAAGCACATGCCCTGCCTACAGGACCATCCTGCTTGCCCAAAATGGAGGTTAGCTCCGGCCTCTCTGACAGTCTGGCTTGGCTGAAATGGATTTGAGATTCCAAGGTGCTCTGATCCCAGCAGAGCATTTCATAAAAAATGGGATTGTCACTTTGCTTCAGTGACGGAAACGTTCAGCCTTTTATCCACCCAGCTTTGACATGATCATTAGAAGACTTCCTTATCTTTAACGTTAACTGGTAGGCACAAGTCCTTTCATGTTGTCCTTATCTATGATGGACTGTTTGAAAGCATTTAAATGCTCTCCTTCAAGCCCCATCCCTTAACTCTGCGCGGAAATAGAATCTCTGATTTGTAAGTCCTGAAAGCAGGGTGGGCTTTCCTTTCTCGTTTCCCCTTTGATTTGGCCATGTGGCTGAGATTGTACCGAGTCCAGTGTCGTGCCCCAAGAAAATCTTCATTAAATATGGAAGGTGTGACTGGTGGAAGGGAAGGCTGGGCTGGACTCCTTTGGGCAGGGACAGTCCATCCGTATGGTCACCTGGAGCACCCTGCTGTAAGGGGCACCAAGGCCTCAGCTGCCACCCCTGCTGGGCCCTTCATTGATGAGGCAACGGTGGCAGCAGAGGAGGAGGAAGAGGAGACCGAGGAGGTGGTGGTGGTGGTGACGGTGGTGACTGATGGAGCTCCTGGGCTGGACCATGTCAAGCATGTGCTCCAGCAAAGCCCCATGTGCCCGAGTGGATCCTTGAACCCAGTCCTAGATGTCTCATGAGTTCTATCCACTGGCTTCCATACAGCACCGTGCTCCCCTGATCCAAGAGCAGATGTGTACGCTCCTTCCATCCATCTCCCAAGTGTGCCCACACTGCTAGTTAGTAGTCATGGAGCTCACAGAGCCTCTGTCACTACAAATGATCTGTGCCATTGCTGCAGTGACGAGCCTCCCATTGAGAATAAAAGAGCCTCTCTATAAGCTCTTTAGCTGCATGTACACAGTCTGGAGAGGCCCAGAATGGGTGCTCTTGGATTGGCGGGGCGCTGTGCTGTATGCAAGACACTGGCTGACATGCCCTGCAGGCTTATGAGGGTGGAGCAAGAGCTCCGTCCTCACAAGGAGCCAGTAAACCAGCTGCTGCACAGCCTGTCCACCCACCCTCCGCTCTCTTCCTTCCAGTGCTCTGGCGCAAGTGAGCCACTTGCCTGGTGCAGACTTGCCGTGGCCTCCTGGTGCTGAGGAGGTGAGGTGCAGGGTGACTCCAGGCTTGAGGGTGGAGGAGGAGCAGCAGCCGGCCCCTCTGCACTGCTCCTGGCCACTTGGCACACTCAGGGCTCTTCCTTTCTCAGCTGGGGCAGGGGCAGATTCATACTTTGGGCCCAGAGTGCCAAAAGCCCAAAGGCCGGCCCTGATTCTGGGAACTGCTCCCCAGTAAGTCCTGCTGGGCGCTTTCCAGACTAGCTGCTGGAACAGCAGCAAAATGCCTCCGTTTGGGCAAGTCACATTCGAAACGTAAACAGCAGGGGGGAGCAGTCTCGCAGCAACTAACAACCCGAAAAAACAGCAACTTCCCTATGCCAGATATATGACGTCCTAGCTCTATATTGCAGCGATTAAATTCGAAACAAGGCAGTGGGAAGGTGAACGGCACCTTGATGTCTGCATAGGGACTGCAGTTTCACAACACAGGAAGTGTGGAAGCACACTCCCGAGATGCGTCCTGACCCTGTTGTAGGGTCTAGTCTGGAAAGCGCCCTGAACTCTTGTGGGGTTTACTTCTAAGTAGGCATGCTTAGGACTGGGCTGAGGGACTGAGGGACAGGCACCTGGCGGGGAAGCCACAGTGTAGAGACTTGTAGTTCACGGTAACCTGCAGATGGGATTTTGTGGAATACCAAAGGAAGAGCCATGTTAGATGGTTTTGACTTATCAAAATTTATCCAAAATGCTAACATTTTCAACTGGGGGGCCTCAGAGTACAAAACTGCTCTTGGATAAGCTAAAACTCCCTAGAAAGGTACTTGTGAGGTCTCTCTTCCCCCCCAAGTGAATTTAATTGGTGTGTGGCCCCATTTCTTCCAGACTTCAGAATGAAAACATGGTCCACCCCCAACCGCCATCTCAGCAAAAATGCTCCTTTCCCATGGCTGCTGTTTTCCCTGCCTGAGACCATTTCAGCAGTTTGTGAAGGTCTCCCACATTATGAATGGAGCATAGCGCTTGTCAGTGTCCACATTGCTTCGAGATTACAGATGAACAAATACCTACACATTGTATTGGCTTTTGCTGCCAAGTGGTGCTCCCGTGTGTCTTGATGGCAGTTCTGTGCTTCATATTCCAGCCCAGCAGTTCAGTCTTCGCAATATGGATTTGAGATCCTGGGACGGTGCTGCAAAGATCAATACTGGGCATCGTTTGATGCATAGATTCTGCTGGGCTTGTTAAGGAAGGCAGAGCTGCCCTCTGTGTAAATCGGCACACACTGATTTGTCACGGCTGGCTTGGAATGCGGTAATGCGCTCGTTTGAACTACGGGAGGCTGCAGGCTGAGTGCCAATGGCGGTGGGCCAGATTCTTTTCTTGGCCCATGTCAAAGGGCAGGCGTGTGTGTGCGTGTGTGTGCGCACGTGCACGCACACACACAGCCTGATGGTTGCTGTGGGCCTGACCAGTGGCATAGCCACCATTGGACGGGGGGGGCAAATGTCTCTGGACCGCTGGGATCAGAGGGGCTGCCACAGCGCCACCCCCATTCCCCAGGACACCCCCTTATCCTCCTGCTGCACCCAGCTGGCAAATGAAGCTCTCGCTGGCTGGGAGCACGAGGCTCAGCCCTGTGCCCACCTCTTCCCAGCTGGTGAACAAAGCACCAGGAGACAAAGCACAAACACTCAGCTGCTGACTGGGACAGGAGAGAGGGTCTCTGCAGGGCCACTTCTGGGTGCTGGCCACGCCCCCTGTGTGTGACCTCAATGCAGGGGGCGTGGCTGACCCATGCCTTGGGGGAGGAGTCACCAGCAGAGCCTGTCCCCACCCTGCTGACAACCTCCCTGGGCCTGACCCTGACCCTTGAACCAGCCCCATCGTGCCCCTTAAGTGAAAAAAACGTTGCCCTCCCCCACACTTGCAATCCTATATACTTACTGGGGATTCCCAAGCTTGAGTCTGTAGATATTGTTGGACAACAATGCCCATCATCCCTCCTCTGCAAACCAATACACACTTCCGTGGGAGTAAGCACCACTAAACTGAGGATTGACTCCCAAAGAAATATTATTATTACGTTGGAAGTATCCAAGCTGCAGATCTTGCCAAGGTTGCAACTGGAGCATTTTTGTATGGAAGCAAGTTTCACTGCACTCCACAAAGCTTCCTTCAGATCCTTCTGAGTAAACGTGGCTGGCTAGAACAGAGCCTGAGCAGGCTTAGAGTCAGTGTGGCATAGCAGTTGGGTGGAGGAGATCTGGGATCAAATCCTTCCCTGCTCAACCATGAAGTTCACTGGGTGACATGGGGCCAGTTTACTCTCTCTCAGCCTAATCTACCTCACAGGGTTGTCAACCTAGATGGGCTCGAATACTGGGTCAAAGCTGGCAAGATCTCATTCAACAACAGAGACAAATGTAAAGACCTGAATCTGGGTAAGAAGAACCAAAGAGCTGAGCAGTAGTATACTGGAGGGTGGGGTATAATTATTTCCAAGAAATAAATAAATACACAATTGCAGGTTGAGGGAGAGCCGAGCTGGCAGCAGTACATGTGAAAGGGTCCCCGGTGTTTTTAGTGGACCACAGATTATTGAACATGAGCCAGCAGTGTGATGCAGCTGCTCAAAAAGCAAAGGCCATCTTAGGCTGTGTTTAACAGAGGCAGAGTGTCCAGTTTAAAAAAGTAAAGGTTCAACTATGTTCTGTGCTGGCAGTGGCCAGACCTCGCTGGGGAAACTCTGTCCAGTTCTGAGCTCCACATTTTAAGAAAGGAGTTGATCAACTGGCCCAGATTCAGAGGTGGACAACCACAAAGATGGGCGAGGGGGTCTGGGAAGGAAGTCCTGCGAACAGCAGTTGAGGGAGCTGGATAAGCTTGGTCTGAAGGAGAGAAGACTCAGGGCGGATATGGTCGCCATCTTCAGATATCACGCAGGACAAGGAGTAGACTTGTTCTTTGTGGCTCCTGAGGACTGGAACCAATGGATTAAAATGACAAGGAAACGGATTTGGGGTACTTATTAGGAGGAATCTCTTCACGGTAAGAGTAGGGGAATGGAGCAGTGGAACAGTTTGCAGGATACAATTTGACGGCTCTCCTTCCTTGGAGGTTTCCAAAGAAAGGCTGGTCAGGGAGGTTGTATTATTATTATTTTACATTTATATCCCGCTCTTCTTCCAAGGAGCCCAGAGTGGTGTACTACATACTCAAGTTTCTCTTCACAACAACCCTGTGAAGTAGGTTAGGCTGAGAGAGAAGCGACTGGCCCAGAGTCACCCAGCAAGTCTCATGGCTGAAAGGGGATTTGAACTCGGGTCTCCCCGGTCCTAGTCCAGCACTCGAACCACTACACCACGCTGGTTAAACTAGAAGCCCTCTGCGGTCCCCTTCAACACTACGATTTTATCATTCTGTGTGCTGCACACAGCCAGCCAGCCAGCCCTGAACACTCCTTGCATATTGATAACCACCAGACGTGGGCTTCCTCAGGAGCCGAGCAAGGCTCACTTCCGAGTAAACATGCGGGGTGCCGTGGTGGTCCTCCCGCGCCTCCTCCTTCCCTAGGAGCGAGATGACCAGGAGGAGGAGCTGCCTCGGCGGAGCTTCCTTTGGAAGAGCAGCAGGTTGGCAGCGAGCAGGGAGGCGCGCTCGCTCCACCACCCCAGAAGCGCACCTGTGCTGTGCGCGCCGCCGCCGCCGCCGCCGCCGGCTGGGCAGGCGGGAAAGGCTTAGGCGCCTGCGTCGCCGCACGGCTCGGCTTGGCTCGGCTCGAGCCCAGGTTCCTGCGAGCAGCGTGCGCTTGGCTGCCGGGCAGGCGCCGGCGATGCGCCGCGGCTGGGCTGCTGGCAGGAGGCAGAGCGGGACAGGAGCGAAGCAGCAGCAGCTGCAGGAAAAGAGACAGTGCCGTGCAGGGAAGATGGAAGAGCCAGCAGGCCGGGCCAGCAGGTGAGGTTGTGGGCGCGGGAGGGCTCGGCGGCCGCAGCAGGGAGAGCAGCCCCGCGAGGGCTCGGGCTGCTGCGCCTCTGGCGGTGTGCAGCGCCCCCGCCCGGCCAGGGGAGCAGCTGGACGCCGCCGCCGCGGGTCCCCTCTCTGGCCCCTGGCTGGTCAGGGCAGAGGGATGCTTCCTGCTGCTGGGCACCTCTTCCCTCGCGGGAGGCGCCCTTCCCTCCCTCTTCGCCGGAGGGCGCCACTATGCCGGCCAGGGAGGGCTGCCGGGGGATGCCAACCCCCGCTCCTCCCGGCTCCTGAGACGGGGTTTTCCTCCATGCCTCTTGCAAGCGGGCAGCAGCCGGGAGGTGAAAAGAGGGAGGGAGGCACCTCTGGCAGTGGTGGCCAGGGCAGAGTCCAGCCTGCAGGCGTGTGCGGGGCTGAGCCAGGTGGGGGAAAGGGGCGGGCGCGCCGCAGCAGATGGACCCGGAGGGCAGTCCTTGCGCTCTTATTCCCGTGCGGTCTGTCAGGGTGCCCGTTGGGAGCTGGGATCTAAGGAGCGAGTTTCCCAGTTGCCTCTGTCTGTGAGAGAAAGCAGATGTAAGGTCTTGAATCCTGCGAAATCCTGGGCTTTTTGACAGACTAACCCAACTGTTTGCGGGGCTTGTCTTTCGTTCCGACCCCAGCGTTCTCTTTCTCTTAGTCGGAATCCGAGGGTACAGTCATGAATCAGTCATGAGCACGTGCAAGATGCGATGTGGCGCTTTTCACGCTGTGGCTTGCACAGGGTGAGAAGTGGCACCTGGTCTCCTGTGGGGAGATGTGCTTTTTTGCTTTTTAACGGGAGAGCAGGAAGCAGATGGATGAGTGCACTCCCCTCTACCTGCTTCTCGTCCCTTGTTATTTGGAGCGTAGGAAGCTGCCTAATACTGAGTCTGACCATTGGTCCGTCTAGCTCCGTACTGCCTACACTGACTGGCAGCAGCTCTCTAAGGTTTCAGGCAGGAGTTTTTCTCTGCCCTGCCCGGTGATGCTAGCAAGGAATGAACCTGGGACCTTCTGCATGCAAACAGATACTCTCCACTGAGCTATGGCCTCGTCCTCTAAGGGGAAGATCTTACAGTAGACAATGCTCATGTGTAGTCACCCACCCAAACCAAGCAAGATTCTTTTTAGCAAAAGGGACAATTCATGTGTGTTCCTGCAAGACCCGCTCTCCTCTGGCCACAATGAAAGCAGAGAGAAAGAGAGACCCCACAGATTGCCTTCCTGAAATATTTTCTGCTCCCCTTCGAGTCCAGTCTGGTCTTCCTCCCTCTCGCAGACCTCTTCATCCAAAGGCCACCAGCCTAGCAGTCCCCCCCACCCCCGCCCGCCCACTGCTCCAAAGGCCAGGGAAGTGTGCGTGTGTGTCTTCGGGGTGAACAGATGGCTTTTCTCTGAAGAACAGTGTGGTCCAGTGAACATGGTTTGGCAGGGAGGGGGAGATGATGCTGCAGGACTCCTGGGTTCTGCTGCTGACTTGACACGTGCCAATCTATGCTGTGGAAGAGAAGAATCTCCGCTTCTCTCGGGATGGGGCCTTTTTGACTTGGGCACCAATTTGTGGGGTTGCACTGAACCTCGAATCCTGTGATAAGAGGTTTGCAATCAGGCAACACCCCAAGCGTTGGGCTGTGCACCCATCTTCCCAGTGTGCCCCCTCTTCAAATCCCCCAAGTACCAGTCTGTCGTTAATGGAGGATCTGGTTGGCGGAGACTAGAGACAGGACCTTTTCGGCTGTGGCCCCTCGGCTTTGAGTCGCCTACCCGAAAGAGCTCCGCCTACCCGAAAGAGCTCCGCCACCACCCTTTCTCAGCATTGTTAAGAAACAGCTAGAGACTCATGTCTTTAGAGAGGTGTTTTAATGTTATCTACATTGTATATCTGGTGGGCTTCAGTTTTTTTAAAACTTGTAATTTTAAATCTATTTTTAACTGAGTCTTATTTTCAGTTGTCAGTCTGAAAATTAATTTTATTAGTTTTCTATTGTTTTGATATTGCATCTGCTTTTACTGATTTTGTGAGATGCCCCAAGCAGTAGTGTGCTGGAGAGGCAGGGCATAAATATTTTAAGTACATAGGAAAAAACAGCAGGGAGAATTGTAACACTTTAAAAACCAAACAGAGAGCACTTCTGCCACAATGATCGGGTTGTTTGGAAGGCGTTATAAGACACGGTTGTGTTTATAAGACACGGTTGTGTTGTGTAATTCCCCTAGGAGATAATATTGCACCTTCTGCAATTAAAACAACACAGGTAAAAATGAAAACCCTACAGCCCTTGGCACCATTCATTCACTGGGCTGTGTCATGTGGCGAGTTCAAATCCTTGCTCAGACACAAAACTCCTTGGTGGTCTGTTTGGGGTAGTGAACTCTCCTTTAACCTGGCCTGCCTGGAGGGAGTATTGCATGGTTGAGAACTGGTGTCATGGAGAAGTAGTCGTGCGTAATGATGAGCTGGCATGCCCTGCTTTGAATCTTGCCTCTGCCATGGGTTTGTGGGGAGGCATTTAGGTAAGTTGCTCTTCCCCTGCTAACTGAGCAGAGGCATCTTTTAAAAGTGGTGATTCTCTTTATTTAGCAGGGGGAGAGCAACTGGCCCTACCCGCCCCCAGCACAATACCTCCAGTGACTGTTGCTGGTGTCTATCTGATGTTTCTTTTTAGATTGTGAGCCCTTTGGGGACAGGGAGCCATCTTATTTATTTATTACTTCTCTGTGTAAACTGCTTTGGGAACTTTTGTTGAAAAGCAGTATATAGATACACGTATTTGTCGTATTCTTGGCCTCCGCTGCCAGATGGGGATCTTACAAGGTTGTTGCAAGGAATGCCACAAGATAGGGGCGTAGGAAGTTGCCTTATGCCACTGGTCCATCTAACTCAGTACTGGCGACCTCTTGCTGCTGTCACTCTTGGCCTCCTCCCCTCCCTCCCTCCCTCCCTCCCTCCCTCTGCTGGGCCAGGATGCAGTCACCCTGCTGGCACCTCTGTTCTCTCTGGGGTGGGGCAGCGTGGTGCTCTTGCAGCTCTTGCCAGCGCGGTGATGTCTTCAGACCACATCACAGCCCAGCAAAGGGAGACCAGCTGGTGGGTGGGCCCCCGGACGATGGGGGCCGCGGAGGCAGGAGGCAGCAGCAGGGGCCATCTCAGTTCTCTCCCCAGAGCTGCCCTGACCTCAGTGTTGCTACACCACTGTGTGTCTAGGAGCGCAAGCTGGATGGTCCTGAGAAGAAAAATGGTGCTGAGAGCCATGCGGAGATCTGTGGGAGGTCACCTTATGGTGATCTGTTTCTGCATACAAATTGCAACCAGTGAATCGGGAAGCAGATGCGTCCCCTTTTTGCTGGCCCCAGATTTCATTTTGAGCAGTTGTTGCATTAGAAGAGTTGCATGGGAAATTGTGGCTTTTCCTTATTTTAACTAGACTTGCGAGCTATCCTTTGGTTCCCTTTTTAGGGATGGAGACTCTTTCTGCTCTCTAGCTGTTGGATAAGCTTTGTCACGTACAGCTTTGCTTCTGTTTGTTTTGTCATTCCTATTGGTGTTTTGTCGCCTGGCAAGCTGTTGCCTTTTATTTCCGAATCCAGTCATCCTGGATAAATAATCTTATCATCGCCGTGGCTTCTTTCTCATTTGGCCTCTTGTCCCTCTCTCCAGGTTATTTTGGCAGCTGACAATTGGCAGCCAATTCAATTTGCTTGCCTCGCGTTCGAGATGAGCGCACACTTTGGATTTAGACAAGGCGGTTGAATCTGGTCAGGACTCAAGTCTGCAAATCAAATGCCAGCCATGAGCAGAGAAACAGAGAGTCTGTATGTCCATTGAGCATTTAGAAAAGGAAGTGGGTAGTGTGGTTCCCAGCCAGAACCAGAAGAGTGGTGATGGGCTCTCAAAAGCACCCCATGAAATGGAGGGGAGGCATGTTCTCCCCCCAAAAGAGGCAGTCCAAGTTCTTCTGTGGAGTCCAGTGGCACCTTAAATATGAATGGATTGATGTGAAGGTTTTAATCTTGGCAGTATTTATTATTTATGTTTACATCCCTCTCTCACTCCTCCAAGGAGCCCAGAGTGGTGTACATGGTTATGTTTACCCTCACAACAACCCTGTGAGGTAGGTTAGGCTCAGAGATAAGTGACTGGCAGAGTTATTCAGTGAGTTTCATGGCTGAATGAGGATTTAGGAACATAGGAAGCTGCCATATACTGAGTCAATCCATTGGTCCATCTAGCTCAGTATTATTTACACAAACTGGCAGCAGCTTCTCCAAGGTTGCAGGCAGGAGTCTCTCTCAGCCCTATCTTAGAGATGCCAGGGAGGGAATTTGGAACCTTCTGCTCTTCCCAGAGCGGCTCCATCCCCTGAGGGGAAGATCTTACAGTCTCACATCGTCTCCCATTCATATGCAACCAAGGTGGACCCTGCTTAGCTAAAGGGACAAGTCATGCTTGCTACCACAAGACCAGCTCTCCTTTTCTTGGAATTTGAACTCAAGTCTCCTTGATCCTAGTCTTTCACAGCCCTGTGAAAATGTTTCTCATCCAAAATTAAAAACACTGTGCTTAGTCCCTGAAAGACAGCAAGGCAGGTGCCAGGTAAGCCTCCTTGGGAGAGTGTTCCAGAAACACAATGTCTTTGGAGGGGAGTCTGTAGATGAGAAGATGCTGCTTCTGCTACCTCCGGGTGTTCCTTGATCACAAATTGTGTGAGAGATGCAGCAGTAGAGAGCACAGTACACACTGGCCACATTTGTGCGTAACGTGAAACTGTAGTTAAATGGGACAGAGGTTCTAATTTGTGAAGATCTGAATGTGTGCAACCACAGTTCGGTGGCAAAAGCGACCTGCAGATTGCCTCACCAAACTCTAATTTGAACCTTTGGTTTGTAGTGAGTTTCACCGCCACATCCTTTCGGCAGCAGAAACAGGTCCAAACGCGGACGCTGCCATGACCGCAGTTTTGTGCAGTTCTCCATACCTGGGATTGCGCCCGCTCCGTGCCTGTGGCGCTCCTCGCTGACCACCTCCTTGAGCACTAGCCCCGCCCCTGTCTCTGATCCAGCAAAGCAGTTGCCTGGCAACAGGCACGCCCCCATGTCCCAGCCTATCAAAAGAGAAAGTCACATGGGGGCGTGCCCTCTTCCCACTCTGTCCCTTGAACAGGGGTGTTGGGCAGAATCACTAATTCTGTGCCCTGACATCCCTCCTCCCATGGACCACCCGCTCTCTCACGAAAGAGTCAGGCCATGGAGACACACACATGGGGGCCTGGCCATAGATGCTACCCAGCCAAGCGAGCCGCAGGGACGGGTGCCAAGGCTACAGCTCTCCCTGTCTTGGCAACTGCCACAAAGAAGCTGTCAAAGCATGCCCACTGCCCGCCTGTGCGCCCATTTGAACATGTCCTTCTTTATTTTTGCTTGGAACCCCAGTTTACTGGGGTCACAGACAACCGGGGCTTCCCTCTCCAGTGATTCCCTGCAGCAGCAGGTCTTCATAAGGAGCAACACCCATCTGAACCCAGGAAATTTGAATGAGAGTAAACATCTGTCCCCGTTGCTTCCCCACATGGAGTGTCAAAATCTCTTTGGGGTGTGTGAAAGGTTTCCCTGGAGAGGAGGGAAACCTTTGTGCAGAAGGTATAAAATAACTAATAAAAGTTATATCAAAAGTTGTTATCTCTGTGCAAAAGTTATATCATTAATCAGAGAGAATATGGGCCCTACACTAGCAGGTTCCCCCCCCCTCCACTTTTTTTGTTAGCTTAACTCATGAGTGTGCTTGTATGGATCCCATCCTCGTCGCCAATTTTTTTGTATCCAGGACATGCAAGAGAGAAGGTCCATAAAAGTTCTTTATTGTAAGCAGTCTTCTCAAGACAGTGCAGGCATCATAAGAGCCAGAGCAAGACTAACTCCTGTTGCTCTCTGCTCTCTTGTATACATTAGATAAACACTGATCCCTTTCAGCTAGTTTCTTACTTTCAACCCCTTAAAGGGACAGTAACTTAAAATCACATCACCACAGCACCCCATAGAGATTGTGTGTGTGTATGTGAGTGACTGATTTATATCCAGACCAAAGTTACTTATGAGTACTCCCAGTGAAATTAATGGAAGAAGTCTACTTGTCTCATTAGTTTCAATGGGAGTACTCGGTGCTAATTTTCTGAAGCCTGACAGTCAAGCTGAGGGGAGGGGTATGCTGAGCTTCAGCATGTGGTCAGCCAATCAGGAGCAAAGGAGTGGGGGTCATCTCTCCTCTGGGGACACATCGCTGGGAATGTGTGAACTTCAAGCCAGCGACCCTCAGACTGGAGAACAGAGTGTGGCTGCAGTGTGGGGAGGCAGGAGGGTTCTGAGTACCCCCGGGAGCCCTTCAAGTACCTCTGCTTGGGAAACCCCTGCACTCTCTCAGGGGCTCTGATGGAATGCAGAGAGAGGCGCTCATAAGAACAGCCCTGCTGGATCAGGCCCAAGGCCCATCTAGTCCAGCATCCTGTTTTACACAGTGACCCACCAGATGCCACTGGAAGCCTACTGGCAGGAAAGAGTTGAGGGCATGCCCTCCCTCCTGCTGTCACTCCCCTGCAACTGGTACTCAGAGGCATCCTGCCTTTGAGGCTGGAGGTGGCCTATTGATTAGTAGCCAATGATAGACCTCTCCTCCATGAAATTATCCAAACCCCTCTTAAAGCCATCCAGGTTGTTGGCTGTCACCACATCTGGTGGCAGAGAATTCCACAAGTTGATTATGCGTTGTGTGAAAAAGTACTTCCGTTTGTTGGTCCTAGATTTCCTGGCAATCAATTTAGTGGAGTGACCCCTGGTTCTAGTGTTATGGGAGAGGGAGAAGAACGGCTCTCTACCCACTTTCTCCACACCATGCATGATTTTATAGACCTCTATCATGTCTTCCCGCAGTCATCTTTTTTCTAAACTAAAAAGCCCCAGGTGTTGTAGCCTTGCCTCATAAGGAAGGTGCTCTAGGCCCCTGATCACCTTGCTTGCCCTCTTCTGCACCTTCTCCAGTTCTACAATGTCCTTTTTTAGATGTGGTGACCAGCTCTGTCATGCTTGTCTCACCACCACCACCACAAGTCTTTGGTGGGGTTATTTCAGCTTGGAAAATCATGAAGTGAGAAGGTGGGGAAGGCTTAAATGCTGCTTCCCCCCACCCACACCGTGCTGCTTTGTTCAAAATTGGAGTTACCCATAGCTATTTTCAGGGGGTAAAGCTGTGGGGAGGGAGATCTGACCATGGACTGTTTGACCCTGATAGAGGCTGGTCCAGGGCAGTGTTCCCTCTATCTACCCCGCCCTCATCTGTGTGCAGAATGAGTTTTGTCCTGGGCAGTGTGTGTGCATGTGCATTCAGAATGGGGCTTTCCTGATCCAACCTTAGTGAGATCTAAAATTAACTGAGCGGACATTAAAAATAACTTGTGTGCATGTGCACATGTGCACGTCTTAGTGGGAACATTGGTCCAGGGAACCATCTCCCTTAACCCCTCTCTCTTGGTTTCCCCCTTTCTACACAAAACTATTACACATACCCACCCCCCACCACACACACACACACACACACACCCCGATTTATGTTTGGCCTTTAGCAATAGCAATAGCAATAGCAATAGCACTTACATTTATATACCGCTTTATAGCCGGAGCTCTCTAAGCGGTTTACAATGATTTAGCATATTGCCCCCCAACATTCTGGGTACTCATTTTACCGACCTCGGAAGGATGGAAGGCTGAGTCAACCTTGAGCCCCTGGTCAGGATTGAACTTGCAACCTTCTGGTTACAGGGCGGAAGTTTTACCACTGCGCCACCAGGGGCTCCAGGGGCAACACATTTAGGGGCAACACAACCTCCAGGGGCAACACAACCAGGGGCAACACATTTAGATAATGTGTTGTCAGTACCCTGGCATCATCTGCCAACTGGGGAAGGCAATTGAAAGTTGACCCTCAATCTCTTTGCACGTCTCCCTCTCCCTCTCTCTCTGCTTCTGGTCACGTTTCTGTGGCTTGACTGGTCTATTGCAGTTTTCCTCTCTTGGAAGCTCCTAAATTGTGTCTTTAATTTGCTAGCTGATTATGTGGAGAGACAAGGCTGTCTGGACGAGCTTGTTTTCAGTATTTAAAGCCTCGAAAACAGGATCCGTGTGATTTGGCCTTTTCATATCGTGTTTGTGTTCCTCGGAGTCTGGGTGGCTTGCTCCTGCCCTTTGGAAAATTCCCGGATCTGAAGAAATGAGGCGTTGAGAAGAGGGACATTTATGGCTTGGCCAGCCAGGGTGGATGGGGCATGATTGACAACGGAGCCTGCTGCTGAGGTAGCTATTTAGGGCCATTCCTGCTGAAAACAAATGCCGAGGAACCCTGCAAAGTCTAATCTTCCGTAGCCTTCACAGCTCCTTCGCCCCTTGGCCATGGCTAGCATTTTCTGTCTCTTTAGACTTAATTTGGCGTTCCTTCCTTTCAACTTGGATGGACATCTCCGTTCCCCAGTCCATCTCTGTTTTTAACTTGCTTCGTGGTGGTCTCCTGGCTGGTTGTGCTTCAAGAGTCAGGAGAGCGGAGTCTCTGATCTGGAGTGGGCATATATGTCAGGGGGCATGGGGTGGGGGAAAGGTCGTTGCACTTGGCTTAGGAATACCTAAGGTCTTTCTGCCCTGTGGTTCCAGCTGACTCTTGCCCATGTGATCCGGGGGTGGGGAGTGGGACTGGCCTGGAAGACCAGAGTTCAGATCCAAGTGCTGCTAAATGGTGCTCATGGCTGGCTGCCATACAGCTTCCGTTTGCTAGGAGCACAGTTGGTCTGTACAAAAACAAAAGAATCAGGCTCGTAAGTGGGCTCTCAGTTGGTGAGAGCTGGTCTGCCCATAGGAACACAGGAAGCAGCCTTATACCGAGTCAGACCCTTGGTCCCTCTAGCTCAGTATTATATTGACATATACAGCAGGAGAGGGGGCCTGCCCTCACCCCCTGACTGTGGGCTTCTCAGAGGCATCTGGTGAGCCACTGTGTGAAACAGGATGCTGGAGTGGATGGGCCTTGGGCCTAATCCAGCAGGGCTGTTCTTATGAGAGGAGAGCTGGCCTTGTAGTCGCAAGTATGACTTGTCCCCTTAGCTAAGCAGGGTCCACCCTGGTTGCATATGAAGGGGAGACAAGAAGTGTGAACGCTGCAAGATATTCCCCTCAGGGGATGGAGCCGCTCTGGGAAGAGCAGAAGGTTCCAAGTTCCCTCCCTGGTAACTCCAAGAGAGTGCTGAGAGAGACTCCTGCCTGCAACCTTGGAGAAGCTGCTGCCAGTTTGTGTAAATAATACTGAGCTAGATGGACCAATGGTCTGACTCAGTATATGGCAGCTTCCTATGTTCCTATGACTGATGGGCAGCAGAGATTTCTTCTCATCAGATGCCAAGGAATGAACCTGGGACCTTCTGCAGATGCTCTACCACTGAGCTACGGTCCCATCGCTTTAGGGGAATATCTTATAGAGCTCAGATGTAGCCACCCCTTCACATGCAAACTAAGGTGGACCCTGCTTAGCAAAGGGGACAATTCACGCTCACTACCACAAGACCAGCTCTCCTCTCTGAGCCTCTAATATGCCAGAAGAAAAATCCGCCCAGAGATGGGAGTTTGGGGCAGTCTACAAATTTGATAGATAAATTTGATCCATTCCTCTGTCTTCAACGGCAGACAGCCAGGTCCCTCCTGGGAGAAAAGCTGGTGATGTAGGCTGAGATGAGGATGGCCACCTTTTATTTATTTCCCCCCCCCCACACACACACACTTTCCCTGTCCCCACAGCACCTTGCAGCTAGAGGTGTGTCTGAATAAGGAAGAGATGATTTTTTTTGCTGCCATACGCAATGATAGACCTAACCTCTGTGAATTCGCCTAGCACTCTTTAAAGCTGCCTGTGCTTTAACTGGGAAGCCGTAACTTGTAACGATGCCCCTTAACATAACTGTGCATTGAGGAAAGAGTCCGGAGATGCAACCTGAGGTGCTGGATGCTGTTTGGGGGAAAGGCATTTTGGTGGCTGGGGCCGGCGGGGTGGCCAGTGCACCTAGCTTTTGTAATGCTTTGAAATAACCAGCCAAATCTTTGCTAATCTCTCTTTCGACCTGCTGCCGCCAAGACATCCAGACAGGAGAGAGAGAGAGAGAGAGAGAGACCTAAACTTGCCAAGGATGGATGACTCTGCTAAGAACATCCATTTGACTTCTGGGCGTGATTGCCTGAGCTTTAGGAGAGGTTATTTTTAAAGTGTGCGTCGGCAGTTTACCTCTTCCGACAAAGCAAATACTTCAGTAAGGCATGCTCCAGAGGCGCTGCTGTGCTGACAACGATGACCAAGAGCCCTGTGGCACCTGAAAGACATTTCTTGGGTGGGCTTGCTGGAAGAGGAGAGGCACAGAGTGGGCTTCCCTTCCTTTCTACCCACCCCCAGTTGGTTTGAGGGACAGCTTTGGGAGGGAAGGACCATCTCTACAGGGTTTGGTTTGACCATAGCAAAGCACTCTCTTTCAGCCTTAGTTTTTCATCTCTAAAACAAGGCTCTTCGAGGCCTACCTCACTGGGTTGCTGTGAGGGCAAATACTCTAAGGACTGTAAAGTCTTCTGCAAGTCTCTCAGTCAGGGGTGCGCAACTTCAGCCTTCTAACTGTTGTTGGGCCACAACACCCACCATCCCTAGCCACAGTGGTCAACAGTCAGGGATGATGGGAGCTGTCTGAGGGCTGGAATTTTGTAGCCCTGCTCTGAGTTGTCTCTAGTCTGAAGTGCTGGGAATCTTTCCAGAATATGCCAAAATATTTATCTATTTTTTATTATCATCATCATTATCATTATCAAATAATATATAAATAATAATAATATTATATCATTTATATCTTCCTCTTCCTCCAAGGAGCCAAAGCAGTGTATGTGGTTTATGTTTATCCTCACAACCACCCTGTGAGGTAGGTTTGGCTGAGAGAAAAGTGACTGGCCCAAACCCAGTGAGTTTCATGGCTGAACAGAGATTTGAACATGGGTCTCCCCAGTCCTAGTCCAACACTCTAACCACTACATCATGCTGGCTCTCATTATTTTCTATAAAACATTGTCAGTGTTGCAGCTAGACCAGGGACAGCTGAAACATGGAACGAGGACTTATAAACCAGCCCCTCCCACACTGTACACTGCGGCTGCTTAAAAAAAAATAATTGTGTCCATGTTCTGGCACGGACAAAAAGCATCCCTTTCTTTGCTGGTGAAAATTCCAAAATGCACTCTGGGGCCCAGCGGCATTTTCTGGTTCCAGAGGAGTACAGCAGGCAGCCTCCCTATCCGCTTCCTTCTCCTGATCTCCCGCCTGGGGGCTTGAGAGCTCATTTCCTGGCCAGCCAGCAAAGTATCTTCCCAGCAAATTGACTCATCAGAGAGGATAAAGGAGGCGTCTCGCTCTCCCAAACTCAAACTGGCTTCCCCAGAGTGGCCTTTCCTCACAGATGGGATTTGTGAAGCTGCCTGTTACTGAGCGGGATCGCTGCTCTGTCTTGCCCAGTATTCCCTTTCCCAAGTGGCAGCAGAAGGCGGATAAGTGTGTGTGTGTGGCATGATATGGAAGCCTGGAGTTGCTCAATTAAGTGGATGGCTAGCTGGAGCTTCAGTCCTGAGAGAGGCAGACGTCTGTCTCTGTATATGTGATTCTAGGGACAAAGGAGAGGTGTTGCCTTTGTTTGTTTGTTTAACTAACGTATTTCTATGCCGCCCAAAACTGGCGTCTCTGGGCAGTTTACTGTCTGTCTTGTGACGGCTGGTCATTTGATGAGATATGGGGAGGGGACTGTGGCCTCTGGTGGTGGGTTACTGGGGGTGCCAGCAGGACAGAAAGATCCCACCCCCACCCACCCCCCGCTGCAGCCCTCAGAGCTGCTCTTCTGGGGGCTGATCTGACCCTTGCAAGCTTAGGAGATAAAAGGAGGCTGCTGGCAACCTTTCCTCCTCCCCACCCCTTGTGGCTTGCCAGGTTGGTTTTGAAAGGTGGGTTGGATCCCCCCAGGGTCATGGAGAAGGTGGCCTTTGTCACCTGGCCTCAGGCTCGGGCCACTCGTGCTTGTGGGCCTCCCATTGGGGTATCTGAGTGACCACTGTTAGAAATGGGATGTCTGACTAAATGTCCTGATCCAGCAAGGAGAGGGTCTCCTCCACGTTCCAGAGCTCCTGATTCCTGCCGGATGACTTAACTTTGCTGGTCCTCCTCCAGTCACGTGGCTGTCAGGAACAGGAGTGGCCAGGGCATTCCTCATGCAAGAGAGAGCTTTGGCACCGTCCTGATTTGACCCTGATTGCCAGGAAACTTAGGGCTGACAAAAGGAAGTGCATAATGTCACATAATATCATAATTAATCTATAGAATTCTCTGCCATGGGATGTGGCGATGGCCAGCTTGGATGTCTTTCAGTGGGGCTTAGACAAACCCATGGAGGGCAGGACCACCAGTGGCTACTAGTCCTGATGGCCACAGGCTACCTCCAGGCTCAGAGGAAGGATGCCCCCGAATGCCAATTGCAGGGGAGCAACAGCAGAAGAGAGGGCCTGCCTTCACCTCTTGCCTGTGGGAGCTTCTTAGAGGCATCTGGGGGTCCACTGTGTGAAACAGGAAGCTGGGCTAGATAGGCCTTGGACCTGATCCTGCAGGGCTGTTCTTATGACCTCCATCCCAAGTGCTTGCTCTGGGCTGCAGCCCAGATGTGCTGTAAAGTGGAGAGCCCAGGGGCTGTATGGAACTTTTCCTGGGCCCATCAGCCAGACCTGTGGGCTGTGACGTGGTGCCTCCCGCTCCTTTGCCTCTTCCCTTTCTTTCCTTTCAGGTCAGATTAGTGAGTCTTTGCAAACGGCTTCCTTGGGGGGGGGGCGGCAAAGAGCCCCTAGCTGTGCTGTGCAGCACCAGGCCTGCAGAGAGCAAGCATTCTACACTCAGCCGCCTGTCAACTTGTATTTCTTACGGGTTCTGAAGAGGCAGAGTGGGGGAAAAGACGCCGGCTGTTCTGCATAAGCCTCCAGCACCGCTGAGGCAGGCGGGGTGGCTCCTGCATCCACACTGCGTGGGCCGCGTGTGTGATGAAAGAGCTCCTCTCCTCTCCGGAGTCCAAAGGACTGTAATCTTTATAACTGCTTTGTGGAGAGCTGGGGAATCAGCGTCGTCGAGCCGCCCTCCTCCTCCTCCTCCTCCACCCCACGCTGGTGCCGCAGCCATCACAGGCCTTTCTTTCCACCCACCCAGCCTCACACAGTGAGCCTGCCAAACTGACAGCCTCTTGAATTTCCGCAGAAACCCTGGAAGTGACAAGATCGGCTTCTTCCGGTCCATTCCAACAGGCTGCTGTTCTTCATCTTTCTGCTCTGCTCTTTAGAGGCTTATATTGCAGGCCAGCAACCACGCAGCGGCCAGGGGCCTCCTAGCCCAAGCACCTGCAGCCGGACAGGGGCTTCCCAGGAGTTCTGCTAGGCGTCATGCCTGGCACACCGATCCCTGCTAGAAAAGGAGGCCACCGGAAAGCGGCACCAAAGGACAGACTCTTACGGTGCCTTATCAGTGCCAGCGATCCAGCTCACGGAGTACTGTCTGCAGTACATCACCACCTCCTTAGAGCCCCAGGCTTTCCCCCCATCCTTGTTACCAGATGCCTGGGATTAAACACCCTGCAGCAGGGCTTCTTAACCTTGGGCCCCCAGAGGTTGTGGGACTACAACTCCCATCATCCTCAGCCACAAAGGCCATATCTGGGGGTGATGGGAGTTATAGTCCAATAACATCTGGGGGCCCAGGGTTAAGAAATCCTGCCCTACATCCATGTCCAGTGTTGGAATATTCCAAAGGACACAGGCCTTAAGAGGGCTGCTGGATCAGACCAAAGGATCAGGCCATCTAGCAAGCATCTTGTTTCCAACAGTAAATAGCCAGATGCCCCCAAGGGAAGCCCCATGGGGCCAATCGTCTTCTTCCACTCTTTGTGCCCTCACAAGAACTGGCCCTCGCTGGTCTATGGCCACTGAGCAGGGGGGTTCTACTCAGCCATCATGGATAACAGGCACTGACAGAGACCTCTTCTTGTCCTCTTCCATGAATATGCCCAATCTCCTTTTAAAGCCATCGAAGTCAGTGGCCACTGCCACATCCTGAGGCAGCGAGTTCCATAAGTTGACTTACACATTGTGAAAGATGCTGTTGTCTGTCCTGTATCTCTGCCCATCAATTTCATTGAATGATCCCAACTTCTAGTGTTGTTGAAGTGAGGCAGGGGGAGGAAAAGTGGCTCCCTGTCTACGTTCTTCACTACCGGTATAATTTAACAAAACTCTATCATGATCCTTCTTAGTCATTCTTTTCTAAACTAAAAAGATCACATGTGTGAGCCTTTTCTCCTCTAGGGGAAGTGTTCCAGCTCTCTGGTAATCTTAGTTGCCCTTTCCTGCACCTTTTGCCCCTCTGCAATACCTTTTTAAAATTTGGCGCCCAGAAGTGCACACAGTATTCCAAATACGACTGCGCCACAGATTAGGGTTGCCAGGTCTAGATGGTGAAAAAAGTAGATCTCCATCACCAAATAAGTGGAAATAGAGGATGGTGAAAAAAGTAGATCTCCATCACCAAATAAGTGGAAATAGAGGAGATATAGATATAGATATAGATATAGATATAGATATAGATATATATATAGATATATATATGGCTCCACTTTGCATAAAATTTGAATATGTTTATTGGTATTATATGCATAGTTTGATAAAAATTGGATAATTCAAGAATAAATACAGCTCGCCATTGGGAAGCTGATGGCCGGGTGAGCTGTATGTCTGCTCAGTCTGCTGTCTAGGGACAGAGTTCTCAAGGCCCCTGCTTCTTAACTGTAAATTCATCTCCTGGTTAGTTTTACCCCACACACTGTCCTTTGCCATCCTCCCCTACAGGTCATCCAGCCTGCATTTCCCAACCAGACCAGCGACTTCTCCTCCTGGCTCAAGGCAGGGCAGCCAGCTAGCTACCGAGGGGCACCCCCTGTGTATGGTGATGCAGTAGTGCGTGCATGCCACTCACTTGCTGTTCCTTACAACTACAAACATTTATATACTGCTTTTCAACAGAAGGTTTCATAGTAGTTTTCAAAGAAAATAATTTATATGCTCCCCTGTCCTCAAAGGGCTCACAGTCTAAAAAGAAACGCTATTTGGAATCCAAATAGTTTGGGATAAAGTCCCGTTCCAAAGACTCTTGAGAAGACAGCCCGGGATAAGCGGGCAGGTCCTCTTATGGGCTGGTAACTGGTTAAGAAGCAGGAAGAGAATGTTTTGGGAGCCAGCCTCCTTTAAATGCTTGTTGGCACTCTTGAAAAGCATCAGCACTCTAACAGCAACTCACTGCAAGTTCAAGCTACACCGGTACTGTGGATGAACTGGCTTTGAAATTTGTTTTTACTTATTCATTTGTATTTAAATTTTCCCAGCCTCTGCTGTGTTCATGGTGGGTTACAACTTGATGAAATAAATGCAATTTATAACGAAGCTGCAGCTCATTACCCAAACTACAGTAACAACAAATCCCACTGCAGCTGGGCCATGAAGAGCTCCCAAAGGAAACCCGTAATCGGCCTCCTTAATTCACTAAGAACTTGGTTTGGAAGCTGCAGCTGGTAAAGGGGAAAAAAGGAAAGATTGTGCCCTCGAGTCGGTGTCGACTCCTGGTGCCCACAGAGCCCTGCAGTTTCCTTGGCAGAATACAGGAGTGTAGTGTTCTCTCTGATTTTCCCCCCATCTCTGTGCAGAATGAGTTTTGTTTGGGCGGCAGGATCCAGGCAGTGTGCACATGCACATGCATTCAGAATGGGGCCTTCCTGACTCAACCTCAGCAGGATCTAAAATTAACTGAGCAGACATCAAAAAACATGTGAGCGCGCACACACACACACACACACACACACACACACACACACACCCCTTAGAGGGAACACTGCAGGAGTGGTTTGCCATTGCCTTCTCCCGCTGCTCCTGCAGTATGAGATGATGCCTTTGCCATTGCCACTGAAGTGAGCATCCGTCTCCGGCACCTTCCTATATTGCTGCTGCCCGATACAGGTAACCACAAAGATATATTTACTAGGCACCGTCTGGGAAGCACACCCGCAGGAATTTGAACTAACAGCCTCTTGCTCCCTAGGCAAGCTGCTTCCCCACTGTGCCACCACAGCAGCTGGTAAAGTAAAGTGTGCTGTCAAGACGATTTCGACTCCTGGCGACCACAGAGCCCTGTGGTTTTATTTGGTAGACTGCAGGAGGGGTTGACCATTGCCATCTCCTGCACAGTATGAGCTGATGCCTTTCAGCATCTTCCTATATCGCTGCCGCCCGATATTTATTTATTTGATTTGATTTGATTTGATTTGATTTATATACCGCCCTTCCAAAAATGGCTCAGGGCGGTTTACAATTAATATAGGTGTATATATAGGTGATATAGGTGTTTCCCATAGTCTGGGAAGCATACCAGCAGAGATTCGAACCGGCAACCTTCTGCTTGTTAGTCAAGCATTTCCACTTGGTACAGGGAGGGATTTTTCCAGGTCTCCTCATCTTGGAGAGATATCCTTTGGCAGCTTTCCTGTGGCTGCCTGAACCTCTCAGGCAGAGGATCCTGGGAGCAGAGCCTTCCTCCCAGTCTAGAGCCTGGCCAGCAGGCAGTGGCAGCTGGTGCCCCCAAGGGCTGGCGGGGCAGAGCAGGAGGACTTCTTGCCAGATGGTCCACTGAGAGAGCACCCAGTCACTCAGGCACTCCCCTCCTGCTCTGCCTTCAGCACTGAGGCTTGACTTTTTAAAAAACCAAGCCTCCGTGGCCAAAGGCAGAGGAGGAAGGAGCTGTCTGAGTGACTGGGCAGTCCCATTAGGGAGGAGAGGGAGAGAGAGAGCAGAATAAATGGGAATGGGGGGTACTGGGGAGGGGGGGCTGTGTCCCATGTGTCCTTCGTGAGGAACCTCCCCTGGTGCTGGGCAGAAGGAGGCTTGTCCAAGCAGTCCCTTTCTAGGTAAACCACGTTGAGAACTTCTGTTAAAAACTGGTATATAAATATTTGTAGTCATCATCATCGGCCCCGAGATTGGCAGGTCCCAAGCCATGCAGAAGTTTGCAAGTCCAAATCCAGCACCTGGGATTGGGCCTGGAGCAGTTGCCAGAAATGCCGGTGGAATCTGCTTCTGCCTCCCGATTTCCCCTGCTCACTCGGCAAAGAGGCTCCTTGCCAAGGGGTGGGCGGGGGAGCAGAATGTGGCCCAGTTCAGCCCCGCCCAGCATCTCTCCGGTGGCTATGGCTTGTGTCTCCTCTGTTTCCTTTTAGACAGTTTTTAGACCGCTTTAGGGCAGGGAACCTTCTTGTTTTTCTATGTAAACTGCTTTCAGAGCAAAAATTCCTCACCAGTGGCAATTCCTGAGCTCTTTTCAAAGGCAGGCCCTTGTTGACCTCATTGCAGCCACCAGTCCTAACTGTGATGGGTCAGAGATTCAGGATGGATAGAAGGCAATTGTTCTTCATACACAACACATAACTATTGTATGGAACTTGCTGCCATAAGATGTGGTAGTGGCCACTCATTTGAATGGTGTTAAAATAGGATTAGATAATGCATGGAGGAAGATGAGAAAAAGAGTATCCATGGTTGTCATGACGGGCATATGGAACCTCCATGTCCAGATGCAATCTATCTAATAATATCAGGATCTGGAAACATAGAATCAGAGAGGACTGTTGCTTTCATGCATTGCTTGTCAGCTTCCTGGAAGCATCTTGGCTGGCCCCTGTTGGAAGCAGGGCACTGGGGTAGGTGAGCCCACCTTGGTCTGATCCATCAGAGCCCTTCTTTTTTGCTCTTCATCCTAGAGATGGTGAATGCATAGTGAGATTTGTCCCTGGGAGGGCTTACAGCTGACATATCAAGTATAAAATGATGGTGGTGTTGGTTTGGTTCAGAAGTATTAATGCACTTAACATGGTACTTAATATTGTTTTGATTGATTAATTAAGTGCCATCAAGTCGGTGTCAACTCTTAGCGACCACATAGATAGATTCTCTGCAGGATGATCTGCCTTCCACTTGGCCTTTAAGATCTCTCAGTGGTGCATTCATTGCTGTCATAATCAGGTCCATCCACCTTGCTGCTGGCCGTCCTCTTCTTCTCTTTCCTTCAACTTTCCCCAGCATTATGGACTTCTCAAGGGAGCTGGGTCTTCGCATAATGTGTCCGAAGTATGATAGTTTGAGCCTGGTCATTTGAGCCAGCATAGCATAGTGGTTAGAATGTTGGACTAGGACCGGAAGATCCGAGTTCGAATCCCCATTCAGCCATGAAACTTGCTGGGTGACTCTGGGCCAGTCATGTATCTCTCAGCCTAAGTTACCTCACAGGGTTGTTGTGAGGATAAAAATAACCATGTACACTGCTCTGAGCTCCTCAGAGGAAGAGCAGGATATATATTTAAAAAAATAAATAAGGTAAAATTCTGAAAGTTCAAAAGCATCAATATTTTTCTATCTTGCTTTTTCAAAGTCCAGCTTTTGCATTCATAGAGCGTTACAGGGGAAAACATTGTCCAAACGATTCTAATCTTTGCAGGCATAGACACGCCACGGCATCTAAATACCATTTCCAAGGCCTTCATTGCAGCCCCACCAAGTGCTAGTTTGCAGCATATTTCTTGACTGCTGGATCCTTTATGGTTGACGGTCGATCCTAAAAGGCAGAAGCTGTCCAGCACTTCAGCATCTTCATTATCCATTCTGAGGCTGCACCCGTTGTCATCAGTTTAGTCTTCTTCACATTTAATCCTCGTCCAGTTTTTTCACTGTGCTCTACTTCCATTACTAGAGCTTGCAGATCATTAAGGTGACTTTCCCTTTCTTTTACCTCAGCACTATTACCAGGATAGTTCAGAAGCAGACTTCCTCTCAACAGGTACAGAGTGCCTCCACAACAATAAATGAACTGGAGTATTTTATATTTCACATTTTTGTGAAACTATCAGGTGCTGTGGCTTTGGAGTGTGGCTACCGCCAAAGGGCAGACTGAGGGAAAAGGTTTCCTGCCTTTCCTTTTTCCTTAGCACTGTTAACAGCAATGTAGCAGGGGTTCCCCATCCCCCTTGATTGCATAAGGATGGGGGCTGCATTCACACTCCCTTTGCCCTAGGACTTTTGCTTGCTGCAATTTCTCTCTTAAAATGCAAGAGCTCTGCGATTCCTGCCTTCTCAGGCGGGCGATTCAAGGTGCAAGTGGCTGTCCTGCTCGAGAGTCTGGCTTGTCCAAAACTGATGCTTAAATCCCAAACAGAGGCTGCTGTAGGAACATGTCCTTGCCTAGAGAAGCTTTCATCCCAAATTCAGGCGGGAGGAGAGGGAAAGAAGCAGCAGTGATGACAAGACCAGCCAAGGCAATTTGCGGCAGTCTCTCCATTTCAGCTGGGGGATGAAGGCCAAGGGGTTAAAGGGGCGGTTGACACTGATTACTGCTGAGAAGAGCCTGTTGCTGCTGGCGCGTATTGTTCGGAGAGACCCAGAAAACCCCGGGAGGAAAGCATTCTGCTAGCTTTGGATAGATCGAGAATGAAAAAGCCTCTGCCCTGTGGCTTGGACCTCGAACATAGTGCAGAAAAAAAGCAACTGGGGCACTGTCCGCTTGGTGATGGCACCTCCTCTGTGTGCAAACCCCACTGATGCCCTGGGGAGAAGAGACCCAGATTTCCAACGGATGCTTCAGTGGACTGACAGGTTGTGTGAATGGCTCCGTGCTGAGAGGCCTGGAGTCTATCCAGCACACCTGCCTGCCTCCCGGTCCCTGGTCTGCCCCTTCTTTGACCTGCTGGCTCCTTCGCTCCTCTAGCGGAGGCGACAGACCCGATGCTTTTCAATCCAAGAGTTCAGCTAAGGCCTCCTGGCTCATGTCAAAGGCTGCCTTAGCAAGGGCAGCTCCGTGGGTGGGTGGGGCAGGTAGGCAAACGCGACCCCACCCCAAAAGGTAGTTGCCCCTCATTTCTGTTTCAGAAACCAAACAGGTGGGACATAGCTTGCCTACCCAGAAATGCATCCCCCCATCCTGTGCCCCCTTGGTTGCTTTTCTGGTGCTGCCCTTGCTTCTCCTTCACTTATTCTAGGCTCTTTCAGCTTTCCAAGGCCCTGTCTAGATCACAGGGGTCTTTGCAGAGAAGGCTTGATGTGCCCAGTCTGTGTTTCCTGAGGGAGCCCAGCTGAGGGACTTTCTTCTGCCCAAACTCCTCCTGCTGGCTGCTTTCTTCTTGTCCCTTCTTGCCTACCATCCCCTGCTTTCTTTCTTTTTTAAGCTGTTGCTCCCTCTCACTTTGAAGCCTGATCTCCACCTTTGTTCTGGTCAGTCTCACCTTTAAGGAGGTTTCTGGCCTAAAGAAAAGTGGCTGGCTGGGAAAGGAAGCTTTGCAGGAGCTGACTGACTTTGCTAGATGAAAGGGAGGTGCTTAGCAAGCCGAGCACAAAGGCTTCTCAGTCTGAAAGGTTGCCCAGCTCAGATGAAAGGCCTGAGAAGCCTTAAGCTTTCCTGCCTTCCATGAACGCTTGGAACTTGAGGCCATAATTAGAGCCAAATGGGAGGGGGAAAGAGATCATCAAGGTGTGTTTCAGCCTTTGGCCACCTCTTTCATGGAGGATCTTGCAAATAAACTCATTGGATCATTTGATCTAGTCCTCGTTTCTCGCCTCAGTTTTTCTCATCCATAACTTTCCAGAACTACCTCCAACGACTGCAGTGCTCACTAGAGGTGTGTGTTCCTGCGGAGAGCGGGGTGTGTATAGGTGTGCATTTATTGATTCTTACATGTAGGGAGCTGGGTACCAGGCAAGGGAGGGAGGCCTAGGATGAGAACAGGAGGAAGGAGGTGGATGGAGGGATGCAGGCTAAGCTTGTTGTGTGGGAAGCCGGGTGGTGCTCAGAAGCAAGGGGCCTGTTCGTGGCACTAAGATGGATGGGAACAAAACGGTCCTGCTAGAGATGCAAATACAGCTAGGGGAGTAGGGTCTAATCCCACCCCCCACCCCAAGATTGCTACTGATCCAGAGGGCAAGCAAGGCGGAGTTGGGGGTGGGGAGCGCTGACTAGAAGAAGCACAATCACATCTATTGTGAGGTTGAGCATTCTTAAAGCTTCTCCTCTTGCTGTTGCTCTCTTAGACCGACAGGTTTCCATCCTGCGCTTCAGTGTTGCCCATTCACTCTCCTCTTGCTCCAAAAAGCCAAGCAGTGAATACAAAGTGCAGCCTGCACAGGTGGAGGAGAAACTGTGTGGCAGGGGTGCTGGTGGGGGACCCTCAAGCCGCCCAGGTCTTCTGAGGTGTTCGAAGGAGGAAGCCCCCCTGCTTTTGTCTGTGGGATTCTCATTTACTCTGCCTTTTCTTCTGAACTATATGACAGAGGGAGCTTGAACGTAGGAAGCTGTCCTAGACCAAGCCAGGCCATAGGTCCATCTTCCTCAGTATTGTCTACACCAGGGATTCTCAACGCTGGCTCCCCAGATGTTCTTGGCCTTCAGCTCCCATCATCCCCAACCAAAGGCCACTGGGGCTGGGGATTATGGGAGTTGCTGGAGATGCTACCCAGGACTGAACCCGGGGCCTTCTGCATGCAAAGCAGATGCTCTGCCCCTGAGCTACAGCCCATCCCCTCAGGGGAAGATCTTCCAGCAGGCAGCGCTCCCAAGTAGTCACCCATCCAAACACAAACTGAAGTGAACCCTGCTTAGCAAAGGAGAGAATTCATGTCCCACAATTCTACAAGACCCACTTTGATCCCTAAGAGTCTGGTTCTTCTCTAGAATTGTGAGCCTGTATTATTATGCAAAGTTAATTGATTAACCCATTTAAAATTCATGCAATTAGTGTCTTCAATCAGTTGACAACCCTAATTATTATTATGGGTCCCAGGGAGGAGTGCCTTTCTCAGCTGCTGACTCCCCAGCTTCCTGATCCTGCACAGACCTGGAGCGGGGGGGGAGAGGCCAGATGCACACATCTCCCCTGGGCTAACTTCAGAGCGTGTCGTGTAGGTGCAGACTAGTCCCGCCTTGGCCAGAGATTGGTACAGGCTGCATTCCGACGGAAGAAGGAGAACCCTCCGTGTGGTGCTGCGAGCCGGAGCAACTGTGAGCCTCACGCTTGTGCCCCCCCTTTCCTTTTCTTCCTGAAGGAAGGAGATAAACATTGCAGCAAAACATATTCACGCGTTATGTTCAGTCCACAGTCTGCACAGTGTACAAATATGTGCACCTATACAGTTATTTATATGTTGCATAGGAAGCTGCCTTATACCGAGTCAAACTACTGGTAGGTCTAGTTCAGTACTGTCTACCCTGACAGGCAGCAGCGGCTCTCCAAGGTGTCAGGCAGGAGTCTCTCCCAGCCCTACCCGGGAACTTCTGTATGCAAACTCACATGCCGTCACCCATCCAAATGCAAACCAGGAGTACCCTTGCTTGCTTGCTACTGCAAAACTATTGAGAAAAAAGTATCTTGCAAAAAAGTATCGAGGCTTTTGAACTTTGGTGCTGGAGAAAACTGTTGAGGATACCATGGACGGCCAGGGAAACAAACAAATGCATAGGCATAGTCTTTATTTCGGTCTTTGACCAGCAAAACAGTAAAATAAACAAACAAAAAAAAACAGTTAAGACAATCTACTCCTACAAAGTAATAAGGATCTCTATAAAATTACCTAAAAACATAGTATAGTGAGTAGAAGAAGCTAAAGGTTAAGACTATGAACATAAAAATTAACACTGGTATCAGAATGATACTGAGTATAAAGGGAGCAAGACAGCAAATGATGTGCCTCATAGAGAACGGTGTTGAATCTCATTGCATATTGTATTCTACACTATGTATGGCAACAGCATATCCAACATGTGGACGCAACATACATGCAGGTGCTAAAGTGTTTAGTTCTTATTAAACTCTAAACGAATTTTGCTAGCTATGAGGCAGAACTTGGCCACATTATAGGATCTAAGGTCATTCTGATCTGTCAAGAGGAAATTAAGATAAAAAGAACCAGTACAGCCTAGATATGCGTGAATATATGGGGAGATAAGCTTATGCCGAATGTCATGATAGTACTGACAGTGCAAGAGTACATGAGCCGTCATTCCAATCTCACTAGAGCCACAGGGGCAAATATGCTTTCCAGATGGGTTTTTTTAATCTCTTCCTTCCAACACAGCTGTGTGCAAGGCATTGCATCGGGCCAGTGTCGGAGCTCTGCGGTACTTTGGGACTGTTAACTGGTTTAAATAGTTGGCAGGGGTAAAGCTCAAAATCTGACTGCCCATAAAGACACCAACCAGAATGGAGCCCTGATCAATTTGCCACTCCATATCGTAAACTCTTTCCCTTATTTTGACTCTGGCACTTTCATAACCCAAGTTAGCAATGTTAGTTATAAGTTTATTCGGTCATTGACCAGCAAACCAAGTTAGCAATGCGGTGGGGGGAAAGCCATAATGATATAGCCTTTCCTCCACCCCTTTTCCCCACCTTGAGCGAGAGATATCTAACACAAGTGGAGCTAAACCAGTGGGATGAAAAACCAGCTTAAGCCAGAATTCAAAAATAATAATCCAAGCTCTAGCCTCTACTTTGAGCAACCTTGCTTCCAGCCATAGAACAGCCCTAGGCACGCAGCTGGGAACCTGAAATATATTCTTCAGGAAATTGGATTGAGCCGCTTCTAATTTAGAGTAATTAGAGCATAGGCCCAGCTGCACTCTGTATGAGAGCTGTGCTCAAACTTTGGCCTCAAAAAGATTAATAGCAGCAAGAATAAAGTGGGCACCCCTAGAGTGGTAATAAGATTGAATTGTCTATGCGCTCTTACTTGTGTTCTGTCTTACATATTCTCTATGCGCAGATCTACAGCCAGAGGCCTGAAATCCTACACCAAGGTAGTTAAATTGTAACTCATACCCATTTATTGTCCAATTGTAAATTTTTGGTCTCTTCACAAACACTAAAATCTTGTTTTTATTATAATTAATATCCAGTGAATGCTTGCAGTAGGAAGTCAAAGATCGCAATGCTCTTCTCAAACCTGTCGCAGTTTGCGAAAGAATGACAGCGTCATCAGCGTACAGGAGGATAGCAAGATGCTTATCCACTAATTTGGGAGGGTGATGGTCCAAATTACTTAAGTGGGAAGCAAGGGAGTTAATATAGCCCAAATAAATCTAGCAATGCCCCTGACCCCTAATAGAACCCAGAGTAAAAAAAACCCTGAACAAACCGTTCGAAGGAAAGATTAATGGCGCGTTAAAATCAAAACGCAGGAGAGTGAAACAAAATGCTTGTGCTCTTGGAAGCTTCGACCGGAAGTCAACCTTATAAACAGAAGTGTTAATATAAAAATTAAACAGTAGAGGAGCCAAAATGCATCCTTTTCTAACTCCCCTGAACGTTAGAATTCCTTGGTGAGGTGCCCCCTGTGCACTACAGCACACTCTTATACGGGAATTTCCATGTAGCTTAACAATCAAACATAGCAGACGATGATCTGTTGATGAATTTAGTAGCTTGTTCCAAAGTTTATCTCTGGGGTTCAAATCAAAGGTGGCCCTGAAATCAACAAAACCTGCATACAAAGCAGAACCAAAGTTGGAGGAGTATTTTCCTACTACAGGTATATGCTGCAAAATTAGGGCTGGGTCCATAACTGAGCAACCAGCATGGAAGCCAAACTGCTCCTCAGCCAAGATGTTCTCCATTTCGCACAACAAATGGATCATAGAACAAATCAATCCAGAATTTTCACTCAAGGCACAAATGACCAGGCTCAAACTATCCTACTTTGGACACATTATGCGAAGACCCAGCTCCCTTAAGAAGTCCATAATGCTGGGGAAAGTTGGAGAGAGAAGAGGACGACCAGCAGCAAGATGGATGGACCCTATTACGACAGCAATGAATGTACCACTGAGAGACTTTAAACTTTAAATGCCAAGTGGAAGACAGATCATCCTGGAGAGAATCTATTTATATGGTAGCTAAGAGTCGACCCCATTTGACAGCACTTAATCAACCAATCAACCAATCAATCAATCAACCACTCAGTCACTGCAAAACTGGCTCTCTGCCACACCTGTTGAATGCAGTTACAGCGGTACACTTCCTATCTCTACCCAGCATTGGGGTGGGGAGTGGGGCTGTGCCCAGGTTCACTTAAGCATATGGAGTTATTCACACAGAAACACGTACAGACACCTGAACGTGTGTACATCAACATGTCTGAACAGAGGTATAGTTTGCAATCAAGGGCCAAACTATGGTTTGAACATAAGAACAGCCCTGCTGGATCAGGCCCAAGGCCCATCTAGTCCAGCATCCTATTTCACACAATGGCCCACCAGATGCCGCGCGTCCCCATTCAGGAGTTAGATTCAGGCAGTGCTGCATTCGCAGTGCAGCCAGCCAGGAGCAGCTCTTCCCTGCCTTAAAGGCAAGGAAAGCCTCTCCTGGCCGTGAGGCGAACGCAGCACTGGCCATCTAACTCCCGAATGGGGCCCTGCGGCCCCGTTCAGGAGCTAGATCGGGGCCAGTGCTGCATTTGCAACACGGCCAGGAGAGGCTTTCCTTGCCTTTAAGGCAGGGAAGAGCTGCTCCTGGCTGCGCTGCGAATGCAGCAATGGCCATTTAACTCCCAAATGGGGCCGTGCAGCCTCGCTCAGAAGCTTAACCAGCCCCCCCGCATCTGACGTCAGACGTGGGGGGCATGCCAGGGCTGTGAGGTGCGGCCCCTGAGGGGCAGCGGCCCGGGTTCTTTGAACCCGGTCGCCCAATGGTGACTCTGCCCCTGTTCACTTGGTTGCCTCTCTGTACATAGTACATAGTTTCTATTTCATTACACAACTAATATTCCTGATTCCACTCCACTGCCTTGTCCGTGCATACCACAACTCTTTCCCTTGGAGTCTGCAATGGCCAATAGGAAGATGAATTTTGTACCATCAGCAGCAAACATAGACCTTGGTAACCGAGAGATCGTGTTTCCCTATAGAGTCTTCAAGATTTATTTCTGATCTGAATTTTGTCACCAATAACATTCAGGCAAAAAAAGTGTCTGTCTTCTGTCAGCTCAATTCCTTAGAGTCTACAATTTCTTGATTTGGACCTGGTTCTGGGACAGAAACAAAGACACTATAGTCTGAGCTAAATTCATGGCATGCTGGTTAACTTCACAGACTTTTCCCCCTTGTGGATAGGTTTGTGTTTGGTCCCTTGTGAACCCAACAGAAGAAGCTAGATAATTCACTTGGAACATTCCAATCTGTAACTTCTGTAAGTGAACCAGAAAATATCCATCTCTCTGCTTTGGTAATAAGTTTTCATGGAATCTTAGCAACATCACAGAATATTTTCATGTCGTCATTTCTGTCAGTGTTGTGCTCTCCTGATAACTGAATTGTAGAATCTCTTAAAATTTTGATAGAAACACATTCTGATTCATTCACTTGTTTTGGTTTATGGAATTCTACACTTGGTGTATTTATACTGTATAAGTTGCTTTTTGGGGGGGGGGCGGCCTCTTGAAGATGAGCCATGGTGACTATATTTCCTCCAACAAGGTATTCTCAAGCAGACTAAGGAATTCAATTTTGGCTGCCACCTCATTCACCTTGCTTAGGTATTGTGGGTTGAGGGTTGAGGGATTGACATTTGCTACATGTGTTGCCCAGCACCGTTTGTGGTATTTAAAGTCAATAGCATTTGCATCTTGAGGATCAATGAATGTACAAAGCTTGACAAGCAGTATCTCATTCCCACTTTTTTCAACTGCATCTTTAAGTGACTGACCAGCATTTTCTGTAGCAACTAAATTTTGTAAGGTGATGATGGAGATCGAGTGAAGACACTGCTTGACGGTATTGGGTCTCTCAGTATTCAATTTTATATATTTTTTCATATCATTCTTTGGCACGTTTAAGCATTTTGGTATGAACAGTCTCTTGATAACATTTTCTATGCCATGAACATCCTTTTACTTAAAGATCTTGCCATGTGACCAGGGGCAGAGTCACCATTGGGCGACCGGGTTCAAAGAACCCGGGCCGCTGCCCCTCAGGGGCCGCACCTCACAGCCCTGGCATGCCCCCCACGTCTGACGTCAGATGCGGGGGGGCTAGTTAAGCTTCTGAGCGAGGCTGCACGGCCCCATTTGGGAGTTAAATGGCCATTGCTGCATTCGCAGCGCAGCCAGGAGCAGCTCTTCCCTGCCTTAAAGGCAAGGAAAGCCTCTCCTGGCCGTGTTGCAAATGCAGCACTGGCCCCGATCTAGCTCCTGAACGGGGCCGCAGGGCCCCATTCGGGAGTTAGATGGCCAGTGCTGCGTTCGCCGCACGGCCAGGAGAGGCTTTCCTTGCCTTTAAGGCAGGGAAGAGCTGCTCCTGGCTGCACTGCGAATGCAGCACTGCCTGAATCTAACTCCTGAACGGGGACGCGCGGCCCCGTTCAGTAGCCAAACCATGCTCCCTGCGTCTGACATCAGATGCGGGGGCATGGCTAACCTCCATGTCTGCTACGGTGGCGGCCACTGGAGACAAGCGGCCGCTGGTCTGGCTCAGCTACTGCACGTGACATCACCGAGGCACCTATGAATCTCAGGAAGACTTTTGTCTCCATACTGAGCACGTTCCCTGATAAGGCTCAGTGATGTTTCATAAGATATGGCAACAGGCTTCTCCGCCAATGCCTCATTTGTCTCTCTCTGACAGATGATAGAGAGCGAGGAGTTATTGTCATATCTTGCTACTTCAGGGTGGGAAACGCCTCCCATTGTTAATCAATGAATAACAGTCCCAACAATATTTAAGTGGCTCTAAGGATCTGAAACACACACAAAAAGCACAAATTGAAATCTATACTAAAACAAACTTGTACCCATAAGAAACAACCTCAAACATCGACACTTGAATATTGCCCGCCCATACAACACTTCACCTTGACTAGGGAAATGTCTTGATCAGCTGGGATTCAGCTGGTTTCTACAACATGCAACTCCCCCCCCCAACCCTCTGATAATGTTGAATTACATGTTTATGTTCTATAGGGAGTTAAATCACTGCCTAACTGTGGTTATTTACCTTGTCTATTGGTTTAACAAACATGAATATTGCTTTTACATTATAAAGTACCTAAAAATAAACTTTCTACCTTAATGAGCGATTATAAAAAACAGAGCAGATTCTCAGACTGCCAGCATGTTTTTTCTTTGTTTTTAGAGGTATTCTGAAGATAATTACATAAGTGGTTTGCTTCCATCACAAAAATCCCACAGGTTTCCCAATCATCGTATATGCTCCTGCACTTTCCCTTAAAGGACCTACCCTTACCCTGCCAGTCCTGGGTAAAGTGCCCCACTGCTTAGTAAGAATGGCTATTTCCACATAGTGCTAGGGGGCAGGGCCATTCTTAGTGCAGGGCGACTGGGGCAATTGTCCAGAGTGCCGCACTGGCACAGGCCCTGCTCTGGGCACACTATAGTGCAGCCTGCCCTCCTCTCTCCCCCAGTCCCAGCCACTTATCTTTCCCCACAGCCCAGCCGGAGCCGATCTATTGTGTCTGTGTGCAGCTTGAAAGGCTCCCAGGCAAACTGCTAGAGCTCCGCCTCTCAATTGTTTGGTGGGTGGGCGGGGCTTCCAGAGAGGCCTCCATGCAGGCGTCCCTGAAGCCTGAAGCTTAGGAAAGAAGCAAGCAAGCAAGCAAGCAGGCAGGCTGGCAAAGAGTGTCCTGCACCAGAGCTCTCTGCAAACCCTCTGCCCAGCCCAGCCTTAGTAATGGAGCTATGATATGATTTCCTTTTTGTGGATATTTCCCCGCCCTTGAATATCTAGGGAGGCTTGCCATAGGGCTTTGGTATTGAGCAGATATGTAGGGCAGGGTGGGAGGAATGTGTATATTTAAATTGAAGTGGATTGGACAAATTGTTGGGTGTTTTTTAAAAAAAAAACACCCTCCCAAAAAGTCCTATAAGTGGTTTGCTTAATGGCAGAAAATTACAAAAATGTCTGGAACTGAAGCCCCCACTTAGACCTTCATTCCACCTGCATATGGAAGAATCTGACCTTTACCGTCATGAAAAAGGGTAAAATGCCCCCCTTTCTGCCCCAGCCTTTAGATCACCTGTCCTGGAATGACTTGGCATAAGGCTTTGGTAATGAGCAGAGATGTAGTGCAGGGTGGGAGGAATATGTATATTTAAATTGAAGTGGATTGGATAAATAGTTGGGTTTTAAAAAAAACACCCATCCAAAAAGTCCTATAAGTGGCTTGTTTAATGGCAGAAAATTACAAAAACTTCTGGAACAAACTCTCTCTCTCTCTCTCTCTCTCTCTCTCTCTCTATATATATATAGATATATAATTTTATTTTATTTTTAATTTTAATTTTTTTATGAATGAATGAATGAATGAATGCACTATGCTCAAGTTGATTTGCAACCCAGAAGGTCAGAACTGTGAAGCATGTGTTGGGCTTTTTATTTTTATTTTTTTAGAAATGCATTATATGTCAAAGCTGGTTGGACATGTCCCCAAACCTCACACACACTATTTACACTGTATGCCATAAGAACAGCCCTGCTGGATCAGGCCCAAGGTCCATCTAGTCCAGCCTCCTGTTTCGCACAGTGACCCACCAGATTCCACTGGAAGCCACAGGCAGGAGTTGAGGGCGTGCCCTCTCTCCTGCTGTTACTCCACTGCAACTGGTACTCAGAGGCATCCTGCCTTTGAGGCTGGAGGTGGCCCACAGCCCTCCAACTAGTAGCCGATGATAGACCTCTCCTCCATGAAGTTATCCAAACCCCTCTTAAAGCCATCCAGATTGTTGGCTGTCACCACATCTCGTGGTAGAGAATTCCACAAGTTGATTATGCATTGTGTGAAAAAGTACTTCCGTGTGTTGGTCCTAGATTTCCTGGCAATCAATTTCATGGGATGACCCCTGGTTCTAGTGTTATGGGAGAGGAAGAAGGATTTCTCTCTATCCACTTTCTCCACACCATGCATGATTTTATAGACCTCTATCATGTCTCCCTGCAGTCATCTTTTTTCTAAACTAAAAAGCCCCAGGTGTTGTAGCCTTGCCTCATAAGAGAGGTGCTCTAGGCCCCTGATCATCTTGGTTGCCCTCTTCTGCACCTTTTCCAGTTCTACAATGTCCTTTTTTGATGTGGTGACCAGAATAGTATGCAGTACTCCAGGTGTGGTCGCACCATAGATTTGTATAAGGGCATGATAATATTAGCAGTTTTATTTCCAATCCCCTTCCTAATGACCCCTAGCATGGAATTGGCCTTTTTCACAGCTGCCGTGCACTGAGATGACACTTTCAACTAGCTGTCCACCATGACCCCAAGATCCCTCTCCTGGTCAGTCACCGACAGTTCAGCTGTATTGTTTTTATGCCTGTTTTTATATGTTTTTAGCTTGATGTTTTTACTGCTTTTTTATTGTATGTTTTAATTTTTGTAAACCGCCTTGGGGTTGTTTTTAACGAAAGGCGGTATAGAAATGTAAAAATAAATAAATAAATAAATAATAAGATCCTTTAGTCAGATCTTCAGACTTTACACTTGCCAACACTGAACCGCATTTGCCACTTTGTCGCCCACTCCCCCAGTTTGGAGAGATCCTTTTGGAGTTCCTCACAATCTGTTTTGGATTTAACTACCCGAAAGAGTTTGTTATCATCTGCAAATTTGGCCTCCTTGCTTCTTACCCCTGCTTCTAGATCATTTACGAATAAATTTTAAAAAATCAATCAGTATGATTCTGTAATGACATGAAATGTTAAGGAGGCCCCACACATGCTGATTCACCCCCAGCCCCGCACACCCCTAGAAACAGCCCAGCTAGGAGGACTATTCCTTATTCAGCTTAAGCCAAATCTTCACACAGGCTCATTAAACAGGGGGACGCACTTAGAGTTGGTCGCAGGCTGCCCCATCCACTGGGACTCACAATGAAGAACACAGCTGTAAGCAGTATAGCAGAACTGAGCATCTATTGCCCTTACCCCTTTAGGTTGTGATGATCATTGCCCCCCACTCCGTTCCCTCCCCCTGAAAAGTCTTTATCCCACATGCTATTGGTTGATCAGTGCCAAGTGCAAGACATGTTGGGTTGCCAAGTTATCTGAGACCAAGTCTTGGAGGGAAGGACGCAAAGAACATTTTTGACCAAACCATGGCTCTTGCTTAAACCACTGAGGGGGATGCCCCAGCCCCACTCCTATGTTTTTCAAGCGCTGACAAAGATCCCCCAAACAAGCCCAGGTAACACAATTCTTGCCCCAGGTTGTGCAGAGACTGGGTGGGGTGGGGGGTGGCAGCGGAAGTCACGACTGGGATTGCATTGCAATGTCTCCTAATCCATCTCTGATCACAGGCTGGGTATTAACTGCCACCTCCAGACGATTTCTCCTAAAGAAAGCTGCAGAGTGAGGCATGAGAGACAGTTTTCAGGTGGGAGTTGATATGTGGAAGGCAGGCGGCGGAGGGTGGGGGGAGGAGGAGAACCAACTCTTTGAAGGCCTTCCGAATGCAGGATCTGGGGAACGGTGTTTTAATGGGATGTTTTTACTGTTGTGGTGTTGTGAGCCACCCAGAGAAACACATTTTGTTTGTTTGTTTATTAACTGAGCAGGACCATCTGTCCCAGGATCCTGGGTGTCTGTGCTGCCTCTGCATGTCTCCCCACCCCAAGTGCTCAGGCAGCCAATTCTTCTCAGCTTTTTCTAGTCTGGTTTTCCCCAGCATGGAAGAATACTCAGGATGCAAAAGTCACACTTAGGATTCTGCAAGGGAGAATGGGAATATGAATACGGATGCAAAAGTCACACTTAGGATTCTGCAGGGGGAAACCCACCTCAGCTGTAGGCCCAGCTCTGCCTCTCCTCTTGCATATCTGTTGGCTTCCTTGTTGTGTTTAAGAGAAGTTGCAGCCCTGTTAGTCTGTAGCAGCAAGAACAGCCTCAGCCTTGTGTAATGCAGCAGCCTCATCCAGATGTTCTGTTGGGAGGCTGTACTCGTATGCAGCCTCTGAAAATGAGGCAGAAGTCCCACCCAGCGTGTCAGTCACTCTCCCCTGCCAGGCGGGTCAGTCACACTTGCAGCCTTGAAGAAGCTGTAAGTGTGATCGGGAGGCATGCAGCAGTCTCACTGACAGGCCTTTGCCTCTACAGACAAAGGGTGTCATTGTGATTGACACACTGGGCAAAACTTCTGCCTCATGATTATATTGTCTGGATGGGTCTTCCATAGTAGGTCAAACAAGGGAGGCCACAATTATGAACCGAAGAAAGGCTCACTTTACTTTAAAAGTGTAACAAAGATAACACAACTCAATAACGATATAGCCTAACCAAATAGTTACAATTATGTTGTAACTTATTTAATTTAATTTAATTATTTGGTTTATTTGGTTTATGTACCACACTTCCAAAAATGGCTCAGGCATTACTTAGCATTACCATTATAACCCAGCCTAATAACTATATGACAACTAAGTAGGTCACAATCCTGTCACAACCACCCGGTCCAAACCTCACCCACCTAGTTCGGGTGTTTTGTTTAAGTCCCACTGCCACTGTGTCCTGCATGGACTGAATGATTGCTTGCTTGCTTGATTGATTGTTAAATTTATATACAGCCTTTCATTAAAACAATCCCAAAGCGGTTTACACAAAAATGAAAAACGACTATAAAAATGACACAATTAAAATATTAAGCTAAAATATAAAACAAATCTGACTAAAAAGATTTAAAATACAAGCATAAAAACTCTACAAAATACAAAGAAGCAGCAGTAGAGACAATCATATAAAAGCCTGGGTAAAAAACCAAGATTTAACACACTTTCTAAAAACTGTGATGGAGACTGAAGAGCGAATAACCACCGGGAGAGCATTCCAGAGTCTGGGGGCAGCAACAGCTCTTTCAAAATGGGTGTGATGTGATCCCAACAGGCAGCTCCAGATAAAACCCTAGCTGCCGCATTTTGCACTAGCTGCAGTTTCCGGATATTCTTCAAGGGCAGCCCCACGTAGAGCACATTACAGTAATCCAGCCATGTCGTGACTAAGGCATGGCTAACTGTGGCCAGATCTGCCTTCTCGAGAAAGGGATGCAGCTAGCGCACTAGCCGAAGCCGTTGCAAAGGCAGCCCTGGCCACCACCTCCACCTGAACATCCAAAAGCAGAGCCGGGTCCAGTAATACCCCCAAGCTGCGTACTTGCTCCTTCAAGGGGAGTGCAACCCCATCCAGATTGATTGAACTGCATGGACTGAGTGCATATATGACATTTTTGGCACCATAAAGACTAACAAATTCATAGCAGTAGAAGCTTGAGCTTAAAAGTACACAAGATAAGCACAGTGACAATTCACAATAGCGGTAATTGGTGATCATAATATCTGCCTAGCGCTTTCTAAGTCAATTAACACTGTAATGTGATCAAAATGATTGGTCCTTATTCAGACCAAGGGCAAGTGGATCAACATCATGTCATGATAAATCTAAATCCAGCTGTTTCCATGCTCCAGTTCTCCTTTGGTTCTGTTGGATCAATCCCTTCCCTCCAGGAAGTAGAGAGCACAATTTACCCTGCATGTGCACAAGGACCAGGGTGTAAGCCGCAGGTGGGAACTTACTGCTGACACTTCCCCCAGCTGCTCTGATTATGGGGGAACACAGAGGGGCCCCTAACTTACATAAGAACAGCCCTGCTGGATCGGGCCCAAGGAAGCCCATCTAGTCCAGCATCCTGTTTCACACAGTGGCCCACCAGATGCCGCTGGAAGCCACAGGCAGGAGTTGAGGGCATGCCCCCCCTCCTGCTGTTGCCCCCCTGCAACTGGTACTCAGCGGCATCCTGCGTTTGAGGCTGGAGGTAGCCCACATCCCTCTGACTAGAAGCCATTGATAGACCTCTCCTCCATGAAGTTATCCAAGCCCCAATTATAACCAAATCATGACCTCCCCACAGGGGTGTAACTATAATAGGGCAAGGGGAGACAGTTGTCTGAGGGCCCACTGCCTTGGGGCCCCCCCCAGAGGCAAGTCACATGACTGACTCCCCCAGCCACGCACCCGCCCGGACTTCCTTCAGTTGTATTCATCCTCCAAAATAAATGTGAGTGTTAAGACCTGGAGCTACCAGAACAGCATGTCTTTCTCTGGTACCATTAAATGACTTTCATTGTCCACAATTTACAAAACAATAATTTAGGATGATGTTCTATTGTGGTACATAGGGGTGTGTGTGTGTGTGTGTAAAATTTTTACTATGCTTTTTGTTATCCCTATTCAGCCTCATTTCTTTACTTCACGAGCTGAGCTTCAGTGACGGTGCGGGGGGGCGGGGGGCAGATTTTAAAATCTTGTCTCTGGGCCCACTCCAACCTTGCTATGTCCCTGCCTCCCCATATCCTTTGAAGACCAGTAGATCCAGAGGCAGAAAAGCAAAGCATACAAAAGAGAGCTGGTCTTGTGGTAGCAAGTATGAAGTCCTGTATTAGTTCCCTTGACTAAGCAAGGGCTGCCCTGGTTTGCATTTGGATGGGTGACTACATGTGAGCACTGTCAGCTGTAATATATTCCCCTTGGGGAATGGAGCCATAGCTTGGTGATAGTGCATCAGCGTGCACGCAGAAAGTCCCAGGTTCACTACCTGGGAGCATCTCCAGGTAGGGCTAAGAAAGACTCCTGCCTTAAACCTTAGAGAAGCTGCTGCCAATTAGTGTGAACAGTACCTACCTGGATGGATCAGTGGTCTCACTCAGTATAAGGCAGCTTCCTATATTCCTATGTAAACTCCAGAGTGGCTAAAAAGTCAAACGTTACAAGAGATCTGTCTCTAACAGCCAGTGGAGAGGAACATAAAACAAAATAGCTGTACGCTCTGATCCCCTTCCCTTTCCATGTTTCTAAAGATCTGAGTTGTGTTTTCCCGTATTCCCCATCTCTTTCATGCTTCAACATGAATGGAAGGTTGGTGTATCTGTGTGTGCTCAGGACTGTTTCGCAAAGTGCAGGCCAGGGTGATAGTTCTTGTTGTTATGGGACTGGCAGAGAGCATTTTGGAGGAAGAAGTTCTCCAAAAACTGTCTGAATGAGGACAGCATTCCATGCAGGAGGCACTGAAGCAGTTAAAAAAAACAAAAGCAAAAGCCAGAATTAGGTGGGTGAGATTTGGAAAGGGTGGCTATCATTACATGATTGTGAACTATCTAGCTATGTGATTATTAGGTTGTGTTATAATGGTCATGCTAAGTTACAACATGCTCGTAACTGTTTGGTTATATTGTGATCATTATTTAGTTGTGTTATCTTAGTTACACTTTTAAAGTAAAGCCTTTGTTCCTTTTTATAATTGTGATCGCCCTTGTTTAACCTGCTATGCTGAATCACAGAAGACTGGAGTCTGGTCTTGGAGCAAGATGCGATGATGATAGGCCCCTGCCCCTCCCCGTCTTCTCCTACCTCCCATCTTTGCTGCAGAAGAACTGTAAGGACATGGTGACAACCAAAACATTCTCAGCATGCCCTTTATCTCGCTCCTATTCCAAATACTATCACACTCCCCACATACACAGAAACTTTTACAGACACGCACACTTGCATGCATGCATTGCTCTGGCTCAGAAACGGGTTTTTCACATACATACCTGCTATAATCACCTCATATATTTGTATAATATCAATAGTGAAGAGCAAAGAGCAAAACTATCACCCGGCCAGCAGGGCCCCCCCCCCCCGGCCATTCAATTATAGTCGTTCCCCCAGGGCTCTGTGTCACAAAGATGCTGAGAGGGAATGGCTGGCCCAAGAAGGCTACCTCAAAAATCCTGATTTTGCCCTGTAAGGCCCTAAATGGCCCGAGACTAGGAGATCTCAAGGAATGAATGTTTTGTTCCTGGCCACTTACATCAACACTGGAGACATTTCTTTGCTTGTGGTGTGGTGGGTGGCCACATGAGATCAGGGGCTTCTCTGGCTGTGGCGTCCCAAGGAGACCTGGTCTTGCATTAGTGAGCATGAATTGTCTCCTTGCTAAGCAGGGCATGCCTTGGTTTGCATTTGGATGGGCAGCTACATGTGAGTGCTGTAAGATAGTCCCCTGAAGGGATGGGGCCGTAGCTTAGTGGCAGAATCATCTGCTTGTATGCAGAAGGTTCCAGGTTCATTTCCTGGCAGCATCTTCATGTAGGACAACAACATTTTTTATTGAACCAACAAACTACCAAAGCATACAGTACATTACCAAAGCACAGTTATATACAAAGTGGTTGTTTGTACATCATATATACAAAGATAAACAAAGATTTGGTAACCAACAGGGTTATAAAGTATATGCAGGCAGTACTGTCACTCGGCAGGTGGGGGGAGGATTACAAGGCACATCAGGTAATGGGGGGGGGGGGCGGTTTACATCCAACGTCCATTTCCACAATTTGTCCCATTGCGGTTTAGAAGAGATACACTTGTCTTTCTGCACATAACCATACAGACTTTTCCAGAAGAAATTTACTGTCTTATCCACATGAACTTCTTGGTCACGTCTTCCTTCCCTGTTCCTATGCAGGAGCATTGCATAAATGACATACCGCTTTACTAACCTGATTACAAGAAGGGGAATATTCCAATTCCCTAGTATGAGGGCACCCGTTTCATCCCATTTCCTTGAGGGCTTCTTTCTGGGGCCCTGAAAAGAGGTTCTATCGTTCAAGCCTGAGGTCAGTTCTTCCCAAGACTGTTTTTTCCAAATCAGGCCACTCTAACAACTTGCTTACTCCCTGCCACACTCTTTTAGCTACCACACACTCTTTTAAGAAATGTGAGTGGGTTTCCCTGAATGTCGTGCCTAACTCACTAGCTTTCTGTTGGCAGGTGATTTGGGGACACTCTTGCTTGTCCTCTGAGATCCATGGCTTAGCTGCGTTAAGCGGCAGTACTTGGTGGTATAAATGCCACCTTGTTTCTCCGTTCTCCTGCCTGAAACCTTGGAGAGTGCTGGCTACCAGTCAATATTAGGCCATGATGAGCTAGATGGACCGTGGTCTGACTTGGCATCAGGCAGCTGCCCTATGTTCCCCTGAGTGACATCTTGAGAGAGGCTTATGAAGCTGCCTTAACCCAAGTCAGACTCTTTGACCATTTAGCTCAGGATTGTCTGCACTGACGGGCAACCTGGTCTCGGGCAGAGAGAGCTCTTTCCCAGCCCTCCCTGGAGATGCTGCTACGACTGCAGACCTTTTTGCCTGGCCCCATCTCTTTCGGCACACTACTAAGACATGGGCTTCCTCCTGGTTCAGATGAAAAATACCTTTGGAATCTCAGTTGCAGGGGAGCAATGGCAGGAGAGGGGACATGTCTTCATCTCCTGCTTGTGGGCTTCCCAGAGGCATCTGGTGAGCCACTGTGGGAAACAAGATGATGGACTGGATAGGCCTTGGGCTGGTCTTGGGGTAGCAAGCATGACTTGTCCCCTTAGCTAAGCAGGGTCCGCCCTGGTTGCATATGAATGGGAGACTGGAAGTGTGAGCACTGCAAGATACTCCCCTCAGGGGATGGGGCTGCTCTGGGAAGAGCATCAGAAGGCTCCAAGTTCCTTCCCTGGCAGCATCTCCAAGAAAGGGCTGAGAGAGATTCCTGCCTGCAACCTTGGAGAAGCCACTGCCAGTCTGTGAAGGCAATACTGAGCTAGATCGACCAATGGTCTGACTCAGTCTATGGCAGCTTCCTATGTTCCTATCCAGCAGGGCTTTTATGGCTCTTTTGCAGGGCCTTTCGTGGGGCAGGAGCTGCATGGCGATCAGATCTGAACTGATGGTGATCTACTACGCACCTGTTAATGTTTTCAGTTTCATTCTGTCATCCTTTATGTGATCTAAGTTATTTAAGTGGCCTGCCTGGTGGCAGTTTTTAGTCTCACATTTTGAGTGTATTCTTAGTGTGCTTGATTTCCTAGCTGTTGTTTGGGGCGCGGGGTGGGGTGGGGGCAGGAGCAGAGGTATCTCTTCTAAGACCAAAAGGCAGGATACTAACGAATAAAACGCCAAGCTTCACAGCTGAGCAGGCATTTGAGCCCAAGTGGCCCAGGGCCGATACTCTGCCCATGGTGCTGGGGACTTCCTGACTTTCTGCCCTCAGGGGCCTCCTTCCCACATCACCCCCTTTGGCACATGTGCCCTGCAGTCCCAGCATGTTGTGATGGGTGGGGTGGGGGGCTGCCAGTTGTGTGATGGGGATGTCTGTGAACCAGGGGCATCACTAAGTACTCAGAAGATCTGGGCCCAGACCCACAACTCCCCATTTGGTAATTAAACTCAATCATCAGGGCCTTATTTAAGAGGGGGCCAATTGCCCCCGTGCCCCACACATGGAGGGCCCCCCCCATCCAAAGTATGGTTCAATATTTGAAATGACCAGATCAATCCTTTTCATTCAAGGCTGTAAAATATAACCCCAGGGAGGATCAAGAGTTATTTCAGTGTTTTGGGTTTCCCCACACACTTCATTTCAGGGACGTAGCGACATTGGCAGTGGGTCATGTTCAGACACTGCCACCGCCGCAGGTACCACTCCCCCATCAACAGTTGCCTTCCCACCCCTCTCACTTGCCACCTCCCCCCACTACAGGCCCCCTCTGGCCTGCCCCCTCTGTGTCAGCCCCACTGAGCCCTCAGTAGCCGCCACAGCTCATTTTGCTATGATTTGCTGGCTGTGGTGTGATATAATGGCATCATGGCCCGGCACCAGGAACAAGCCTGGCTGCATATGGGGGCTGCGGGTTTAGTGGGGCCATCTTTATTGATTGATTGATTGATTGATTGATTACTACATTTTATATCCCGCTCTTCCTCCAAGGATCCCAGAGCGGTGTACTACATACTTAAGATACTCTTTCACAACAACCCTGTGAAGTAGGCTAGGCTGAGAGAGAAGTGACTGGCCCAGAGTCACCCAGCTAGTTTCATGGCTGAATGGGGATTTGAACTCAGGTCTCTCCAGTCCTAGTCCAGCACTCTAACCACTACACCACGCTGGCTCTGGGGGAGGCAGGTGAGAAGGGGCCCTGGAAGAGGCAGCAGGTGGGGGGTGACAGGTGAGGGGTCCTCTCCAGCTTCTTTTGGGGTGGGGGGGGGCATGTTCTTAGAACACATCCGCCCAATTACAGATACAACACTTCTCTATTTACTGGGCTATTTATTTCAATGGACCAATGGTGGACTTGTTTGACCTGCAGATTTAATCAACCTATGGCCCATTCAGTCCTTGTCTTCTCCCAACTTGGGTGAGAGCCTAGCTGGAGGGTGTGCAACTGAATCAACTTCCCATCCTGATAGGTGTGGTGGTCTTGTTTTATGCATATAGTTTTGTGGTCCAGATTTTGTTAGTATTTGGGGGGAGATTGGTCTTTTATTTGGGAGAAAAAGGAGGGATGTGGTGTGTTTGGTTAATCCATTCCTTGATCCAGGCCAGCTTTTGAATGGGGCTTTAGTTACTTGTATTCCAGTTCTGGTGTAGAGGCCGGGCTAACAAAACAGCTGGCAGCAAGAGCATGGAAAAGCAGTCTGCACCCGCCTCTCAGTACATAACATCTATTTCATTGAACTATTAATCTTCCTGATTCCACTCCACTGCCTTGTCCTTCATGCCACAATTTAGATTCTACAATAGGCAGTATTGCCAACTGTCCCCCCTCCCGCCCCACTTTCATAATCTCACAAACAAACCTGATGTTCAAAAACTGTTAAAACAATGCGGGAAATCACCCCCTTCCGCTATGGAGTAGTAGTCTCATTATATCATGAATTAACTAATTTAAACACACCTTAGAAACACAAATTGTGGTTGGTGGCAAGTGCATTACCAATTAGATTTCATGTTTTGGAAGTGGAACCAGCTATTCCCACAACTGAACAAGTATAATAAATGCCCCCCTTCCCTCCCCAAACTCAACAGAGTCAAGTATTTAGCAACAAACATTTAGCAACAAAAACACACACACCCCACACACTTTTCCTATAAGGTGTAAAAAGCCAGGCTAGAGAGTCTGAGAGATTATAATTCTGCAACCAACTCTGGCTCCAATTACTTCTGACAGACTCAGTTACAGGTTAAGTGGGGTTTAGTTCATGGAAGCTTCTGCCACAGTAAATCTATTAGGCCTTAAGGTGCCACAAAACTCTTTGCTGTATTTGCTGACACACAGCTACCCCTCTGGAAGACCGTGTCCGACATCTTATTGGCCAGCAACTCTCTGCCTGTGCTGTATTGGGCAAGTGGAGAACAGCTGGCAAAGTTCAAGCAGGCTTTTCAGGAGCCATAAACAGTATCTGTGCTGGTTCTAGCTAGTCTTTTCTTGACCTCTTGGGCTCCTGTAGTTGTCTTGCTGCTTTGGCTGATGGGTGGGGTTTTATTCCATGGATGTTACGCAGTAACAAACGGATTTGATATGGAATGGAGCAACCACTTCCGACGGTGTGTCTGTCCGTTTTCTAATATTTGCACAAATGTAGAGGATGCCAAATAATGAATTGCCTTTGAACAGACTCGTGCTGAAGCTTCAGATTTTCCATTTGTGTTCTGGAAATATTCAGATCCTTGTCTTTTCAGTAATAAGATCTTAACATGCTGTTAATTTTGATGTCAAAATAGATGGTTTTTGAGCAGAATATATTTGAACTGAGAAAGAAAATTACATTGACACAAGATGCGGTGAGAAAAAAGGGGCGGAGGGCTTCAAATGAACATTCTGCCACTGGGCCTCTCGGAGTCGTTAAAAGGCCCTGTCAATCATGATTCATACCCCCGCCCCCCAGAATAATTGCATCTGACTCCGTGCCAAAGTGAAAGAGAAAGAGACAAGTGCTGTCCTGGGGGTTTAAATGTCTGTCTTGTCCCCAGTCCAGCACCTTTTAGCAGGGAGACAGAAAGAAGAAGCAATAGTTGCTGCTGTAGCAGCAGCAGCAGAGGCGACTGTCCCTGCTCCCACATTTGAAAAGGAAGTGGCTAGTGAGATTTGGGGCTCTGAGCCATTCATTGGGAGCCCGAACCCCATGGGCCATCCAAACACACACACACACACACACACCATGATGCCACTGGTATGAACGGGTCAGCATTGTCAGGCCTCACAGCAGTTAACTTTGATTTGGCAGCAAAAGAGCTCTAGAAGACCCACCCTCTTTGCAACAACTGTGTCTCCTCTCTTATTAGGTCTTTGGGCGAACCTTGTCCCCTGCTGTGATAACCTCCCTGGGAAGCTTCTGAAGAACCCCGTGCCACCCCTCTCCTGGTATTCCCTCACCTGGGAAACTGCTCTCAGCACCACGCTGAGTTTTTCTCTCGTGTCTAGGTATGGAAGCTGCCTTATACCAGTTCAGTCCCTTGGTCCATCTTGCTCAGTATTGTATTGCACTGACTGGCAGTGGCTGTCCAAGGTTTCCGGCAGGAGACTTTCCCAACCCTCCCCGGAGATGCTGCTGCCAGGGAGTGAACCTGCAGGCAAGCAGAGGCTCTGCCACTGAGCTACCATTCCATCTCCTAAGGGGAAGATCTCGCAGTGCGCACCCTCCCATCCAAATGCAAACCAAGATAGACCCTGTTTGAGCAAAGGGGACAATTCATGCTTGCTACCACGAGACCAGCTCTCCTTCCCAATTTGAGAAACAAATGCAAAGAGGAATGTGAGTGGAGAAGCTGAAGGGGTCTGGCTGATGAATCTCCTCTCACACCCTTGTTCTTTATTTCCCCCTCTGCCCCGTCAATCATCCCTGGATCGACTGCTCTCTGGGGTCCATCCGATGCCTGCCCAGTTGTTCCTGCTAAATGAATGCTAAATAGCCGTCATCTGTTGTTCTGAGTACATAATCTGTGCTTCATGAATGCAAGCGGTGGCAAATAGGGCCCAGAGACGGAGAGTCCGCTGGTGCATTCCATATGGCGCCTGGGGCTAATGGCGCGCCCAGGAGCAGCACATGCTTTGTTGTGTGGCTGACTAGACACAAATGGTATCGCAACCGTAGGAGGAATCAGGAGGGCTCAACATCAAGACCTGCCTGCTATTGGGGTTTTGGCTCCGAAGGATGCCTCTGACCGAACTTGGACAGCTTTGCTGCAGCCTAGGTTAGCAATAGCAATAGCACTTACATTTATATACCGCTCTATAGCCGGAGCTCTCTAAGCGGTTGACAATGATTTAGCATATTGCCCCCAACATTCTGGGTACTCATTTTACCAACCTCGGAAGGATGGAAGGCTGAGTCAACCTTGAGCCCCTGGTCAGGATCGAACTTGTAACCTTCTGGTTACAGGGCGGCAGTTTTACCACTGCGCCACCAGGGGCTATGTTAGGAACATAGGATGCTGCCTTCTACCGAGTCAGACCCTTGGTCCATCTAGCTCAGTACTGTCTACACTGACTGGCAGCAGCTTCTCCAAGATTTCAGCCAGGGGTCTTCAGGAAGGGCTAGAAGATCCACTAGCTTGGATGGCTTTAAAAGGGGCGTAGATAAATTCATGGAGGTTACAGACTAGGCTACTAGTCTGGTGGCTGTGGGCCACCTCCAGCCTCAGAGACAGGATGCCTCTGAATACCAGTTGCAGGGGAGTAACAGCAGGAGAGAGGGCATGCCCTCAACTCCTGCGTGTGGCTTCCAGTGGCATCTGGTGGGCCACTGTGAGAAACAGGATGCTAGACTAGATGGGCCTTGGGCCTGATCCAGCGGGGCTGTTTGTGTGTTCTTATGCTGCCAGGGATTAAACCTGGGATCTTCTACATGCAAAGCAGGTTCTCTACCAATGAGCTACAGCTGTGGGGGTAGGTTGTTTGTTTACATTTATATCCTGCTCTTCCTCCAAGGAGTTCAGAGGGGTGTATATGGTTATGTTTATCCTCAAAACAAGCCTGCGAAGTAGGTTAGGTTGAGAGATAAACGACTGGCACCCAGTGAGTTTCGTGACTGAACGGGGATTTGAACTCGGGTCTCCCTGGTCCTAGCCCAGCACTCTAACCACTACACCACTGTGTTGGCTCTCAAAAGGAAACCCACGCCTCCAAGGGGGCTGCAGGTTGGGCTCAGTGGTTCTGTGATTGGCTTCCGCTAGGATCCTGATGGCTCGTGGCCTTGAAAGCCCATCCCCCTGTCAACAACCCCCTCCCCACAAATGGGCTGACCGGCAGCCCACATTCTCAGCTGCCAAGATGGCAAACCGTCGGGGGCTCCTCATAGGCCAGGGATACTTTGCAAGGCATCTGAACGGCTTCTGCCGGTTATGAACGGCTTGGTGCTTCTTTCTGTCAGCTCCCATAATTACAACTGGGATGGCAAAATAACTATCGATGCAACAGCTGCTGGCGGGCCTTTAAAAATGCAGCCACTGAGTCCACGATTGATGATAACAGGAGCGGAAAAGCACTGAAGACGACGGGACCCTGGCTGGGGCTCTCTGATCTTCCAGCCTGGCTCGGAGACGGAGGCTCTCTCGGGTCACCAGCAGCTGATCTGCCAGCCCTTTGGGGTTCTCAAGGCAGGGCTGGGAGGGGAGAGAGAATTCCTTCGCCTTGGTGGGAAAGTAACAGAAGCCAAGAAGGACTCCCGAAGCCCTTGGAGGGACCTGGAACCAATAAGCGGCGAGTGAAAGATTGGGGTGCCTATGATCGCTGCAAAAGTCAGGAAAACGGAACATTTCAGCTTTGCTTGCATCTCAGAGAGAAGGTGTGGAGTGTGTGGGACCTCTTCTGGGGCTGGGCTCTGTCAGAGCATCCTCTAGTTTTGCACATCTCCAGAGACGGATGTGCCCTCTGGAGAGCACATCTGGATCATTTAGAAGTTGGGTGAGTAGCTGTGGAGTCCTTTCATGTTTGAAATGGGATGTGCCGCTTGACCTGGAAGTGCTTCACTCAGTGCCCAAAGTGGGGGAGGGGAGACAGGCTGTGATGACACAGTGCAAATGGTCCTCTGCACATGTTCAGAGGCACGCTCTCTTTAACATGGCTAGCTGTGGAAACACATTTTGGTCCCCAGTCTGAATGCAGCAAGCAAAGGCAGTAATAATTCAAGACTGTCTTGTGGGGATCTTTACCAGGGGGATTTATTTAACAGATACGTATTACATCTCTTTCTGAACATGTGAAACTGCTTTCTACGGAGTTCAGGCCTTTGATCCATCTAGGCAGTGCCAGTCTCTTGGTGTGCCACTGAGCTATGTCCCTCAAAAGACATGCCTAGATGAGCCGTTTGGAGAGGCAGATCCTTTCTGTCTGCCTTATCAGATGTATGCCTGACTGCTGAACAGATTTCCCCGGGTGAAGATCAGTGAAATCACCTGCACCACACCCAGCGCCCTTCCTGACTTTGGAAGTCCCCAGCGGGAAGAGGACACTAAGAAAGTTACATCAAGGGATGAGCTCGCCCCACTGCCACAAGTGGCAGGAAGTTCCAGGGGCACATCTCTTTCCAGGCTCTGTTTTCTTGTGATGCCCGCCAAAGCAGTAGAGGCTGAAGGCATCTCGGTAACATCTGCGTATGCAAAGCAGATACTTAATTACCTTTCCTCCTCTTTTTCTGCTCCTTTGATTAATATGGTTTTTATAAATTAGTTTTTATTGTGTGTTTCTAAAAAAAATAGTCTTATTTTATATTGTTTTAATATGTTTTGGTAGCTGCCTCAGAGTATTTTAATCAAAAGGCAGGTTATAATTTATTTATGGATTATTAAATTATTTTAGTAGTCAAGCAGAGCATAATGGAAGCCAGCAGACTCAAAGGAAGGCAGGGCAGATGTGGGTCCTGCACCTGACTCTGAAAGGGAGAGTGGTGGCCCCACAGTACGTTTCCCCTCCAGCCAGTGGCTACTGAGAAGTGCAGTGCTCTCTGCCCGGATGCTCGGAGCACATGTCTTGATGTCAGTTAAGGAACATAGGAAGCTGCCTTAGACTGAGTCAGACCCTTGGCCCATCTAGCTCAGTATCGTCTGCACAGACGGGCAGCAGTTTCTCCAAGGCTTCAGGCAGGAGTCTTTTCCAACCCTACCTAGAGATGCTGCCAGGGAGGGCACCTGGGACCTTTGGCATGCAGGCAGATGCTCTACCACTGAGCTGCAGCCCCATCCCCACAGACAGTGCTCATATGTAGTCACCCATCCAAATGCAAACCAGGGCAGACCTTGCTTTTAAAAAGGAGCTACTCACACTCACTGCCACCAGACCAGCTTTCCTCCTAATGTGTGTGTTTCTGACACACATGTGCCATCTCAGGGCTACTTTAGGCACAACTCAAAAGCTGGAGGTAGGGGGCTTCATTGGCCACTGCAACAATCCTGAAAGGTAGGCCAGTAGGATTGACTACTCATGCTGTAGTCAATCCCTACTGTAGATTGAAAGGTCAAGGCAGAGAGAGGGGAGGGAGGATGGGAGAGAGACCCTATTGAGTTAGTGGCGTAGACAAGATCTGAAACATTTCCTGGTACATCAGAGAAGTGATTTACCAACATTGAGTATCAGAGAAGTATTTACCGACATCAAACCCCTGCTAACTGTAATAGGGAAAGGGGAGACAGTTGTCTGGGGGCCCACTGCCTTGGGTCAAGTCACATGACTGACTCCCCCAGCTGCACACCCGCCCGGGCTTCCTTCAGTTGTATTCGTCCTCCAAAATTGATTGGAGTGTTAAGACCTGGAACTACCAGCCTCATCTAAGATTTCTTTACTTCATGAGCTGAGCTTCAGTGGGGGCGGGGGGGGGGCATTTTAAAATCTTGTCTCTGAGCCCACTCCAACCTTGCTACACCCCTGCTGTTAACTTAGCAAAGAGGCACCTTTTAACGTGGTGATTCTCTTTTATTTAGCAGGGAGAGAGGAACTGGCCCTATCCACCCCCAGCACAGGACCTCCAGTGACTGTTGCTGGTGTCAATCTTGTGTTTCTTTTTAGATTGTGAGCCCTTTGGGGACAGGGATCCATCTTATTTGTTTGTTATTTCTCTGTGTCAACTGCCCTGAGCCATTTTTGGAAGGATGGTATAGAAATCAAACAAACAAACAAATATCTTTAAAAGACAGGCCAAAATTGCATAGGCATGAGGACAGAGAGGGTTCTGCCTATAGGGGAGAATTTGAACCTCTTATTTAGCAGCAGAGCCCAGTCTGATGAGAACAGAGGTCACCGAGGAGATCTGGAGACCATTGTTTGAGGGGTAAAACAAGTAAAAGTGTATTTAAAGAAGTTATAGACTTAGATGCAAAGCCTGCACCCTGCTCTGCCTACCTCATGTTGGGAGGAAGAAGGCACAGAGAGAACAAAGAAGTGGGAGTGCCCTAAGAATGTCAGTCTATCAATCAGGACAGACTTAGAGCAAAGATTGATACTACAAAGAGAATAAGGGGGCAGTCCTACACTTTTTTGCTTCTACTTGTGAGTGTGGAGAGTTGCTCCTCTTTACGGAGTCGCATCTCCAACACTGCCTCTGCTCATCATGGCAGCCTGAGGCAGGGTGTCTAAATCCCCCCCCCCATAGTGTGACCTCCCTCCTCCCCCACTTTTTAAAAAAGGGCATCTCGCTGGGCCCCAGTAATCTGCTGCCTGCAGCGACAGCCTCACCTGGCCTCATGGAAGGGCCGCCCTGCTATTCATCCATCCCTGATAGGCGGTAGTTGCTGCATGTTTTCTTGGTAAGGACTCCACAGACAGTCTCACAACAACATTATCCAGCGTCAATGGTGGTATCAGCGACTGAGGAAGGGAACTGAATAGAGTCATTGATATCTCCCCACCCCCCGCCATTGTGACACTGTGAATTTGGGCTTCTCAGAAACTGTGGTGCCTCTGGGGACCCTGAAGCAGCAGTGTCAAATGCACCAAAATATCTCGACAGGCTTTCAAAATCCGGCATTGATGATTTTGGAGCAACCGAGTTGGTTTTTTCTCCCCAGTTGATCTCTGCTGACAGCCAGTGCCTTGATGGCTCTCTTCGGAGGCTGCAGGGGGTCTTGTCTCAGACCAAGGGGGTACCTTGTGCTTTAGGGTGAAAGCATGTCAGGGGTCTGTGTCCCTCCCTGTCACTCCCTCCAAAATGCTGCCTCATTTAGATCAGCATTCCCCACCCGTGTTTTCTCTAAAGCAGGGGAGTTCAAAAGCTCTGCGTCAGGCAGCTTCTGCATGGATTTATGCAAATGTGGGGGGGGGGGGACTTTCAGCCTGTTCCCTTTTTCCTAACTGAATGTTGGCAGACATTAGCTGGGCCCAGAAGCATGGAAAATAAGCACAGGCTGTTTTTCGTTTTTCTTTTTAAGCAGGCTATTAGATAAATGACCGTAATACAGAGGGAGGGCAAGGCAATCTCCCTCCCTTTGCTTTAGGGCTCCTGGATGCGGTTGATCAGATACCAGACCTGGTCAGTTTGGTGGTGAAGGTTTTAAACAGCAAGGAGAGAAGTGTCTGGCACTCAGGCCTGCCTGGAAGGCAACTGATCTCAAAGCCCTTGCTCCCCTGCTCAGATATGTGGAGGCTAGCTGGCTGTGCAGGCTCCTAAAGGCCAGTTGGGATGTTGAGCATGTAGGCTGAACAGATCTGCAAGCTGTGATTGCTCCACTGCATGCTGCTGACCTCACAGCTCTCAGGGTGCCCAGGTGCCCCACAGGAGGTGATGGATGGCCAACTTGCCCTGGGTGGCTCCTTGCTTTGGCAAATGGGTCGTGTCAGAGCGAGGCCACCACAAGCAAAGCTGCTGCTGGTTGTCAGGAGTCGATTCTGCTCATAGTGTCAGAGATAAGGATGTAAGAAAAGCCCTGATGGATCAGGCCGAGACCCAAGCAGTCCAGCATCCTGCCTCAGGCAACAGCCAACCGGGTGCACTCGGGAAACCTGCAAGTGGGGGGAAGAGGGCAACTCTCCCCCTCTCCTGCCGCTGCCTAGCTGGCCTTGTGGTAGTAAGCATGACTTGTCCCCTTTGCTAAGCAGGGTCTGCCCTGGCTTGCATTGAATGGGGGACTACATGTGAGTATTGTAAGACATTCCCCTCAGAGGATGGGGCTGTTCTGGGAGGAGCACCTGAAAGTTTCCATGAAGAAGGTTCTAAGTTCCCTCCCTGGCAGCATCTCCAAGATAGGGCTGGGATAAACTCCTGTGTGTAACCTTGGAGAAGCCTCTGCCAGTCAGTGTAGACAATACTGAACTAGATGGACCAATGGTCTGACTCAGTTTAAGGAAGCTTCCTACATTCCACTTGATGTTCAGGGACATGCCCCCTGTGATTATATAGGACGTTTATAGCTATCAAGGCTAGTAGCTATTGATAGCCCTGTTCTCCGTGAATTTGTCTAGTCCTCTTTTAAAACTGTCTATATTTAAAAGGAGAATTAAAAGGAGCCAGTGTGGTGTAGTGACCAGAGTGCTAGACTAGGACTGAGGAGACCCGAGTTCAAATCTCCATTCAGCCATGATACTAGCTGGGTGACTGGGCTGGTCACTTCTCTCTCAGCCTCAACACCATAGGGGCCACAGAAATCACCATCAGCCAATTACAAAAAGCAACTTTACTGAGAACAGCCTATATTCTGCGACGATATCTATAAGAACAATAAGAACAATATTGATAACAAAATCCAGCCATCTCAGGTCCTTGGAAAGGACTTGATGTCTGGATAAAACAAACCAGTCAATAACACCTGCCTGACTGTGTAAACAAACAAACAAAATAATAATAATAATAATAGATTGATGGCCATCACCACATCCAGTGGCAGTGAGCCCTGTCCCTGGCTTGGGAGCCAATGGGGAAAGGGGAAGTGTAGCAGGGGCACTCACAGAATCTTCACACAGGTACGCTGCCTGCTGCTGGGTGCCTAAGGAACCATGGACTGGGGCACAGATGCACCATCAGTGGCTGCAGAAGTGGACTTGAACGGGGCGTCCTCACGCTAGCCAGCCAAGAGGAGGAGGCAGGAGCTGCTGTGGCTGGAAGGAGAGCTGGTCTTGTGGTAGCAAGTATGAATTGTCCCCTTTGCTAAGCAGGGTCCACCTTGGTTTGCATTTGGATGGGGGACTACATGTGAGCACTGTTAAGGGCTCACTGTGTGGGCCCCATCCCTTAAGGGAACAGGGCCATAGCTCAGTGGCAGAGCATCTGCTTTGCATGCAGGAGGTCCTAGGCTGAGTACCCAGCAGCATCTCCAGATAGGCCTGGGAGAGATTCCTGCCTGAAGCCTTGAAGAAGCCGCTGCCAGTCAGTGTGCATAGGAAGCTGCCATATACTGAGTCAGACCATTGGTCCATCTAGCTCAGTATAGTCTATACAGACTGGCAGCAGCTTCTCCAAGGTTGCAGGAAGGAGTCTCTCTCAGCCCTCTCTTGGAGATGCCAGGTAGACAATACTGAGATATAACGGTGTGACTCAGGATAAAGCAGCTTCCTAGATTACTGTCGATAAGTGATAACAGAAGAGGAGAAGGAGCAAAAGTATACTCTGCCCAGAAAAGAGCAAATATTTCCCCAGCACAGCTTTTGGGCAAGTTGCTCTTGAGCAGCCAGCTGTCCGCCTGGATTGTTTGGCTGGCTGCCTCCATTCAGCCAGGGAGCCGGCTTGCATTATCCCCTCATTCAATGCGCACTCTGATTAACCACTCCGCCTGTGACTGCCCAGCCCATTCACTTCAACAGGCTCAACCTGCTTTGCTGACCTGACCATCCATTCACATTTTGGATTAATATGGGACCTGATAAACCTTTCAGTCAGAACATCTGTTCTTCTCTCCCACCCCCACCCCCCATTGGCCTGCAGCTTGCGGGGTTGTTCAAGGGCTTTGCTGTTTCCCTTTCCCCCTTTTTTCTTCTTTGTTTTAGGTCTGTGATATTTCCTACGCAGAGCTAAAATGTATACGAAATAAGAACAGCAACTCATGCACAACAGCTGTGATGATTGATAAATCTGTCATTAGCTATGTTATGCTAATTTTACATCTTCGGTGGATAACAAATCCATGGTCCTGAATAAAGGACCATTCTTTTACCAGAATAAAATCAAATTTGCTCATTGGTTCTAGTTTAGCAATTTTATTCTGCAGCTTTCCTTAGAAGTCTTTTTTGTTAAAATATGGTTAATAGAAATTAGTAATTTTTATGAAATTTTCAATTTACAATACAAAAATACTCGGTGTAAAATACAAAAAAATTGATGCAACACATTTTATAAACAATCATATCCACCTAGCCATATGAAAACAATACAACATTCATAATGAAAACACATCTCTTCAACCAGGCTTTCTCAGCTTTTTAATACTTTTTCTTAAATTGTTCTGATTATTTAATTGTTGTTTTATGATGTTTTAATGGTTAATCAATGTTTATGCTTTATAATTTTTGTTTTAATTATTAACTGATTTTAATGGTGTTTTACTGTAAACCGCCCTGAGCCTTTTGGAAGGGCGGTATAAAAGCTTTAATAATAAATAAATAAATAAATAAATAATACCAGCTTAGTATAAACATCGTCGGCGGGTGGAGCAGGAGTGGCCGCTGGGCTCAACCGTTCGGCCCAGTGCCCTTGAAAACTGTGAATAAGCTCCGGCTGGTGCACCTGCAGTTAAAGTGTCACAAACGGGCTTGTGACCCTCTATTCTAACGAAGCAGGTGCACTGGCCCGAGCTTCCTCACGGTTTTCAAGGGCCACTGAGCCGAACGGTCAAGCCCAGCAGCCACTCCCGCTTCACCCACCAAGACCAGCGCTGCCACAATGGCGGTGGGGGAGGCCTGCTCGACTCACCCCCACACCCCAGCCACACACACACAGCACGCCTATAATTCTTGAAGTTTTCAGTGCCATGGAATCGGTGCCGCAGGACAGTGGCAGGGTCAGGTGGCAGCAGGAGGCCCCTCTGGGCCTTTGGAGGGCCCCCTGGACCTTTCAGCTCCACGGTGACTGTCCTGAATCGGTGTTTGGATGCAGTAATGGACTGGATGGGGGGTGAATAAGCGGAGACTCAATCCAGACAAGCCTGAAGTACTATTGGTTGGTGGTACCTCTGCCCAGGTGAACGATGTTCGTCCTGTTCTAGATGGGGTTGCACTCCCCCTAAAGGACCAGGTTCGCAGTCTTCAGGGTGCTCATTGATCCAGCATTGTCACTAGAGGCTCAGGTGGCCTCTGTGGCTCAGAGCGTCTTTTATCAGCTTTGGCTGTTGCGCCAATTACGGCCTTACCTGGACAGAGATAGCTTGGCCACAGTTACTCATGCTCTGGTCAACCCTCGCTTAGATTACTGTGGTGTGTTGTACGTGGGGCTGCCTTTGAAAACAGTCCAGAAACTGAAGCTGGTACAAAATAGGGCTGCAAAATTATTAACTGGGACTGGTTGTTTTGATCACATTACGCTTGTCAGTGGTGCTCTTACCCCTGGACTTTGGGGCCAAAGTCCAGGGCCTTCACACCCCTGGGGCCCCTCAAATCATTTTTGGTCTATTCTGGGTGGTGTGGTTGCCACTGGCTTGCACTGAGCTAGGTGGCCGAGTGTGATTATGACCTGTGCCGGGTGCTTTATTTGTTTATTTATTTACTTGTTTGTTTGTTTGTTTGTTTGTTTTATCAAATTTGTACACTGCCCCAAACTTTCGTCTCTATGGAGGGAGATAGATAGATAGATAGATAGATAGATAGATAGATAGATAGATAGATAGATAGTACAAGGCTCCCTGGTTCTGAAAAGCCCCAGATACATTTCACTACATTATATTTAGTAAAATTCAATACAAGATTTTCCAATGAATTCAGATAGATATCTGAGCAGTAACTTATTCAGTCTTCAAATAAGTATTGCTGAGGATGGGGCAGGGTGGGAAGAGCACAGCAAGACAGGAATTCAGGGAGGTGATGAGAGGCTGTGGCTGTGGAAGGCGGGCTAGGAAGAAAGGGGGGCAACAAAGAGGGAGGGGCAACAGAGAAAAAGAGAACAAAGAAGGGGGGGGCAACGGAGAAAGGGAAAGGACAGAGAAAGAGGGCAACAAAGAGAACAAATAAAGGAGGCAACAAAGAGGGAGAGGGAGGGGACTACCAGTGTGTGTGTGTTTGGGGGGGGAAAGTCATCCAGTTTGTTTAAGAGGGGGGAGCAGCAGTCAGCAGATGGTTGTTGCTGTGTGCTCCCCACTGTTTTGAGAATTATGTCTTGCCTGCTAAGAAGAGTGGAAGGAAGAAGAAACGATGTACTGGGAAGGGGGAGGGGAGGGAACTCCCTCCATAAGTGGGAGGATGAAGGGTTATTTTCTACTTCAGTATCCCGGGACTGGGAGGGAGGATTTAATGATTCCTTCTCCATGCTCTGGCTGTCTTGCCTCGTACTGTGCTGTGAGCGGGAAAGGCTGTAGCTGCTCTTTCATCAGAGCCCTCTGATTCTGAATTTCATACAGCAGAGTCACTCTTACCCCTGGACTTCCGGGGCCAAGGTCCAGGGCCTTCACAATCCCGGGGGCCCCCCAAACCCTCCATAGTCTGTGCCGGATGGTGTGGTGATACTTAATCTGCACGGGCCGGAGGGGGGCGGGGCCTCCAAAGGCCTTTCGGGCCAGGCTCCAAAATAACCTAGGTGCACCTCTGACCACACGTCCCCCCCCAGGCTGCAGGAAGTGAGACTTGCCCACTTCCTTCACTTTAACTCTGCCAGTTCCCTGCCAGTTCCCCAGTAATCTATGAAGTCAAAACAGCTCTTAGCAAGCGAGGCAGGAAGCAGGCTGGGTTCTCAGGAGGAGGAGGAGTGAAAATGTATACTGTAGTTTTATTTTGAAATATCAGCACCCCTGTTGGCAACCCTGTAATGGAGTCGGGCTGGCCTGAGCCTCGACAGAGCCTCCGCGCCTTCTCTGCCTCGTGTGCCAGGCACCCCCTCTTCACACATAAGAGAGATCGGGGCTGGCTGGTGGAGGCCCTTCCACTCTTGCCCCACACATGGCGGCTGCTGCCCGCGCAAGGAGAGGTGGAGCAGGGCAGGCGGCTGGCAGAGGCCCCACTGCTCTTACCGCACACATGGCGGCCACTCCCCATGGGAGGGGAGATGGGGCAGGCTGGCGTCAAAGCTGGAGCAAGAGCTGGAGCTGATGGTATGGCTGTAGCTAAAGGACACGTGTCATGCGTTTGCGCTAGAAATAGGGACGATCATGCCTTCGGGCCATACACGGGTCAAACCTCCTTGCTGTTGGGGCTGACATCTGTGATTGACAAAAGATATTGCTTGATTCAGACACCAGCAGATGTGACCTCTCAATGAACAATAAAGTGAAGCTAGCTGGGCCGGGCACAGAGAATCTGCACCGCCGGCTGGCCGGCCCACCCACCTGCCGCCGCCGCCTTCTCCCGCCAGCCCACCCACCGCCTTTTTCTTTCTCTCCCCCCCCCCGCCCGCTTTCTGGCTAGTGGTTGAGCCAGCCGGCTGGCCAGCTTCTTCACCCTCTTGCCCGCCTGCTGCTTTCCGGCTGGTCGGCTTCTTCTTGCCCGCCCACCGCTTCCCGTCCACCCCCCGCTTTCTGGCTGGCTGGGCACCAGCTTCTTCTCTCTCCCACCGCCACCGGCTTCTTCTCCCGCCCGCTACCACCATTTTCTTTCCCCCACCCGTCCTGTGGCTATCTGGCAGCTCTCCGAACTCTCGTGAGAGCTGCCACGCGTGGGATTAACCAGGGGTGTGCCTTAGAGAATTTCATATCAAGATGCTTTATATGGGCTGGATTGAATGGGCGAGCTCAAGGTCTATCAGGCACACCAGGAAGACCTTCCAGCTGGGGAGATAATGGTTCTTTTGAAACTAACAGCCATTCCCTCTGGTCCTGCCAGACCATTAGCACAGCAATAGTGGGGTGGGAGTGCCCAACCGTATCTGAATTCCTGTCAAGATGATAAGTGAAACTAATCCTTTATTCCAAGGAAAGGGAGTTTTACTAATTTCTAGAGAAATAGTCTCTCTCCTTCTCGTGTCTGCTCAGCCATCTTCCTGTTCTGGATAGAGAGAGCTCAATAGGGTAATAATAATAATAATAATAATAATAATAATAATAATTCGATTTCTATACCGCCCTTCCAAAAATGGCTCAGGGCGGTTTACACAGAGAAATAACAAACAAATAAGATGGCTCCCTGTCCCCAAAGGGCTCACATTCTAAAAAGAAACATAAGATAGACACCAGCAACAGTCACTGGAAGTACTGTGCTGGGGGTGGGTGGGGCCAGTTACTCTCCCCCGCTAAATAAAGAGAATCACCACGGTAAAAGGTGCCTCTTTGCCCAGTTAGCAGGGTGTGTTATACCTTGCAGGGGCTTGTTATACTGACTTTGAGTAACAGCTACCCCATGTTTGCTTGTGCTAAGCAACCAGCTTGAGAGCTTTGCCAATTATGGGCATGTGCAGAGTTCACGGTCCTCTGAGCTCATAGCCAAGGTGGAGACTGCAAGCCTGCAGTTCCAGATCGCATAGTGGGGTACTGTTCATAGCCCCCCAACAGGCTGTTCTAGCAACAAGGGAGAGTGCCAGATGTATGCTAATCTCTCCTCCCAGGCCAATCCTCTCCTCTCCCCCATGGGCAGAAGCCAAACTGAGCCTGAACCAGGATGATCAGGGTTGTGAGTAGGCAGAGCGTGGGTGGAGAGGGGCCTCCAAGCAGGGTCTCCCGTGGGGAAAACTGGAAGGTCTTCCTTACATATTTGCGTTCTGAAGGACTCCCCTTCTACGTTTCCTTTTATTTTGGCTCTTTGCCTTACAAGTGTGTTCTGTTTCATGCTGGAGAGAGATCTGGGTGCTTGCCAAGCTGCCAGATCTCTCTCCAGCCTGCTTGCTGACTTCTGTCTTTCCAAACAATTGGGGAACAACCATGGTGATTTATTTGGTCATGTGGTAGTGAGCATGAACTGTTCCTTTGCTGAGCAGGGTCTTCCCTGGTTTGCATTTGGATGGGTGATGTGAGCGCAGTCTGCTATAAGATCTTCCCCTTAGGGGACGGGGACCTAGCTCAGTGGCTGAGCATCTGCTTTGCATGTCAGAGGTTCCAGGTTCCATCCCTGGCAGCCTCTCCAGGTAGGACTGGCAGAGACTCCTGCTTGAAGCCCTGGAGAGCCACTGCCAAGCAGTGTAGGGATTACTGAGCGAGATGCACCAAGGGTCTGACTCAGTACACAGCAGCTTTCCAGTGTTCCTAACCCAAAGTCTGTTTTGCAAACCAGTCTCAAGAGAGGCTGTCTGCCTCCACTCTTCCTTAATACTGACACAAATGGCAAACTTCAGGGTTCTACCACACCTCCTTTTTGTTGTTTTGCTGAAGGATGATCCTGGAAAACCTGAAAGCTTGCTCCCCTCCATGTGGCATTTCTGTTGGTCATAAGAACATAAGAATGGCCCTGCTGGATCAGGCCCAAGGCCCATCTAGTCCAGCATCCTGTTTTGCACAGTGGCCCACCAGATGCCGCAGGAAGCCACAGGCAGGAGTTGAGGGCGTGCCCTCCCTCCTGCTGTCACTCCCCTGCAACTGGTACTCAGAGGCATCCTGCATTTGAGGCTGGAGGTGGCCCACAGCCCTCCAACTAGTAGCTGTTGATAGACTTCTCCTCCATGAAGTTATCCAAACCCCTCTTAAAGCTGTCCAGGTTGTTGGCTGTCACCACATCTTGTGGCAGAGAATTCCACAAGTGGATTATGCGTTGTGTGAAAAAGTACTTCCGTTTGTTGGTCCTAGATTTCCTGGCCATCAATTTCATGGGATGACCCCTGGTTTTGTGGGAAACCAGGGAAAACAGTGTTGTGGGAGAAGAAGAATTTCTTTCTATCCACTTTCTCCACACCATGTCCTCATAAAAGGCAGCAGTGATCTGCTGTGGCTACTGGATGGGGTTGTTTTCCCCCTGAATGGGGCGAAGTGGCTACCTGCAGTGTTGTTGCGTTTTTCATTTTCACGTTTCTCAGATGAAAAATTGAAAAGTGACACTTCGCTGTGGGGCAGGGCAGGGGCCGACTTCCAGCAGGGCTGTTCTTATGTTCTTATGTTGCCTGGTCTCCATATTTATCGATCACTGACACGCTTCAGACTGAGAAAACAAGCACTAGGATCCTTTGACAGTTAAGCCATCTTTAATCTCCTTCCCAGTGGCTCTCCGTCTTCTCTCTGGCTTGAATAAATTTGGAAATGTTTGCTCTGCAAATTATTGCTTCAAAGATCGGTTCTGTTTAGACATTTTCCTTTCACTTGGCAGGCTTTCAATTGTATGTTTGCAGATGAATATTATGCCAACAGTAGTGGTTATTCATGACAGTTGATTACTGAATTTGCCTGTGCTATCAGATCAGCGTTTTTTGAGTGGAGTGATGACTGGGGGTTGTCTCTTTGTATTTTGCAGGGGCGGGGCGGGTGCTGGGACAGGCCACGGTCTGCTTAGTCCAGCACTTGTTTTATAAGAATCCTGGTAGCCAGCACAAGCACGAAAGTGTCTCAGCAGAAACTGGCCAGTGATTGATTGATTAAGTGCCATTAAGTCAGTGTCGACTCTTGTGACCACATAGATAGATTCTCTGCAGGATGATCCGTCTTCAGCTTGGCCTTTAAGGTCTCTCAGTGGTGTATTCATTGCTGTCGTCATCGAGTCCATCCACCTTGCTGCTGGTTGTCCTCTTCTTCTCTTTCCTTCAGCTTTTCCCAACATTATGGACTTCTCAAGGGAGCTGGCTCTTCGCATAATGTGTCCGAAGTATGATAGTTTGAGCCTGCTCATTTGTGCCCCAAGTGAAGATTCTGGATTGATGATTTGTTCTATGACCCATTGTTTGTTTTCCTGGCTGTCCATGGTATCCTCAAAAGTCTTCTCCAGCACCAAAGTTCAAAAGCAAAAATCAAATATTAAGATATCTCAAATATCTTAATATCTTATCCAGCAGTGCACATGCTGCCCATTTTCAGTGGGCAGGTATCTTCATTTCTCTCCCCTAGGCTGCCCCTCACCCTCTGCTGTGCTTTACCTGTAGGAAGAAGGTGCTCTGGATCAGCCCATTAAACCGAGCATCCCAGGCCCCCTCCCTCCTGTTGCTAGGCAACAGTGACAGCAGCTTCCGCACTCGCTTTGGGCCTTGGGCTGCCAGTGTAATTTAATTCCATTTTTGTTTCTCTAAATGGGGAATGGGGCGGGGGAGGATTCTGCCTCAAAAGAGAGAACACCCCACCCCGCATTCCCTTTGATCCACAGTCACACTCAGCCGGTTCCAGTTATAAGGCTCAGCCCTGGAGCATATGCAGTAATACAGACGAGTTACTTCTTGAGCACAAGCAGAGTGCATCCCTGAGCTGCCACAGACGAGTTACTTCTTGAGCACAAGCAGAGTGCATCCCTGAGCTGCCACAACTAGACCATGGGATAAGGGGGCTGGGGCTCCTAGAAGCACTTCTCCTAAAAATTACCACTGACTCGAGGACAGAGTTGCCAAATCCAGGTGCCTACTTTGCATATCATGTAAATTGTCTTGCAAATTTGCATATGCAGATTAGCGGCTGCACTTTCCAGTTGACCTGTATTTGCTCTTGATATCTATCAACAATAGTTATTGGGAAGATATCTTTGCATGATCATTTTCCTTGACATATTAACGGCAGCAATAGAATAACAAAAAAAATGCACAGCTTTTTAATTAAGGCTGCAATTCTGTACACTTATCTGAGAGAAGATTGGATTGAAACCAACGGTACTTACTTTCTAAGTAGGCATGTATTGAATGTAAAGCCAAGAAAGTCCTTAAACATTACAATGCACAGCCTGGTAGGCAGATAGTGAGTCTATCCTCCAGATAGAGATCCCCGACTGATGACAAACAAGGCAACATTCCTCAGGGAATTACTGTACTTGTAAAAGTGAAACCCTCCCAGCTGGCCTCCTGTGCTCTTCCTCTGGACTTGGATTAAGTCCAGCAGTTGAGCAGAATAGTGCCTGCTCCATAACTCCGCTTCTACAAGGGCTAGAGCTTACCTTGCTCTTTCTTTCTTTCTTTCTTTCTTTCTTTCTTTCTTTCTTTCTTTCTTTCTTTCTTTTAATGAAAGCTGAAAGCTGAAATCTGGGCGAATCCAGATGAGTTAAGCAATCCAGGTGAGATGCTTAAAATCCGGGTGATACCCAGAATTCCTGGGGGGCATGGCAACCCTACCCGAGGACAAAAGTTGGAATAGTCAAGCTGCTTATCCCTCTCACACACACACACCCCAGGAAGAAAGCTGCTGCAAGTACTCCTACCTGAGGGCTTCCCAATCCCAGGCAAGGGGTGAGGTGGGAGTTAACCACTCGGGGGGACTTTGGGCCTGGACACATCCTGTCCTGTTCGGAGCCTCTGGTGATTTTGCCCAGTTCACAGCTGCCATTCAATACAAGTTTATACACATTGTAATCACAGAAGAGAGATGGGGGACGAGTGTTGGAAGTGAAAACGTATATATTTAGATTTATGTACTACACTTGTATTCCACTCCTCCTCCATAAGCACGCGCGTGCGCACACACACACTCCAATTTATTTATTTACTATATTTATGTCTTGTTCTTCTTTCAGTCTACATAGATATCCCACTCTTTCTCCAAGAGCCCAGAGCAGATTATGTTTATCCTCATATCAGGCCTGTGAGGTAGGTTAGACTGAGAGAGAGGTGAATAGCCTAGAGTCACTCAGCTAGTATCATGGCTGAATGGGGATTTGAACTCGGGTCTCCTCAGTCCTAGTCCAGCACTCTAAGCACTACACCACACACTGTAGGCCCAAGAGGTGGTTTTGCTCTTAGCCTACGGTGTGCCCCAGGCTAACTGACGTGAATCATCTGCAGGGACCTTCCTACAGTTTGTGAAGTACGTAGCTGCTTTATGCAGAGTCAGACCGTTGGCCCATCTTGCTCAGTAATGCCTGCACGGAGCCAAGGTTTCAAAGAGAGAAGCGTCTTTCCCAGCCGTACCTGGGGGTGCTGCCAGGGAGTGAGCCTGGAGCCTCTGGCGTGCAAAACAGGAGCTCTTCCACTGAGCTGACAGCCCTCTTTCCACCCTGAGCAATTCCCCGGGTGCCTTTTGCTTCTGGCCCGTTCTGCGTGGGTCTGAGGGACCAGGAGGCAGGATTTGTCCATCCCTGTGCTTCTGGCTTGGGTCCAAGAGTCCTTTCTGCTGCTGTTTCGGCAGCATGGGAATGCTAGTTTTAATAATTAATTTAATGGGGGCTTCAAGTGGGTAGTGAATTATCCGCCGTCTCCTGCAGCAAGATGAGCTGCGGCGGGGGAGGTGGAAGGGCCTTAATAGCTGGGTAATGAGGTTATAAGAAACCACAGTGGAGCAGATGTGCCAAAGAGCTTGCCGGCTACCCAGAGCAAATCTACCCCCAGGGCACTTCCCTCATTAGCAGGATGATACGGACCTGAAATCTATTTTGGAAGGGATGCCCAGAGGGGGAAGAGGCCCATTTAATCTGTCAGTTGCTGGATCTTTCGCTCCAAAGATGCTGTCTGATGCCCTTGGCAGGGGAAGCAAAGGTACAGACAGGAGATGTCTGTCTGTTGCGTGGGGAGAAGTGATGTCTCTTCTTGGCCCTGAGATCTGCTTCAAATCATGTGTCTCTTGCTGGACCAAGGAGAGACTTTGAACTCTACAGAACCAGGCACGTGTTGGCCTGGCTCATCCCAAAAACATTGAGCAAAGCACCAGTGCGTAGCCAGAGATTCTTCCAGGGCGTTCTGTTCACACAGCCTTTGTGTGCAGGAACATTCCTGACCTCCCAAGAGGCTGAAATTTGGACACAGGTTGGTGGTTTTCTGATCCGTTCTTCTGGGATAACAACCTCTTGGCTCTCATCGGCTTCTGTGCTTGAGTGGGTAAAAGAGGGTCCGCAAGGGGGCAGGGAGGCGCTCTAGTCTTCCTTCCACCCCCCGCATCTGTTGGATGTCCCCTGGTCTAAAAAGTGACATGTGAGTGACTCAGGATAGTGCTGGAAGCTCAGGGTGGTTTTTGGACCTGTGCTTAGAATGGCTACAGTGAAGCTTGACAGCCTCCCCCCCCCACCTCCCACCCCTGCCATCTCTTGTGGGGAGATGCATGTTTGCTGCCCCACAGGCAGAGCTGCCTGGCCTGGGCATCAGCATGAGAAGACATGCCCACTGGTGTCTCCCCTCTCCTTGTGCGCTCAAACACCCTGGGGTTCCTTCTTCTACAGACATTTGGGCATCTCCCTCTCTCCCCCGCTCCATATGGCTGGTTTTTGATCTTTCGAGAGTAGGCACAAGCCGATCTCCTGTGTACAATTTTCCTGGAGGCCATCTAGTCATTTGCTGGAGGCCATCTAGTCATGCAGGCTGGAGCCTGCATCTAGTCATTCAGTGGTCATTCTGGCCTTCAGCTGATGTGAAGAGGCAGTCATTTGCCAACTTTGGCTTCAAAGCCACCCAAAATGAGCAGACTGAAATCCACGCTGGAGTTTCCCACAGATTGATCTTCTGAGCCCTGAGGACTAGCAGCTTGGTGGCTATTAAAAACGTGTTCTCTTATGAAACATGAAGGCTGAGTTTCAGGTTCTGAATGCTGGGCAAGTACTGAGTAAAATACTATAAATTAATGTTATTTTTATATCCTGGGGAGCAGAGTAGACTGCCTGTTCCTGAAGGCCCAGTCTGACCCGGCTGTGGCTACATGAACTGCCCACTCCCCAGGCAGGCAGTGCTTAGCTCCAGTTCTGTCCTCCCTCTGCCCACCTGGCCGCCTTTCCTCTGAGGAAGGCAGTGGGCCCGCTTCCAGTTGTCTCCATTTCAAAGCACACATAATGAGGGACCTCTCTGCCTCTTGCCCTCCTGTGGCATCTGCTGAGTTCTGTTGCCTGCATAATGGATGAGCGGCCGTAACTTTACTCCGGTGCTCCTTGACGCTTTAGCCAGGCATTGGTTGGCACGACGCAATGAGTGTGGCTGTGTGCCGGGCTGGGGGTAGGTGTTCTTCTCCACCTGGCGCTTTCTGCCTGTGGACCTTGAGACCTTCCCCTTCCATGCTTGGCAGCCTTGTTGTTCCTGGAACCGCGTGATTCGTGCTCTATAGTTGTTGTCTCTGTTTCTCATCCACCTTCTGACAACCTGTTCATGATGGGGCTCAGTGCTGGCAGCTGGCCAAAGATGCTAGGGCATCGGACCTCATCTCTGCTACAGACTGTTTGAGTGCTGGCAGGTGGTCACTAAGGGCCATGCTTAGCGGGGTGTGGGGCTCAGAGTAATGGGAGGGGTGCCCCCCGCCACTGGCAAGAAACACTGGCAGCACAGAGTTGCAGGGCCTCGGTGGTGGCACAGAGATTCCTGCCTGGAACCTCAACTTGCACTTCCTAGCTTAGCTTCTTGTGTTGCCTCCCTGCAAAACTTTAGACCTGAGTTATCTAGCAGTACAGATTCAGCAGAGAAGGAGAATGGATTTGACGGTTTTGTGTCGACAGTACCACATCCTGGGCATTTGGAGGGCTTGGAATGTATTCAAGAATAGTGTTTTAATAACTGCATTTATGCAGGTCTCTCCTTAGTGTTGCATGCACTGTAGGCCACTTTGGGAGAGCACAGGGATTGGGCAGGGGACAGTCCGGCATCTGTTTGGCAGGTATGTGGTTGCCTAGTGAGCAGGGCCGGGTTTGTTTTGCACCCCAGGCAAAGTTTGACTTTGGCGTCTCCCCACAGCTGAGAAGTGAAGAACCCACACACACACACACACACAACGGCTTTAACTTAAGCCATGTGGGCTGCTCATTAGAGCAGTCTAATGACCAGCCCCCACGGATGACCGGCGAATGACTAGGCTGTGCTGGTTTGAGGATACATTGGGAGAGAGTTTCCAGTCTACTATGGGAATTAATATAGCTCTAACACTTTAGAGATGGAAAGATGCGGCTGTGAATTTGGAAACCCAGTCTCATTTCCTTTTTGAAAATGAACGCTGAGGCAGGCAGTTCCTATCCCAGAGAAGGCGTACAACCTAGGAGACTGTCTGTTTCTTGAGGGCAGAGATGCAAGGAGCAAAGAGGGCTGTGTCCTTTGGGGTGCAACATGTGCAGAATGCCCTGTAGGGAGCAGGGACCAATATTGCATCTTACATTCTTCCACCACCATGAAGTTTTTCAAACCTGGCTTTTAGTTTGCATCTCCTCTGGAATGGAGGCGGTGTGCTTTCACATATCGGCCAAATTTACCCCAAAGTCCCTGCGAGCTATCAGGGAACACTTCACACACAATTTGGGTTTTTCATTGCGCATTAGAGTGAGGCCTGATTTATATCTGGGGTAAAAAAAAACCCCACTTTTTGCATCATTTGGGGAGGGCAACTCCAAACTCACAGTAAAGCCTTGCAGAAAACCCACAATAAAGCCTTCTGTCTGGGAATGCTCCATGTAATACTCCAGGGGTGCAATACAAGAGGGAGAGAGAGAGAATAATTGACACTAGCTTAACCTGCACAGAGCATCTGCACGCTAGTCCTTGAGTGCTCCCCTCACCCCCGGCCACAGCCCCCCTCACCTCAGAGCTCTCCCCACCCTCACCTGAGCCGCACTCCTGCTCCTTCTCCTCCTCTTCCATCCTGTTGCTTCCATCTCTCTCACCCCTCTTGCTTGCGGCTGCAGCGTTGCTGGCGCCTATTGGCCAAGCAGCAGTCCCCTAACCCCAGAGACCTCCTCACCTGAGCCCCACTCCTGCTCCTCCCCACAGGAGCAGCTGCAGCGGTTGACCAGGCCCTTCCTCACTGCCACAACCGCCATGGCCACTCATTCCCCTCAGGCCGCTGACAGGCCCAGGCCCATCCCTTGGCTGCCTGCCTCCCTCCGCCAATGGCCTTGGTAGCCCTAAACAGCAGTAGTGGTTGACTGGGCCCTTCCTTGCTGCCGGTAGGCGCTGCCATGGCTGCTTGTTCCCCTCAGGCCGCTGACAGGCTCGGCCCGTCCCTCACCCTTCCTTCTTTCTCTCCTCCCCTGTCTTCTCTCTCTCTCTCTCTCCCCTCTACTCACTCTTCCCCTCTATCTTTCTCTCCCCCCTCCCTCCCTCCCTTCCTTCCTTCCTCTCTCTCTCTCTCTCCCCCCCCCCGTTCCTGAGTCCTGAAAGATCTTGTTCATCTTGTTTCCTCATCTAATTCACACAGCGGCAGCCTGCCTCCTCCCTATCTGCATATGGAATTTCCACTGCCCAATCCCCACGATGCTTCTGCTCACGAACTCTCGAACTCTCGCAAGAGCTGCCACACACGGGATTAGCCATGGGTATGCCTTAAGAGAATTCTATAGATATGTTTATGGGTCTCCCCCATAAAAATCTGGTGCCCTAGGCCTAGGCAACCACACAGGCCTGCCAGTGAGTGAGAGAGAAAGAAAGCCGGCAGCTACCCCAGAGGAGGAGGAGGAGGAGGAGGAGGAGGAGATATCTTACAAAAATATAAGAGCCCCAGTGGGACCCTTTGGTATCAGGGCCCCGCCCGGGTGAGCTTTTTTTAATATCACATTTGTCCCTCCCTGCCTGGGAAGGGGGGCAGCCCCCATCTGTCTGTCCCACCTCATTTAATCGGCAAGGATCAGAGTTATGTGTGGAGCAGCTGCCATTATGGCCTCCCTGCGAGCCCCGATTTTCCACCCATTCACCATCAGAATGGTTTCCATGGAATTGTCACAGCATGGGAACCAGATGCTACATGACAGCTGGGATGTCCTACATACAGAACATGAAGCTCCCCTGTCATGTCAGTGGTGCGGAGACTCTGCCAGGCCAGATCAGACCACCGCTCCATCAGGCTGGCTCTTCTGCCTCTGGCGCCTGTCAGCTGTTCCTAACCTCTGTTTTCCTGATGGTAAATGAAAATCCCTGTCCCAGGAGAAAAGGCAGGAAGGGGCACCAAAAATATCCCTGTCCAAGCCAAGGGATGGCCCAGAGTCAAGCTTTGGTTGAGCCAAAACTAAATCTGCTCTCAGACTTCACGAAGGTGGACCAACAACCTTTTGGAGGGAGTGTAAGAATATGGTTTGGCTTTCTACTCCAGAGTAACTGAAGCACAGGATCTCTGTACAGGGTGGTCTCCAGCTGGAATGCATTGTGGGGGCCCGATCCATCATCCTACTGAGAGCTCCTGATCTCCTCCCCCCCCCCCAAGATCTATCCATCCATTGGGGTCAGCTGCCCCACTTGCTGGGGGAGAGGCCCAACCCTCATGGTCCAGAACAGCAGCCTTCTTGAACAGATGTGTCCTATAATGGCACTTGCTCACGGCCAAGCAATTCATCCAGAAATGTTCCTGGCTTGGTGTCCCCAGCTGAGAGCTCAGGATGCTGGCCCGGTCTGCAGAAATTCTAGCATTCCAAAGACACATGAGGCCAAGCTTGCCATTCTGGACTCCCCAGTGGGCCATCCATAGAGAATTGGCCTCATGGCAGGGGGATCACCACTAGCCATGAGGGTGCTATGTGATGGAGGTGGATCTCTATATCGGAACAAAGGGAGAGAGAGAGTCTAGCCATGGGCAGAGGAAATGAGCCTGGGGCTGAGATGGGGTGGTGCTGGTGGTACAGCCACTCCAGTCCACAGAACCAACTGGGATTTGCTGGCGGGGCAGTTGTGGGCTCTTTGTTCTGCTGTGTTCGATTGCCCCTCCAACCTTTTGCTGAGGTTAGGAACATAGGAAGCTGCCTTTTACTGAGTCAGACCCTTGGTCCATTTAGCTCAGTATTGTCTACACTGACTGGCAGCAGTTCTCCCAGACAGGAATCTCTCCCAGCCCTACCTGGAGATACCAGAGATTGAACCTGGGACCTTCTGTATGTGTACAGGTGCTCTTCCTCTGAGCTACGGCCCCATCCCCTAAGGGGAATATCTTACAGCAGGCACATATAACCACCCACCCAAATGCAAAGCAGGGCAGACCCTGCTTAGCAAAGGGGACAATTCATGCTTGCAGCCGCAAGACCAGCTCTTCTCCTCACTGTGATGGCTTAGGCATTTTTAGTTGTTGCTGTATTTTATGGATTATTCAATGTCTTGAGCATAGTAGAAGGCAGGGAGAACTCCAGGGCCAGCCACTGGGCAGAGCAGACCCCTTGGGGCAGGGCAGAGGAGGGGCCTCCTCCATGCCAGAATCCTGCCTGTGGAGTTGGAAGGAAACTATTTTAAATATTTTGGCCAATGCACCGCAAGAGTCCTTGAAATATTTCAGTGGCTCTCTTTCTTAAACTGTGTCAAATTCTTTGTACATTGTAAATAAGGCTTGGATTTACATACAATTTATTATTTTACAGAGTTCAACATCTACAACATCAAAAGCCTTATGGTGCTTATTTGCATACAGAGTACCTTTTGGGTGCCTTCTGTTCATGACTGATGAAGTGTAACAAAACGTGGAATCTATAGCACTGCACGTGTCTTTCAGTTTTTGCTATCTTTTATCGTTCTTATGCCTAGCTTGGCACATTTTATTCATTTATAGATAGTATCAGCTTTACCTGTTTATCCTTTACAGTACATTTAGTATTAAAGATTTCCTTAAGTGTGTTGTTTTTAATAGCACTTCTTGTGTTTGGGTTTCATATGGTTCCTTAAGTGCTACCCCTGTTTGTTCAATCTGGGTGCTGTACAGAAACAAAACCTGAAATGGTGCTGTTCTCTAGTTGATGCTTTGAGCAAAAGGTTGTCTTTGAGATCGGTTCCCTGCAGCAGACCTGATCTCTCAGCTTCTGAACCAGGTGACAATGAGAGAAGTGATTTGGGCGGGGGGGGGGGGAGAATTTAAGATGAGAAACTGTTGTTCCAATAAGACTAAGCAGTGCTGGCTGAAAAGCCACTGGGTCAGGACCCATCCTTGGCTTGAAGCACTGACAGAGCAGGACCCACAACCCACCCAAATGGGGCTGCATCAGTGGGACCTCCCCTGTTTGTGGGAGGGGGCAGATCTTTTTAAAGAGAGAGAAACAGCAAGAACGAAACTGAAGGCGCAAGGGAGAGCAGGCAGACTCCTGAGCCTTTAACAATTTGCAGAGGGGAGAATTTTGGTGGCTGCATCTTCTCTCCACCCTCCATGTGACAAATTGTGCCTGCCACAATTTCCACTGAGTCCTAGAGCATGGTCTAAGCTTCAGAAACTTGCTGAAGCTAAGCAGATCTTGGTGTGATCAATGTCTGGATGGAAAACTTCTTTGGGTGTGGGGCCATAGGTCAGTGGTAGAGCAGAAGAAGGTCCCAGGTTCAATCCCTGGCAGCATCTCCAGGTAGGGCTGGGAAGGAGTCCTGCCTGCAACCTTGGAGAAGCTGCTGCCAGTCAGTATAGACAATACTGAACTAGATGGACCAAGGTTCTTCTGACTCTGTATAAGGCAGCTTCCTCTATTCCTCTTCTGTATTTTAAAGCGTTGCATCAGAGCCCCCCTCCTCCCCGGTTAGTTTCTATCCTTTACATCTGGGATGCTCCCTAAAGAGAAGAAGAAAGTGAGAATTTACCACAAGCGAAAATAAATCAAAAGTGTATCCCCGGTTGCAGTTGGGAATCCAAGGTGGGAGGGAGTCCTGAGCCTGGAAAAGAGGGTCAGCAACAGGCTTAAGAGGGGGGATTTTGATGGTGCAAATCGCCCAGATAAGCCAGTTGAGCCAAAATCCTCCCCCAACTGGGCTGCCCTCCGGTAGCAAGGGAGGTGAGTGGATCTGGGTAGTCCCCCCCCCCCTTAACCATGCCCAGTTTCTCCCCAGCTAGCCAGGTGTCCCTGGGGTCGTGGCTCATCACTTGACTGAGTTTCCCAATGCCCAGCCTTTTGCCAGGGTGCCAAGAGCAACATGCAGGAGCATTTATGGGACATAATATGAATGGCCCCGGCATGGCACAGGAGTCGGGGAAGCATTCCCAGGGGTGTTTTCCCTGCACGTTGCAGCCCCTACTTCTCTGTCCCCAGCCCTCCAGGCCCCCTTTCTTCCTCTAGCGGAGAGGTGGCGGACCCACTCCTCCCCCCCGCCTCCCCCCCCACCGGTGTGCATAGATCTACTCCCTGCACGCGCCACCTTCTTGCTGCCAGTTTTAATCTGGCAGAGCGAGTAAGAATGCCTGGCTGTCAGCCGCTGTCTCGGGCGATCCGGTATTAGCGAGAGGACAAAGACCAGGCAGCCGCAGCTTCTGCAGGTGTGGTGGGACCTGCATCCGTGATGAGGAGGAGGGACCCCTCTGGGGTGGTGGGTGCCGGGCACTCCTCCGTCCAGGCTGCCCAGCCACGCCACCTCTCCCGGGAGGAAGCATAGAAAGAGGAGAGCTGGCCAAGGGAGCTGGGTTTCCCCCCCTCTCTGCTTTGCCTCTGGAAATCTAGCCGGAGGGCTGAAGGCTTGAGCTTGCTGGGTCTCATGTGCGGAAATCTTGGGGCGTTGGGCGAACGCACAGGGGCAGGTGCTGCCGGGCACAGGAAGGGCCCCCACCGGCCGCCGTGCCTCCTCCTCCTCCTCCTCCTCCTCTTCTTCTTCCTGCCCCATGGCCTGCAGAGTGGCAGACAAGGCAGCCTGGACCTCCTGGGAGCCAGAGAGGAGCAGCATGCCCCTTGGGAGATCCTCTTGCCCCAGGAAATAAGGTGAGGGGGTCCTGGGGGCGGGGGGTGGGTGGTTGTAGTTGCAATTGGGGTGCTGCTGGTGGTGGTGCTGAATGTCTCCGTGCAGAGGCGTCTGAGGCTTCCTGAGTGCTCTGCCTAATCCAGCCTGGGCCTCCCAGAGGCGGGGAGGCAAAGTCACCAGCGTGAGGGGCTTCTCAGGCCCTCCCGGCCAGCCACTTCTTGACTCCTGTTTGTGTGGCTCAGGGCCGAGTGCTGGCAGGGAAAGCCTGTTTTTGTGGGGGAAGAAACCGCCTGTTGCATGTCGGGAGGTGCACCCTGAGCCCAGTCGCCTGCCGCAGGCGGCAGAGTGTGTGGGACCCGTGTGGGGCATGCTGTGCTTGGGGTGGGCCAACCCTTTGGTGTGCCCAGATGGATGTGGGGCGTTGGGCTCCTTCTTTGCTCCCCACATGTCAGCAACATCTCCCCGACTCCCCTCCAGGGAATTCCCAGCAGTAGCAGCTGGCCCGGGGGGGGGCGCTGCTCCTGCTCTTGGTGCTTTGAGCCTCCCTCCCTTGATGTGTGAGCACTGTAAGATGCTCCCCTCAGAGGATGGAGCCGCTCTGAAGGTTCCTTGTGCCCTTCCTGGCAGCATCTCCAAGATAAGGCTGAGAGAAATTCCTGCCTGCAACCTTGGAGAAGCCGCTGCCAGTCTGTGTAGACAATACTGAGCTAGATGGACCAAGGGTCTGACTCAGTATATGGCAGCTGCCTATGTTCCTATTATCAAAGCAGCTGCCTACTGTGTGTGTAGAAGCAAAGGTGGACTACTCTAGCCTGGTCCCAACCCTGCATTTGAAACGGTGAACTGGGTTCCTTGCACCTTCCTGGTGCTGATCAGAATGGACCCTGCCTGAAGTGGCATAAATGCAGGAGGCATCTGTTGCTTTTGGGTGGGGTGTGTGTGTGCAGGGAATGCAACATCTCCAAAGCTCTGTGGGAGAGCATGACTTGGACCCTTCTCTGGGGGTCAGAGGAGAGCTGCTCTTGCTGTAGCAAGCATGAATTGTTCCCTTTGCTATTCCGGGATCTGCCCTCGTTTGCTCTTGGATGAGTGACTACATGTGAGCAGCGTCTGCCACTCTGGGAAGAGCATCTGCCTACTTGCATGGTAGCAAGCATGACTTGTCCCCTTAGCTAAGGAAGGTCCACCCTGGTTGCATATGAAGGGGAGACTAGGAGTGTGAGCACTGCAAGATATTCCCCTCAGGGGATGGAGCAGCTGCTCTGGGAAGAGCAGAAGGTTCCCAAATTCCCTCCCTGGCAGCATCTCCAAGACAGGTGGGCTGAGAGAGATTCCTGCCTGCAACCTTGGAGAAGCCACTGCCAGTCCTTGTAGACAATCCTGAGCCAGATGGACCAATGGTCTGACTCAGTATATGGCAGCTGCCTATGTTTCCATGTTCCTCTGAGCGGCAACAGGTCTCCGGGGTCTCAGGCAGAAAGAGGTTCCTTTTCCACCCTGCTCTGCACGCAAAGGAGATGTTCTGCCGCTGAGCAATGGCCTCTCTACCTCTTAAGAGGCCATCCAGTGGTTTTCAAGGAGCTCTTGGGGGGAGAGCTGGTCCTGTGGTAGCGAGCACGAATTGTCCCCTTTGCTAAGCAGGGACTACCTTGGTTTGCATTTGGATGGGCGATTTCATGAGAGTGCTGTAAGATAGTCCCACTGGAGGATGGGGCCCTATCTCAGTGAGAGAGCATGTCATGTATATAACACCCCTGAGGGGGAGTGGAGTCTGCTAGCCGGAAATGTATGCCTTACCCACATGGGCCTCTCACCCACAAAGTGAATGTCTCTGGTCCTGGGCTAAACCAGGCCAAGGATTGTCCAGACCCGTAAATAATAAGAACAAGGATTCTTTTCTCCCCTAATATCTCTCTTGTTGCAAGAACCAAAAAGAATTAACAATCATACACTGACTCAAGTTTCAAGGCACAGATTTAACACAGAGGCATTCCGTTTCAAAGACAGCAGCAAGTACAAAATACAGAACCAAAAGACGAGACAATAAGCAAGCTTTAGACAGAATGAAAAACAGCCCCGTCCCCCTAAAGCACAGGAATAGCTTGCACAAAAATCACCTTCCAAGAGAGAATCCCTTGAACACTCACTCCAGCTCTTCCCCTTCGGTCTTGAGAACACCGCTTGGGCCTCTGATAAGCAGTTTCCTGAGCAAAGCAAGCATTCTCAGGCACCAAGCTTGGCTTGGCTTTGACTGGGAGGAGAGAGGTCAAGGCCAGATGTGGCATGCACAACAACAGGTGCCGCTCTCTGCAAAAACAGGGCTGTGCATAAACAGCACAAAATGGTTTCTCTTGGGTCAAAATGGCCCCTTTGCCAGCTGAGGATCAGAGACCCACCCAAAGTTGAGCCCTATCCATAACAAGCATCTGCATGCTTTCATGCGGAACATCTCAGGTCCAATCCCTGGCAGCATCTCCCAGTAGGCCCGGGAAAGACTCCTGCCTGCAACCTTGGAGAAGCCGCTGCCAGTCAGTGAAGTCAATACTGAGCTTGATGGACCAAGGGTCTGACTCAGTATACGGCAGCAGCTTCCTAGGTAATCCTCAGCAGGAGCCAACTTGCCTGGCAAGGTCTTGAGTTTTGCAGCATCAGGGCTTGACCTTCAGGCCGCCTCTGGCCAGGTTGTGGAAGGAGAGGACCCGAGGAGACGTGAGACGTCAGCCCTCAGGGGAGGTTGCTGCTACAAGCAGCCAGCTCCTGGCAGTCGGGTCCCCCGAGCTCCTGCCCCAGACCCACCAGCTGTTCCTTCGCCCCGTGTTCAGCCCCCCTCCGGAGGGAGCCCAGGGAAGGTGGTGCTAGACTCCTGCTGTGCCAGCTGCTTCCCCTAGCAAAGGATGCCTCCCTCAATGAAGCCCCCCTCTCCTCTTTTACACACAGAGGGTGTGTGTGTGTGTGTATGTGTGTAAAAAGAGGCACAGGTTTTCTCAGCTTTTTCCCTGCAGCGTTGTACGCATTTTTTAAACCTCTCCTTCCTCCAAGGAGCTCAGGGCAGGGTACCTCAATCCCCCAGTTTGGTCCTCACAACAACCCTTTGAGGTAGGTTAGACCGAGGAGACTGGCCCAAGGTCACCCAGTGAGCTTTATGGCTGAGCCAGGATTGGAATTGGGGTCTTCCCCACTCTAAGGCCAGCCCTTCAGCTGCCATGGAACTCTGCTGCTTTGCTCCGAAGACCCTTGGTAGGCCTAGGCGGTTGCCCAGGGTGCCAATTCTTGGGGAGTGGGGGTTCTGCCCCCCTCCAAATAGCCGCCCTCGGCATGGCGGTGGGGGCAGGGGGGGCGAAAGAGAAGGCTGCCGCTGCCACTGCCCAGCTCTGTGCAGAACCTGTGCCCTCCATGTGCCCCCACTGCTTACCTGGCTGCCACGCCTGCACATCCGCCAGGTGAGTGGCAGGGGCCGAGCACACGGTGGGTGCAGACTCTGTGCGGCACTGGGCAGTGGCGTGGGCCCGTGACAGCGGCCAGCTGCATTAAAAAAGGTATATAAGCCAGCGTTGGCCTCCAGGTGTGTCTTGGGAGTGGACAAAGAGAAATGTTTCTCCCGCTCTTACAACACTGGAACCAGGGGCCATCCCATGAAACTGAAGGTTGGGAAATGTACGACAGCACTTCTTCACACAGTGCATAATTAACCCATGGAACTCTCTGCCACAAGATGTGATGGCCACCAGCTTTGACAAAGTCATGGAGGACAGATCTATCAATGGCTACTAGTCTGGTGGCTATAGGCCACCTCCAGCCACAGAGGCACGATGCCTCTCAATACCAGTTGCAGGGGAGCAACAGCAGGAGAGAGGGCAAGCCCTCACCTTACGGATTTAAAGGCCTTGGGCCTGATCCGGCAGGGCTGTCATTAGGTTTGGCACCCCCCCCATTCAATTAAAATTATATTTCGTGTGCTACAGAATATGATTTTAACTGCGGTTGGGGGGGGCACCAAGTCAGTAGAAGAGCTGCCGCTCCATCTGGTTTAGCTTTATCATCAATGGAGGCTTAGGGAGAGACTCAGCAATGGATCTGTCACCTGCCGGCTGGGGTGTCCAAATCCCCTTCCCTGGAGAGGCTGCGACTCCTAATTAAATTCCCCAGCCTTGTTTAGCTGCTCCGTCGTAACCTGAGCCTGAGCCGTGGAATGTTCCATCCCAAAGGAAGGGGGGAATGGCTGTGGTGGCCTTGCTTTTTCCATTAAATGTGACCCAGGGAGGTATTTTGGGGCATGGAAGAATGAGAAGGAGATGGAAAGTGGCGGGGGTGGGGGGCATCTCTGTGGGCCGGCAGCCAGGATAGCCCTGAAATAGTAGGGGGAACAGCTAAGAGGGAGGGGTTTGTTGGAGGGAGGATTGTTCCAGGAATCAGACGGGAGGCTGTCGGAAAGGGCCAGAGGGCAGTGGACCCTTGTCACTCCTGCAGCTTTCCCTTCTCCTGACTAAAATGAGCTTGGGCTGGAGGGAATGTTCTCTCGCTTGAATTCTCAGACGGCACACTTACAGCTGTAATTTCTGGAAAGTCCGTTTTAGACGTCTGGACTTTCTATTTTTGGCCAATGGGATATAGTCCTGAAGTGTCTGATGTGGGTCATAGCAACATAGGGAGCTGCCTTCTGCTGAGTCAGACCCTTGGTCCATCTCGCTCATTATTGTCTGCACTGACTGGCAGCAGCTCTCCAAGGTTACAGGCAGGGGTCTCTCCCAGCTCTGCCTGGAGATGCTGCCGGAAGTGCACCTGGGACGTTCGGCATGCAAAGTCGATAGATGCTTACTGAGCTATGGCTCCATCCGTCTGTGCGCGCAAAAGGCATAAAAGCCTGTTTCTGTGGCAGGCAAAGCTGTGTTGACTCTGCAGGCAAATCATCTTGAGCATATTACATGCCTGAGAAACAGGCAGGCTGTGAGCAAGCAGCTGGGGTGGGGGTCCAAAGAGGGGTCTCTTCTTCCACCCCTTTCAGCTGATGAAGGGAAAGAGGATCCTTGGGTCGTACGAGGCCCCTTTTTGTCTCCCTGGAAAAGGGTGTACTGCAATCATCGCCTGCACCTAACCCCATCCACACTCACACCCTGGAGAGCTGCTGCCAGTCAGAGCAGACGGTACTGAGCTACATGGACTAAGGGGTCGGGCTCAGTAGAAGGCAGCTTCCTAAATGCAGGGATCCACAAGTTTAGGCTCAGCTGGCCGGCCGGCCGTTATTTGTGGTTGCCCCCAATCTCCCCGCAGATCCTTTTATGGCACACAGGCAGAGATCCTGGGAGAGAAGGGCGTCTTCTGTCATTCGCACTGCGGGGTGGAGATGGCAAGAAACAGCGGGAGCTCCCTCTGACTGCTCAGAAAGGATGCCAGCTCTTCTCAAAAGTGGCAGTGGAAAGGAGACCTCTGCACTTTTCCCCAGACAGCAGGCTTTACTGCGGGATTGAGGGGTGAAATACTGCGAGTTACGGGGCATATCGGATATTTCAAATTTGCCCCCAAGACCAATGCAAAAAGTGGATTTTTTTTTTAACCTCCAACATATATCAGGCTGGGCTCCAATGCACAATGAAAACCCCAAATCATGTCTTGAAAGCTCACAGGGACTCCGATGTAAATCTTGATGATATATAAATGCACACCTGTGCTTCCAAAGTAAAATCATCGTCTGGCAGGGCTCCTCCTGGCAAGCAAATCTGTGTGGTCCTAGATGTCTTGCTTGCAAGAGGTGGCAGTGGAAATGAGGCACGCACCACTGGCAGGTGGGTCAGTAGATCTCTGCATCGATACAACAAAGCTAGCTTATTTGTATTGTTGGGTGCTTTACTTCATGGCTGGCCAAGCCACATTCTCCTTTAAATTTCCTTCATTCTGCTAGTTCATTCTTCTCTTAAGTGGTTGAAAACGGTGTCCACAGATGATGTTTGGCTGGGCTTGTATTTTTCAAGTTGGCATGGTGCTTTTGACATGTTTTCCCCACGGAATAACTACTTTCTGAGCATAAGGAATAAGGTAGAGCGGAGGGTATTTTCAAAGTGACTTTGTGGTGCCAACTTAGCTTCCAAAAGCACATCGACTCTCAGGCTGTGGGTACAGCACCTTTCTTTCTTTCTTTCTTTCTTTCTTTCTTTCTTTCTTTCTTTCTTTCTTTCTTTCTTTGTTTCTTTCTTTTTAAAAATTTATTTATTTATTAAGAAGATTTAAAAAATGACATGCTTGCTTTAACATCTCTTGGACTTCCAACAGTTACATTTGACATATTACAAATGACAGTCCAAGATTCCACTTCCACCCTTTACCCTCCTTCGCCCTCACCACAGATATTGCAGGAAAGTATAAAATATAAGTAATAAGTCAACCCTCAGTATTAGAAAAAAGCCAAATCTTGGGTGTGGATGTTGTTCCTGTACTAAACTGTAATTTGTGAAAGGTTCCCATGTTAATGCAAATGTTTCATCTGAGTTATTCCTCAAAGAAGCAGTAACCTTAGCCATCAAGGCATATTCCCATAGCTTTAGTAGCCATTCATCTAAAGTCGGGATTGCTTGTGACCGCCAGTTGGCGGCATAAAGAATCCTAGTGGCAGCAATCATATATAAGGACAACTCCGTGTATTTAGTAGGTATACCGGGTTTAGTCATATTTAGCAAAAAAACACCAAAAAAACCCCTCTGGTGAATAAGGAATATTTATATTTAAAATTTGTTGCATCTTAAGATGAATTTCCCCCCAAAATTGTTGTGCTTTAGGAACATAGGAAACTGCCATATACTGAGTCAGACCATTGATCTATCTAGCTCAGTAGTGTCTTCACAGACTGGCAGCGGCTTCTCCAAGGTTGCAGGCAGGAATCTCTCTCAGCCCAAATCTTGTCCTATTAAAAAAATAATAATCTTGTCCTATCTTGGAGAAGCCAGGGAGAGAACTTGAAACCTTCTGCTCTTCCCAGAGCGGCTTCATCCCCTGAGGGGAATATCTTGCAGTGCTCACACATCAAGTCTCCCATTCAGATGCAACCAGGGCAGACCCTGCTTAGCTATGGGGACAAGTCATGCTTGCTACCTCAAGAACAGCTCTCCTCTCCTTGTGGCTTTGCCACAAGCTCAGCACGAGTGATAGAATGTCCCTGCATGATTCTTGCATTTCCAACAATCTCCCGGATAACTGCTGTCCATCTTTCTAATGGTTGCAGGAATAATGTACCAACAAAAGTACATTTTGTACCAATTCCCTTAAGAGGGTACAGCACCTTTCAAGACTGAGGGAAGCATGGTGGTGTAGGGTTGAGATCCCCTTTGTTGTACTGCTTCTTGTATGTGCGAGAGAGAAATCAGAATTGGCTCACATGAAGCCAGTGCAGGAGAAAGACTCTTCAGGTTTTGTGTCTGGCTGGCAAAAAGCAGGGGGAAACAGACCAGCTTTGTCTCCCCAACCCCCTATGTGTGTACATAGGAACACAGGAAGCTGCCTTATACTGGCCGAGTCAGACCCTTGCTCCATCTAGCTCAATATCGTCTGCACTGACTGGCAGCAGCTCTCCAAGATTTCCAGCATGAGTCTCTGACTCTGGAGATGGTGCTAGGGATTGAACCTGGGCCCTCCTGCATGCAGAGCAGATGCTTTGCCACTGAGCTACGGCCCCCATTCGAGATGGAGAACCGGTCTTGGGGTAGGGAGCATGAATTGTCCCCTTGGCTAAGCAGGGTTTGCTTGGGCTTGCATTGGGATGGGTGGCTCCATGTGAGCTGCTGTAAGGGATTCCCCTTAGGGGTGTTTGCTCAATGGCAGAGTCCCTGCTTGCATGCAGAAGGTCCCAGTTTCAGTGTCAGATTATGACCTGCCGAGGCCCTAGGCATTGTCAAACTTAAAAGGCACTACAAAAAATAGATTATTCTAACAAAAAGGACAATGGAAATAGAAATAATAATGCTTTATCTTTGCATGTATCCTTGGCCAAAGAGCAAAACTAATCTCAGCATCATGGAACCCCAGAAACAAACTGATCCTGGATTAAATTTCTGATCCTGGATCAGACATTTGAAAAACTGGGGCCTGGTCTAATGAAATTTCGATATAACTTCCAGTTATTTCTGCACAGATTTATCAACTCAATTATGATAAATACTTGTGTAGCCATATAATTATATGATTGTCTCACCAGCATTTATTGTTCAACCACCTATGCAAAACTTGAAATTTAGTCATTTTGTGGTATTCAAAGGCCCCTCATAACATGAAGCCCTAAGATGCAACTTACTCAGCTTGTGCCTAATCTGGCACTGCCCGGGGGGGCGGGGGTTGCATCTATTTCCCCCCCTTACTCTTAAGGTGCACCCCGAGACTGTTGCACTGTGATCCAAGCCCACAGCAAATATAGCTTCCCAGACCACCCCCCGGCCCTCCCCAGAGACAGCAAAGAACAGTGGATTATGATGATGATTATATAATGGAGGCAGAGCGAGGGACATTAAACGACTGGAATGCCAATGCCTGCATCTCCTCCCCTCCCTCAAAAGAGAGAGAAATGAGTCCGAGGTATTTTTAGCTGCCTAAAGAGGGGGCCTTGGCGCGATTTCTCAAGGGTGAGCTGTTGCTGCTGCTGCGGCTGCCAGTAATCCGTAATCTACCAAGAATGGATTCTGCAACCTGCAGTTTTCTGAACGGAAAATCTGCCAAGGATATGTTGTAGTCTGCAAGGACAGGAAAATCCTCTTTGCTACGTGCGGTGCTGCAAGTCCCCAGGTTCCCGGGGTGGGGGGAGCCGAGGGACCCTCGGAAGACATGTGTGCCCACCCCTTGCCTGGGCGAGACAGTCAGTTCTCCTCTCTCTCTCTCCTCATCCTGCTTTCATCATGTGGCACAAGGAGCAATGCCTGCACAATGCAGCCTTGGGGGTGCAAAGCACTTGGGGATCTGAGCTGACCAGTCTCTGTGGTCCTTCCTGGCACTTTCATATTGTGGGCTTTAACATTTAGGGGGAAGGTCAAGGTTTTAGTTGTCCAGGGCACTCGGCAGAGTAGCCAAAAGAACAGGTCCCTGCCTTCAAGGAATACACAGTCTAAATGTTGGCATTTGGGGGGGACCACAGTAGGAAGAGCAAAGAGGCCAGGAGAGCATGGAGTCAGGCCTAACCCATCCACTAGGCAGACCTAGGCAGTTGCCTAGAGCGCCAGTTCTGGGGGGGGGGGGCATGGGGTGAATGCATAAACAGTTCCAGAATATAGCACTGCCAATTATTCTCTCTCTCCCTGAAGTACTGCACAGTGGTGTAAGAACATAATATGTAACTTTGCACCCTGCTCCCCAAAGGGCATTCTGCACCCCAAAAATCATAGCCTTCTTTGCTCATTGCCCCTCAGCCCCCAACAAACAGCTAGTCTCCTAAGCTGTTGGATAGGAATCGCCTGCCTCAGCTTTCATTAACAAAAAGCAAACGTCCCGGACAGCCTCACTTTCCCATCTCTGAAGAGTTCAGTGTTTTGCCCCCATAAGAGACTGGGGGCTGCCTCCCACTGTATCCTCAAACCTGGGCATCTGCATGGGCTGATCATTCGATCGCACCAATGAGCCGCCCACACCGCTCAAGTTAAAGCCGGGGAGCTGCACTTCTCAGCTGGGTCTGTGGGGCGGGGGGGGGGGACCCTACAGCCGGCCCTGCGTGAAGGGGATATGGCCATATGGAGTCAGAGCAAATCACCTTCCTTTGTGTTTGAAGTAACATCCTCTCTCCCTTCTCTTCCAGGTGTGTGGGGAAATAGTCGTGTGCCCATAGGACCATGCACCACACAATGCCATGCTGTTTTCTAGTCCTGGTCCTCCGCTGCGTCCTCCTGAGCACAGCCCCCGTTGCAGCCTGTCCGGCCCGCTGCGAGTGCATCCCTCAGAACAAAGCCGTCACTTGCCACCGCAAACGCCTCACCTCCCTCCCCGAGGGGATCCCGACCGAGACCAGAGTCCTGGAGCTCAACAAGAACCGCATCCGCTGCCTGAACACGGGGGACCTGTCCCCCTTCCCTTTGCTGGAGGAGCTGGACTTCAGCGAGAACATCATCACCAACCTGGAGCCGGGGGCCTTCGGCAACCTCCTCAACCTGCAGGTCTTGCGGCTGCGCGGCAACCAGCTCAAACTGATCCCCCCGGGGGTCTTCAGCAAGCTGTCCAACCTCACACTTCTGGATATCAGTGAGAACAAACTCGTCATCCTCTTGGACTACACGTTCCAGGATCTGAGGAGCCTGAAGACGCTGGAGGTTGGGGACAACGACTTGGTCTACATCTCCCGCAAGGCGTTTTCTGGCCTTGTTGGCCTGCAGCAGCTGACTATCGAGAAGTGCAACCTGACGGGCATCTCTGCCGAATCCCTCTCGCGCCTCCAGAACCTGGAGGTCCTGCGACTCCAACACCTCAGCATCGCCTCGGTGGAGGACCAGAACTTCAAGAAGCTGTACAACCTTGGGCAGCTGGAAATCGAGGACTGGCCGTTGCTGGAGGACATCTCGCCAAATGGCTTCCAAGGACTCAACCTCACATTCCTTTCCATCACGTACACCAACATCACGGTGGTGCCAACAGCTGCCTTGAGAAACCTGGTGCATCTTATGTACCTGAACTTGTCGTACAACCCCATCAGCACTGTGCCCAAAGCTTCCCTCCGGGAGCTCATCCGGCTCAGAGAGCTCCACATCGTGGGTGCCCTCTTGGTCTCGGTGGAGCCCCAGGCGTTGTACGGGCTGAGGCAAATCCGCCTCCTCAACCTGTCCAACAATTTCTTATCCACACTGGAGGAAAGCACCTTCCACTCCGTGAACACACTGGAAACTCTTCGAGTGGACCGCAATCCCTTGGTCTGTGACTGCCGACTCCTCTGGATCCTTCAGCGCCGGAAGACGCTCAACTTTGACGGACAGCCCCCCATGTGCTCCTCGCCACCTGAGATCCAGGGTAACGCCCTGCGCGATTTCCCAGACTCCGTCCTCTTTGAGTACTTCACCTGCCAAAAGCCGAAGATAAGGGACCGAAAGCTTCAGCACATCACCGCTTTTGAGGGGCAAGCCGTCTCCTTCCTCTGTCGGGCAGATGGGGAGCCCATCCCGTCCATCATTTGGGTCTCCCCTCAACACAGGCTGATCACCACCAAGAGCACTGGGCGGACCACAGTCTTGCCTAGCGGAACGTTGGAAATCCGCTATGCTCAGGTCCAAGACAGCGGGACTTACATCTGCATTGCCAGCAATGCCGGCGGCAACGACACATACTTTGCCACGCTGGTCGTTAAAGGGCATGCCGCCGATGGCTCCCTTTATGCAAATCGGACCTTGTACCTCAGTGAGTTCAACGACACTTTCCACAACGACACACAGGTCTTCTTAAAGTTCACTTTGGACCTCAAAACCATCCTGGTGTCCACCGCCATGGGCTGCATCACCTTTCTTGGGGTGGTCCTCTTCTGCTTCCTCCTCCTCTTTGTCTGGAGCCGGGGCCGCGGGCAGCACAAGAACAACTTCTCCGTGGAATACTCCTTCCGCAAGGTGGATGGCCCAGCCACAGCAGCCGGCCAGGGCGGTGCCCGGAAGTTCAATATGAAGATGATATGAAGACCTGGAGGGGTGGGGTGGGGAAGTCTCTCGATGCCCCTTTTAACCGGGAGATTTGTTCCCAGTGGGGACCGAGTTGGTAGCGCTGGTCAGAGAGACCACGCCGGGCTGCCGCTCCTCCAGCGGTTCAGTTCAACCACAAGGGCTTAGAGGAAGCAGCAGGTCCACCTCGCTGATCTTGCCAGGGCAGTTTTTAACCCAGAGGCTGTTTCCTCTCATGGGGGCAGCCTTCACTGGCTCCGTAGGACCGACCTCCTTTCTACGTGTCTTTCTCCTGTGCTCTGCAATGTGGACCTTCTTTGCAACATGGACCTTCTGCGCTCTCCCTGGGACCCTCTTTCCACGTGTCTTTCTCCTGCACTTTCCAAAGGACAAACGTGTCTTTCTCCTGCACTCTCCCACCTCCACACCACCCTCGGTTCCCACAGAGTCGCTTACCACCAGCGAGGCATGCACGCACACCACTTGTGGTTCCGAATCCCCCCCTTGCTGTTGCTCATGTTTGTTCCGTTTTTGTATCAACTATGCATTTCTCCAGTAATGAGACCGTTTTGTCTGTCTGGGCTTTGAAGAACCTCCTTTCCCGTTCTCCCCCCCCCCCCTTTTCTTGTTTCCAAGTGACATTTTTGAAAACCTGGGCTTAGTTTATGGGTTCCTTTTTACAGAGTTTTCTAGCGCTCCTGACAGACGTCTTCCTGCACGGCTGAGGACTCCAGTGCCGACTGCAGGCTTTGACTGTCCACCTGGCCTGCCGGATGCAGTGACACGGAGGCGTTGCTGGGGCGATGTAGTGCCTTTATGTGTTTTTAACAAGAGTATCAGCAACTGTTTGCCCTCCGTGCCCACAATCCTTCCTCCACAGAGCAATAAAATGCTTATTCCACGGCAGCTGGCCAGGATGGTACCCGGCGGCGAAGGGGATGCAGGCATTAACAGGGGTGTGTGAGCTCCTCTAGTGTCAACTGTTCAGGGGTGGGGGGCATTGTTTTAAGAAAGGTTCTTGTCCCCCCCCCCATCTCAGCCTTCAAAGAAAATGTGGGGTCCTTCCAGACAGCAGTCAATTGTGTAATAGTGCATGAGCCAGCTGGAGTGGTTGGTAGCATCTTGTGAGGGTGGGGAGGCTTAATACTTATTGTGTGGTTTTTGACGAAACCTACATACACCCCTAAAGATGGAGAAATGACAGCATTGCAAGACTTTCAGCTCGCAGTGTGTTGTTATGCTGTTATTGTCCTGACCATCGGGCCTGTACAGGCCAAATTCACAATGGTGTTTTAAAAGGCTCTAAAAGCACAAAACCTACTATAGAATTTTATTGATGTTGCCAGAGAAATGGAAAATACAACTGGCAGGAATGTCCTCCAAAGATTCCTCCATGGAGGAAGTAAAACCATTTGTTCATTGTTACCCATTTTATTTATTTATTTGATTGACTGATTGATTGATTTCTATACTGCCCTTTCAAAAATGGCTCAGGGTGGTTTACACGGAGAAATAACAAACAAATAAGATGGAGCTCTGTCCCCAAAGGGCTCACAATCTAAAAAGAAACACAAGATTGACACCAGCAACAGTCACTGGAGGTACTGTGCTGGGGGTGGATAGGGCCAGTTATTCTCCCCTTGCTAAATAAAGAGAATCACCACGTTAAAAGGTGCCTCTTTGCCCAGTTCGCAGGGTTGCACATATCCTTTCCTATGTGCAAAAATGACTGAAATGTTACCCTAATCATTTGGGGACAGAGATAAAGAAGGGGTGATAACAGAGACAGCTGTGAGGGTAGCAAGGCTGTCACCTATTTTCCATCGTTAGGGGAGTAGATGTTGCCAAATTACTATAAGTATTCATCCCAAGATGGTACCAGTGGCCAAATTTTGTGGGCCTGGCTCACAGACTGTAAGTTCAAAGTCCAATCTCACTGATTGCATTCCCCTAGGTTTCCACACTCCATCCTCTTGGGGACATATCCTCTGGCTACATGCTGGTCAGAGACCTCGCCCATGTTCCCTATAACAGGGATTCCCAGATGCTGTTGACTACAACTCCCATAATCCCCAAGCAAAAGCCATTGTAGCTGGGGATTCTGGGAGTTGTAGTCAACAATATCTGGGAATCCCTGTTAGAGGGAACACTGGACCTCGCACAATTTTTGCTGTAACACCTGCCGGCCAAAGTTTGCCAGAAGAACCAGCCGCCACCACAATAGTACTGTCTTAAAAGGGGGGGATGCAAGCACAGGCCAGAAGGTGGAACTGCAGAAATTGTGCAAAGGCTCTGGCCAAAGAATAAGATTCTGAGAGGAAGGAGCATAGAAGGCTACAGGAGCATGTGAACCATCAGTAAGATTGTGCTCTGAACTAGCACCGAACCTTTCAGTGTCACACAATTAATTGCGGTCTGGAAGGAGCTGAGCAGTGAAGGCTGCAATTCTGTGTGTGCTTCCTCAGAAGTAAGGCCCTTTGATATCAATGGGACTTACTTGAAAGTCAGGAAGGTTAAGGCTGAGTGTATTACTGGTATAGGGGGAAAGAAAGGAAGTGTTGCTGCTGAAGTTCCTGAGATAGAACTTTAACTTATTTATTTATCTTATTTATTAAAGCTTTTTTCAAGACCTCTTTAATGCGCAGAAAAGATAAAACAGATCTTAAAAATAGCAAATGTTTCGATGTTACATATCATAGGGACATAGGAAGCTGCCATATACCGAGTCAGATCATGGGTCTATCTAGCTCAGTACTGCCTTCACAGACTGGCAGCGGCTTCTCCAAGGTTGTAAGCAGGAATCTCTCTCAGCCCTATCCTGGAGATGCTGCCAGGGAGGGAACTTGGAGCCTTCTGATGCTCTTCCCAGAGCGGCTCCATCCCCTGAGGGGAATATCTCGCAGTGCTCACACATCAAGTTTCCCATTCATTTGCAACCAGGGCGGACCCTGCTTAGCTAAGGGTCTTAGCTAAAGGTCTTGTTACCACAAGACCAGCTTTTAAGGTTTCAGCCACCACTGCATAGCACTGAAGCGGATGTGTAACATCGAAACGTTTGCTATTTTTAACATCTGTTTTATTTTATCTGCACGTTAAAGAGGCCTTGAAAAAAAACCTTGTGTTCTTTTGGAGAATGCGTATTTCGTCGCCATTATACTATCTTATTTATTTATTATTTCTCTGTGTAAACCGCTTTGGAAACTTCGGTTGAAAAGCGGTATATAAAGATTTGTTCTTCTTGTAGTAGTAGTAGTAGTTGTTGTTAACTGGCTGAGCTCCTCCTCTACAATTTGTGGGCGTGACCCACCACGGCCAGCAGTGAGGGTCAGCGTTGCAAGGACTGCCTGCTGGACTGTGTTTTTTGGTATTTCCCTGTGGAAGTGGTCGTGGAGGAAGGAAGAGAGGGAGGCTACTCGTCACCGGCTCCCAGGGGTCTGGCCCCAGTCAAACCTCCACTGTGCCCAGCTCAGCAGTCCAGGGGGATCCCAAGTGTGGCATGAAGATGGGTCTCCTGCTCCTCCTCCTCCTCCTCCTCCTGTTGTTTATAGGGCCCTCTCCCCGCCCACAGCAGGCTCCTGCTTGCTTCTTCTCAAGCCCTGTTCTAGGAGGGGTGAGCTTCTGCTACAGGTTTGGGAAGCAGGGAGGCAGCTTCATCCTGCAGCAGAACCAGCAGCATTAGGAATGTATGCAAAGGGCTTCCTGGTTCCCATTTACACCCAGCGTGGTGTATTGGTTAGAGTGTTGTTGGACTAGGACCGGGGAGACCCGAGTTCAAGTCCCCCTTCAGCCATGCAACTCACTGGTGGTGACTCTGGGCCAGTTACTTCTCTCTCAGCCTAACCTACCTCACAGGGTTGTTGTGAGGACAAACCTAACCCTGTGCACTGTTCTGGGCTCCCCAGAAGAAAAAGCGGGATATAAAAATAAAAATGCATGAATGAATAAAATAAATGTCACAACCCTCCTGTGGAGCAGGCGCAGCTGAGAGAGTGACCCCCCCCGGGCCTCCCAGGGAAGGAAGGCAGTCCACTCTCCACTGTCCCAGCTCTAGGTCCACCTGCGGTTCCTGTGCTGGCCGCCGCCCCAGGCTCCCCCGGTCCTTCCAAAAAAATCCGCTTGCAAAATACCCAGCACTGCAAAAACAGGACACAGATAAAACTAGTTGAGCATTGTGGAGCCGCTGAAAAGGGCTTTGGGGGATGTGCAGCAAGGAAAAGAAAAGGACCTCCCTCCCGCCCTCCCTGCCCTCTGCTTTGGCCCCGTCTAGCCTAGAGGCGTAGGAAGAAGAGACGGGCCTCAGCGCCACAGGTGGAAAGCAGACTGCCAAGGGTTGCTTTGGCAGGGGCGTGTGTGTTTGGGTTTGCGCAGCCATGCATGAGCTGGAAGACCATTCTTCTTGGTAATCTATTATTTGTGCTATCCAAGGTTTCGGCTGACATATTTACTGACATCTGTTTTGCTTTCCAATGAAAACACCAACTGCCGCCCAAGACCGGCGGGGGCGGGCGGGTGGGATCTTTCCGACAACAGGAAATTAGTATTTTGAAGAGATTTGAGGTCAGTGGGGGAGGATGAGCTTGTGCGTGGTGGGGGGGCGATAAAGGAAGTGAGCATTCAGTGCCGCTCTGATTGGATTTGGTGTTTACCTTCCAGAGAAAGGTGTGTGGGTGTTTTAACTGCTTTTGCCCCATGAAGCTGCTGGCTCGATGCTAATGAAATGAGTTCAAGGCACACTGGCTGAGCACAGCCCTCCTTGCTCGAGCCTGTGCTCTGGGGAGGAAAAGCTGGGTAGGTGGTGGGTGGGTTTCCAGAGCCCCCTGGGTGGGATGGAGATTGGCTCACCAGCCAGGGCGCCACTGAGAAAACACACACCTCAGTGCGGGGGTTCTTCAATCTAGCGCTCACAGAGCCCTCCTAGGAAGCTGCCTTCTACCGAGTCAGACCATCGGTCCATGTAACTCAGTATTGCCGACACTGACTGGCAGCAGCTTCTCCAAGGTTTCGGGAAGGTCAGGAGTCTGATGCTGCCAGGGAGTGAACCTGGGACCTTCTGCCTGCAAGCAGGCAGATGCTCTACCACTGAGCTGGTAGAGAGAGCCCCGAAAGGGAATATGTGACAGCACGTGCATGTAGAATCTCTTGCAGCAGGGTTTCTTAACCTTGGGCCCCCAGATGCTGCTGGACTACAACTCCCAGAATCCCCAGCCACAAAGGCCATGTCTGGGGATTCTGGGAGTTGTAGTCCAACAACATCTGGAGGCCCAAGGTTAAGAAACCCTGTCTTACAGCACTTGCATGTAGTCTCCCATACAAGTGAAAAACAAAGCTGACCCTGCTTAGCAAAGTGGACAATTTGTCCTCACTACTGTGAAACCTCATGTACTCTGCCAATCTACACCCCGCCCGTTTCCCTTTTGGTGCACCTCTGGGCTGCTCAATCCCCAGACTTCCCACCCCGGGCTGCTGCTCTTATAAGTGCCACCGCCTCACTCTCCCTCCCTCCTGCATTGCACCCCCAGCCACTCTGACCTCCACCCCCCCGCCCCCCCTTTTGTGCTTGGGCTCTGTATTCAGTCCTGCTCTCCATGGCAGTGGATTTCAACTAACTTATCCTGTCCTGAAGGATCTTCACTTTGCCCCCCACCTACCCAGCGCCCACAGCTCTGATGCAAAGATTACCAGGTTCAGAGAAGGGGTGTGTGGAGCTATGCCGGAACTGGATGTGATGAAGCTGCCCCACTGGATGTCCAGGGGTGTCAGTGTGTGAGTTGGGAGGCCAAAGGGCCTTCACTGAAGGCTTCCTCTCAACAGGCGCCTTGGGCCAGCCGCCAGCGGTAGGGGTGCCCAGGACAAAAATTGCGATTTGAGTTATTTGTGTTTAGAACTGCATTATTGATGTGTACAGGTGAAACTCGGAAAATTAGAATATCGTGCAAAAGTCCATTAATTTCAGTAATGCAAATTAAAAGGTGACACTGATATATGAGACAGACGCATTACATGCAAAGCGAGATAAGTCAAGCCTTAATTTGTTATAATTGTGATGATCATGGCGTACAGCTCATGAAAACCCCAAATCCACAATCTCAGAAAATTAGAATATTACATGGAACCAAGAAGACAAGGATTGTAGAATAGAACAATATCGGACCTCTGAAAAGTATAAGCATGCATATGTATTCAGTACTTGGTTTGGGCCCCTTTTGCAGCAATTACTGCCTCAATGCGGCGTGGCATGGATGCTATTAGCCTGTGGCACTGATGAGGTATTATGGAAGACCAGGATGCTTCATTAGCGGCCTTCAGCAATTCTGCATTGTTTGGTCTCATGTCTCTCATCCTTCTCTTGGCAATGCCCCATAGATTCTCTATGGGGTCAGGTCAGGCGAGTTTGCTGGCCAATCAAGCACAGTACACTGTATACTTTTCAGAGGTCCGATATTGTTCTTTTCTTCAATCCTTGTCTTCTTGGTTCCATGTAATATTCTAATTTTCTGAGATTGTGGATTTGGGGTTTTCATGAGCTGTACGCCATGATCATCACAATTATAACAAATTAAGGCTTGACTTATCTTGCTCTGCATGTAATGCGTCTGTCTCATATATCAGTTTCACCTTTTAATTTGCATTACTGAAATTAATGGACTTTTGCACGATATTCTAATTTTCCGAGTTTCACCTGTATTTTGTAAAATATTTATATCATGCCTTTCCATCTTAAAAAAAGAAAGAAAGTCCACTCACGATTCAAAGCACAGTGTGAATTAAAACAAGAAAAAATTGAACGAAAACCACACAGCAGGGGGAAAGGGTCACACATGGAGGCATGAGCTCTAGAGTGCATGGTGTGTGTGTCTGCGTGGGTGCAAGCCGGTTATGGACGCAGACAACCTTACACAGCGGCTCTGGCATGGCTGAAGTGTGCTTGGCAAGAGCTTCCTGGCACCCTCTTTCTCTCAGCCCTCTTCTGTGCCTGCCCTACCCCTGCCCCTCCCGCCCCTGTGGGTTTTTCTCCTCCTAATTTTTCTCACCCCATAGGGTGAGCAGGCAGCTTCCTCCGGGCCTTTTGCACAGGGCAAGGGCGCCCTCGTGTGGGGACCAGTGGATGAGCAGCCTTGGCAGGCGGGAGGCTCAGCTGCTCCTCAGTGTCTTTCCCCCTTACCAGCTTGTGCCTTTGGCGCAAGTGTGGGCCTCAGTGGGGAGTGGGAAGCCAGATCTAGAGCAGCTGGCAGGCAGGTGGCAAAGGGGTTGAACAGCCGGGGCCTCTTGGCCCCTGGACCGGGCCTGCTGAACCCGCCTCGCTCTCGCTCTCTCCTGTGTCTCTCTTCCTGCCTCTCAGTTGCATGGCAGCAAAACCTGGCTGCCACTGGGGCAGAGAAGCCCCTTCTTCAGAGCTGCAAACAGCTGCTCTGGCAAAGGGACCGGGGCCCCCAAGCGGCAGATGCTTAAACTGGGGGGCGGGCATGGGGGAATCTTCAGCAGAGGACTGGGCATCTGGGTAGGGACTGTGCCACTAAAGGGCTGTTTGACACAGGAAGCAGTCTTGGACTTGCCTATAACCATGGGGTCCATCTAGCTCAGCATTGTCTGCACTGACTGGCAGCGGCTTCTCCAGGGTTGCAGGCAGGAATCCCTCTCTCTCAGCCCTCTCTTGGAGATGCTGCCAGGGAGGGAACCTGGGACCTCAGATGCTCTTCCACTGAGCTACAGCCCCACCCCCTACGAGAAATCTCTTACATGGACTCACCCAGCCAAATGCAACCCCAGGTGAACCCTGCCTAGCAGAGAGAATTCACGCTGGGCACCGCAAGAGGGGTTCTCCACCACACCACGTTCCTGCACCATCCTGGGGCTCAAGAGTGAAAGCGACGAGAGTCACGGACCGTGGACTGGCAGCCTCTGCTCACGTGAAGCTCCCATGCCATGATTTACATGATTTACATCCTGTCTTTCTTCCATCCTGGAACTCAAGGTGGTTCGGGCGGCCGCTGGGGTGGGGCCCCTGGGCAGTCCCCCATCCAGGCACTGACCGCCAGACCTGGACCTGGTGAGCTTCCAGCAAGGGACTGCAGCACGTGCCTTCAGTCCAGGCACGGGACTAACAAGGGGGGGGGGCGGAGGTCAGTGTAAACCTGCTCTGATGTTTTTGACCGGCATCTCTCTGAATTCAAGAGATGCTGCCATGAATGAGCTAAAGGCCCCCAAGCAAGGCTGACTCTCTTCTTGGGGCCATCAAATGGGAGCAGTTGGCAAGTCAGTCCAGAACGCACTGAGCAGGGGGGGTTGGACTGGAAGACCTTCAAGGTCCCTTCCCACTCTCAAAATGCCATGAGATGCCATGAGAACGGGAAAACGGGAATGAAGGGGACACGGGTGGGGCCAGACTCCACCTTCTTGCACCATCGCCTGATAACTAATGAGTCACCCCTGCTAACTTGGCAAAGAGGCACCTTTTAATGTGGTGATTCTCTTTTATTTAGCAGGGGGAGAGTAACTGGCCCTACCCACCCCCTGCACAGCCCCCCTCCAGTGACTGCTGCTGGTGTCTATCTTGTGTTTCTTTTTAGAATGTGAGCCCTTTGGGGACAGGGATCCGTCTTATTTATTTATCATTTCTCTGTGTAAACTGCCCTGAGCCATTTTTGGAAGGATGGTATAGAAATTGAATGAATAAATAAATAACAACAACAACTGAGCAAAGAGCACCCTTTTAAAGTGGTGATTCTCTTTATTTAGCAGGGGGAGAGCAACTGGCCCTGTCCATCCCCAGCACAGCATACCTCCAGTGGCCGTTGCTAGTGTCTATCTGATGTTTCTTTTTTAGACTGTAAGACCTCTGGGGGCAGGGAGCCATTTTATGTACTTATTTATATGAAAACCACTTTGGGAACTGGCATATATTCCTCGTAGTGGAAGTTCTAGGGACAGCACTTGGATCCCCATCACCAGCCTGGCCTCGTCTGAAGCTTCCTCTCTCTCTCCCACCACCCCCAAGCCAGAGATGCAACCATGCTGAGTAAAGTTTTGAAAAAAAGCTCTTTACAGAGAGAGCAGCGCTCCCACAATTTCTCCTCTGGACAAGCTGCCTGAAAGGCAGGGAGTCCAAATGTAGGATGGCAAGAAAGAAGTTAGGGAGAGTTGACCTTGCAGTAGCAAGCATGGGTTGTCCCCTTTGCTAAGCAGGGTCCACCCTGGTTTGCATTTGGATGGGTGGGCACATGTGAGCTCTGCAAGGTCTTCCCCTTAGGGGGGTGGGGCCATAGCTCAGTGGCAGAGCGTCTGCTTTGCATGCAGAAAGGCCCAGGTTCACTCCCCGGGGGCATCTCCAGGTAGGGCTGGGCGAGACTCCTGCCTGAAACCTTGGGGAAGCTGCTGCCAGTCAGTGTAGACCAGGGTTGCTCAGCTTTGGCCCTCCAGCTGTCATTGGACTACAACTCCCATCATCCCTGACTATTGGCCATTGTGATTGGGGCTGATTTGTAGTCCAACAACAGCTGGAGTGCCAAAGTTGTGCAGTGCTGGTGCAGAAAATATTGAGCCAGCTGGACCAATGGTTTGACCGGGCATAAGGCAGCCTCTTGTATTCCTGCGTCAGGGCGGGGGGCTCTCTTTGGGGAAGAAACAGTTGAGGCCATGCTTGACCAGGCCTCCTATTCTGCCCGCCCCCCACAATTTCAACCAGTTTTCTTAGTACTTAGTACTACTGATATTTATATATTGCTTTTCAACAGAAGTTTCCAAAGCAGTTTAGACAGAAAAATAAAGAAAATAGCTCCCTGTCCCCAAAGGGCTCACAACCTAAAAAAAGAAACATAGGATAGGCACCAGCAACAGCCACTGGAGGGTTGCTGTGCTGGGGCTGGCTAGGGACAGTTGCTCTCCCCCTGCTCAATAAAGAATATTGCCACTTTTAAAAGGTGCCTCTTTTGTTCAGTTAGCAGGGGTTTCTTGCCCTGTAGGACAGGCTGCTGGCTTGTTGTGTCTGACCTTCCGAGCACAGCAGAGGCATGCAAGGTAGGGCCAAGGCAGGGAGCGTCCCGTTTCTCGAAACTTGGCCTGCCAGCAGGTGCCCTAAAAGGGAAGCCCGCCAGCAGGCAAAATAGCGGGGGGGGGGAGGGGGAAGAGCAGAGAAACAACCCCTCCCTGGAGACAGGTGCAGGCCCAGCTGGCAGCAGCTGTCCTGCCAGTTTGAAAAAGAGGTGCCAAATGTTGGAAGAGGGAAGAATGGAAGGATTGATGCCTTGAAGGACTTGGGACAGAGGCCAAGAGGCTGGTGCAGCCCAGGTGGGCCGATGCCGGGAACACAAAACGACTCTTCATGTGCAGGACCCAGTTCTTGCTGCTGCTGCTGTGCCCAGCCTCCCTCTTAAGCAGCCAACTTAAGCCCCAACTTAAGTTGGGCACAGCTTAAGGCACAGCTTGGAGATCCAACTCCCAAGTAAGAAAGTGAATTTTCTGGTGATCCCCAAGGCTGCCCTTGGGGATCACCAGAAAATTCACTTTCTTACTTGGGAGTTGGATCTCCAAGCTGTGCCTTGGGTCCAAAGTGCATTTCCTACAAGGTAGAGAAGTGTGCCTGTCCAAAGGGAGGGCCTGAGAGACTTGCACCCTCTGAAGCGGGAGTCTCCACCACCAGGCCTCCGGTTCGGTGGCTGTCAACTCCAGTGCAAAAGTTCTGGCCGGCAGCAGGGCTGGGAAGAGCTCCAGAGAGCTGTGGCCTTGCCCGATGTACCTGGTTGGATACTGCATGAAGCAGGATGCTGGGCTAGACAGGGCCTGGCCTCATCCAGCAGGGCTTTTGTTTTGTTTTTTAATGTTCTTATGCTGCCAGTCAGAGCTGAGCATCATAGGAACAAAGGAAGATACTTTATACTGTTAGACCACTGGTCCATCTAGCTCAGTATTGCCTGCCCTTACCGCACCTGCTCTCCAAGGTTTCAGGCAGGGCCCAACCTGGAGATCCTGCCAGGGAGGGGACCTGGGACACCTTCTGCATGCTGCTGCTCTTTTACTGAGGTTTGGTCCCAGCCCGAGGGCCAATGGTCCGACTCTGCTGCCAGGAGACCTTGCTTTTCTCCGGGGCACGACGGGCAACAATCCCGCCACGTGGCAAGTGTGAAGTCGGTTCCCCGCCCTGCCCTTGGGGCCTCATCATCCCTCCCTCTTGCGACCGAAGTTTCCCGCGAGGAGGTCGTTTTGTTCGGGCGTCCTCCCGGGTTTGAGGACGAGGCCGCCGGGCTGAAGAGCAGCCGAAGCGTCTCCCTCCCTGGGTTGCAGAGGAAGCGGCCTTTGGGTTGGGGGTGGGAAGCAGAACCGAGCCAAGCCCCCAGCGCAGACAGTCTGCGCGCGGAGGCAGCAGGACTCCGAGGACGGACTCCCTCCCCGCGCCCCATCTGCATGGCGGGGCACGGTGGGTGGTGGGGGGGACGAAGAGAGGCGCGCGCGCGCGCACCCGCGTCTGCTTTGATTGGGGGGCGTGGGGGGTTCTCCTGAGGGGGCTGGGCGGAGGGTGTGGGACGAGAAGCGGCCCTTCCGCTCCGTCTCCTCCGTTTGTAATTCAAGCGCGGGGGTGGGGGTGGGGGGCGGCAAGTCGGCTTTTGTCTCTGAGCGTCGCTCCGGAGCAGACCAGGCTTGGCTCGGGCTGGTGCATTCCGTGCCCGGGAGCGCTGCTTAAGTTGGGGCGCCCCCAACACTTCTCACATGCGCGCGCTCCCGCTGCACACAAGTTCAAGCCTCCTTGCAATACTAACATAAAACGGCTGGAAATATGAGTGGGGTCAGGAGGCGGCTGCTGCGGCTGCTGCCTCGTGCTTCCCTTGCTCTGCTAAGGTGGCAACATGCCAGCCGGCGGGCCTTAACTCCGGGCGTACTGCCAGCCAGAGTCCGCTCCCGAGAGCTGCTGGGTGCGGCCCCGGGCAAGTAGAGGCGCCCAAATTCAAAAGTCGCCTGAAGTGCGAGGAGCAGGAGGCGAGCCGTGAGGCATGCTGGGAATCGTAGTTCTTTTGGCGGAGTGAGACGGCCCTTTTTTCTTCCCACCCTTTTGTGGGGGGGCGGAGTGGCTGCATAACAGGCAGAAGGCAAACAGGTCGAGCAGCTTGAGTTAGGCCTAACCTGCCTGTCGCTGCTAATGAAGGGTACAGCTGTAACAGCAGCTCTGCTGCACAGGCTCTTAGGCATTCTTATCTTAGGGCTCTTGCAGAAATGTAAGGATGGGCCTGGGCCCTTGGGCAGAAGAGAAAGAAGGAGCCCTAGGTCTCCTCATGGCGAGCAAGGGAGCCAAGCTGCCAGCTGCAGACTATATCCCTACATTCTGAATGGAGCCTGTGGAACTACCCTGGACTAGACTTTAGGGTCAATCACAGTGACATTTGTGGCAATTTCAGGCTAACCCTCACTCGGTTGAGGATACCAGCAGGAGACCTGCTCTTGTGCTTTTGCTGTGCAGCAGTCTTGCAGTACATCTCCTTTGGGGCCTGGAGTGCATGCTCAGCACTCTTGAGAGTGGGGCAGCCACAGGGGCTGGCTTGGAAATTGGCAACCACAGTAACCAGCTGCTCTGCAGCTAGCAAAGGATGATCATCTCAATTAGCAGCAATTAACCCCATTTCATCTCCTAAGCACATTTACCTGGGAATAAGTGCTGCTGCAACCCATAATAGGCAGGATCAGGCTCTGGTTTGTGGGGCTTGTGAGGAGGAAGAAGGAGCTGCCTCTGCACACCTGCAGCACTTTAGCTTCTGAGGAATAATAAAAGACTCAGGCTGCTTGAGCTTTTCTGTCTAGTGGAGTGTGAGGATCTAGTCTTCTCCAATGGAGTTATCTTCTGGTAATACTGCATGAAGTCTGGGGAAAGGGGGGATATTGGTGGGTGGGTTGCAACTCTGCTCCTTTCCAGCTCACTTATATGTGATCTTATTTGTGGGAGTGGTGAGTCTGTTATTGTTATTTTAAAAAACCAGTTCCCAAGAAAGCTTCTGACTGTTCTGAAGCTGCTGGAATTGTCCTGGTGCTTCTCTGCTATTGTTATCAGCTTGGCGCTAGAGACCAGGTCTCTGGCACTCTTTGGCTACTTGATTTTGTTGCTTGCAACTTTGCATATGTCTGCATACACCCTTGTTGAGAGAGGATAACTAGTCATTTATCCCATAAAGTGGGCTGCAGTCTATGAGGAGAGTGCCTCCTGCTCCTCTGAGAAAGGTGCTAGTGATCCCTCAAGATGCTTGGTTTGCCTCATAGGATTTGCCTTTTACTGAGTCAGTATGCTTGGTGTGCCTTATACTGAGTCAGACCACTGGTAGGTCTATATGTCTGTTCTGACTAGCAGTGGTTTCTCCAGGGTTTGGGGCCAGAGTCTCTCCCAGCAGGGGTGTAGCTATAATTGAGCAGGTGTGTTCAAAGAACTGCCCCCCCCAGCTCCACTGCTCCCTGTTTTCTTCATTATCTCCCTCGCTCCAAGGGAGTGAACACAGGCCCCTTATCTATGCCCATCTCTCAGCCCAACCTGGAGATCTGCCAGGGACATTCTGCATGCAAAGCAGGTACTCTGACACGTGGTTGTGGCCCCATCCCCATGTTCCCTCCATCCTAAGTGACTGCTTCCCTGAAAGCTGTGTCCTAATGGCAGAAGAGAGGCACCTTTTGAGATTTTGGAGCAGATGGCTGCCTTCCAGAACTCTACTCTTTCTGGAGCCTCATCCTAGGAATGTTGACTTGGCAAGGAGCCTCACTGGGCTCCCTAAGATCATAGCTGAAATTCTGACTGTCTGGTGGAAGTGCTTGGCCAGGAGGGGCATCTGTGCACCTTTGGGTTGCATGGGAAGTGGTGTTAGTGGTTAAAAGTATTTTAAATGGTTTTAATTGTTCTTTGAATTGTTTTTATATTGTTTTTAGCACTGTGTGTTTTCATGTCTTTTAAAAAAGTTATTGTACACTGCCCAGAGCCTCTGGATGGGGTGGTCTATAAATGTAATAAGTAATAAAAGGTGCTGATTTGGAGGGGGTGGGAGAGAAGGCTTTCTATTAGACATGTAGAAACTGTCAAGCTGGCTTTTCTGTCTTTCTGGTGGCGCAGTGGTAAAACTGCCGCCCTGTAACCAGAAGGTTACAAGTTTGATCCTGACCAGGGGCTCAAGGTTGACTCATCCTTCCGAGGTCAGTAAAATGAGTACCCAGAATGTTGGGGGGCAATATGCTAAATCATTGTAAACTGCTTAGAGAGCTCCGGCTATAAAGCGGTATATAAATGTAAGTGCTATTGCTATTTCCAGGAGCAGCAGGTACCAGCACCAAGCCCCGCAAGAGAAAATACAAGAGAAAGGGCAGTCTGGCCAGCTCTCTCCAGTGCTACTGCCTGCATGGATACCCAGGTGTATCCCCAATTGAATGCTATCTGCGAAAAGCACGGAATGGACCACTTGGCTGTTCTGCCTACGGGACCCCTAAAAGACCTAAGGTTTGGTGGAGCACAGTTGGTGGGGGTGGGGTGGGTGGGTTGCCCTGCTAGGTAGTAGAGGCCCAGAGATTAACCTTCCTTACCTTGAGCTGCCCTTAACTCCAGGGTCTGCTGTATGCTGACTTGGACAGCCAAAGCGAGATCCAACATCTTAGCTGCTGCCTTAAATGTGAAGGCAGCAGCTAAGATGTTGGATCTCACTTTACGAAAGAGACACTCTACGAAAGAGAACTTGCATTAAGGGGAATTTACAACAGGTTTTGGGTTTGGAGTGGTGGCGTTGCAGAGCAGGGTTGGATTCTGGTCCAGAGGAGAGACTGCAGAATGTGACTACATGTATATATCCTTCTCTTCCTCCAAAGAGTCCAAGGCAGTGTACTTGGTTATAGTTATGCCCACAACAACCTTGTGAAGTAGGCTAGGCTGAAAGAGAAGTGTCTGGCCCAGAGTCACCCAGAGAGTTCCATGGCTGAATGAGCATGTGTTTGGTCCACAGGACTGCAGAGCCAGAGGGCCCTTCAGATATCTGGCAATGCTAAAATTCATTTTTGCTTCATGGTAAAAGATCATTGTGGAATTTGTATGGAGCTCGTGAAGTGGGGGATTTCCCACAGGTCTTCAATATTCTGCATTCTGCTCCTGCAGCTAACTCGGAATTCCAAGCAAGAGAGAAAAGAGAAGGCAGAGAGAGCTGCCCGGAAATGGAAGAAAAGAGCCATGGAAGAACTCAAGAAGATTGCTAAAACAAATGCTGAGACTCTTGCTGGAAAGTCAAGATGCAGAGGTGAGGGCTTGCTCCTGTGACTGCTCCAGGGCTCTGGTGTGTCTCGTAGTGGAACTGGCCAAGAAGCTGCCACATTGTTTTCTGTGGACCAGGATCTTGTCACAATCCCATTGTCTGCATACAGCCTGGGTGGATGCTGGCGTGTGTGTACATGTGGGAGGGGCACTTGCTGACCATATACAGACCCCTGTGTGTACAGTACAAATTGAATACAGACAATTCTTAACTGTAGCAAAAAGTTGTATATACAGATTTTCACTGAGGATACTGATCTCTGCAATGTGTTTGCCATAGGTGCCAAGAAGAGAGAAGTCTTTAAGCGTATGGCTCGAGGTGGGATTTGGCCATGGAATGCTTGGAGGCTGCAAATTGCAGCTCATCACTTTGCTATGCTTCGTTATACAACCCTCTTAACATCTCCTCTGAGTTTTCTTCTGCTTGCTCTTCGTGCTGTGAGTGAAAGGAAATGCAAGGCCTTGATGTGTCCAAAATGACCCCTAGGACTCCTTTCTTATGCTCTTTCAAGGGTTGGGGTTGTTTTGCAAAGCAACAGCGCTGTGTAAGGGCAGGGGTTGGAGGTGGGATGGGTGACTTATACATGGCTTGACCTCATCCTGCAGGACAGGTCTTATGTCAAGGCCCTTGAGCTTCAGGAATGAATGGGGCTCTTCACTTTGTACTTCCCATGTCTAGCACACTCCCCCACTGAAAGAGCTTAGCTGCCTTGAATTCAATAATATAAATGCTAGAGGTGTGTATAAACAAGGTGGGTATCTCCAGTTCTGCATTAAGTATCAGGCACCTTATTCTTTCCAAAATGGTAAAACTCTTCTGATCTGGGTTGCAAGGACTTGATGTCAAAGGGAACAATTGAGTTATGAAGCAAGGAGGGTACAGATCAGGGTGGCAGTGGCATGTGTGGGGTACCAAATGTGGGAGAAGAATGTGGTGGTGTACATGGGATGGAAACTTCATGCAGAGAAGCATCACTGGACTTTCTCTTTGGTAGAATACAGGAGGGGTTTACCATTGCTTCTTTCCATGCAGTCTGAGATGATGCCTTTCAGCATCTTCCTATATCGCTGCTGCCCAATATAGTACCAGTGGGGATTTGAACCGGCAACCTTTTGCTTGTTAGTCAGAGCCCTTGATTTGTACAACCTTGTTGACAGCCTCTCTAGGTAGAGCTGGGGAAAGACCCTTCTCTGTCAGGAATTCTGGAAAGTTGTTGCCTCTTGGTGCAGACAGTACTGAGCTAGATGGGCCAAGGATCTAAGCTGGTATAGTGCAGCTGCATACAAGAATCCTCCTAGCATGTGCTCCAACAAATGATTCTGATAATTTTGTTGAAAACACACGCAGTAGTTTTGCAGCTCTGTTGGAAAATGTTACTGTGGTGACTTGCCCTCTCTCCTTGCAGGCCTGGCTGCCCACAAACACAGGCAGCGGGAAGAATCCAGAGGTGAAGGAAGTGGCAGCTGGTGAGTCCAAGGCCTGCTCTGGTAACGCACGAGAGATAGCAGCACCACCCCAAAGGAAGTGAGTGCAAGAGCCCAGCAGCACTGAAGACTGGACACTGTGGCCAGCTCTGGCTTGAGGAGCAAAAGGCCCACCTGGTATTAGGCAAGGGAAAAGGAAACCACTTTTAACAGGCTGCCTTGGAGTCATTCTAGCATACTTTTAACTCAATAAAGTTAATGTCTTAATAAGATGGTGCTCTGGTGTCATTTGCACAAAACGGCCTCTGAGTAAGGAGGTGGTGGTGCCTGGGCTGAAGCCTCCCCAATGCACGGATGGCCAAGCCCTCCAAAGACGGGCAAGGGCATGATCCCCTCCAGTGTTAGTGTGGAAGGAAGCCATCTGGGTCGCACACGTAAGCGTGGAGAGGAGGGCTGCAGCCCTACATCAGGCAAGTGGTGGCAGGGATCACCCTTGCCCTGTAAGGCAATGTGGAGGCCATGCTGGCTGGCTGGCTGGCCTGCCTCCTTGGGCCCTCTTCGGGGGGGTGAGATGCCCCCTTTGGCCTGCGGTCCCTCCCTGGGGTGCAGCCAGGTGGGCTTCTCTGGCCTGTTCCTGAGCCAGTGTGGGCAGGAGGAAGAGGGCAGTTCCCTGGTCAAGGCCTCGTCCCTCCACGGGGCCCTGAAGGCCTCACCGCTCCCTGGCATGGCCTGGAGGCATTTCCCCACCCTGCCCCCACCCTTCAACACTGTAGGTGTTGCTGTTGCACCCGAGAAAAGCGTCTGAGTTAAACTCTGTTCTCGTGGGGGAAATAAACTCGGGGCTCTTCAGCTGCTGGGAGCCCGCAGCCGCTCCCCTCTTCCCCTGCCGCAGCCGGTGACAGCCGCCCAAACGGGAGGAGCCCCCACCGCTGCCTCTCCCCGCTGCTGGAGAAAAAGGCCCGAGATGGCGGCGCAGGGAGGGCAGCCCGACTCCATCTCCCAGAGTGCACAGCGGGCGGCGCCCCCCCCCTCTTTCCCGTGGTGCCCCGCGCGGGGAGGCGGTTCGTCTCGTGGGGCGGCGGCGGCCATTTTGTCTGCCTGCCGGGCGGCTTGAATGAGAGGAGCGCCCGCCGCCGCCGCACCGCTCCGTCGCCTCCCGGACCTCCGCCATGTCCACGGCCCCGGGCACCCCCCGCGCTGGGGGCAGCAGCGGCGGCGCTTCCTCGGCGGCGGCGACTCCGCTGTCGCCGGCGCGGATGTCGCGGCTGCAGGAGAAGGAGGAGCTGCGGGCGCTGAACGACCGGCTGGCCCACTACATCGAGCGGGTCCGCTCCCTCGAGCTGGAGAACGACCGGCTCCTCCTGCGCGTCTCTGAGAAGGAGGAGGTCGTCACCCGAGAGGTGGGCCCGCGCGGCGCGCCTTGGGGTGGGAGGAGGAGAGCGGAGAGCCTCCAGCCGCAGCAGCAGTCTATCCCTGCAAGCACCCACACACCCGCGCGCGCGTGCCTCCCGATGGCCCTTGTCGGCAGTCAGGGCTCCGGGGTCCTCCTACACTCGTCGTGTGCTTTGTCTTGGGGGAAGGGAGGTCTTCGCCCGCCCTGCCTTGTAGGCGCCGCGACCTCCTGCAGGCAAAGCTGCTGTTCTGCCTCCGAGCTGCGGCCCCTTCCTTCCTTCCCCACCAGAGGAGCAAAAGCAGCTGCCTTCTACGGAGTCCTCCTCGGCCCATCTCGCTCAGCGTTGCCTGCACTGAATGGCAGCAGCTCGGGCAGAGAAGGGTCTTTCCCCTCTCTCGGTAGAGCTGAGGGCAAGAGTTAGACCTGGCTGGGTCTCCTGCATGCAAAATATGTGCCCTGCAGCTGAGCCACAGTCTCTCCATAAAATATGTGAATCGGGAGTCTGTTTGCCACTGAGCCAGCTAGTTCAGGATGTACCCTGACTGGCAGCATTCCTCTGTCTTACACAAGGGTCTTTCCCAGCTCCACCTGCTGCCAAGAGTTGAACCTGGGATCTTGCCCCTTCCCCAAAAGAAAAGATCCCCCTCCCATCTTACCATAACCTCCTTTTTTCACCCCTCGCTTGAACAGTTTTGCTCTTTGGATGCAATAATTGGAGGGCGCACTCTCAACTTTTGTAGCCTGCTCCCTTCCTGTGCTTACCTGGGAGGCCCACTTTCTTCAAAAGATCAGGGTGTCCTGGGGCGATGTTCCCTTTAAGGTGTGCATTCACACGGTTTTTGATGTCTGCTCAGTTAATTTTAGATCCCTCTCAGGTTGAATCTGGAAGGTCCCACTCTGAATGAATATGTGCACACACTGCCTTGATGCTGCTGCCCAGAACACAACTCATTCTGCAAACAAATAGAAAAAAAATAGAGAGAATACTAGGTGGGACTGGATCAGCGCAAAGCAAATCAGATGGAGTTGTGTGGGGAGGGTGAGGCTTTGCTCGCAGTCCCCTGTGGGTTAGTGGAGTCCTTTCCCATGATGGTACTCTTGACTGATGTAAGCAGGGCTGGAGGGAAAATCTCTACCTGTCCAAAAATTGCCTCCCCCCCCCCCCCGGCCACACTTCTCCACCTCCAGTGTTGGTGCTCTTGTGTCCCAGACAGCTTTTGCTTTTTGTTTCCCTCTGTGGCTTAGGAGCAAGGCCAATGTGGTTTGCCTCCTGGACTGAGGAAATCCCTCTTAACCTCTGTGGCTTCCCATATCTGAGCAAATGCTGTGGCTGCTAGGTGCAGTTGCAGGGGAGTAACAGCAGGAGAGAGGGCCTGCCTTCAACTCTTGCCTGTGGCTTCCAGTGGCATCTGGTGGGCCACTGTGCGAAACAGAATGCTGGGCTAGATGGGCCTCCTTGGGCCTGATCCAGCGGGGCTGTTCTTATGTAATCTTTCTCTCTCCAAAGTGTGGGTGCAGTGCACAAGGTTTCTGGGCTGGGACCTCTGGAGTTGCTTTTTCCCCTCCATCCTGTACACATTTTGGGGAAATGACTTGCCTGGCAAGTATGAGGTTCCCAGTTTGAAACCCTGCCGGTATGTTTCCCAGACTATGGAAAACACCTGTATCGGTCAGCAGCGATATAAGAAGATGCTGAAAAGCATCCTCTCATACTGCACAGGAGGAGGCAATGGTAAACCCCTCCTGTATTCTACCAAAGACAACCACAGGGCTCTGTGGGTGCCAGGAGTAGACACCAACTCGATGGCACCCTTTGCTTTACCACTGATTTCAGTGAAAAGTACTCCCCCTTAGAAGGCTGTGTCTTGACAAAATAGCTCTTCGCCTTGTGGAGCAGAAATTGCATGGGTAGAGGTCTGAAAAGCCCCAAAGGGCGGGTCTGTCCACAGCTCAGAGTTGGCGGGAACACATTGATGGCATGTGGAGTGGAGTTGGGAGTTGTCTGTGTGTTCTGCAGAAACCTGTGGCTGCTGGCAGGAATGGCCTGCTCTGTCCCTCAGTGGCGACGTGAGTCAAAATGTTCAAACCTGCTGGCTGACCCCAGCAAATGTGGAGCATGCCCCCCACCCCACCCCCCAAGGGTGGGGTCCCCAGGCCAGAAGACAGGCAGGGCCATTCTAGCCATCCAGCAGTTGGGAGGTGCATCAGGAGAGCTCTGCGCCGAATAATATAGAGTGCAGAAATAGTGAGCGAGCAGGAGCTCCTGTTTGTACTCGTGAACGCCTGAAAGACCTTGCTGAGGGAGGATCCTCCTGAGGTGGGAGGAATGTTTTGTTGCGGTGGGCTGACCTGTGAAGGGAGGGAGGAAGAGAGTGCAGGTGCATGAAGAATGGAGGAGCTCATGGAGGGTGTTGGCCTGATCCTTGGAGGCAAGGGAGACAAGGAAGGGGCCTCCTTGTCTTTCCAGAGCAGGCTGATGACCCCTCCTGGAAGGATGCCAGCTGGCCTTCCCAGATGAGGGCTGATTGCCCACCCCCCTTTTTTTATTCCTGGGATTCCTGTCCCATTTGTCTAACTCTAAAACAAAATCGAGGCCTCTAACAAATCAGAAGGTTAATCATGATCACCTCATAAAGATCTCAGAAGTGCCTTTGGTCTCCCTTTGGAGGCCAGCCAGCTTGATTTGTTAGAGCTCCTCTGCAGTGGTAAAGCAGGTGTCTGCTTTGAAAGGGTCCAGTAAGTTCTAAAAATAAAACCTTCACACTTGTTGTGATAATTGGTCCTACAAGTTAGTCTGTGCTGCGTGAAGAAATTTTTTCTTCTGTCTGCCCTGAATCTCTTTTCAGGCAACTTCATGTGGGGAGTCCCAACTATTGTGGGGAGAGGAAGGAGGAAGAATTCCTTATTCACTCCCCTCACATCCCCCCCCCCTTCCCCCCTTGCCTGAGACTAAGCAGCCCTAGATCCTTTGGCCTTTCCTAATAGGGATGATAGCCACCTAATGGCGCAGCAGGGAAATGACTTGACTAGCAAGCATGAGGTTGCTGGTTTGAATCCCTGCTGGGAAACACCTATATTGGGCAGCAGTGAAATAGGAAGATGCTGAAAGGCATCATCTTATACTGCTTGGGGGATGGCAGTGGTAAACCCTTCCTGTATTCTGCCAAAGACAACCACAGGGCTCTGTGGTCACCAGGAGTCGACACTGACCCGACGGCACACTTTATTTTACTTTTAATAGGGATGATGCATCAGCCCCATTGTATAGTTTAGTGACCTTTTTCTGTGCTTTCACCAGATCTAGGATAGCCTTTTAGAGATTGGTTGACCCAAACTATGTGCAGTAATAGGGCCTAACTATGCAATGACATTATTATTAAGAATATTTGTGATGGAGGTCCGTGAATGCATGACCTTCGTTTTCAAGCCTTTACACCCAAAGATTCCTCCAAAAGGCTTTTTCACCAGCTTTTCCAGGCAGGCTGGACACCTGCAAAAAGCACCACTAGCCCCAAAACAAATCAAAACCACTCAAAGGAATATTCAGGTGTGCCAACCTGGGTAATTTCCCTGAAGCCTAAGGGTATCTCCAAAAATCCTATTTCCTGAAATCCTACTTTCAGGAGTAAAATGGCCTAAGCTGACATTAGTAGCTGTCAAACTGCTTTGATAACCATTTTTGTTGCAAGGTGGTGTATAAATAATATGAATTGTAGATGCTGTTTATCTAGTAGATTTATACATCACCCCAACGGTGTCCCTAGATGATTTAATAACTGATGATCGGTTGCAAGAAGATGAAGATGAAAAGGAAGGTGGTCGGTTGCAAGAAAGGAAGTGGGAGGAAAGTGGCTTTAGCATGCTGCACATTGACTCCACGGGAGATGGGGAGGCCCCTCCCTGCTTGCAACCCAGCCCTAGGCCATGGACTCTGTTGGGGAAGGTTTTACTCGCTCCCAGCAACACAAGGAAGAGGAGCCTGCCTGCCTGCCGCCTGCACAGAGCCATGAGGATTCTCACGCTCTGTGTGAAAAGAGGTTGGCGCCCTGGGCTCAGGAAGCTGCTCCAGCCCCACTTCTCTGCTATGCCTTTGCCCTCTGTTGGCCGTCTGAAGCTGAGCCGTTTAGAGGGGATCTGACTATCCCTGTGCCTTCCACCTTGTGGCGGACTATTCCCCCATCTCCACCCTGCTGCGTATGAAGGAGGGGGTCCCAGACTCCTGCTCCCTGCACTAGGCTCTTGCCTTGTGCTGCTGGCCTTCCAGGTGCTGATTTGGGTTTCTGATTCTCCGCTCTCTGGTGGCAGGTTACTGGGATCAAAGCCCTGTATGAGTCGGAGTTGGCGGACGCCCGTCGGGTCCTCGATGAGACCGCCAGAGAGAGGGCGAAGCTCCAGATTGAAATCGGAAAGCTGCACTCGGAGCTGGATGAGCTCAGTAAGAGGTAAGGGGGCATGTTCCGTATGTAGCCCTTCAGAACCATTTAGGGCTGGAAGAGACAGCAGCAGTCAAGGCGCCAGCCTGGCCCTGGCATTTTCTGGTTTGCGAGGTCAGCTTTGTCCAAAAGCTGGTTGGATTGTGTCCTAGGTGGGCAGAGGGATGGAGAGCAGGTTGGTGCCAAATAGTGTTCCCTCCTGTTGGGAAGAAGCAACAGCAGCTCCAGGAGTGGGTGGCTCGGACAGGGGAAGTGAGGAGGGGTGTGTTAAACCCTTTCTCTGCCTGCTACTCCCCCCCCCCCCCGCCGTTGTTCCTCTTCCAAGCACTGTCTGGAAGCCTGTAGAAGGAAAAGCAATGGGTGTCGGGTGGGGGCAGCATTGATGGGGCAAGGGCGAAGCACACACTCCCGGCCCCTCCCTCACTCCCAATCACTGTACCCTGGGAGTGTGAAGAAGAGGCAGCTGTTGTGGAGGCTTCCTTACCGAGACCTGGGTGTCGCGTGCAGTGAGGAGGCCCCGTGAGCTCTTGGTGGGGTTTGTTTGGTAACGTAGCAGTCCCGCCCACTGCCCCATCCTTGTTAGCAACTTGAGACTCTCAACACTGTCAAGGTGAGAGTTGCCTTCTGGACCCTGGACAGGCATATTCTGAAGCGGCATTGAAGTGGCAGCTGCTAGGCTCTCTCTTCAGAAGGTGCTCTGGGAAGACAGGTGGAGGGGGATTGCAGGTGCTGGCTTGATCACAGCTCCTTGTCTGACATGTGTAAGGTTGGGAGCTGTGCCTGTCATCAAGCGCAGTCTTCCGGGCTGCGGACCTGTTGGATCTCATGTGCAGGAAATGGTTGGCTGCCTCTGCGTTGAACAAGCGCCAGATGTTTGGCATACCAAGGTCTTCCTTTCTGCCAGAGGGGAATGAGAGGTGCCAGCCGTCCTGTCCGCTGCCTTGCACTGACTGGTGCTTGGGCCGCTGCCTTTCCAGAGGGTGCACACGTTTTAGTTTGCTGCAAAGGAAGGAGTTGTCATGATGTGTCTTCTCAGCCGCTTTGTCCTTGATTGTGGTAATTTAAGGCTGAAGCCTCCACTTTCCAGAACTCTTGCCTGGCGGGATTCCTTCTCTGAATGAATTTGCAGCTGCGGGTACCTGTGATCATTCCGCTCTGATTTTCTGGACTGGCGAAGAGTTGGAGGGCATTTTAAGTGACCTGAAAATCATAGCCCTCCCCTCCCTCCTTCCCTTAAAAGAACAAATGTTTAGTCTTTTCAACTATGGAGTAACTTGCAGGTGCTGCTGGTGTGGTCTTTTTGAAGGCTCACAAACCAGAGTGGGCCTGAATGGGGTTTCCACTGATTATTTTTGGGGGGTGGGGGAGAGTAGCTGTTCTGCTCTCTGCCCCTTGCCAACTGTGGCTGCCAGCCCTCCTCCCATGTATTTATTTTATTTATATATTGTTAAATTTATATACTGCCTTTTATTAAAAACAATCCCATGACCTCTGCATTGTCTCCAGAGTTCTCTTTGCTTCACCTCTCTTGCTTTGACAGTTGTCAACTTTGGGGGTGGGAAAGTCCCCTCCTCCTGTGACCGTCCACTGCAATGTGTTCTATGGAGGAAGCAATATTGGGATGAGGCCATAGCTCAGAGTGAGAGAAAGCATCTGCTTTGCATGCAGAAGGCCCCAGGTTCAGTCCCTGGCAGCTTCACCAGCTGGGGCTGGAGGAGCTCCTGCCTGAAATCTTGGCGAGCTGCTGTCAGTCAGTGTAGACCGTCCTGAGCCCAAGGGACCAGTGATCTGCCTTGGTGTATGGCAGCTTCCAGTGTTCCAGTAGCAGCTGGTGCTCGGCCCAGGGGCTGGGTCAGCGTCTGACCATATAGCTGTCGTCTCCAGATGCTCCTTGCCTGGAGGATCTCTCACTCCTCCCGTTGGGTGAATTGGACGTGAATGGCAGCACAAGAGGTATCACCCTGGAAAGGGGAGTGATGGCTCCTTCTCATTTTGGTCCCACAGTTGTTCTTACTGCAGAGGGAAGAGCGGGTGGGTGCAAGCACCCAAGATCCTACAGGAGGCCAGCCTCCAAGAAACAGCAACATTCTTCTCACCTGCAAGGTCACAATTGGGCCTGGCAGCTTCTGTCCGATGCCCAGCATTCTAGCTTTGCCCCACTATTGCCCATTTCCAGCTGGCTCCCTGCCCATAGAGAAATGGGCCGGAGTGCTTCAGTTTTCAAACCCTTCTGTGTTCACAGCAGTGCTGCCACCTGCTGGCAATCTCTTGAAGCACAGCTGCCTTTTCCCACTTTCCACAGTCAGAAGATCTGCATAGCTGCACTGTTTCTGATGCTTTCATCAGCTGCAGTCAGGGTGAATGAAATCTGTCTCTCTAATTCGGAAAGGAGCAAGAGAGCTTCAGTATGAAGATTTGTCTCCTAAATGCAGACGTTTGGAGTACTATTTTGGATTGTGTGGGGAGAGTAGTTCTCCCTTCTGCTTCACATAATATTCTGTGCGTGCATTCACATCTGAATACACTCTCTTGTTGAGTGCCATTTTAAAACATGCAGGGGGATGAGGGAGGTAAATGGCTCCCGAGGGTTCATGGATTTGGCCCTGCCTACCAGAGGCAGAGCAACCTAACTGAGACTGCCCTTCGACTCTGCGGGAAGCTTGAAGCACAGAAATGTGCTGTGCGGGTTCAGTCTTGCTTCCTGGACCTTTGTGTTGCTTGGTGCTTTCATGGGATGGGTGAGGGGATCAGGGCTTCCTCCCTGGGCCAAGCGGTGTGCCTGCATGGTCCCCTGATGCCCATGAAGCCTTCCCTAAGGCCCCTTTTCTTGTCTTGCCCTAGCTATAAGAAGAAGGATGGCGAGTGGTCCACATCTCAGGGCCGCATCAAAGAGCTGGAGGTCCTCTTCCATCGAAGCGAAGCAGAGCTCACTGCCACCCTGACTGAGAAGCGCAACCTGGAGGCCGAGGTGGCTGACCTGCGTGCCCAGCTGGCAAAGGTAAAAAAGAGGGGAGTCTCAAGGCAGCCTGGCAGAGCCCTCTTGGGCATGAAGAATGAGGGGCGACACCAGCGTGCATTTTGAAATAGCAGCAGCTTAACAGAATGGAGGGGGTTGGCTGTGCTGTTCGCCTGCTAGATTCTTGAATGAGTAAATGGGAGAAATAGACCCCGCCTCCTTCCTTTATCCAGACGTTCTCAGCACGAATGTACAAAGGTCGCAGCCTTCTGCCGAGTCAGTCTCTTGATCCATCTAGCTCAGTATTGTCTGCTTTGATTGGTATCAGCTCTCCAGGATTTCAGGCAAGGGTCTTTCCCACCTGGAGATGCTGCCTGGGCTGGGACCTCCTTCTGCCTGCAAAGCAGATGCTCTTCCCCTGAGCTACAGCTCCATTCCCAGTTTCCCCATCCTAGTCTAACCCATATTCATTACAACCACATGTGCAAAATGGATCTGGTTTCTAAGGTATGAAAATGGCAAGTCACGATGTTTAGGAGTTGCTGATGAAATCCAAACATTTTGCTTCTGTTACTTTGGTTACAATGTAGATACAAAAGCCACAGATTTTCTTATTTGCAGTCCCAGAAGGATGATAGTCTTCTGGTGTTGGCTGCACAAAAGGCAAAATTTGTGCTCTCTCCTTGGCTTATTTCTTGGGCTTACAAGCAGGATTTGGGGAATATGTTGAGGCGGTGCCCACAAGGTGGTGACTCTGCAATCTGATTGCACAAAACTAGAGTAAATCCTACAGGTCATCTAGGATTGCTGCGAGTGCCTCCCACCCCATCTCGTCTGTAGCCTTGGAAAGTAGGTGGTGTCAGTGTCACACATGACTATTCCTTGGTGGGTTTCACAGTGCTCTGTAATGCTCCACATGTGTCCTCGCTTTCAGGAGCGTGTGAAAGTTGCTCTCTCCTTCTTTGGGCCCAGGGCAGCCAAATCTTCAGTTTCAAATCCTTTCCCCCGAAATACGTTTTGTTCCTTCCTCCAGTGTCCACTAGATGGTGCTAACCTTTTAGAGATATACCCCGCCACGCAGTGTGTGTGCATGCCTGTGCACATGTGCATGTATTCTTAGGGCCCTCCCCCTCTTCTAAGCTGTTCTGGACAGACCTCGCGCTTTAAGAGTCCTGTATTACTGGAAGACGAGAATTCTTCTTACAAGATAACCTCTGGCAATGAAAATTTCAACTGCATGTCTTAAGTCTCGAGACTTAGCAGCCATTCTGCACTGCACAACCTGCAAGGTTCTTTTGTCATGCACTGTGAGCTGGCATTTCCTCCTCACTTGCTCATTTCAAGCAATGTTCATACAAGTCAAAAGGAAAAAAGAAATGGCTGCCATAAAGGAGTGGGGGGGACGGGACACAATTCTGGGAGACGTTTGATATGTGATAGAGTTTGAATTTAAGCCCCGTGTGGGCTGGAGGGTCAGGACTGCACACAGTGGAGCCTGGGGAAACAGCCTGAAATGTGATTGAGGGTGGGTGGGGCAGAGGAGGAGCCAGACCACACCCACACACCCCCTCTCTCTCCCCCACTCCCTCCAACCTGGCCATCAAATCTGACAGGCACTCAGCTACACAGTCAGATTTGGGGGAAACGGCTACAGCAAAAAGAGTGGGTTTCCTTTTGGAATGTCTCCATTCTGAAGGGACATTCTTTGTCTCAACGGGACAAAGAGGCAGGCTAGTTAGAGTTCTCCGGGAAACTTGTGGGCGCCTGTCTTTCCAAGCCCCCCAGTTGATGCTGCTCCTGATCTTTTCTCAGTCGGAAGATGCGCACAGTGTGGCAAAGAAGCAGCTGGAGAAGGAGACCTTGATGAGGGTGGATCTGGAGAATCGCTGCCAGAGCTTGCAAGAGGAGCTCGACTTCAGGAAGAGCGTCTTTGAGGAGGTAGGCCTGAGGATGAGGAAGATAAGTGGCAGCCTGGAGTGGGCCCTGCCATCCCTGGGGCTGGGCAGTGGGCACGGGAAACCAACGCTGTGGGATGGCTTCGCCACTTGCCAAGTGGGATTCCGAAGGTTGCAAGCAGAATGATTTCGTGATGGGGGTGCAGACTCTCAGCTATGGGAATTGTAGGGAGTGGTGGGGAGGAGACCTCCATGGTGATAGGAAGCCGCTCCATCCTCTGTAGGCGACCTGGCCTTAGGTACTGATAGATAAGATAATAGTAGAGAATAACCCAGTGCCCCCTCTCCCTTGATCTCAGTCCATGGAATATGGCTTTCCTCTTGGACTTGAGCTTCTTGGAGACAGGGCCTTTTATGCTGAATCTCCATGAGGGACCTGATTCTTTGGCCCCTCCTGAAACATAGAAGTTCCCCTGCCCCTTTCCAGGATAGTTAGCAAATGCTGTCTGCCAGCTGTTGGCTGTGATTGCTGCTGACAAGCACAGAGGGATTCTTTCCCCTCAATTTGTGCTGGACCCTGAAGTAGGGAATAAGCAGTGATGCTCTAAATGGTCCCTGCTCCCACCTCATTTTGGATCCAGTATTGGCAAGGGTCAGAAGCAGCCAGGGAGACTTGTGCTGCTTTCTCCTTCAAGGGCAGGACATAAGCAGTGTGTCTCCTGTCTTTCTGTCTGGTTTCCTCTTGGATACAGAAGCAGTGTGAGTTTCTCTCAAGCCCAGTCATGAGGTCAGAGACGGACTCTGCCCCTCCCTGCGTGGCACATATGTGCCAGAGAATTTGGAGAAGGGCGGGTTCGCTCTCGTGCCCCTTCAAGGGCGGGGAAGTTTTATGGGCTTGGGTCTGTATGGAAGGCTGAGGTGGCTGCAGCTGCATTTCTGGCCCTGTGTGGGTGGGTTGTGCTTAGGATCTGACTAGATGTCATGATTTAGATTAGGGGATACGCTGGCACCACATCTGATGGGTTGGTGAGGACTCCTCTCCCCACAGCACTGTCTGTGCCTCTTCCAGAGTAGTTGCCCTGTCCACCTTTTTCAGCATTGTACTCTCTCAGAGTACAATCAGTGGCTACTAGTCAGAGGGCTATAGGCCACCTCCAGCCTCTCAAAGGCAGGATGCCTCCTGAGTACCAGTTGCAGGGGAGTAACAACAGGAGAGAAGGCACGCCCTCAACTCCTGCCTGCGGCTTCCAGCGGCATCTGGTGGGCCACTGTGTGAAACAGGATGCTGGACTAGATGGGCCTCCTTGGGCCTGATCCTGCAGGGCTGTTCTTATGTAGAATGATGCCTTGATGTGGTCTTCCTGGCCGCCGCCTCTTGCCCAGTAGCTGCTGCTCAGCCATTGCGATGGGATGGTTGGTCCAGCGCTTGCCAGAGGGGCAGGTCTCTACTTCTAGGGTCATATGCCCAGATCACCAAGCCAGGGGGGATGATGGGAGTTGTAGTCCACGACAGCTGGGGTTCCCTCTTACAGGGAACATGGCCCTAAACCAAACATCCTGCTTTAAGAGAGAGTAAGAGAAAGTGGGTGAGCAGCTGCCATGGCTCCCCCTAACACGAGTTTGGGGTCTTTCTGGCTCTTATAGTCATAACCTTCCTGTAAAGATGAGCCACGTTAATCTGAAGCCGTTCCTCTCTCTGGGCATGCTCAGGAAGTGCGGGAGACCAGGAAGCACCACGAGCGCCACGTGGTGGAGGTGGACAGCAGTCGCCAACATGAGTATGAGTCCAAGATCGCCCAGACCCTGGGAGACCTGCGTAACCAGCATGACGAGCAGGTCCGCTCCTACAAGCTGGAGCTGGAGCAGACTTACCAGGCCAAGGTGAGCAAGTTCTCCTGGTGAATGTGAGGAGCTTGCACTCCGGAGCCGGATGCCAAGTCTCAGAGTGGGCAGTCTCTTTAAGAGACCAGCTTCCTTGTAAGTGTGAAGTGTTGATGGGAGCTTGCGGGAGAGGGTTGGGCTCCCAGGGGGGTCTTGAGAAAAGTGGGCCTCTGGCTGTCTCGGACATCTAGGGAGGCTCTTCCGCCGTGTTGCCCCAGGGCTTTGGAAGTTGCTGTCCTAGAACTCCACTCCTCATTCAAAGTTCTAAAAACAGAAACACAACTGTGAAGCTTCATCATTGTTTTCAGAGGAATGGAAATGAAAATTGGCAGGAACGTCCTCCAAAGATTACTCCATGGCAGGAATACAACAATCTGTTCATTGTTACCGTGACCCTAGCCCTTTCCTCTGTGCAAAAACGACTGCAATTTTACCCATGTCGTTTGGGGGCAGGGCTACAGAAGCACAGAAAGCTGCAACATGGCTATCTTGGAGGTGGGGGTGGGAGGTAGATGTTGCCAGAAATCACCATGCCCCCTGAAATAGCATCATTTCAGAATAATACAGGGTACAACATCATTTGTCCCTTGAAATGGTATTGATGGCCACAATTTGTTGGACTGGCTCGTGGAGTGTAGTTGGGTGCCCTCCTGTTTTGTTCGTTGTGTAAATGTACCCTGCCTCCCCTCCAAGACTGTTGGGTGGGGGGTGGCCGCTCCGAGCTCCAGTGCTGCCTGGAGAGAGACGGCCACTACTGAGGGGCTCCGGGAATGGTGTGACAGGGGTGGCCTGCCCTCTCTTCCAGCTGGAGAATGCCAAGCTCTGCTCTGATCAGAATGACAAAGCTGCCAGTGCTGCCCGCGAGGAGGTGAAGGAAGCCCGCATGAGGATCGACTCGCTAAGCTACCAGCTGTCTGGACTGCAAAAGCAGGTGAGGGTAGGAGGCAAAGGGGAGGCCTCTCTTCCTGCTTTCCCTCTCTCTCAAACTTGCAGCATGTTTCCTGGCCAATTGTATCTGACTCGGCTGCCTGCCAAAGGATTCCCAGAGTCCCAAGCACTGGAGGCAGCTTCAGTGCAGCAGTATCAGCCGTAATGTGTGGTGGTGTCCAGTCATCTCCTCCCTCCAGTCCTCTGCACGGGCCAGATAGCTTGGAAGGGAGGCTTCTGGTGTTGGGCTGTGCTCTGCAGCAGGCAGGAATCTCGGGCGGGAGCAGACCTGTCCCGGCTGGGCAGTGTCCCCTTCGTCATGCGTTGCAGGTGTTGAGGTCTAGAATCGAGGCGCTGGAGGAGGGAGGAGAGGCCGGAATGTTTCTAGGCCAGAATCTTGGTGTTGTCTCATGAGGAATAATTTTGTTCAGAAAGATAGAATTTTCTGCAGTTTAGATTGTGCCACTAATGCAGGTGGACCTCGTTATCTGCAGGGGTTCTGTTCCTGCCGGTTTCCGTGGATATCGAGACCGCGGGTTCCTGGAGGCTAAAAATGGCTTTAAATGCATAAATCAGAGAAATAAAGTGCTATAAGGTGCTCTCCAGCTGTCCAGCAATGCCCCCCAAAATGCCACATTTTGCCATGAGAATTTTTGTTTAAACACAAGAGAGCCCCCAAATGGTAGGGATGTGCATGGAACCTCCGAACCAGTTCGAAAGGTGTCCAGTTCGGTGGGGGTGCTGTTTTAAGAGTGGGGGAGGGTGCACTTACCCCTCCCTCCGCTTTTCACCCGCCAGCACTCCTTTTTTCCAAAGTTAAATCGGGGCGGCAGCATACCTTCCTGCTGCCCTGTTGCCTGGATACAACCGGAAGTATCCAATGCACCAGCGTATCGGATACTTCCGGTTGTATCAGGGTGTCAAGGAGGTACGCTGCTGCCCTGATTAACTTTGGGGGGAAAGCGCCGACGGCGGGGGGGGGGGAGCAGAGGGAGGGGTAAGTGCACACTCTCCTGCTCTTAAAGCAGAGCGTGCGCGCACACACACATATACATACCCGCCATCGAGCCACCCCTGCCTGGTTCCATGTACATCCCTACAAAATGGTTCTGTTCAACAAAATGGTAGCTAGAAATTACCCCAGAAGTCATTTCTGGGCACTGAAGATCCATGGATTTGAACCATTTATGTACCCGTGTATATTCCAAGGTCGGGTGCATATGGCCCACCTGCAGATACACAAATGCGGATGCCATGGCCGCGGATGATGAAGTCCACCTGTATTTGCAATGGAACTTGAATCCTAACTGTCTGCTTGCTTTGAACGAAAGAATTTCCCTCAGGGTAGCGCTGTGGTCCCAACCTTCCTTTTCATGCAGACTTCATCTTGGCCATTGGTAGTTCTTCAGAAAGTGGTCTGGGGCAAGTCTCTCAAGAGGGTGAGCTAGATAGTTTGATGCTCCCCTTAGGGTCCAGGATGCCTAAGAAATGAAGACTGGTTCTTCCCCAGTGGAGGGCATGCACTTTCCCACCCCACCCCCACCCCCCAGGCAGATGGGCCCCCTAGGGCCTACGCACATCTTCCTTGATGACTCCCCCCCACCCCACCTTGCAGGCGAACGCTGCAGAAGAGCGAGTCCGGGAGCTGGAGGAACTGATGGCCGGTGAGCGAGAGAAGTTCCGGAAGATGCTGGAGGCCAAGGAGAGGGAGATGACCGAGATGCAGGATCAGTTGCAGCAGCAGCTCATGGAGTACCAGGAGCTGCTCGACATCAAGCTGGCCCTGGACATGGAGATCAGCGCATACCGGAAGCTCCTGGAAGGGGAAGAGGAGAGGTGGATGCCTTTCCTTGGTGCTGTTTTTTTAATGCACTTTCATTAAAACTGTTTTGATGTGTTGCCCACTTAATTAGGGTTGCCTTTTTCAGTGATTTAGAAAGATTCCTTAATTGATTAAAGGTTGCAGTCTCAAGAGTAAGGATTTCTTTGAAAGAGACGCGGCTCACAGACATGTTGCTGGCATCCATTGGAAAGGAGTCTCTTTCCCTGGAGTGTCTGCTGAGCCTACCTCCCACTTCCTAAGCATTTCTCCTGCAGTATAGGAAGGTGTCCTGAAGATGGGTTGTGGTCCTCCGCTAACTCCAGTTGGACAGGGCTATGCACATGAGGTGTCTTGCCATCCCGTCACTTTCTCAGTTCCAGTCCTGTCTGCTCCAAAGACATTGTGAAAGAGCTCCTCTGTTCTCCCTGCCCACTCTTTGCAGTGCCTCGGTGAGAGATCCCTTGGGAACCCCTTGTACACCCCTTTGAGTTCCAGCACAGAAGAAAGGCAGGACTTAAGCATAAGAAGGGGGAAACCACCTGGGCCAGGAAGTGCCCTAAAAAAGCAGAGAGAGAATGATGGGGATTCTCTGGTACCTGAGACATGCATTTGCTAACTGCTCTAGTAGCCAAAGGCTGCCAAGCTTGGCTTCATAGCCAGGGGCAGCCCGTGGCCCATCATTCCCTTCTCTGATCTCCTACCTGTGGCTTATTTCTGTTCCATGTCAGGCTGAAGCTGTCTCCGTCCCCTCCGTCCCACATCACTGTCTCACGGGCCACCTCCAGCAGCAGCGCTTCGGTTGGCCGCCCATCCCGAGGGAAGCGGAAGCGGATCGAAGCCGAGGAGCTTTCCGGCAGCAGTTCCAGTGGGATCGGCACCGGGGGCAGTGCCAGCAGCAGCAGCTTCCAGGTGTCCCAGCAAGCTTCGGCCAAAGGCAGTGTCAGCATTGAGGATGTCGACCCGGACGGGAAGTACGTCCAGCTCAAGAACCATTCTGACAAGGTATGCCTGGGAGAGAGAGAATCCCTGGGCCGTGTTTCCGATAGGGCCAGGGGGAGCCAAGAAGACCCCCAGCTCAGAAGGCGCTGGCCATTTTTAATAGTCACCCCTGCCTTGGTCCCTCTGGTGCATGCTGTCTCCTTCTCTCCAGGATCAGTCTCTTGGGAACTGGAGACTCAAGAGGAGGATTGGAGATGGGGAAGAGATGGCTTACAAGTTTACACCAAAGTATGTCCTCCGGGCCGGGCAGACTGTTACTGTAAGTCACGACTCTGTTCCTGGGAGAACCAGATTGAGGGGGGTGGGGTGGTCCTAGTCCATGAGGATACCAATTATTTTATTTTATTTTATTTATTTTTAATTTTTATAGGTTTTATTTATAGGCCACTTGATAGAGAGCAACTCCAGCTGATTTGTATGCAATTTAAAAAAAAACTTTTTGAAAAACAGCAATTAAAAACAATTCTAAAAAGCAATCTACTTAAAAAAAAAAATGCCTGAAAGGAGAGGTGCATCTTAAGAACTTTCTTGGAGGCAGGCAGCGATGGGGAAGCTCTGATTCAGACAGGGAGTGCGTTCCGAGCCCACTGTTTTTAGCTGTGGAATGGCACAGCTCACCCCGCTCCCTGCCCCAGAAGTGGACCACGTCCAGAAGCCTCTGTGGGGGTCCTGCCCTATTTTGCGCTGCCACTCCTTCAGATTGGGCCCACAGCAGTCACCCCAGCCGAGGGATACCCAGAGACTTCATTACCTGTAAGCGGTAGGATGGGCCCAGAGTTTGCCATCCCAGATTGTTGGGCTTTTAATGATGCGTGCCTGTTGCCTACCAAAGCAGAGGGTTGGGTTCTGGAAAATGAGGCAAGAAAGCCCCTGCAAACAGATTCCCGTGTCTGTCTGATTTGGGGTCTCTCTCGCTAGATCTGGGCTGCTGATGCCGGAGTGGCCCACAGTCCGCCCTCCGTCCTTGTGTGGAAAAACCAGAGCAGCTGGGGCACCGGAGCCAATATCCGCACTTACCTGGTGAACTCGGATGGAGAGGTAAGTTCTGAGGAGTGGAGAAAGGTCAGCCAGTGGAGGAGAAATGAGGCCCGCTTTGCTTCCACTTGCTTGTTCTCCTTGCAGAAACCGCAGGTGTGGAATCTGGAGTATTTGGGGAGGGGAAGCCAAATGCAGATGGGTGCAGCATCAGTGTCAGGGAGCAAGAGATGCAGGAACGAATGGAACTGGCCTTCCAGCTATTCGGGGAGCAATGGGGCAAGTCCCGCCCTCAGAGACGGAATCTCTGGGCTTTATGGCACCCTCACGGGGATTGATTCAAAATTGTGGGTTTCCCCCACTCCTTGTTCGGGAAACCTGAATCCCATGGCCCCTGGTTCTTATGGACTCTCACCATGCTTCAGAAAGAGGTTTGCCTGCTCCAACTGAGGGGAGAACAACGCTGAAAGTAGTCTTTTGGTATGAGAAAATGAAAAGGTGTTGATGCTGATGGGTTTTGTGTTCAAAGGAAGCCTTGGCATTTCTGCAAGCCATCAGATGCCTTTGTCCTCTTCTTGCTAGGAAGTTGCTGTGAGGAGCTTGACACAGACATCGGCTGTCCTGCGGGGGAATGAGGAAGATGAGGCGGAGTTCGGAGAGGAGGATCTCTTCCACCAGCAGGTAGCCAGTTCTTGTTTTAGAAAAAAGGCGACGAAGGGGAGACGTGGTCAAGGCCTATAAAAGTGTTCTCGGGGTGGAGAGAGTGCATAAGATGACCTTCTTCTTCCTCTCTCAAGACAACCCTAGATCCAGGGGTCATCCCATGAAACTGATTGCCAGGAAATTTAGGACTGACAAAAGGAAGCCCTTTTTCACACAGTGCATAATCAATCTAGGGAATTCTCTGCCAGGGGATGTGGTGATGGCCACAAGCTTGGATGGATGACTCTTAAGTGGGGCTTTGACCAATTCATGGGGGACAGGTCTGTCCGTGGCTGCTAGTCCTGAAGGTGGTAGGCTACTCCATGAAAACCAGTTGCAGAGGAGCATTAGCAGGAGAGGGGGCATGCCGTCACCAGTCTTAGGCCTGATAAGGCTGTTCTTCTGTTCCTAGAAGGGCAGTACGTTTGAGGGGCTTTCCTCAGCCAAACAAGGAGCCCAGCCTTGACTCTCAGGCTCAGTGGTCTGGAAGCGTTGGCTTGTCGGGAGGGGAAGGCGGCATGCTGTTTTGCCTGCCATACAGGGGGCGGGCCAGGGTTCACGGTTGTGCCCAAGGTGATGTGAGATGGGAAGGGGATGCTTTTCCTAACTGGCTTCCTTTCCCTTTCCTAGGGGGATCCCAGGACAACGTCCCGAGGATGTGCCGTCATGTAACAAGGGAGCCTTTGGCTCGTCTTTCCTTCTCTCCTTGCTCTCTCTTTTGTTTGTTTTTGCCCAGAGCCATTTAAAGCTATTTTTATACGCCTCTTATGTTTTGTTTTTAAAATCAAATTGATTCCTTGGTACACTTTTAAAAGAAATAATGTAATCAGCCAGGGCGAGCCTTGTGTGCTGAGGTCTTTGTTTCTCTCCTGCCCCCTCCCCCAGGTTTGCGACTTCCCCCTCGGAAGGAACGGTGCAGGCCAAAGGACCATGCCGCTGCAAGCAGTGCCCAGTGCGGATGTCACTGCTGCCGTACTCCTCCTTGGGAAGGAGTGGATGGCTTTGACCCTCCCATGTTGAAAGGAAGTTGGTGTTTGCCCACCGCTCTTCTGCTGCATGTCCCCCAAAGGGTTGTGTCATCTGACCCCCTTGCACTAGATCAGGCCAAAGGTGCTTGTAGGCCAGCACTCCTCGGGGGAAGGGCGGGGAGTAAGTACACTTGGGATGCTGCTGCAGAAGCGCAGCGGGTGCCCCGCGACCTTCCTTTGATTTTCAGGCGGTCCCTCCCTCCCTCCAGCTTCTCTTCTCCACCCCTCTTGGCACCCCAGCCCTGGGCAGCATGTCCGTGTGGTGCTAAGCATGGTGTGGCGGGTGGAGCAGCAGGAAAACACGGGGCCTGTGGCAGGGGAGTGACGGGGCCGGTGGGCCTGAGCCTTTCTGCACCCTCGGAGTTCTCGGCTCTGGTGCCGTTGACTTTGCTGTGGTATAGAATTCACGGCGGGCAGGGCTGTCGATGGCTACCAGCCTGGCATTTCCATCCGGCTCAGAGGGGGCATGCCCCTGACACCAGGTGCTAGGGAGCGCTGACGAGAGGGGGCAGATGCCCTCCTTTCCCCACTTGTGGGCCTCCCCAGTGGTCAGTCACTGGGTGAAGCAGGATGCAAGACTAGGTGGGCCTTGGGCCTGATCCGGCAGGGCTTTGCTTATCTTCTTGTCCCATGAGACTTCTTCATGGATTTGAGCTGACTGACGATCAGGCGTGCTTCAGCCAGAGAGGGACACAGTGGACACTGAAACACTTTGAGGCTGCCTTTGTAGACGTGTGATAGGAGCTTCCCTCTCCCAGCTCCTCGGGGTTGAATGGGGGTGGTGGGTTGGATGGTTTTGCTCTTGGCTGTTGGCAAAGCCTGAGTGTGTCCTTGGGCTGCATTTCAGCCAGCAAGGAAGAAACAGCCAAGCAGGCCTTGCAGAAAGAGCTTAGAAACACTCATGTGGAGGGAGAAGGGAATCTGCCGGCCTCCCCAAATGCTGGGTTTGGGTTGTGCTAAACTAGGCCTCTGAATGGCAGGAGCTGCCTCCAACTGAATTACTCGTTATGAGAAACATGTCCCGGGCTGACATCGCTCCCATAATGCAAGGCCCCTTTCAGGCAGGGCTCCATTCCTGAGGGCTAGTCTCTTGAGATTCAGGTTTCTAAATGTGAGTATGAGGTCTGAGTAGCTGTGCTCTGTCCAGTCGGAAGCACAAATGAAAAGACTCCATTTCCATTGTAACAGGCGCTGAATTGGCAGTGGAGGTGGGTGGTTGGGCTGTGAATTGGTGGGGACTGTTCTTGTATCCCAGCCGTGCTCCTTAAGAGCTGCGTCTGGCGGGGTCTCTTAAATTCTGTCCTTGAAGCGCACTGGGGCTGCTTCTGACTCCTGCTTATGCTTTTCTTTATAAAAACAAACAAATAAAAAAGATCTTAAGAAGTGAGCTGTCAACACGTGAGCCGCTGTTCACCCAGGCATGTTTGGCCACTCATCACTTGATGAGGTGCCGCTTGGTAGCGCTCAGTTGGATGCGCAGACCACCTCCCCTGAACAGGGCTAAGCTCTGACTGCGGTGGTTGATCTGTGGTGACCGTTGGACATGCAGGCTGAGCCCTGGAGGGGGCTTGGGCAGAACTCCAGAAGTCAGCCCTCCAGACAGATGGGGACTTGGAGATGCTCATATGCAAAATGCTCAGGAACCTCCCAAGTTAGCGTCGCAAACACAGGACTTTGGGCTCCTTCTGGACGCTAAACATGCAATTCCCATGGCTCCTGAGTGGCTCTTGCTGCCTGTGCAGAGAAGAGGGCCCAGGGATGGCTTCTGCCAGCATTTGTGTGTCCCGGTCAGGGAAAGAGCATTTTGCCGGCAGGAATGCCCCCCGGGGTCAGTTGGTGGCTTTGCTGCAGGGCACACTGGGTGGGGAGAGATGGGATCTGGAAACAGAATGTCAAACAAGCTCTCTAAAAAAAGAAAAGAAATCAAAAATGCAAAGGTGCTAAGATGCCACAGAGGTTTCAATGCCACATGGTGTGTAAATTACCAATGTTGAATTGATGTAAAATTGTGTTAGATGTAGAGGTTCAAATTCATTTTTGATGAGCCATTTGTGCAAAAGCCCCAGAAAAATGTAAATCTCACCCCACCCCACCCTTAGGTAATATCCCTACTCAGCTTGAATAGATGGCTGAATATGTAGTAGACCATGCTTACGTCGTCACTCCAAAATCTCTGTGTCTCAGGTATGGCTTTTAAAAAGGTTCCCTTGCTGCTCCCTGCCCAAGGGCTGCTTCCTCCCAGGCTCCCTGCTGCCGCCTCCTCTGACCCCAGCCCACTGGCCAGTATCCCTAGGCCCCTGCGTGGTTTGCCTTACTCAAGATGTGAATGTTCAAATGTGCTACTTCCAAAGGCTGAGTTGAGCAGGCAGCTCAGCGAGTGCCGTCTGAGCCATTTCCCCGCCCCCAGCCCCACGTAGCCGAGGATGCATGCAGCTGCTTCCAGCGCTTCGCTGAGCCTGGGATCTCCCCCGCTTCCCCTTTTCTTCAGAGCGTGTCCAGAAGTCTGCAGAGTCTTCACACTGGTGCAGAGCCTGCCCATGGGGGATCAGGCCTTGGTTGGGCTCTGGAAACAGGAAACCGCTGCCTGTGTATGCCTGTGGCAGTTTGTGGTTTTTTTTTAAAGATCCCTTAGTCAAAAGTTCATTCCAGAATAGTCTGGAGTTTACTTTCTCTTTGGCTGTGACAACCTCACCCCACCCCTCCTTGCAGGGACTCTGCAAAAGTTCCCAGTAGCAGCATCAGCCAGGGCTGAAATGGGAGGCATTTCTGTCCCTGGCAACCCCCATCCCTGTGTGGCCCAGGGCACAGGTTTTGGAGATGGGGCCTTGGCTGACCTGCATTCCTGCTTCTGGGCAGAGCAAAAAGCAGTCCTGTGGGAAAGACCGCCTCTCCTCCTGCTGTGGTCCCCAAATGCTGCACCCTCCTTGAGCTCCTGGCAGGGGGGCGAACTCCCCTCCCACAGCTCTGCCTCCAGCCTTTGTGCTGCCACAGACATCCCGACCTCTGTTCTCAGAGGAGCCACGCTTGTCTTCACATCGTCCTCTCATGGGGCAAGTCTTAACCTGCTGGTACACAGAACCTGAACATTCCTCTCCCCCACCTGGGCTCCGTTGGGTCAGGCCAAGGCCCATCCAGTCCGGCGTCCTGCCTCCCGTTGTGTGTAAGGGGAACCCCTGTACTCGGGCAGTGTATAACTTCTGGGGTCTTAAGGCCTCGGGATGTCGTGTGAAACGCGCGGTGTGTATTGAGTCTCTGGGGCCGTGGGTTTGGGGAAACCCACGACTCTGAGAACATGAACGTATCTGGGGAGACAAGCTGAGAGCCGGACAAGTTGCAGGCTCTGTGGGAGGTCTGCTCACCACTTGGGGGGTCCTTCTCTTTCCCCCAAAAGCGCTACAGTTAATTTATCTTGCCCGAGTTGAGGCAGGCCGTGAAAGGCTGGGTGAGCTGGGAGAGGGATGTTTGGCTATCACCTGAGACACAGAATTTTCTTTGCCTGTGAAATATGATTAGCTTTGCTTCTTCTTCTTTTTTTAAGTATCATTTTTATTCTAGATTTACACATGATTATTTGTAAATGTTAATGCAACCTTGAAATGCTAACGTCTAGGGAGCAACCCCTTCAGAGAAACACAAAGCACTGGACTCTCTCTTGTGGAGGCATGGGGCAGGGATCTGGGCAGTCCCCATTTCCACCTTCAGTCAGTACAGGAGCCAGCTGGGGTGGTTCGTGCCATCTGGGGGGACGAATGTGACTTTGGACAAGGTCTCCACCCCTAGAAATGGAAAAGAGAAGATAGCATTGCAAGACGTTCAGCTTTCAGTGGGTTCTCAGGCTTTTATTGTCCTGGCCATAGGGTGCAGCAGCCAAATTTGCAATGGTGTTTTAAAAGGCTTGAAAAGCTTAATATAAAAAACACAACCACCATTATAAAATGGTAATCAACATTCTCAGAGGAAAGAGAATGATACTAAGTGTCAGCATGGGTGGATATACTTCAGTCTGGGCCTCATCCACTTGGGGGGCATCTGCCTTTCTACTGCTGATTGTGGTGCTACCCCATCCATTTCAGGGAGGCGTTTTGTGGGAACCCCGTGCAAGCCCTCCTTGAACTGAATGGCTGCAGTACATGGTCCCACAGCAGGGCTTCCCAGCCACAGGTTGCCTGGTGTTGCTGGAATACAACTCCCATCATCCCCTGCCACAAGCAGGGGGTGATGGGAGTTGTACTCCAGCAACATCTGGCAACCCAAGCCCTGCCCCACAGGGAGCACAAATGCGTCTAGTAGATGCCCAGCAATGGGACACTAAATGCACAAGCAATAAAGTATTTGAAATGCAACAAAGTAAGACCAGCTTTGCCTTTGCACAAATTTATTTCCTATGGGAACTCTGTTTTATAACACTGCTGGGTGTGCGGCTTGTTTTGTTTTTTAAAACGGGGCAGCTGCATTTTTAACACTGATGGTGTGCCAAGGCGTGGGCCGCAGCCTCTTGCTTGACACCACTCAACTACAAATAGGAAAAGGAGCGCAGCAGCGAAACAAGCGCACAGCTTTGTGAAGGAGCTCTGATCTAGACTTTTCCATTTCAAAGGGGTTGTTTGCTTTGTTACCGATATGCATGCTGAACGTCTGTCTTTTTCAATGATTTGTAATACACGTTTTTTGACTGGAAGACTTTTGTACGAGACGCACTCCAATAAATGTTTTGCATTTTTACCTGGCGTGCTTGGAGGTGTCGAGGCGAATCGTCCGATGCCCTTTCTGTGTGACTGGATGACCACGGCTGCTGGGGATTAAGCTGGCGTCTGGTTGTGGGTGGGGGCAGGTTTCTGGGAGGCAAAGAGAGCCAGATCCTCGCCGGAGCCTCATCATAGCTGCGGCTGGCGGCACTGCAGGGCTGACGAACGGCTCAAGGCCTCCCCAGTGCCTGCCTGCCCCATCTGTGGTGTGAGCTTGGCAGAATGTTGCTGTCCTGCTCTCCGATAGCATGAGGGGGACTTTGTTCAGTGGGGAGGGGAAAGAACTCTCTTGCATCCATGGGTCTTGGGTCTCTCCTCCTGCAGCTCCAGTTCAAAAAGAATGTCAGAAAGGTTGGGGAAAAGTTTTTTCTGAGGCCCTGAAGAGCTGCCGCTGCCAGTCAGAAGGCTTCTCGCAATGACCGCCAGCAGGGTAAGAGAAGCACCAAGCCCAAGCAGAAGAGCTGGGCCTACTCCTGATTTTCAGTCAGGTGCTTGCAAAAAATGTTCCTGTGTGAGGAGGCAGCTGGGCAGGGTGGCTTTTCCTTCTACTTTAGTAAAAAGAGCTGGGGGTGGAGTTGCGTGGGGCCTGCTAGTCCTACCCAGCGGCTGCCGCCTCACACACAATCACTCTCCCTGCCTCCTACTTCAAAATCTGCAAGTACACAACTGGAAATCGAACCTGCCCCGCCCTCCTGCCCAGGCTGGGTGCTTCTGCTCTGCTGGTGGTCATGTGAAAAAAGCCCAGAGCAGCTCATACTGAATGAATAGTTGGGATCAGCTTCATATGCTCTCCCTTCCATGAAAAAAGGCTTTGAGAAGTTGGTCGTCCTGAATAATTCTTTCACGCCCCAAAGAAATGCTAAAGGTGTGTGGTTTAGTTTAGAGTGAGATGTTCCCAAAGCCCATATTACTGTGTTTCCCCCAAACTGGGTGGTTCTGGGGTGATACAGCAATATTTACACACATGCAGACACACTCCTAGGTAAGCACATGTTCATGTGTGTGCGCGTGCATACATTTTCATGTGTCTTTCCATGTACATATGTGCTTGAACTTGTTTTTGTATATGCATACCTATTTGTGCCTGTGTGTGTGTTTGTCTGCATGTGCCAAAGTGTGCACGTTTTTGTGTATGTGTTTGCGTCTGCATGCACGTGTGTGTTCTGTCTGCCGTGTCCTTCACTGTTATGAAGCAGAAGTGCTTCTCCCCACCCTCAGTGCCCCAAGGGGAGCAGGGCACGAAGGCTGCAGCCCCCCTGCAATCCCAGCTGGCTATGCAGATGGACTACCTCTGTGCAGGCAGACTACATACACTACAAGCTTTCTTGAGAAACTGCCTTCCAGGGCCAGGCTTGCCCAGCAGCAGCCAAGAGATTCTCCTTCAGCTACTGCCCAGGGGTAGACTGCCTTGGCACATGGAGGCTTTGTGCTTCAGCAGCAGCCCGCTCCTCCCTCTCTTCCAGGGTCCAACTGCAACCCAGAGAAGAGGATGTGCATCTGGTGGAGGAGTGATTGGGAAGGGAGGGAAGGGTTTTCCCGTGTGACACAAACCACTCTGGATCCTAGAGAACCACACATGCGCACTTTGCTCACTCCACCCTGCAGTCTCTGGTAGTCAGCACTGGCGGACACAGCAGCCCTCAGAGCCCAGCCTGCCACTTCTGCCTCCCTGCTCTCGTCCCAGCCAGCACTTCTGGAGGCTTTAGCAGATTCTGGCAGTGAGCAGAGGACTGAAGGCTTCTAGGATGCCCTTCTACAATTCTGTTAAAAGCTGCAGAACACTGGGGCACTTCCAACAGGCCAGTTCTTCTATTCTCCCTGTTGCAGATCATCTAGCCCAGGATCTTTTTAAAACAAGTGTACCCCTTGTCACCTTACAGGGTGCAGTGGGGAAATGCTTGGCTAACAAGCAGAAGGTTGCCAACACTCATTGAAATTAATAGGACAAGTAAGCTTGTCCCATTAATTTCAGTAAGACTGCTTACGAGTAACTTAATCTAGTTGTAAGCCAGTGACTCCAGTAGCCTATCTCATAACTTTAATATTTACATTTGTGTAAATATTATTAAGAAGTGTTATTCTTAAGGAGACAGGCTACTATAGTTACTGACACGCATCCACACATATTTACTCATAAGCAGCCTTCTTGAAATTAAGGCTGGCTTGTCCTATTCATTTCAATGGGCATATTCAGCGCTCATTTTCTGAAGCCTGCCAGTCAGGCTGAGGGGAGGGGTAGGTTGAGCTTCAGCATGGGATCAGGCACAGAGGAGGAGCATCTTCACCCTCCCTCACCTGCTGCAGTGGTCCCAACGTACTGGCGATCCTCAAATGGAGAACAGTCCGTGTGGCTGCAGCCTGGCTCTGCATACCCCTTGGGAGCCTTTCAAGTACCCCTAGATGATGAGGTCTGGGGAACTCGGAAGCTTATGGAAAGAACAGGAAGCACCCAACCAGACAAGCAAAAGTGGAGAAAGTTTCATGGGGTGCTGTGAAGCACTGATAGAAGCCCAATGGAAGCTTGTCAGAAGGCAAAGGCGACTGGCTCAAGGTCTCTGGAGTACTGCAAATGATGGCCCCTGAGGAAGCCCTCGGAGGCTGAAATGCGTTGGGGGCTCCAGCGCAGAGTGAGACGGTCTCCTTTTTGGCTTGAGACGCAAAAGCTTGAGTCTCTGCACCTTTCCAAAGGACACCACCTCCTTGGGAGAAGCTGGGGGGTGGCCACAGAGCTCTTCTGGTGTGTGAGGAGCTGTTGCTTACCCAGGGATTCTACAGGTGGGCTCCTCATCCCGGGCCACTTGCCTCCATCAACCAAACCTCCAGCCTTCCCTGCCCATCTCCCCTTCAGAACTCCTCTTGCCTACCTTTACTTTGGGAAGGTGGTTCTTGGCGCCTCCTTTCCACACATCCCCACCGACCTTCTGCTGTTGTTGTTGTTGCGCTTAGGAACACAGGAAGAAGCTGCCTTCTACCAAGTCCAGCTGTTGCTCCAGCCAGCTCAGGACTGCCTCCAATGACTGCCTGGAGTCTCTCCCAGCCCAACCTGGAGGTGCTGCTGGGGATTGAACCTGGGACCTTCTGCATGCAAAGCAGACGCTCTGCCCCTGAGCTACGGCCCCACCCACTGGTTGCTGGAGCAGGCTGTGGCCCCTCCCCCTCCATGGAGGCTTCCCTTTCTCTCCTCTCAATCTTGCTCCCCTCATCATCATCGGTCTGCAGGGGCCCCTCTGGCCCCAGCTCTCCTGCGGTTCCCTGGCCAGCTGCTGCTGCTGCTCTCTGCAGCCACCAGATGGCCCTCCCGTGCCTCTCCAGACCCTTCACCCTGTCTCTGGTACTGTCAGGACTGTGCTTGGAAGGAAGCAAGCAGCCCTTCCTCCCCATCAGTCCCTGGAGGCCACCCCCACCCCCAGCAGAAGTGCCCCCCAACTCCACAATTCTTGTACTTGTCTAATGGCCAAGTTTTAACAAACACCACTCAACAACCAGGCTCTCTCTGAAGCAGTTTTATGTCCTATAAAGAGCTGCTTGGAGGACGTTTCAGCTCATTACATACATGAGAAAAGTCTGCCCAGACAGTCAGACTGCTGGCTGGTGTGTGGGGTGCTCACACAGTCCATGGCCGCAGAGGGACAATTTCCATAATCCCTAAATACTGACCACTGTGGCTGGGGATTATGGGAACTGTAGTCCAAAACAGCTGGAAGGCCAAGGTTGTGCAGCCTTCATCCAGAAGAAGAACCCACCAAGACGCCACGTCCAGCAGTTCTCCAGTGGCACAAGGAGGGCTGGGTGGGTGGGTGGCAGGAAGGCTTAAGACACCTGCCTCTCAAGCAGGCCAGGCACTGCCCTTGTGCAACTTGCAATAGCCGTGGGAAGCTGACACCAGTGCCCGAGTCATGCCAGGGCATTGCTGGGCAAAGGGGTGGAAAGAAAGGCCACCAAGGGCTGTCTTCTCTGCTGCAAGCACTCCATCTTCTTCACACAGCACATAAACAGAGAGAGAGCCTCCCTCAAGACTTGGTGACAGCCATGCCCTCAAATTGCCTTAAAAGAGGGTTGGACAACTGCAAGGCAGGCGGCCTGTCAAGGGCTATGTGGAGCTTCCACGTCCAGACACCGTATAGCTCTCCACAGCTGGGGCAAGCTGCTGCCTTCCAGCCCTGTTGCTGGCCACTGTGGGAAGCAGCAGGTTGCTGGATGGCATGGCTCCGCTTTGGTCTGACCCAGGAGGGGTCCCCTGCTAACTGAACAAGAGGCATCTTTGGAAGTAGAGCTTCTCTTCTATTGAGCAGGGGGAAAGCAACGGGCCCTATCCATTCCCCAGCACAGCATTCGTCCAGTGGCTGTTGCTGGCATCCCTCTTGCATTTTGATTGAGAGCCCTTTGGGGACAGGGAACCCTCTTCTATTTATTTATTTCCTTTCCTACGTAAAGCACTTCCAAACATTTGGTTCAAGTGGAATATAAATATCCATAGTGGCTGGAGTCCACTCCTGCCCAGGCGCGTCCTATGCAGCGATTCAGACCAGGACCTGGAGTGGCAGAGGTTCTCTGGAAGCAGCCCTTCACTCAGGGGACAGCAGCAGCACCCCCCTGAAAGGGGGGAGGATGAAAAGGGGCAAGGAAAGCAGGGCGATGGGAGACCCAGCCACAGTTCCCTCGGTTGCCGCGGATGCCTGCACCATCCGTAGCCTTCACTGGCCAGTGAGTTTTCTGGAGAGCGCGGAGGAAGACGCCATCGAGCTCCTGGCTTCCAGGGACTGCTGCCGACCTCCCACTCCCAGAACCCTCTTCTGCTCAGCCCTGAGTTCTCCTTTCACCTGGGGCGACTCTGCTGCACAGCCCTTCACCACTCGGCCTCTGGGTGACGGCTCAAGCACTCCTCCTCCAAGCGACAGAAGCCCCAGAAGGGCTGAGGAAACGGGGGCTCCTCGCAGCCCAAGGCAGCCACACTGGGGCCTCCCCCCACGTGCAACCCCTGTAAGGGTCGAGGAGAAGACAGAGGCAGAGCCAAGCTTCCCCACTCGAGCCTCTCGGCTGCCCTGCTTTCACCACAGTCCTGGCCCGAAGGCCCGTGCTCTTGCTCTCCCCCCAACTCTGCCCGCCGCCCCTGTCCTACTTGTAGGTCCAGCAAGCCGTGGCCCAGCCCTGTCCCTTGCAGAGTTCCTTGTGCTTGAGGAAGCAGCTCTGCACACGGAACTTGCGGCCACAGTCCTCGCAGGCATAGAGGTTGCCGTCGTGTGTCTTCATGTGCTCGGTGAGGTGGTGCTTCAGCTTGAACTTCTTGTTGCAAACAGAGCAGCCAAAAGGGCGCAGGCTGAAGGTCAGCATGATGTGCCGGTCCCGCTTGGGCTTCACGGCAAAGCGCTTCCCACACAGGCAGCCAAACTTCTTGCCGTCAGGCGCCGACATGAGCTTGACGGGGGCATGCACCACCTGCCCATGGATGGCGTGGGCAATGATCTCGTTGCCGTGCAGGTCAACTGGCTTCCAGGAGCTCTCGGGGAACGCCACAGAGTCCGAAGAGAGCGGCTGGGTTTTCACGGTGAAGCTGCTGGGTGGCCCTGTGGACGAAGAGGCCCCACTGGGCAGGATGTAGCTGACCTCCCCGGTCTCCTGGATCTCGGCCTGGCAGAGCCCCGGCATCTCGGCCATGCTGAGCGGCCTCCCCAAGGACTTGAGGAAGCCGGACTCTGACAAGGACGAGGAGGAGCCTGAGCCACTGCCCAGCACGGAGGGGGCCGCCTCCTCCGAGTCAAAGCGCTCCTGCTTAATGTAGAAGATCTTGGGGGCCTCGTGGGGGGAAACAAAACTGGACCCCTGCTCTCCAGAGCCCCTAGAGCAGCCATCACGGCCCTCCTCCTCAGTTTCATCCAAGACAACCTTCACAGGCCTGTCTGTGGAGCCACTGCAGATCTGGGCCTGCTGTTCTTCCTCCTCCTCTTCCTCCTCCTCCTCATCATCATGGGAGACCCGGATTTTCACCACCTCATCGTCGGGGCAGCTGTGCTGTGGGCGGCGGCTGGGCCCTTCAGCCCCACTGGCTGCCTCCCCGTCGTCCCTCACACCAAAGTAGTTGCTACTGCTGGGTGACTGACTCTCGCTGGCCCGGCTGGACCATGGCCGGCAGGGGCCACCCTCCAGCTCCTTGAGGATGCCTGAGCACTGGTCCACCACCTGCCACATCTGCAGACCACTGGCCACCAGAAGGTGGCTGGGCAGAGCCTCCAGCAGCAGCTTCAGCCGCCCTGAGTAGATAAGCTGCAGGAGGTTCTCAAAGGCATCCGGCTCAATGACGCTGGGCAGCACGATGCAATTGGTGTCGTTGAGGAGCAGCTTGTCATGGAAGTAGGGCGAGGAGGCGGCCAGGACACTCTTGTGGGCCTGGAAGACGCGGCCCTGGACGTGGATCGAGATATCGCAAAACTTCCCTTCCAGGCGGTGCTTGTTGAGTGAATCCAGCAGGACAGTGGCATAGTGCGGGAACTGGATCTGCACACTGCGTGTCTCAGGCTCCATGGCCAGCCTTGGTCACTCAGTCCAATGGGAACCAAGTGGAGCTGTGTAAGGAGAGAGAGAGAATATGAGCCATGCCTGCTCCCTTGGAGGCGGCCACACTCCAGGCACAAGAGCGAAAGCGGGGGGCGGGGGAGTCGGTGCTCACCTCCCCAAAGACTTGAGCTCCACAGGAACCGGCTGCGGCCCATTAGCAAGTAAAACACACCAGCCCAGAAGCACTCCCTGCCTCCAGTGACGCTCCAGGGGCAAGGAAGAAGAGGGCAGTAGGAGATCCACTGAGGGCTTGAGGGAGACCAGTGGCCGAACTGCCTCCTGGTCCAGCCCCTGGGGACAGCTCACACGTGTGGGCAAGAAACACGGAACCCAGGCAGTGGCGGGCCGTTCTAAGGAGCTCCTGCCAAGGACACTGTTCCTCCATCTCCGGCCTCACCACCCCCTCCACTTGGGCTCCCAAGGAAGGACGAGGGGGCAGCCAAGGTCGTGCTGGCCTGCCACTGCCTGCCTGCGATGCCTTCCAGGGCGCCCCGACCTTTCCACCGCGGGGCCGAAAGGCCGCAAAAGGCCTGCCCTCTGCACATGCTCAGGAGCGCTCGCGCCGCCAGTCTTGAACCGATGACATGGTTCAAGGGGCGGGGCGAGAAACCCGGCGGTGCTCTCCTCGCTCTCACCTGGCCGCCGCAGCCCTCCCGGCCCTGCCTCCCTGCCGAGCTCAGCGCCGGGTGTGGGTCCAGCCACCAACCGACGACACGCCCCGCTCCTCCCGATCGCCTCACCCAATCAGACAGCTAGGGAGGCGCCCGTTTGGATTGGCGCCCTCCACAGTTCTCCTTCTACTGTCGCCAATAAGCAGCCAGTTCCTCGCAAAATCTGACCAGTGAGAGCCGGAGGGTCCGGGAACTCCGCCCCTTGAGACTTTAGGCCAACCAGAGGCGTCGCAGCCATGGGGGTTCTGCCCCCTACGTCTCCGCCACTCCCGGCCGACCAGGAGCGAACCCGGCTAAAAGGCGGAGTTGGCCAAGCGGGACCCGGATGCAATCTTGCCTTCTGATTGGCGTTGCGACGAAGTGAAGGTGGAGCAGGACTGAGGTGCCTCCTAATAGTAGCCCCCCCCCCACCCCAGCTCAAGAGGGTCAGGTGGTTCTTGCCTGTGCAGAGGGGAGGGGGGGTTTGGCCCCTTCCAGGGGGCTCGTGCGGTGGCTCTCGCTCGTCCTGTGTGGCTGGTCGGAGACGGAGACTCGGAGTCCGGCTGGGGAAGAGCAGCGTCGGCTCCTCCTGCCCCGGGAAAGCGGCTCTAAGGGTTGGCCTGGCTCCGCTCTGGTCCTCCCGGGGCCCGAAGCAGCCAGAGGGAGCTGGTGGTCCCCCTCCCTCCCCGCCCATGGAGAGCAGGAGGAGAAGCCGCCGCGGAGCGAGGAGAAACCAGGCGGAGGTTGCTGCGGCTGCTGGAGCGAGGCCCTGGAGAGGCTCCCCGGGGCTGGGCCAGGCGGCGGCCCCCGATCCTGAGCGCGCGCCTGCCTGTGAATCGTGGAGTGTTTCTCAATCCCGTGCCTTGCTCGGCAGTGGAAGGCTTCGGCTCTGTCTTTGCCTGACCTGCTTGTGCTGCTTGGCTTATACAGTGTGTGTGTGTGTGTGTGTATACACACACACACACCCCATTGGGAGGTGCCTTTTTAGCTGGTTTATTTGCTTGGAAGCCATGGGCCCTCCAAGGCAAAAAGATCCGAGGACCCCTCGGCATCCCCCATCACTACCTGTCCAGTTTATCTAGTTACAGCCCGGCAGAGCCCACAGGGAGGCCCTGTTCCTGCATGTATTGCTGGAAACTGCTGCTTTGGGGGCAAACGGTGCGGGTGGGGTCGTTTTGTGAGTAAATAGCACAGTCTATGTACCCACACACACACACACACCCCATTCAGCTTCTTCTTCTGACATCCTGTGTTAGGCTCATCTCTTAATCAGGTGTACAAAAAGTGTAATTTGGACCACAAGGTAGATAATAGCAAGCTAGATGGTCTCGGATGCTTCAGAAGTTTAATAGTCTTGGGCCCCGGGGAGCAAGGGAGCTGCTGCTGTTCTCTGGGGTGAGACTGCTGCTGCAGGACCGACAGCACCTGGTTGGGTTCCAAGTACAGTTGTCTTATGCTGCGCAGTTGCAAATAAACAATTACTCAAACACCACAAGCCTACAAATCTCTTCTCTTTGGCCCTGAAACTTCCTGCTACTTGGGCAAGTGAGGAAGTTCAAACAACATTGCTACTCATTGTAACTTACAAATGGTAGAGTGTGTAACCCATAGTTCTGAGCCTACTATGGTCTCACCCCACCATGGTTTCTGTGAACCAATGCAAACACTGTCTCTTGGTCTGGAGGCCAGAGTGCTGCTACATCCCTGAGAGCATCTCAAAACAAGGCACCTGCACTAAACCATTGAAACCAATCCAAAGGGGCTGTATAAGGCAACCTGGGTCTCTGGGGGGAAACCACCAAAGGAAATTTTAAAAGAGCTGTAAAACCCAAAGATGATGGGCTGTTTTGCAAATAAAGCCTCTTCTGGATCTTGCCTTTTAGGTTGTGCTTTGGAGCATCTTATCCAAGAAAGGACAGAGTGGGCTAAGGCATATTTGCCAGTCTGGTGGCTTGGTGGAAAGGCAAAACTATGGATGTGTGTTCAGAACAGTAAGCAACCCTGGCTATCCAGCTGTTGTTGAATTAGATCTCCCATCATCCCCAGCACAATAAGTTCTGGCTGGGGGTGATGAGAGTTGTAGTTCAGCAGTAGCTGGAGAGCCAAGGTTACCACCTACTCCTGGTTTAGAAGAACACTACAAAGCAGCCCCACTCTGGTGTTTTCTACATAGGATGTGGTAGTGAATGTCACTCTGGACTAAGGCACAGCTGGGTCAAATCTACTGGAAGTGGGAAGACCCACCTCCCTTACCAGGTGGTAGCAGTGTGGTTCAGCCAAGAGCAGGGAGTGATGGTGCGTGGCAACTTCTAGGGTGAGTGGCACAATGGCAACTGCTCCTTCCAACAGTGTGAGGAGATGAAGGCCTCACTCACATGACCAAAAGCTGGGTCGGGAGCGCATTCAGCCAGGACTCCAGACCTGTGAGTGCATGCTTCTGAGAACTGGATGTGTGTTGTCAGAAAGTGAGGTAGGGCAGGCAAGTGATTGTGCCATGAGCTGGGTTGGACAACAATGGCCAACCAACTTCACTTACCCAACATTGTAGTGAGGGTGGAAGAAAAGCACATTCTGCACTGTCCTACCCAAATGGTGGCTAGTAAACATTCGCTTTCCTGCCCTACCTCCATGTTTGCCAACACATTTCTCAGGAGAGTGCAGGCATCTGGGATCCTGACTTAACACTCCTCCTACACAGCTTTTGATCATATGAAGAGGCCTCAAAGTGCCCTCGTGTTGGCCAAGGTGACCCTCCTGAGCACTGGCAAAGGCTGCAGACAATGGAAGCACTGATCCAACTGTGGCTGCAGTGGCTAGGCTGCCTCCCTCTCATGTGGATGGGTCTCTCTTGACTTCAGCCACATTCTCCTTAGAAGGCCCTGCCAGTCCTATCCCCCCCAAATAGCAGGGAGTTTGGGGCGTTGTCCTAGCAGTGCTGTGGGTCAACATTGCAAAGTACACATCTTGACCAAGGTGACCATCTTAGGCACAAGATATAGTACACAGAAGCTGCCTCCTACTGAGTCAGCCCATTGGTCCACCCAGGCCAGTATTGTCTACAGCAGGGATTCTCAACGTTGGGTCCCCAGATGTTCTTGGACTTCAAACTCCCATAATCCCCAGCGGCCTTTGGTTGGGGATTATGGGAGCTGAAGTCCAAGAACATCTGGGGACCCAATGCTGAGAGCCCCTGCTCTACACAGACTTGGCAGGAGCCCCTCCCAGCCCTACCTGGAGATGCTGCCAGGGACTGGACTTCCGGCATGCAGGCTACAGCAACAGCCCCATCCCTGATGGCCACCCAGCTTTAAAAGGGGATTGGATAAGCTGTCTCCTTGTGCTGGTGGCAGAGGAATGTGACAGATCCCCTCCCTCTTCCTCCCATTCCAGAACCTGGCTGTGGTTCACATCCTCTTAACCTCACCTGTACGTGGGCAGCATGTGCAAGTGAAGTGCCCCTCAGAGGCTGCACGCAGATCAGACACACACAGACCCCAGGGTAGGCAGGGTGGGGGAGTCATGCCTGCTTGGTCATCTCCGACTGCCGGGAAATTTACAGCCAACCAAAGGAAGTACTTTTTCACACAGCACATAATTAATCTATGGGATTGTGCACCACAGGATGTAGAGATGGTCACGCGCTTGGATAGCTTTAAAAAAGGGCTTAGACAAATTCATGGAGGACATGTCTATCAATGGCTACGCCTCCAAATGCCAGTAGCAGGGCGACAGCAGCAGGAGCTGGGGCATGCCTTCGTCTCCTGCTTGTGGGCTTCTCAGAGGCATCTGATGGGCGACTGTGGGGAAAACAGGAGGCTGGGCTAGATGAGCCTTGGGCCCGATCCAGCAGCTGGGCTCTTCTTATGCTAGTGGCCCTCTGTGGTAATGATGCTGTCAGAGTAATGATGTTTTCCCTGAGCCAAGATCGAGGTGCTTCCCGTGACCCACATCACCGACACAATCCTTTGGCATTTGCTCAGCACCTCCCCAGAGAAACTCCCTCTTCCCCGTGTCTCATTTGGCTGACAGGGCATAAAAGACCAATTGCTTTTTATTAAACATTTTCTTCTGTTTTCACCACACTCCAGAAAAAAAATGAGAAAAAAAATAAATTTGACATAAAATAAACTGGAGAGCTTGAAAGAGAGAGAGAAAGAGAGAGAGAGAGAGAGAGAAATGCCTGGGGGGCCCGAAGTGACGTCAGGGCCCAACTTCCCCCCCATGACCTGAACTCCCTTCAGCAGAAGGTAGGAAATATGTACAGAGGATTGAGGTCAAGAGAGCTCTTCTTATGTACAGTACAAATCCCGCGGTACTTACACCTGGGGCAGTCCATGGGGAGCAGGCAGCTGGGGTGGCAGGAGCAGGTGGGGCGAGAGGATTTCACATATGTACAAACTTTTATATTATAATAATTATAATAATAATAATAATTCTTCATTGTAATACGTATAAATATCTACGGTGTCCGCCTGAGCCACCGTCGTCGTCTGGGGGCGGGGGGGGCAAGAAAGAAGGAGAGTGAGAGAGAAAAGAGGGGGGAGAGAGAGAGAAAAGGAAGGGGGGGAGAGAGGGAGAGAAGGAGAGAGAGAGAGGGAGAGAGAAGGCGAGAGAGAGAAAGGGAGGGAGAAGATGCACCAGAGTAGCAAGAAAGAACGACCACCACCCACGAGAACCACGTGCCGAACACTTTCACCCAGCAGCAGCAGCAGCAGCTCAGGAACCAAAGCACGACAGACGGACGGACGGCGAGCAAGTGAGTGAGCACCACACGAGAGGGGGAATCAGCCCCCTTTCCCTTCGCTTCTCTCCGGCAGGTGTGTGGGGCGAGACCCCCCCGCTGCCCTGAGCGCCCTGTGGCTGGGCAGTTCAAAAAAAATGGCTTCTTTTGAGATAGATTGACGAGAGCCCTCCCCGTATTGTTTCTCCCTGGAAACTTAGGCTGAGGCTGGGGGCAGCTTGAGAACAGGAAGGAAACGAAAGAACAAAAGAGTTTAACATCCCCCCCACTCTGCGCCCCCCACTGAGGAAAACAGAACTATGTATATCGAGAATTAAGAATCCAGAATCATATCCAGAAATAATCCAGAATCATATCCCGCTTCCCCCTTGGAATGGGGAGGGGGGAGGGAGGAGCACTGTACAGAGTAGGCAAAGCCCTTTGTCAGAGGATGGAGAGTGCAGAATGGCAGGTGGGGTGGGAAGCGGGTAGGGAGTGCAAGCAAACTTCACCCCCTTCAGAAAGGGGGGGGGGCACAGCCTTGCCTGGCCAGGATTGGGCAGAGCAGGGGGTCAGGCCTCCACCAGGTCATGGGACGCCTCAGCCCCCCCTTTTCCAGCTCCCTCCTCCCCATGCCAAAGAAAAGGATGAGCTGTGGGGAGGGGGAGTCCAAAGACTGAGGGGGCAAGGCCAGGAAGGCCCCGGCAGGAGGGGGAGGCCGCCCGCCATAACCCCTCACAGCAGCTGGCTGAGGCTAGCGCATCACAAGGGAATCGGGACCAGCCTGCCCCTGGAGGCAAAGCTTTCTTTCCCAGCAGCAAGAGGGCCAGGGGGTGGAAGGGAAGGAAGGGATGACCCCCCGCCCCCCCCCCACTTCTGCTGCCTTAAGAAACGGAATTGCTGCCATGGGGGGTAAGGGAGGGCGGGAGAGGAAGCAGGGGATGCCACTCCTGAGAAATACCTGGGTGGGGGGGGGAGGGAAGGTGGGGAGGAGAGCCCCCCCAATTCTGCTTGGGAGAGCGGGGAAGTGTCTCCATGGCGGGCAGGGAGGAGAGAGGGTTAAGATTGTCGTCTGTGTCCTGCTATAAAACACCCTGAAAACGCATCTGGACCCTTCCCCGGCCCCTGCGCATGGATCCGGACCGGCCCCCCACCCCACCACACCCCACCGCTGCCGCACACTGGCTGGCTGGGGGTGGAGGGGGTGGGGTGAGGCGGGGGGCGGTCGCTAGTGCTCAGACGCGGTGTTGCGAAACTCTCCATTTTCCGTGATCTGGAGTCGCGGGGGCGGAGGCGGTTGCCCGGGTAGGATCCCGTTCCAGGGCTGAGCCACAGCGACGCTCAGACGCGGGTTTGCTGCACCCACGGCGGAAAGCTGCCTCTCCTGCAACAGAGCCAGAGGGGGAGAGAGAGCGACGCTTATTTATTAACGTTAGGGGGCACGGCCACTCACAAGGCTGCACCCTGCCTGCCCCCCCCCGGCACGCACACTTTGCTCCCCCACCCCCGGGACTGCCCTGTCCTGCTCCAGAGAAGCACTCTGCCCCTGGGCTTGCTCTGCAGGGCTTTCCAAGGGGGTCCATCCACTCTGGGGCTGAGGCCATGGGCCACAAGGGTGGGCAGGTGCTCCCCCCCACCCCAGATCCATGGCGACATTCACGTGGAGCAGTTTGCACATGTTATGTATATATTGGTTTGCTATTTGTTTGTTTGTTTGTTTATGACGGGGTGGCCGGAGGACAAATGTCCCCTGGCCACGGATGCCTGCTGGTCGCCTGCCCCCGCTTGTCTGTCTCCATTTGGCCGGCCGTAATGTGGTCTAATGATGTCATGGTGCTGGCTCGTACCAGCTTGGTGACATCATTAAACTGCGATGCAGCTCAGCCCGGCAAAGGCAAGCAGCACATGTTCCCGGACAGAGTGTGAGTGGCAAGTGAGTGGCAGCAGTGATGGGGGTGGGGGTGGGGGTGGGGCGGCCCAAATCTCATCCCCTGGGTCACCCTCATTGTCACTGTGCCACTGGGCACTCTACTTCTGTTGTGTTTCTTCCACTTCCCTGACAAAGGGGGATTCTTGGGAGCAGCATTTCTGAGGCCATTTGCCCAAGTGCTGCTTCAAGGCAAGCCAGCAACTTGCTTGCCCGTGGCCCTCCTGATGGGTTTTCGGCTCCAGGCACTAGAAGCCTGGGGTGGCTTCTTTATGGGCTCTTGTCTTGGCATTCAGAGCTCTCCAATGTGGGTCCATCTAATCTGGCATCCTCTTCTCCCCAGTGGCCAATCAGCAAGAAGCAGCTCAGAAGCAGGGCAGAAGAGGAAGAGCCCTCCCAGCTCCTTGCCCCCAGGGCGTTTTTCACACAGGGCTTTTAGCTCGCATTTCCTCCGAAATGGAGGGTGTGTGTTCCCATATCAGCCAGATTTACCCTGTGAGCTATTGGGGAGCACTTCACACACGATTCGGGTTTTTTATTGCACATTAAGCGTGTAGCCCAATTCATACCCAGGGTTAAAAAAAACCCACATTTTGTGTCAGGTTTTTTCATTTTTGGCAACTGCAAGTAAAGCCTTGCAGTAAACTCACGGTAAAGCCTGTTGTGTGAAAAACACCCAGAAGCTGGCATAATGCAGCCTCTCCTGCCTCTGAACATGGAGTTCCCAGGGAACCCTCCTGACTCCTAGCCAAGGGCAGTCGTCGTCTCCTCCTCCTCCATGACTTTGTCCCCTCCTCTGCTTTCCAAGCCTCCCCTTTGCGGCCATGAATTCTGCCCATTTGCTCCGCCTGGTGTGAAGGGAGCCTTCCTGATCTCCTTCCTTTTTTCTCTTCTGCATCGACTGCCCACCACTTTTGTTGGGTAACTTCTGAGTTTGAGTTGTCAAAGCGGGGGGGGGGGATGCCTTGGTCTGCTTCACACAATCATTCAAATCTAGGCTGAATGTGAGTGATCATCATCAGCGTGATTGTGTGAACCCATGCCAAGGTGGGAATCTCAGAGGCATCTCCAGCCACAAACCACTTTGTGTGAGTACACACAACCATGCTAACATCAGTAAGCCGCATTAAAGCTAGATTCGAACAACAGTATGGATCTCTGACCACTTTCCCCCTGAGCTCAAAAGCCACAAAGGTGCTGCAGCCTCCTGATCATTTGGACTCCCCTTTCCCAGGGCTCTCCTAGCTTTCCCGTTTCCTTTTCAAGATGGGGCAACCCTTGCTGTGCACGGTATGCCCAAGGCGGCTGCACCATGCAGGGCCAACAAGAGTTGGGGGGGGGGAGCCAGTACAAATTACCGCGGTCTGGAAGGGGGCCCAGCTAGGGTCGCCAAAATGTGGTGTGTGTGTGGGTGATTTTTCACCAGGGCCCGAACCAGCCTTCGGCAGTCCTGGCACCATGCATTGAAGAAGGCTGCAGGCTAGTAGCAGGCTGCGTGCAACAAAATGAGCACTGCACACCCTTGCTTGGGTGGAGGAAGAAGAGCCTTCCTTGCTGTGGATGTAGAAGGGCGGGGTGGTGGGGGAAGGGGATGGCCGGAAGGCGTGTGCTCCACGGCGTGGCGGCGGTGGGGAAGACTGGGAGGAGAGGCCAGCCAGATTCAAGACAAAAGCTGAGAATCTGGGCTTGGCTGGGTTTGGGGGGCTGATGGTTGTGCCGCAGAGCCCCTCTGGAGTGGCCCCGATGCTCCCAACGAGCCAATCCCATCTGGGTACCAAGTCTCCAGGGGCAAGAGCAGCAACTCCCCCAGAGCGGCCGCCCAGGGTCTGCGGCCACCCCTCTACCCCACCCCCACCCCCCACAGGCCCCTGGGGTGGAGGCCAGCCAGGGCTGGCCTGGCCACTGAGTTTCTAGGGGTCAGCAGAATTCCCCAAGCCCCAGATCCCTGCACCAGCCCCACAGGATTGCACAGCTGCCCCTCCCACCACCACCCCTTGCTGGCACTAACCTCTCGGTGCCAGTTGTCCACCACGCGGCTGACCCCCCTTGCCTGGGAGCACACGGGTCCCCCTCCTCTCTCCAGACAGGAGGCACCCTCCTGTGCCCTCTGCCCCCTCCCAATGACATGCGCGCACACGCACACACGCACGCACACACACACACACACGCTCACGTCCTTTCTCTCTTAGGCACACCGACGCGCATGTGCTCTCTGCAGCTGCAGGCAAGGAACCCCCACAAAGGAACACAGGACAGGCGCCCCGGTGGAATGTGGTGCAGACGGACACAAGACAAGGAGGGGGAGACAAGATGTGGGAGGCGGGGCCTGGGACCACGCTTGGGAGTCAGGCGGGGCGGGGGCAGAAATGCCCTGGCCCTACCAGATGAGCCCCCTCCTGGACCTCCCCCGCTTGCCTCCTGTCCCGCTCAGACGGAGATGGCTGCATCTCCGCCAGAGACCCCCAGACTGCCACTCCTAAGTTTAAGGGGAGAGGCAGCAGGTGTCGGGGGGGGTATACTCCAAGCGGGGGCCTCCTGGCTCTCCTACTCACAAGTCCTTAAAGCCAAGGGGAGGGGAACGGACCCCCTCCCTCCCAAAAGGGGACCCCCTCCCTCCCTCCCAACAGGGAATGGGACTCCCCTCCCAGGAAAGGTTCACCCCCTCTGCCCACTGACCGACACACACACACCAGGCTGTGCAGAATGAAGGGGAGGGGGGGGATGGACGGGACGGAGGCAGGGAAGAGGCTGAAGAGCTACTCTTTACAGGGAGGGTGGGGGGAGGGGGAGGGGGCATGTGCGGGACCCACCTGGTCTGCCACCGAAGGGCGAGTGTCCCCCTGATCCCTCCATGTGACAAAAGCAGAGTCATACAGAGTTACCTCATGAACAGCTAGGATGAAACGGAGAAAACACATGGGTCAAGGCCCCAGTGGGGAGCAATGGAGGTGGGGCAGGCCTAGGCTTCCACAGGGAAGACGGAAGGGTGGCGGCTCTCCTCTCCCATCCCATCATCTCCATGACAGGGCTGGGTTGGGACAGGGCTGCACTGCTGCCCTCCTGGGTGCTGGAGGGACCCTATCCCCCGCCCCCGCCCCCCCGCCAGGGGGCCCATTTCCCAGGGGAGGGCCTTTGCCTCTCTGGCCCAGGGGAGGGGCACCCTCTTGCGGCCCCACTGGGGAAGGTGAACTCGGAGCGGCTCTCTCCCCCAATCCTGCATAAAGTCCTTGAAGACACCTGCAGAGTTAATCCTGGAAGCTGGTGGGCCGGGGGGGGGGGGGGGCTAGTCTTGGCTCGTAAGATGCCCTGGCCTCCACCCTTGGAGTGGCGGAAGGACCTGCCTGGGAAGGAGCCACAGGGCTCACGGGAGGCAGGAGCTTGGCTGCCCCCGGCTCCAATGCCTGTGCCGTTTCTCCACTCACACCAGGGAGAGAGAGGGTGGGAATGCCCTGCTTTCTGCTATCTGGCACACAGAAGCTGCCTTCTACGGAGTCAGACCCTTGGCCCATCTAGCTCAGGTCTGTCTACTCTGACTGGCAGCGGCTCTCCAGGGTTTCAGGCAGGAGTCTCTCCCAGCCCTACTTGGAGATTGAAACTGGCAAAGCAGATGCTCTTCCACTCAGCTCCAGCTCCATCTCCTTTGGCCTGTTTATGGGTTCTTCCAGACACTGATATATTCCAGAACAAATTGCCACAGGAAAAAAACCATGCGGGGAAACCACACTAAGAAGAAAGGGGAGGTCGTGTTATAGTTTTACTGCCATCTGTTGGCAAACTGTGGCAATCTGTGAAACAGCTGTGAAAGAAACTGCTTTTCCACACTCTTCATTCTAACTTGAAAAAAAGACTATTCTTTCACAGTTGTTTTGTGGACTGCCAGCAGATGGCGCTAAGACTATAATGCAACTTCCCCCTTCTTAGAGTAGATTTTCTTTTCCCCCCTGTGGTAATCCCCGCGGGTATGTTTCCCGGAATATGTAAAGGTAATGTGTGCCGCCTGACATTTCTTTGGTAGAATACAGGAGGGGTTTACCATTGCCTCCTCCCGCACGATATAGGAAGGTGCTGAAAGGCATCATCTCACACTGCGCGGGAGGAGGCAATGGTCAACCCCTCCTGTATTCTACCAAAGAAAACCAGAGGGCTCTGTGGGCACCAAAATCAACTTGATGGCACAACTTTATCTTTAATTTGTGCTGCTTTTGGAATATATCAGCATCTGGAAGGACCCCATGCGTTGCTTTGGAAACTCTTAATTTTTTAACTGTCTAATTTTTTGATTACATCCTATGTTTTATTTTAGTCATTTTGGGTGCTTCCTAAAGGAACAAAAATGTGGGATACAGACTTTGAAATGAAGATAGATAAATAATAAAATAGCCTCACTGCCTGTTGTTGCCTTGAGCCACCTCTGCTCTTGCCATGGTGGATGTTAAGTCCAACGGCTGTTGTCAGGCAGGATAGGAAGCGGAAGGCAGACATTTGTCATGCTGATGAGCATCCTGGGCTTTCTCCCTGAGACTGGAATTTCCCTTTCTACACTAGCAGGAACTTTTTCACACATGGCTTTTAAAGCCCTTTAACTTGCATCTCCTCCGTAATGGAAGGTGTGTGTTCACGTATCAGCCAGATTTACCCCGAAGTCCCTGGGTTATCAGGGAGCAGTTCACACACATTTCGGGTTTTTCACTGTGCGTTAGAGTTTAGCCCAATTTATATCCGGGATTTAAAAATCCACTATTTGCCTTGGGGTTTTTGGACAACTTCGAGTTTGCAGTAAAGCCTCCCAGTAAACCTCCCAGTAAAGCCTGATGTGTGTAAAAGTCCCAGGTGGTCTGAATTGAAGGGGTGCCATAGCAGGCGGTCTGAACTCTGGCACAAAGCCTCGTCCGCTCAGGACACAACACAGAAGAGGCCTCCAAGGCACAAGGAGCCTTCATGGTTGGGCTCCAGAAAACCAACCTATGCAGAAAGCAGGGGCGTAGCTAGAGGACTGGGGGCCTGTGTTCGCCCCTCTCCCCGGCAGCCGCTCGGAATTAGAGAGATAAGGAAGAAAACAGGGAAGGGTGGAGCTGGGGGGGGGGGCTGGGTTCTTTGAACCCACCCGCTCCATCATAGCAACACCCCTGGCAGAAAACTCCTGTGTGGAAAGGTCCTCCTGTGGACGAGCAGCCATCCGACTGACCTCCCTCTTCCATCTCCTTGGTGCCCTGAAACTGGACCCCTGGATTCTTGGAGCCTCCCCCGGCCCCTTCCCAGGCCCTGCCCACTGCTCCTGGCCTGGCAGCAGCCCCTGGGGCCCCCGCGCTCTCCACTCCTCCTGCCCTCCCACTCCTGAACTTGGTCTGGGGCCTGCTCTTGGGGGAGGGGGTGGTCGGGGGTCACGGGAGCACCAGCACCGCGGGCTCATCACCCCAGGGGTGGGTTTCAGCAGGCAGGTGGTCCTGCTTCTAGGGGACCCCCAGGCGTCTCGCTCTTCCCAGGCCCAGGCTCGCGCGAGGACAGGCAGAAGCACATACAGGCGCATGCACAGGCTGGCTGGCGGACGGGGAGAGACGCGGACGGGGGTGGGATGGCCATGGAGACATGGAATAGAACAATGACATTGTAATTTCCACCTGAGCGTCGAGCAGTCGTTTCCGCGTTTCGGAGGCGTCGAGGGCGGCCGAGTGATCCCTGCGCAGCTCCTCCTCCACCAGCATCAACCTGCAGGGACAGGCTTCACTGGAGTCAATCCGGGCCCCCCCACCCAGCAGGCAGGCGGCGGGAGCCGGGGCCGCCAGCAGCTGCGGGAAGGGGGGCTCCCAAGGGCGGGGCCAGAGGAGAATGCACCGCCCACCCACTCACGGCCCCGCCGGTGAGAAGCCCCCTGCCTACGCTGGTGGTGGCCTCCTTGGTGGCCCAGCCCACCCCTCCCGCTCCCCATAATCCAGATCTCAGTTCTTTAACCCCTCCCGCCCAGGGCACAGCTTGGGTCCACCCTCCCTCTCCCGCCTGGGACAGCCTGAAGCTGTCCCTTTCCATGCCTGGTCTAGCAAAGGAAGCATACTTGGCAGGTGGGGGGGGGATGGGCATGGGCCGGCTCCCCTGGCCTCTCCTTGCCCCACCCACGCTTCTCCCAGGGCGACACCTCTTGGTCCTGCTCCGACCTGCAGCTCACCTGCCGATAATGCTCTTGATCTGGGAGTCCTTCTCAACCTGCTGCTGCCGGAGGCGTTTCTCACTCTGCTCCAGCCGCTGCTGGTATTGCTGCAGGATTTTGCTCGTCTGCTCCTCTTGCGTCAGGAGGCGCCGCTCATACTCCTCCAGCTTCCGGTTGGACATGTGCAAGCGCTCCTTGAGGGAGTGGATTTCCTCCTCATACTCTTTCACCTGCATGTTGGACGGCAGTAAGACATCGTCAAGAGAGACAGAGAGAGACGGAGAGACCCCGCAGGACCAACCTCACTGCCAAGACAAGAGGGGGGTGGTCCTCAGGCAGGCTCTGGTCTGAGGAAGGGGCTGGCGTGTATCCCCCTTCAGAAAGGCCCTGCTCTGTCAGCCCAGTGACTTCCCAGGAGGGAGCTCCTGAAACAGAAGACCTCCCCAGCTGGAGGGTCTCTGCGACCCATGAACTGGAAAGGGTTTGGAGGGTGAGGAGCAGGGACTGGTTGCAGTTACCCATCACGCCCTGGTTATTTGGCAGCCATGCCAGTGAGTCCAAATGCTTACGAGATGATGTCTGACAGCTGCACCACACATTTCCCCCTCCCTTTCCAGTCAAGCCAGATGGAATTGGGTGGAAAGTTAGGTGGCTGTGACATCAATGCACCTCTGGTCAAACAAGATCCCCTTCCCACAGTCCCAGGGGAACATCTTAGCATTGGCACTAGAGAGGGGCAAAGGCTGCTGGCCCAACTTGTCCCAGCAGACATCCTGCCCATGAGGCACCATGAGGCAATCACCTTAGGTGGCAGATGGGCCACACCTGCTAACCTACCACTAGGCCCCTAGCCCTACAAAACACATGCTAGTCACCACTGACACACACTCCAGCCCCTTCCTCCACTGACCTGTGGCTGGCCAGGGAAGGGAGCAGAATGAAAGGTAATGAGACCAGTCAAGTGTTACCCTAGAGCGTATCTGCGGAGACCAGAAGAGCTGTGCCAATTAATCTATATGATCCATGAACACACACCTGGTGCTGCAGGGAGGTTCCACTCATGCACAGTTCCAGCACCGGGCAAGGTGGTTCTTTAATACGAATTGGAGAAGCTGGAAAGCCATGTAGGGAGATCAGGAAAGTGTGTGGGACTGAGCAGGAACTCACACAAGGGCAGCTGGGAACTGTGGTTCTTCTCAGAGCTATCCCCATGGTGACAGCTGAGGCATGACTCCCTGGCCAGCCCCATGTGCTCCCCTGATCTCCCCACATTAGAGTTGCCATGCCCCCCCAATTCCGGGTTTCACCTGGATTTTAAGCATCTCACTCAAATTGCTTAGCCCCACCCAGATTTGCCTGGATTTCATCTTTCTTTCTTTTTTAAAAAGCTAAGCTCTAGCCCTTGTAGAAGTGGAGTTGTGGAGCAAAACATGCAGTCAAAATTATTTTCAAGCCAATTTACAAAATATGCAAATTAGGCACCCAGATTTGGAAAGTCAGAATATGGCAACGCTACTCCACATGGCTTTCCGGCTGGCCCCACATGGCTCCAATTCCTGTTAAAGTGGGCTCCCTCCCAATGCCAGAAGTGTGTGGCAATGAGTGGAGAGGGCCACATTGGGGCTGGATGCCTCCCCACAGGACCAAAGCTGGGGTGGGGTTGCACCACAGATTCAGTGATAGCAGGGATGCTCTAGGCTTGCACTCTATGGGCCCCAGTTAAAAGTATCTTCACGGAGACACTCTAGGCTTGCACTCTAGATGTCTAATGAAGCATACTAAGGCCAGTAGATCCTTGCAGAGATGCTCTAGACCTAAGCAATACTGGCTCCAATAGGTCTTTTTGGAGACATTCTAGGCCTGCACTCTACTGGTTACAATGAAGCATACTAAAGCCTGTAGGTCTTTATGGGCACACTCCAGGCCAGTGATCTTCACAGTTTTTACAGTGGGAGCCGCAACTGCTGAGAGCATATCTGAAGATCATATAGCTACAAGTGTCAAGGGGAATAGCAAAAACTTCTTTAAATATATCCAAAGCAGAAAACCTGCCAGGGAGGATGTTGCACCCTTAGATAATGATGGCATGAAAGAAATTATTAAGAAGGACAAGGAGATTGCAGAGAAGCTGAATGTGTTCTTTGTATCTGTCTTCATGGCGGGGGATACTGACCATATACCCACTCCAGAACTGAGCTTCTCAGGTTTGAAAGCTGAGGAACTGGGCCAATCTGAGGTGACGAGGGAAGATGTTCTAAACTGTCTTATAAAGCTAAAAATTAACAAATTGCCAGGGCCAGATGGCATCCACCCAAAAGTTCTGAAGGAACTCAAATGTGAAATTGCTGATCTCCTAGCAAAAATATGCAACTACAATCAGGCTCTGTACTAGAGGACTGGGAAGTAGCTAACGTAACTCTGATTTTTTAAAAAGGGTTCCAGGGGGATCTGGGAATTTACATGCCAGTTAGCTTAACTTCTGTGCCGGGTAAACTGATGGAAAGCATACTTAAGGACAAAATTGTTAAACATACAGAAGCTATTCCCACAATCACTGGAAAGCGGGGTAAGGGAGCTTAGCCCACTTTCCAGTGGTCATGGAAACCAGCGGGCTTGCAGGCGAGCCCAGTGCTCCTAAGGCAGCTAGCCTGCCTAAACCACCCTCCTCTTAAATGCAGTTAACGGAGTGAGTGCTCCATTAACTGCATTTTGTTGCTGTGGCGTCGCTGTGGCGTGCAGTGACACATGAGTAGCGCCCTGGCCGGAAGGCTGCAAACAGCTTCCCGGGTTCGGGGGGGGGCTCTCCAGGATGCCCTGCACACTCACACGGGGCATCCCAGAACTTCCGGGGGCCACACGGCCCCCGATCCCCACAGCCCCTGCCAGCTCCGTGACGGCGCCGACAGTCGTGTGGGCAGCTGATTCGGCTGCCCAGTTATGAGCAGCTGCTCGTCTAAGCCCGCTCTCCCCACAGAAGCGCCTCATAGAAGAACAGGCCCTGCTGAAGGAGAACCAGCCTGGCTTCTGCAAGGGCAAGTCTTGCCTCACTAACCTTCTGGAGTTCTCTGAGAGTGTCAACAGGCATGTGGATCAAGGTGATCCGGTTGACATAGAATATTTGGACTTCCAAAAAGCTTTTGAAAAAGTTCCTCATCAAAGACTCCTGAGGAAACTTAGCGGTCATGGGATAAGGGGACAAGTACATGTTTGAATTGGTAACTGGATGAAGGACAGGAAACAGAGGGTAGGAATACATGGCCAGTTTTCACAATGGAGGGAAGTGAGAAGTGGGGTCCCCAGCAGTGTTCTCTCTAACAGGGATTCCCAGATGTTGTTGACTACAACTCCCAGCATCCGCAGCTGCAATAGCTTTTGCTTGGGGATTATGGGAGTTGTAGTCAACAACATCTGGGAATCTCTGTTAGAGGGAACACGGGTCCCTAGGGATCTGTACTGGGTTCAGAGCTCTTTAACCTGCTCATAAACGATTTAGAAATTGGGGTAAGCAGCTAAGTGGCCAAATTTGCAGATGACACCAAACTATTTAGGGTAGTGACATCCAAAACAGATTGTGAGGAGCTCCAAAAGGATCTCTCCAAACTGACTTGAGTGGGCAACAAAATGGCAAATGCAGTTCAGTGTAAGCAAGTGTAAAGTGATGCATATTGGGACAAAGAAACCCAACTTCACATTTACACCAATGGGTTCTGAGCTCTCAGTGACTGACCTGGAGAGATATCTTGGGATTGTGATGGACAGCTTGTTGAAAGTGTCTACTCTGTGCACAGCAGCTGTGAAAAAGGCCAATTCCATGACAGGGATCATTAGGAAGGGGATTGAAAATAAAAATGCTAGTATTATAATGCCCTTATACAAATTTATTGTGCGGCCACATCTGGAGTATTGTGTACAGTTCTGGTCACCGTGTCTTAAGAAAGACATTGTAGAACTGGAAAAGATGCAGAAGAGGGCAGCCAAGATGATCAGGGGCCTGGAGCACCTTCCTTATGAGGCAAGGCTACAGAACCTGGGGCTTTTTAGTTTGGAAAAGAGGCAACTATGGGGAGACATGACGGAAGTGTATAAGATTATGCATGGAATGGAGAGAATGGAAAGAAAGAAATTTTTCTCCCTCTCACACTACACTAGAACCAGGAGTCATCCCATGAAAATGAAGGCCGGGAAATGTAGGACTGACAAAAAGAAGTACTTTTTCCACACAGCGCATAATTAATCTATGGAATTCTCTGCCACGGGATGTGGTGATGGCCACTAGCTTGGAAACCTTTAAAAGGGGCTTAGACAAATTCATGGAGGACGTCTATCAATGGCTACTAGTCTGAGGGCTATTGGCCACCTCCAGCCTCAAATGGAAGACGCCCCTAAATGCCAGTTGCAGGGGAACAACAGCAGGAGAGAGGGCATGCCCTCACCTCCTGCTTGTGGGCTTCCCAGAGGCATCTGGTCTAAATGGGTCTTGGGCCTGATCCAACAGGGAATGTTCTTATAAGAGGGATCATTCCAGGGAAGTGGGAAGAAGGGGAGCAATGGCCCTGGCTGCATCGGCAGGAAGAAGAGGGAGAACATGCTCAGGACTAGGAGAAAGAGGGGGCAAGAAGAGAGAGGGAACACACGAATGTGGTGGTGGCAGTGGCAGCAACAGTAGCAGGAGAGAGAGAGTGGGGGACAGGAGGAGGGGAGCAAGAGAGAATGTGGTCCAGTGTGATGGTGGCAGGAGAGAGAGAGAGAGGGAGCATACAAAGGAGGAAGAGGGGAGCAAGAGAGAGAGAACACAGGTCGGTGTGGTGGCTGTGGCAGCAGCGGGAGAGACAGAGAGAGAGCACGCGCAGGGGAGGTGGGGAGAGAGAGAGAGAGAGTGCAATGGTTGAGGGGCTAGCGACAGGAGTGGGTGGAGAGGCAAGCCAGGGGCCGCCACTGGGGTCCGTGTGGGCCCTGCCAGTGGTCCATAGGCCACACAATGAAGAACAGTGCTCTAGGCCCACCCTCTTCTGGGCTCAATGAAGCAAACTGAAACCAGCAGGTCACTGCAGAGACCCTCTAGGCCTGCAATCTAATGATCTAAATACACCCACTCCTTTCTAAAGCCAGAGTGGGATCGTAGGGAGAGGAGAGCTGCTGCCGCTGCTGGAGGTGGCAAGGTACGGCCCCCTCGGGGAAGGGGAGGGCAGGCGGCCACAATCTGAATTGGGGGCAAGAATAGGTGCTTGGGGGTGGTGGTGGTAGGGGTGAGGCCGCCCCACGCTGAAGCCGACCATTCCTGCAGTGACACCCTCAGGAGGAGGAGGAGGAGGAGGAGGGTCTCTGACGGGTTCGCCAGGACAGTGGCTCTCTCTCACCCGGTCCAGCCGGCTCTCGTCCATGGACTTGGAATACTCCTTCAGCTTGTACTCTTCCCGCTCTATGTGGGAGCTCTCGATGTCGGCTGAGAGATGAGGCATGTTGGAGACCCAGGCGACTGTCCGCTCCGAGGCCGGCATGACGGGGTTCAGCGTAGAAGGCGTGTGCGATGGCTGCCGGGACAGAAGGGGGACACGGGTGAGTGAGGAAGGCCTCCCCGGCACCTTCCTCCGTTCAGCCGAGCACCTGGACAGCAGCACTCTCTGCATCAAAAGCGCCTCATGGCTGGGGACAGCGGGAGCTGTAGCTCAACAACAGCAGGAGTCGTGCAGCCCTCTCCTGGTGAGCTCATGGCTGGCTGAGGGGAGGTGCAAACCCTGGTCTTCCAAAGGCCCGGCTCAGTCCTTCTCTGCCACCACATGACACCAGCTCCAGAGGCCAGGGATGCCCTCTCCCCTCAGCAGCCCTTGGAGCCAGCCCAGCCCACTCCCCATCACTGGGGCGATGGTCCAGCCCCAGAGTACATTGGTCTTCAGTAGCCCAAGGTGCTGCAGGGGGTTGGACTACAAGAGTGTCCCCCAAGTCCCTTCCAACTCTACAAGACTATGGCTCTGTAAGAATAACCATTCAGTTTATTTATTATTTCTCTGCGTAAACCACCCTGAGCCATTTTTGGAAGGGCGGTATATAAATCGAATAAAATAATAATATCCATCAACCAATTACAAAAAGCAACTTTACTGGGAACAGCCTATATTCTGTGACGATATCTATAATAACAACAGGAACAATATTGACAATAAAATTCAGCCGTCCCAGGTCCTTGGGAAGGACTCAATGTTTGGATAAAACAAACCAGTCGATAACACCTGTCTGACTGTGTAAACAAGAAATAATAATAATAAAGAATGAGACGATGAAGACAGCACAGCAGTTTCTGCCACCAGATGTTTCAGGTCCTGTTGCTTGGCCTCCACTTCCCCCCACCCGCCTATCTGATGGCTTTGCCTTCTTCCCTCCTTTCCAGGGGTTTTACCAGGTACTTAAGAGATCCAGGATCCAGCCCCCGCCCTTTGATAATTAAATGCAATCGTATTGCCCCCAAGAATGATTACGTATGTTTTGTGAAGTCTCTAATATGATAAAAATATGAAAGATAGATAGATAGATAGATAGATAGATAGATAGATAGATAGATAGATAGATAGAATTAAATGAATGAATGAATGAATGAATAAAACATCCTATTATCATCATACAGGACCTATGAAACTGGAAGCCGCAGAGAGCTCGGGGAGGCCAGGAGCTCTCTCCCAGGCCCTGTGCAGGCACCTCCACTGCTGAACTTCCTTCCTGGAAGAGGCCATGGAGGGGGCAGCTGGCTGATGAGATGTGGGGGACTCTGAGCAATTCACTGGGAGTCTATGCCCCATGGAACAGCCCCTAAGGATGCCTGGGCTCGCTTCTCTTTCCCTGGCCCCCCAGGTCTCCCTCCAGCAGCCTCTCCACTGTCCACAGCTGCTTTTTCCTCTTCTGGCTCTTTCCCCACATAAATCCACGGTCTCCCATCCTTAACTGGGGATGGATTCTATGACCTCCTGATGTTTCCAGTGGGCTTTCCCCCTCTCTCTGCAGCTCCAGGCTCTGCTTCCTGCGTAGACTGAGCCAGTTCAGATCCCACTTGAACACAGGGAAGTGCCTGACGCCAAGACAGACCACCAAGGTCCATCCAGGCCCAGAGGAACACTTCTGACTGGCAGCAGCTCTTTGAGGCCTTTCCAGGCAGGCATCTTTCCCAGCCCTCCTGCTAAGTCCTGAAGCTGCCAAGGATGATGATGATGATGATGATGAAGAATTGTATTTACACAGCACTTTTCACCTTACATAGCAAAACTAGTTTTAAAAAACAATTCCCTGCCCCCAAGGGGCTCACAAGCTAAAAACAAACACAAGGGAGACCCCAGCAACGGTCAGTGGAAGGACCCAATGCTACACTGCATAGGGACACTTACTGAAGTCTCTTTGCTAAATTTAAAACCACCACCATGTTAAATGGGGTCTTTTTGCCCAGGTAGCAGGGATGGAACTCAAGACTTCTGCATGCAGAGTACATGCTTTACCAGCGAGCTGCGGCTTCCTTCCTCTTGTGGGGCAATCAGTGGAGAGAGGTACGAACAGAATTCTGTGGAATAACCTGCTTAAGAGGCTAATGGATCCAAGTTGGGAAGGCATTCTTAAACCAAAGAAAAAGGTTAAAAGAGGGCCTGCAGATGGCATCCTACCTCTGGACATGGAGGTAGCCTCTTCTGCACAGAGTCAGACCTGAATGGAGGGTGTTTTCCACTGGAACATATTTTCAACCTGCTGGCCAAATAGCAGGTCTAGACGGCTGCAGGTGAGGACCTCTTGGGGTAACAGCAAAAAGACTGCCTGGACCGATGACATTAGTCTGAAGATCTCCAATCAGCGCTTGGCTTGCAGGAGAGAGTAGCCCCCCAGTGGTTCTGCCCACTTTGACATCACCACCACCACCACCACCACCTGTGGTTCCAGTAAGAGGTCGTACCCCTCAAAAGGCAAGTCTTCTATGAAGAGGTGGTGGTGGTAGTGATTTTCCACCTCTTCACAGAGGTGCTTCACAGCCCATATGTCTTCTCTGGGCTCCTGGCCACCTTGAGGCCCTGGGCGCAATCTTGTTGGAGAGATGAGTGGCAGACCTCCTGCAAATCAGCATGACCACCTTCTCCCAGAGGAAGGAGCATAGCACAGTTGAATGATCTGCATCTTGATGGGCACACTAGAACGTATCTTGCAACAAAGCAGTCGTAGGGACCTTACGAGAGTCCAGCTGCTAGATCAGACTAAAGGGGACGTCCCATCCAGCATCCCGTTTCTCCAAGTGGCCCACCAGATGTTTCCAGGAAGCCCACAAGCTGGAGATGAGGGCAACGGCCTTTTGGAAAAGAGGATGTTCCAGCTGATGGTGAGAAATGAGCAGCAAGGGTGCCAGGTGGGTTTCTTGCAGGAAGGAGTTCCACCACGTAGGTTTGTGAAGAAACACCTACATGGAAACCACGTTATTCGAGTGGTCAGAGCTAAGAGTGATTCACTGAAATGAATCCTTTGCAGAAGCGAAGGGTTACAAGGCTGGCTGGCTGGCTGGCTGGCTGGCTGGCTGGCTGGCTGCTTTATTTCCAGTCTGTCCACAAACAAAGGAGTCCTAAGCTTCACACCACAGTCAGTACTGAAAGATGAACTGGATTGGCAGGTTAGAGTAGCACTGACTGCTGGGATTGGCCTAGGACATTCTGCAGGCAATGCAGGTATGCAATTCTCACCACAGAAAAAGGAGAAGTGAAATGCAGAGGCCCCTAAGTGACCTCCGACAAGGGCTACATCATCTGGAGAAGCGCCCTCAGAGACCAAAAAGCATGCTGTTGTTTCATGGGACTGTTATTGTGACTACAGTTCGCCTCTCCTCTGTTCTGGCGCCAAACACCTGGCTCAAGGAACACATAAAAGGCTAGTTAAAAAATAAATAAATCCAGAAGACTTTGGAGCTGGAGTAAGCTGAGGATGGCTGCATATTATGGGGAACTGGGGTTGTTGTCCCCCCACAAAGAAGACTGCAAGTTCAGGCAGAGCTGCATGAAGCCCACCCAGGAATTTCAGCACAGATCTATGTTTGGTGGCCACCCCAGATTAAGACTTGGAATGAGTACTCAAGAAGCATCTTCAGTGCTGGGTGCATCCACAGGACCCCAGCAGGGGTACCTCTCCATCCTTGGAAGTGGTTAGGAGGATCATGGCTTGGGCTGCACCTGCACTTTGCAGGGTCCTCCTGGGGAAGGTGCTTCAATGCCCATTCAGAGAGCTCGAAGAGCACCAGGAGTTCAGCGGCCTCAGCAGTCTCCTGTGAAGAATCCCAACAGGCCTTTGCCATCCAGGGACTGCCTGTAGTTCTAGTCAGAGAGGACAAAGGAAATGGCTGATGGCATCTGAAGACAAAGCTGGCTCTCTCGCTTTTGAAATGGAGGGTCACATCCTAAACAACTCTGGAGTGTGTCCCGCACAGTTATTGATAGCAAGGAAGAGGAGGACTCAGCCAGACCTGGCACAGTCCAATATGGAGGGGGGAAATGAGAAGGAAAGAACAGGCCCTTACGAAGTACCTCCACGATCCCCACACCAGGAAGACACTTGTGGGTATAGGATCATATCTGTACCAAACACTCTAATCCCAACCAATGTATCAGGTTTCCCAAGAACCAACGGGGCCCTCTCTTTGAGATTTGTTTCAAGGAGGAGAGGGGAGGCAACAGCAAGCTCACATCTACCCATGCAGCAGGGTGTTGTGAGCAACAGAGTCCACCGAAGAGTCTACTGGAACATCAACACCTTGAGACGTGGGGCCATGGGCAAGGTCACCTTGCCAGGAAGTGAGAGGTGGGCAGGTATCCCCCATGCCAGGGGATCCAGCTGCCAACTCAGCAAAGAACTTCTTGTCATTTGAAAGATGATGTTCAGATTATAAACTAAAAAGGGAGGGATGTAGCAAGCTGACCATTCCAGCCTTAAATATTAGGAGCTTCTAGGATGGGCTGGAGTTAGGCTCCACCCTCAGATTTTTCTTTCTTGTTCCTTTCCGTTTCTGAGCAAATGGGCTGTTTGATCACACGATCAAATGCCAGATGGGAGGAGCTTCCTGCCAGAATTCCAGGGGCATGCATGCTCCCAACAACCAGTCGTATGTTGGAAAAAATAAAGGTAGGAAGATGGGAAATCAATTATGTGCTAACCATGATCTGGGTACGATGATGGCAGACAATCAACATTGTGTATCCAGCATGGTATCGAGGGTGGAGGAAAAGCATGTCCCGGACCATCCTACCCAGACTGCGGCTAGCACACAATCACTTCCCTGTCCTCCTACCTCGATTTCTGCCAACACACGACTGGTTCTCAGGAAAATGCACAGGGCTCAAAGCCTGGCTGGACACCGCTCCCACACAGCTTTTGATCATGTGAACGGGCACAAATTGTATGTGCCCAGAAATAAAGAAGGATATTGGTTTGCAAATACAAGGGAGCAATGATTTAATTCTTCTGGAGCTTGGGCCCCTATCAAAAAACAAAACATTTTTATTTTCCTCTCCATGTGTTACACGTCTCAGAGGCATTTGGAAGTCACGCTGTCACTGGGAGCCATGGCTGGGACTGGCTTCCTCCCCTCTGTCTACTCTCCCCAAAACATTCTGGCTGCCTTCCCTTAGAAGCAAAGCCCAAGCCTGGGAGCAAGACACAGGCTTCCTGCCTCCCTGCAGTTTGTGCTGGCAGCAGCCTCCTGGCCCAAGGAGACCTGGCCAGGCCAGATTCTAGGCCCGGATGTCCCACGTGCAATTGGGGGCAGGAAGCGGAGTGTGGCAGCTGGAGACGACTCGGGAACTTTCCGCCCAACTTGTTATCGCATTTGATTCATCCTGGTTGCTGAGCTTTCTAATGTATTTGTGCCCACTTTAGAAATGTTTTAAAGTTTAAGGGTTGGACTCCCATTTTTGAAATAAAACAACTAATGTCCAAGGCTACCTTTCTTTTTGTAGTACCTTGTGCTACCTTTTAGCGGGAGCAAAATGAATGTACCTTCTTGTATAAGTGCTCATTTTGTATGTATATTTTCTAGAAAAGCAAAGACAAGGAACAAGCAAAAGGTCATCCTGCTTCTCTGCCCAGACGCTCCTTTTTTGAAACATGAGAGGTTCTGATGGGGATCTTCCTTCTGGCACAGTGGGCCGACTTACCTGGCCTCACAATACTTCCCTTTACACTCCAAGAAGGAGAGCTGCCACTTCCTAGTCCAAGCAAGGGAGCAGAGAGGGCCACTGGAATACAGGAACTTCTTGGCTTTTCGACTGCTACCTGTCAGCCCGCTGCCCCAGTAGGAGTCTGGCTCAGCTTGGTTCAGTAACACCCAGGGGTCCTAAAGGGTCCCAGTTGGCAGAAGTATTTTCCAGTCCTGCTACCTGAAATACTGGGGAATGGATCTAGGATCTCCTGCACACCACATGAATCCTGTCCCACCACTCTATGGCCCCTTTGGCCCCTGATGGTCCAGGACCTATCTCTGCAGATGATCCACTCAGGTGCTTTTGGTCCTGAGCAGTCTGGAATCAGCTCTGATGGAGCCAGAGCTCAGAGGTGGAGCGTCTGCTTTGCATGCCGAAGGTCCCAGGTTCAATCCTGACCATCTCCAGCTAGGGCTGGGGGAAAATACTCCTGCCTGAAACCTTGGAGAAGCTGCTGCTAGTCAGTGTAGACAATACTGAGCTAGATGGACCAAGGGTCTGACTCAGTATATGGCAGTTTCCTATGTTCCTATGTAAGGCTTTAATTAATTAATTAATTAATTAATTAATATTAATTTTTATATCCCGCTCTTCCTCCAAGGAGCCCAGAGCGGTGTACTACATACTTAAGTTTCTCCTCACAACAACCCTGTGAAGTAGGTTAGGTTGAGAGAGAAGTGACTGGCCCAGAGTCGCCCAGCAAGTCTCATGGCTGAATGGGGATTTGAACTCGGGTCTCCCCAGTCCTAGTCCAGCACTCTAACCACTACACCACGCTGGCTCTCTTAAAGCTGGCTTAAGCACCTCCTGGTGCCTTTGGGAGAGCAAGAGCTCCGACGTTTGTGGGGAGAGTCCCCTGAAGTGTTTCCATGCAGACAGAGCTACTTTCAACTCTGCAGCAGTAAACTCTGAGTGGGCCACGTGGCCCTGTTTCTGCTCACCTGTTTGGTGATGGATGGCTTGAGGGCGGAGGGCGCCTCCTTGGTGACTGACTGCTGGCGAGTGCGAGCCGGGCCGTAGGTAGTTTCAGGCTGCAGCAGGTTGCCACTGGAAGGGCGGGGTTTCTGGGCGGCCGAGACGGTGAGCTGCTGGGACTTGCCCCGCTGCAGGGCGGACTGTGGCTGCGGAGGAGGGGCAGGCCTCTGGGGCTGGGACCCGATGGTGATCTGGGGGGGCGAGAGCATGTTCTGCAGGTTCTCTTGCAGAGAGAGCTGCCGCTTGGTGAACTCGGAGCCCTGGCGTGTGAACTCATCGCTGTAGCTGTGGCTGTGGATGATGTGCTTGCTGGTGGAGAGGTCCTCGCTCTTGCTGTAGCCATGGAAGGGGGCGAAGGTGTCGGGGTTGCCCTCGGCCGGCCGGTGCGGGTGGGAGTGGTGGGGGCCGCCGGCCGGCCCGTCGGAAGCCATGTGGAAGAGGGGATTCTGGAAGGAGAGGGGGATCCTGAGCTGCTGGGCGGAGGAGGTGCCGCCCACCCCATCGGTGGTGACGCCCATCTGGCTGAGCCGCAGGCCGGCCGCAATGCTGGAGCCGCTGCCCTGGGAGAGGCGGCTGGGCCGCAAGCCCAGGCCAGCCGTGATGGAGGCCTGGCTGCTGTTGAGCAGGTCACCCACGCTGTGCAGGTTGGAGATGCTGTTCATGCGGCTGTCCTGCAGGTCCAGCATCGAGACGCTCTTGTTGACGCTCAGCACCTTCTGGTCAGGCTCCGTGATGTCGGAGCTGCTGGTGCAGTAGGCTGGGGAGGATCGGGCCAGCGGGGGCCGGGTCACAAAGAACATGTCTTTGGAGCCTTTCTCCTTGGTGGGCGAAGGCAACCGGGTCATGTCCATGGAGCTGCCGGGGAAGAAGAAGAAGAAGAAGACACGCCCCGCCGGCTGAGGACACAAAGAGCAGCAGCAGAGACACATTCAGCCCCATCCCACCCACCCCCCATGTTGCATGAATGGGGCCACGAGTCTGACAGAGCTTCAGGGTCCCTCGGCTTGCGGTTTCGAAACCAGGAGCCAGTGAGGGGATCGCACCACTCACTGCCACCCATGGGAGCTGCAGTATGGATTCCTGCAGATGAGGGTGGTCCCAGGGCCATGGGACTCATGTGCAGAGGAAGGGGCAGGGATGGTGTTGCTAGAGCCGGTGGGGTGTGGAGAGACTCACCTGTTCATGCCTCGCATCATATAGGGCTGCATGTCAACAGAGCTGTTGAGACAGAACCAAAGTCAGGCAGGACACCCAAGTGAGAGGATTTGCAGACCCTCCCCAAGACCACCTCAACGGGGACTTCGAGCTCAGCCTCACCCAGTGGCCTGGAGCTGGGTGTAACTCCCAGGGAGGCTACCCTAGGCAGACCCCCAAGGTGCTGCGGAGCGCCAGCTCCCCAAGGCCACCCCCCTCCCCACCCCTGTGCAACCCGAGGCCTAACCTGTTGAGGTCGCGCATCATGTAGGAGGACTGCATCTCGGCAGACGGTCCCCGGAGGATGACGGGCTTTGGTTGGAGCCGCTCGCCCTGGTGGCTGGGCTGCCGCTGAATGTGTGGGTTCCTGAGAGCGAGGCTGATGTCGTTGAGGAGGCGGGGCAAGGGGCCCAGCTTCATCAGGGCTTCCTGGCAGGGGGAGGAGAAGCATGCCAAGGTCTGAGAAAGTGGGGGGGGAAGGAGGAGGAGCCGCCACTGCCCTCTCCGAAGGCCCCTCCCCTCCCCAACCACCGCAGCCCTGGCACCTTGCTGAGCTGTGGCATGACTTCCCACAGGAGGGCGTGCAGGGTGGAGAGCTCCCGGCCCAGGTCAATGTAGCCCTCGAAGCTGGTGCTGTTGGTGAGGGTGTCCAGGTTGGAGATCTCATACAGGAACTGCTGCATGCTGGCCCACTCTAGCTCCAGGAACTCATTCATGAATGCCATGTATTCCTCCTTGCTGCCAAACCTGGGAGGGAGGGAAGGATAAGAAAATGACAAGGGGGGGGGGAGCTGACAAGGACCTGCAGAGGGAGCCTTTCCCGCTTGGCCCAGGAGCTCACTGACGCTGGCCACCCGGGCTCTCAGGGCCGTCCCTCGCCTGCCCCTGCTGGCCCCAGCAATGGGGTCACAGTGCAGAATTAGCGCTATGGGAGGGCTGCCATGGTGGGAAAGCCCAGAATTCACACAGCACTTTGCAGGAGCCCCAGTGTGGCCGGCAGTGCCAGATTTAGGCACAAGTTAAGTAAGCTACTGCTTAGGAACTCACATTACCAGGGGCCTGAATAGAAAACAAAAAAGGCTAAATTTCAAATTTGACATAATAGGTTGAAAAATAAAGGAGAAAAGGAAAAAAGACTCTAAAACAGATATTATCATTCTAAAAAGACAAAAAAATATACAGATATACAATTATTTATGATATTGAGTTCCTAAATTTGTGCAAAGAATAACTAAGTTATAGTGAAATTTCATTGGACCAGAGCCCGGTTTTTCGAAAGCCTGATCCTGGATCAGAAATTTGATCCAGGATAAGTTTGATTCTAGCATCCTGAGATTAGTTTTAATTTGATCTTGGTTTTTCAACACACTTACAGGATCCTCTGATCATGAAATCAGGAAAAGGCTGTTTATGTCACAGAACAGAACCATTTTTCACACCCCTGAATGGCCAAGCTTGACTTGAGGCTAGGTATGAGGTTCGATCTGATCATAAGTCAGGATTACGCTCTTTAATGGTGAACTGTGTAACTGATCTTGTGTTTCTGTACATTAAGAGTTTTCATCCATGCTAAGTAAGAAATCATAATGTATTTTCATTTAAAAGTATTTCTAACACAAATAGGCTTATTGAAAGATAACTGGTTTTGTTAGATTATTAGATTATTACTTTTGTTGTATCTTTGCCAAGTATATATATAAAAATAAAGTATTCTTATTTTTACTTCCATTGTTCTTTATGTTAAGTAACCTTGGAGAGCTGCTGCCAGTCAGTGTACACAATACTGAGCAAAGATGGACCAATGGTCTGACTTGGTATAAAGTGCATAAATCCCCAGTAGAGTCCTCAGTGTTTGTCCACTTGAAAAAGATGCCAAATCGAAACAGAGGCCACCAGGTCACTGTTGTGGACTGAAGTAATAGAAATTAGAGCATTGTATCGGGGATTTGTACCATTTGTGCTCATGACAAGATCTATTTGTGGATTCAGTTCACTCACAGTAATTTACATTGTATTTTGTATCTTTCGTGCCTGTGTATTAAAGGTTTGTTGAAGGGTATATTTGGGATCTAATTTGTTTGGTGTTGGGTATACATAGATCCTTATGTATTTTGTACTGACTTGGTAAAAGGCAGCTTCCTTTGTTCCTGCGCTGCAAGGCTGCTGGGAATCTTTTGGGTGGCCGCAACGGGAGAGTGTTGGACAAGGCAGGGCTCGGGGGTCCCCGACAGGGCTCTTCTCCCGCTGAGCCTACACCAGGGCTCCATGGGGTGGATCCGGGTCACCTACCGTACTTATCCCCTCCCCGCTCAGGCTCCCTAGCCTCTCAATCCTCTCTCCACACTCACTTGCTGAAGTTGGCCAGGTTCTGGATGACCTTGGCGATGAGGGTGAGGGTGCGGGATGTTTGCTCATCCGGGTACTCCTGCATGAGCCCAAAGAGGCTGGGGGACATGACAGCCGGGCACAAGAAGCGCAGGAAGAGGGAGGCACTGATCAGGCGGTCAGCGATGTCTTCCCTGCCCCTCTCGGCACAGCGCAGCCGCCACGACGCAAAGACCTCCTTCAGCTCCCGTGGGAACACACTGTGGGCAGAGCAAGTGGGGAATGAATGGATGGCTGTACAAGCCCCTCCACAGATCAGCAACAATCCCCAAACCAGCTGCAGCAACCCCTTCCCTGAGCCCCACCTCTGGCTACTCAAGGGGAGGACTCCTTTCCCCATCCAATGGCAGGGTGGAGATGGTAGAAGGGGCAGGCTTCCCACCCTCCACTCCCCAGCTCAGCCCAGTCCGGCACTGACCAATGAGAGTTGACCACTTTGCAGAGGGCCAGTTCACAGCACATGCGGAGGTTTGCCTGGTGATCGGCCAAGGTGGACGTGGAGCACTTCATGGGGTCCACCTCGCAGTTCTCCTCTGACTCATACAAAGCCCGGATGAACTCACCTGCAGGAAAAGGAAGCATAGGAGCGAGGAGTAGGAATGTGGGGCTGTGCTGGGCCCTGCTGGCTTTGATCCCAACACACACACACACACACACACACACACACACACACACGTTCAGTGGGTCAAAATGGGCACAGGGCAACAGTAGGCTCTACTGCCACACCTAGCAATGAGCACATTGACACATGCACACACCCCTCCCAGGATTTCATTTTCCTGCAGCCTGAAGCATCAAAGGCTTGCTTAGAAACAACGGAAACAAATCTGGGTTCAGCTCTAACACTGCAGTCCTCAGGAGATGTGCCACCACGATGCTCAGAGGACTCCCCCAATGACCCCCAGATTAATTAGCAGCCTGACTGCAAATAAGCATGCTCCTCTCCCCACCTTGCCCGACGGGTACCCATCTGGCCCAATTTCTTATACTCCTCCATCTCTGTGCACACCCAGCCAAGTCCTCACCAATAGCATCCTTGAGGTATTTTTGTCCAATCAGTTTGAGATACTCCTCTATGGCTTTAGTGGCCAGCGTGTTCTCCCGGAAAATCAGGTGCTCCCGATCCATGAACCGATCCACTTCTGTCATGGCCATATCAGACAGAAAGTCCTATGGGGCGATGCAGAGGGGCTTAGTCCATGAGCCAGGTCCACAAACTTTGGCCATCAGTACCACCTCAGGGGATGGTATTCATAGTGATTTTTGGCACTGTCTGCCCCACAAAGATGGGGGGAAAGGTGATAGCATCGTTTCACTTACAGCTTTCTTTGTGTTATCACCCCTTTTTTAATCCCTGCCTGCAAACGATTAAAATTGCAGCCAGTTTTGCACAGAGGAAAGGGTTAGGGTCAGGGTTAAGGTAGCAATGAACAAAGTGTCGTACTCTCTCCATGGAGTAACCTTTGGAGGACATTCCTGCCAATTTTCGTTTCCATTCCTCTGATAACATTTGTAGAATTTTATAGTAGTGTTTTTGTGCATTTTAAAAACTTTTTAAAGCTTTTAAAACACCATTGCAAAAGTGGCCGCTGCAAGCCTGATGGTCAGGACAATCAAAGCATGGCAACACACTGAAAGCTGAAAGTCTTACAATGCTCTCTGCTATTTCCCATCTTGCGGGGTGTAGACGTCAAAAATCACAATGAGCATTGGTCCCCGTCCCCCCCACCCCGCCGGAAGGTAACCATCACCCCAGCTAGCTCACGCACTAACTTGAAAGTGAGCTCGTTCCCACCTCCAGCCAACCTTGCCCACCACTGCCCAAGGTACCAGCCCCACCACCCGTGCCCCGAGCCCCACCTGACCCTTCACAGCAGCCTCCACCCTATTCCCCCTCCCTCTGGGAAGGTACCTTGGCCTTGCCCGTGCTCTGGAGGATGTGCACCAGGGCACAGGCCACCTCCTCCTTGCTTTTGACGCTCAGGACAGGCTCCAGCACAGCACAGAGCATGCGGTAGTTGTTGGTGACGTATTCGGCAAACTCCTTGTACAGCTCCATGGGCAGGATGCTCATGGTCTGGAAGCGGCTCTTGACGCGGATGGCGGGGCAGCCGGACTTGCTCTTGCTGGCGCTGGGCTGGCTGAGCGGGTACCACTGCTCGGCAAAGTGGCGCCCCGTCACGCTGGCGATGGGGACGCTCACCATCCCCACGTAGTTGCTCTTGTCCTTCTTGCGCTTCTTGTCCGTGTCCTTGTAGAGGTGCAGCCGGATGGTACGCACGGCCGGCAGGTTGTTGAACTCAAAGTGCTCCCCCCAGAAGACGGTGTCCGTGCGCACCTTGCTGGTGGTGCGCGCATACAGCATGTCGTCCAAGCACAGCTCGCAGTAGTAGCGCTTCTTGGGGGGCAAGTCCCGGGCCTCAATGATCCACAGCTTGAGCACGTTGTCCACTCGGCGGCTGTTGTCCTGGGTGGGGGAGAGCAGGGCTTGAGAGACTGGGGTGGAAGCACAGCGGGGTGGAAGGAGGGGGCACAGCCCCGGGTCCTCCAGTGGGGAGGGTTGGAAGAAACCGCGTGCAGTGGCTGCTGTCAGTCAGTGACAGATGGGGCAGAGAGGGGAACCTTGGGCACACGCAGGTATCAGAGGTTGCAAGCAGGTTTGTCTATTTTGCCTACAGGAACAATGGGCAATCAGGGGGGCATAATCTTCCAGGAGCTCCTGCATCCCAGCCCTAAGCACAGAGGGACGGCTCTCAACCCTGGCTTCCAGGAAGACCAGCAAAGGCTGTGGATTTTGAAGCAGGACCTTAGCAATCAGAGCACCAGCAGGGCTCCATGCGGTGGGCCAGCTGTGGGGTAATTCTCAAAGGCCCTCATTTTCACAGACCAAATGGGACAAACATCTTTAGGAGCACCTACATTTCTGGTTGGATTTCACACATGGGGCTGGTTCTCACAATCAGAATCAGAATATAAGGGGCATCTAGCCAGGCTGCAAGCCCCATGCACGCTCCAGTCGTGTGTCAGTAAACAACAAGGTAGGAGGAGGGGAAAGTGATATGCCTGGTTTGCACAATCATTTGTGTGAAATGCCAGCGTGGTGTAGTGGTTAGAGATCTGGACTAGGACCGGGGAGACCTGAGTTCAAATCCCCATTCAGCCATGAAACTAGCTGGGTGACTCTGGCCCAGTCACTTCTCTCTCAGCCTAACCTACCTTACAGGGTTGTTGTGAAAGAGAAACTCAAGTATGTAGTACACCGCTCTGGGCTCCTTGGAGGAAGAGCGGGATATAAATGTAAAAATAATAATAATAATTTGAATCTAGGTTTAACGAGGAATGCCAATAGTAATGTGTTAACTCACGCCAGAGTGGATTATGACCTGAGATGAATCTGATATTTCTGCCTCGGCATGAGTTCACACAATCACACTAATATTAGTAACCCACATTGAACCTAGATTTGAATGATTGTGTGAACAGGCCCTGTATCTGCTAGCTGCGATCTGGATAGGAGAGAATTGGCCTACTCGCGTTGTGTACCCAGCACTGTAGTGAGGGGGAAGGAAAGCACGTCCTGCACAGTCCTACCTGGATTGCGGCTAGCACACGATTGCGTCCTCCTCCTCCTCCTATCTTGATGTTTCCCAACACACAACCATTTCTCGGGAGCATGCACAGGTCTTGAAGCTTGGCTGGACACCCCTCCTACCGATTTTGATCGTGAGGACCAGCTCATGGAGTGCCTGCTAACACTTAAAATCATAGTAAGAAAATAAGAAGAGCCCAGATGCTGGATCGGGCCCAAGGCCCATCTAGTCCAGCATCCTGTTTCCCCCAGTGGCCCACCAGATGTCTATGGGAGGCCCTCAAGCATAAAATGAAGGCATGTCCTCTCTCCCACTGTTGCTCCCCTGCAATTCGAATAAATTTGTCCATGAATTTATCTAAGCCCCTCTTAACACCATCAGAGCTTGTGGCCAACACCATACCCTGTGGCAGAGAGTTCCACAAACTAATTATGCACTCTGCAAAGATGTCCTTCACCTCCTATTGTTCATCTTAAATCTCCTGCCAGTCAGTTTCATGAGATGACCCCAAGTTCTGTTGGTATAGGAGCAGGAGACAAGCTTCTCTCTCTCTCCACTCTCTACGCACCATGCATCATTTCACAGGCTTCAGTCATGCCCTGAACTCTGGCTCCAAGTCAGTTTTCCCTAACCTAAAGATCGTTCAGTCCCATGGGGGCATCTCCAAGCAGCTGCACCTCCACAGAAGAGGGGCTCAGGTGCCCCTTACCAGCTACATTCTGTATTGGCATTTGCCAGTTCCCCCTCTTAGAGCAGTGTTGCAATTCAGTGTGTGTTTCAGTGTGGGCCTTTGTCAAGTCATTGCAGAGGCACTAGTGTTGAATCCCTTTTGGGGACACCTTCCTTTATGGAGTTGAGAAAAGCACTGACATCACTAGAAATGGGGGAGGGGGTAGGTTTTGAGACTGCAGCTCAGGGGCAGAGCTCCTGCTTTGCATGCAGCCTTCAGGCTCAATCCCTGACAGCATCTCCAGCTGTCCCAGGTTGAGGAAGTGGCCAGAGGTGCCTTTTATCAGCTTCGGCTAATACGCCATCTGCGCCCGTTTCTTGAGATAAATGACCTCAGAACAGTAGTAATTCTGCTGGTCACCTCCAGACTTGACTACTGCAATGCGCTCTATGTGGGGCTGCCTTTGTAGGTAGTCCAGAAACTGCAGTTAGTCCAGAATGCGGCAGCCAGGTTGGTCTCTGGGTCATCCCAGAGAGACCATACCACTTCTATCTTAAAAAATCTACACTGGCTGCTGGTAAGTTTCCGGACAAAGTACAAGGTTTCGGTTATAACCTATAAAGCCTGGACCCTGGCAGGCCTGGCCCGTGAACGTGCCTCCGGGGGGGTGGGGGTGGCGGGCGGCTTCTTTAAGTGTAATTGGAGCCGGTGCTTCATGCCGCCCAGAATCCTCTGCAGTGGGGAATCGCCTTCGCCACTCACCTGGCTCCCACGGAGGCGAGCCCCGGCCAGCAGCCAGGTGAGTGGTGGAGGCGATTCCCCGCCGCGAGGGCTGCTGGGCGGCACAGAGCACCAGCTCCGTTTACACTTAAAAAGAAGCTGCCCGCTTCCCCGCCCCCCCGGAGGCACGTTTACGGGCCGTATCTGGCCCTGAGTATTTAAGAGAACGTGTTCTTTGCTATGAACCACACCGCCCATTGAGATCATCTGGGGAGGTTCGTCTGCAGTTGCCACCGGCTCGTCTGGTGGCTACTCAGGAACGGGCCTGCTCCGTTACTGCCCTGAGGCTTTGGAACACACTTCCTACTGGAATAGGAGCCTCCCCATCTCTTACAACTTTTAAAAGGGCAGTCAAGACGCATTTGTTCACCCAGGCTTTTAATCAGATATTGTTTTAATTGTGTTTTAATAGTTTTAACTTTTTGAATTTTAATTGTTGAAATGTTTTAATCTTTTATTGGTTGTTTTGGTGGTCATGTGGGAAGGCAAAGGCAAAATTTTTAAATGACATTTCCTAAGAGGCCAGAATCCTTCTTGTTGGGAATAACTCAAGGAGAGTTCTCTAGAAGAAATTTAACTTTTTTTATGTATGCAACCATGGTGGCTAGAATAGTATATGCGCAGAAATGGAAAGATAACGAAATGCCTTCAAAAGAAGACTGGTTGATAAAAATTTTGGAATATGCGGAGATGGCAAAACTTACAACACATAAGGGACGAAAACTTGGAATGTTTTAAAGAAGATTGGGAACCTTTCTTACTTCACTTAAAGAACTATTTTTCTAACATGGACCTTTCAGCAGGGTTTGAAATTTAGTATCACAGCAGGTTGGGGTAGGGTAAAATCGAATTGTAAGGTGGAGTATATATGTTTTGTAATATTATAGCAATGGTTTATATGTATAGTTAACAAGAACCGCACAGACTGGTAAGCGGGAAGTCAACATTTACTTAATTAAGTGTAACTTGATTGTTAAGATATTGTAAAAATCAATAAAATTTTAAAATGGCAAAAAAAAAAATCTTTTATTGGTTGTTTTTATTGTCTTGTAAACAGCCCAGAGAACCTGTGTTTTGGGTGGTATAAAAATATGCTAAATAAATAAATAAATAATAGGGCTGGGAAATACACCACACTTCTCTACCTACAACTCTAGAGAGCTGCTGCCAGTCAGTACAGACAATACCAGCAGTCCAAAGCAGCTGCATTTAAGAAGCTATGGGGAACAATTAAGATGAGAAGCTGTTTAACTAAAAGGTGGGCATGAAAGGCCCGAAGAATAGTAATGAACACTCAGGACGGCGAAGGACCCACCAAAGGGCAAACTGGGATGCAACATCCTTGGGGGAGCAGCACCAGCAAAAGCAGAAAGACAAGCAGCTGTAATTATCCTGATTCAAAATCAACAGGAAAGCCCTGGGGATGATTTCTTTATCTTATGATATATGTCTATTCTGCCTTTCTTCCAGGGTGGTGGTGCTTGTGGGATTCCCAGCTGCCCTGGCCAGACCCAGACCTACTCATCTTCAGCAAGGGGGCTCGATCATATGCCTTCAGACGATGCTGATGCTGATTATTATTATTATTACATTTATATCCCACTCTTCCGCCAAGGAAACCAGAGCAGTGTACTACATACTTAAGTTTCTCTTTCACAACAACCCTGTGAAGTAGGTTAGGCTGAGAGAGAAGTGACTGGCCCAAAGTCACCCAGCTAGTCTCATGGCTGAATGGGGATCTGAACTCGGGTCTCCCCAGTCCTAGTCAGGCACTCTAAGCATTACACCACGCTGGCTCTGGTGACGATGCCCTGGGACCAAGCGGTGGTGTGGGACAAAGTGGGAAATCTGCAAGCTCTTGTTATCCTTCATTAGGGCCACACCTTAAGAGAGTCAGGGTGGCCCACAGTGGGTTTGAAGGGGGTCCCTTCTGGAAATGTTTGGGCAAATCGCTGCCTCCCAGGACCATGGCCTGCCATGATACCACAGAAGTGGTAATCTTGCAGTAGCAAGCATGAATTGTCCCCTTTGCTAAGGGGACAATTTCACTCTGATTTGCATTTGGATGGGTGACTACATGGTAGCGCTGTTATTCCCCTTAAGGGATGGGGCCGTAGCTCATTGGGAGAGCATCTGCTTCGCATGCAGATGGGCCCAGGTTCACTCTCTGGCAGCATCTCAGGTAGGGATGGGAGAGAATCTCCTGCCTGAAGCCTTGGAGAGCCACTGCCAGTCAGTGTAGACAATATGGAGCTAGATCAGGCCTGCTCAACTTCGGCCCTCCTGCAGATGTTGGCCTACAATTCCCATAATCCTGGCTATTGGCTGCTGTGGCTGAGAATTATGGGAGTTGTAGTCCAAAAACAGCTGGGGGGCCTAAGTTGAGCAGGCCTGAGCTAGATGGACCAGTGGTCTGACTCAGTCTATGGCAGCTTCCTATGTTCCTAGGAGTGCAGGATACACACAGTCCCCCTTATTGAAAATATCAGCTTCTCCTTTTTTATTTTAAATTTTTGAAGCAAGTTCTTTAGCCATTCTACTTGCATCTGAAAGTGTGGGGATGAAACCTGCTGGAATCGTAGGGAGCAGCTGAGGAAGATTTGTGTATTTGGGGTTTCAGAGCCCTGTACACTTGTAGGATTAATTATGCAAAACAGAATAAATTATGCAAAGGAAGAGGCATGGCGTCTATGTATGCACTCCCACATAATATTTATATTATGTAAAATAAAGTTAAGATAAAGATAAGTTAAAGTTTTTAACACCTGGATTTAGTTCGCATCTCCTCCAGAATGAAGGTGTGCATTCACATATCAGACAAATTTACCCTGATTAATATCCAGGGTAAAAAAAAAAAAAAATCCCTTTTTTGGTGTCGTCGTTTGTGGGCAACTTTGAACTCACAGTAAAGCCTTGCAGAAAACCCGCGGTAAAGCCCGCTGCCTGGGAAAGCTCCTGGTCCCAGAATTTGGACTGCTGGGTGCAGAATGTCAATTTTGTTAATATGGAGAACATGTGGACTCTCAGTGTCTGCTCTGCAAACTCAGAATACAAATGGCCTCCTGCCCAGGTGACTGAGATTTGCTATTCATTTAAGAGATTTCTATTCCTCCTTTGAAATAAAATTTCTCAAGGCAGTTTACGAATAAGACAGTAAACTAATGACAATCCACAATAATGGAGGAGAAGTCTATCAAAGGCTCCCTCTCTGCAATCTACTGAAAGTCAGCCCTCGACATGGGCCACCTCTGGCCTGCAGTGCACTGCAAGTTCGTGGGGAACCTGGTGCCAAATCATTCATAGACGACCTGATTCTGGGTCAGGGTTTTGTACGCAGAAGAGCAGCAACTAGTCTTGATGGCTATCAGCAGGATGCCTCCAAATCCCAGTTGCAGGGGAGCAAGGGTGGGAGAGGGGGGATGCTGTCATCTCCTGCTTGTGGGCTTCCCAGAGGCATCTGGTGGGCCAGCGTGGGAAACACGATGCTGGACTAGATGGGCCTTCTTGGGCCTGATCCTCATGGCTCTTCTTATGTTCATCCATTCAGCAACTCGAAGAAGAGCATAGTGTGGGTGAGGATGGCAGAGATTTGGGGGGAGGATCTCAGACCCCACAGCATGGATTTGACATGGGTCATAAGAACAAGAACAGATCAGGCCCAAGAAGGCCTCTTTAGTCCAACCTCCTGTTTCACACAGTGGCCCACCAGATGCCTCTGGGGAGCCCACAGGAAAGAGGTATGTGCATGCCCTCTCTCCAAAGTTTGCTCCCCTGCAACTGCTACTGAGGGGCATCAGGCCTCTGAGGCGGGAGGTCAATCTAGGCCAGGCCCTCATCTCCTAGTTGTGGGCTTCCCAGAGACATCTGGTAGGCCGCTGTGGGAAACAGGGTGCTGAACTAGACCATCCTTGGGCCTGATCCACCAGGTTCTTCTTATGTTTAATTAGCCGGTAACTGATTTATCCAGAGAAGAGGAACCCTGTGGGATGGTCTGAGAGAATTAGTCCCAGTTCACACATTTCTGGAGTAGCATGACTGGATCCAACTGCTAAGCTGCTAAAATCTCAAGGGCCAAGTCATGTGACCCTTTAAGCAAATGATATATATGATAGGTATAAAAATATGTTAATAAAAATAAATAAATAAATGGTGTGGCAACACCACCTTCCACCCAGGGCAGCTGGTGCTGACGTGAGGGACCCCTACACACCCCACTGTGCCAGGGTAGCCTAGGACCCAACCACAAGGAAGCAGCCAACGCACCCTCGCACCAAGCACATTCTTGACGGAGGGGGGCTCGTGTCATGAGCTTCAAACCCGGGAGTGGGGTGGGGAGCGGAGAACTGGTCTTGAATGGCTGTGTGGGGAGGGAGCAGCTCTGAGCCCACACAGTCCTCCTGCCCATGAGCCAAAAGGCCCCTCTCCCAACTCCCTATAAAAACTCAGCAAACCAGCTCTTACCCCAGACTGACGTGTGGGGGCTCCGACTACACACACACACACACACACACACCAGCATTCCCATAGAAAGCCCTGACTCACGTTAGGCAACATGTTAGGTAATGGGGGCTCCTGTCCTACAAACCTCACTTGAAGGCAAAATAATGGGGGGCCGGAGGAATCCCTCCATTTTCAGAGAGATTAAGAGGAAGGGCCTGGAGAGTCGGAGGCCACCATTTTGGCCTGTGCCTCAGCAATTACCCTCCTCACCGCAGAAAGAGGGTCAAGTGAGGCCAGAAGGAAAGCCAAAAAGCCAGGGAAGATCAGTGGGGAAATATGTCTGCACCTGCGCCGGCCTGTCCGCTGAGGAAAACCTCCCCCACCAGTTGCTTTCCAGAGAAATGCTCCTTCCTGAGAGGGGAAGGCAGCAGCCATCCCTCCAGCTTCAGCGGGGGACCCCAGAACCACCCCTCAAACACACACTCAGAGCAAGTCAGGAACACTCTTCCCTTTGGTTGCTGCTCTCTACGGTGTGGGGTGGCAGGGAAGAGTCTGACAGGAAAAAATAAGCGGCCAACATTCAGCGGGGGCCAACTGGTCAGCCCACTCAGAGGGTCATCAAAAGGTTAGCCAAGTAAATGGGGGGGGGGTGTCACCACTATTAGCAGCCTTTTTTCTGCCCCCTCACCCTCCTGACCTCATCCGTGCCCTGGACCTAGAGCTGCCATGCCCCCCAAATTCCGGGTTTCACCCGGATTTTAAGCTTTTCACCCAGCTTGCTTAGCCCACCCAGATTCGCCCAGATTTCAGTTTCTTTCTTTCTTTCTTTCTTTCTTTCTTTCTTTCTTTCTTTCTTTCTTTCTTTTTAAGCTAAGCTCTAGCCCTTGTAGAAGCAGCATTATGGAGCAAAACGTGCAGCCACTATTCTGCTCAAAAATTATTTTCAAGCCAATTTACAAAATATGCAAATTAGGCACAAAAATTATTTTCAAGCCAATTTACAAAATATGCAAATTAGGCACCCGGATTTGGAAAGCCAGAATATGGCAACCCTACCTGGACCCAGACCCGCACGGTTTTCCCTGCTCCTCACCTCAGACCAGGCCAGCCTGAGGGAAAGCCTCCCCTTGGGCTACGGCTTGCTGGCAAAAAAAAGGTGGGGGGTGGAGAGGGGGCCGGAACCTACCTCTGAGCGAACTGGCACTCCGACCCCTGCCAGTGTGGTATAGTGGTTAGAGAACTGGACTAGGACTAGGGAGACTCAAATTCAAATCCCTATTCATCCTTGAAACTCACTGGGTGATTCTGCACCAGACACTTCTTTCTCTGCCTAACTCTACAGGGTAACCTAGGCTACACTGGGTGATTCTCTGCCTAATTTGCAGGGTTGTTGTGAGAATAAACATAAACATGTCCACCACTCTGGGCTCCTTGGAAGAAGAGTGAGATATAAATTTAGTAAACAGATAAAAATAAAAAAAATCCCCTCTTATGACCATGGGACGTGTGTGTGTGTGTGTGTGTGTGTGTGTGTGTGTGTGTGTGTGTGTGTGAAATCCCACGCCCATGTTCTTAGCCCTAAACAGTCCTAAGGGTGGATAGCTAAGCAGGGTCTGCCCTGGTTGCATTTGAATGGGAGACTTGATGTGTGAGCACTGCAAGATATTCCCCTCAGGGGATGTAGCCACTCTGGGAAGAGCAGAAGGTTTCAAGTTCCCT